>NC_133659.1:230241730-231441730 GCF_037893015.1 Macrotis lagotis | reverse complement strand
GCTTAAAATCTAATGGAGAAGACAATATAAAACTACCCATGTACACAAACTGTATACAGAATAAACTGGAAATAATCAACTGAGGGATGGTGGTATAATTAAGGGGGATTAAACTTTTTGTATGTAGAAAGTAGGAATTTATTTGAGAGTTGAAGGAAGTCACGAGGTAGAATATTCCAGATATGGGGGAAAGCAAATGAAATTTGTCCACAACTGTGTCATCCCCCATTTCACTAGATCATGTCTTGATAATCATGGCCCCACTGATGGTTTATAATACATCCTTGCATGAAAGTGGGGGGGGGATAAAAAGGGAAAGGGCTCATACTAAAGGAAGGAAGAGGGTTTCCTGGTCTTCTAACTTTTCTTCAATAAACATTTCTGTGCTCAGAACAGTATACTAGTGCTAAAAGACAGTTAGATTCATGGAACTCAATCTAGTAGGGATATGTGAAACTCCCAAACTTCATGAACTCATAAATTTGGTCACTTCCTTTACCAATGCGAATTTTGAACCATATGCACCTTTCATCTTATATAACTTTTATCCATGTTCTTTGAGAAATTCTGCATAGATGACTTGCCCAGATATGCTGAAGGCCTTCTTCTAGATTTATTTAGCATTCCATTGATATAGTGAAACCTTTATTATGCTATTGCCAGTAACATTTTATATGATTGGTTCACTTCTTTCTTTTCTTTTTTTTAATTTATTTTTTATTCTCATTTTGTACAAATGTTTTTCTTTACATTAATAAAATATACTTGTTTGCAAGTAAACAAAATACCCCTCCCCCCATGAATATAGATAGACTTGCTTGGGCAAAAAAGTAAAGGGGGGAGAAAAAAATTAAAATTAAAAAAATAATAGTAATAATTGTAGGTATGGCCAGGTGGTGCAATGGACAAAGAACCAGCTCTGGAGCCACGAGCACCCAAGTCCATATCCAGCCTCATAAACCCAATAATCACCCAGCCATGTGACGTGCAAGCCACCCGATCCCCACTGCCCTGCAAAAACCAAAAAGAAGAAAAAAAAAGACCCCCCAAAAATAAAATAGTAATAATAGTAGGGGTGGCTGGGTGGCAGACAGAGCATTGGCCCTTGAGCCAGGAGCACCTGGGTCCAAATCCGGCCCCAGACACCCAATGATCACCCTGCTATGTGGCCCCAGGCAGGCCACCCAGCCCCACTTGCCCTGCGCCCTCCCCCAAATAATAATAACAAAAAATGTGTTTCAGTCTTTGTTCCAACACCATCAACTCTGTCGTGAGTACATCACATTCTTTATGATGAGTCCATCACAAAAGTTATTTCCATATTTTTCCAATGTTGCCATTGTTGATCGCAACTCCCTCCTTTCTTATTTCTCCACTTATATGTACTATATTTTCTCTCTCCTTTCACTCTGACTCTGCTGTAGGGTTGCTGAGTGGCACAGCAGACAGATCCCTGGTCCTCGGGCCAAGAAGCCCTGAGCCCCCATACCAGCCCTTAGGCCCAGAATCCACCTGGCCCTATGGTCCTGGGCAAGCCATCTAATACCAGCCCCTTGCAAGAAGTAAAAAAAGAAAATGTGTTATATCTGACCACTGTCCTGCCATGGTCCATCCTCTCCTCTTTTATTCACATCCCCACCCCTTCCCCCTGCTCCTTCTTACTCCAGTCCTCTATACCTCATTGAGTATATTTCCTGTTTCCTCTCCTAGCCATCTCTGATGAGAGCAAAGGTTCCCTCATTCCTCCTTGCCTCCCCCCTTCCATATCATTGCAATAACTCATTGTAATAAAAAAAAATCTTATTATGTGAAATAGCTTGGACTATTCCCCCTCTCCTTTTCCTTTCTCCCATTCCATTTCCCTTTTGTTCTTATTGACTCCATTTTTACACCATATTTTATCTTCGAATTCAACTTTCTCCTGTGCTTCAACTATAAAAGCTCCCTCTACCTGCTCTATTAACTGAGATGGTTCATATTAATATTATCAGTATCATTTTTCTATACATGCAGTTCATCCTTATTAAGTCCCTCATATTTGCCCCCTCTCCTCCAATCTCCATGCTTCACCTGAGTCCTGTATCTGAAGATCAAACCTTCTGTTCAGCTCTGGCCATTCCAAAAGGAACATTTGAAATTCCCCTGGTTCATTGAAAGTCCATCTTTTTCCCTGGAAGAGGACATTTAGCCTTGCTGGGTAGTTCATTCTTGGCTGCATTCTAAGCTCTTTTGCCTTCCGGTATATTGTATTCCAAGCCCTACGAGCTTCCAATGTAGCTGATGCTAAGTCCTGTGTGATCCTGACTGCAGCTCCACGATATTTAAACTGTGTCCTTCTAGCTGCTTGTAATATTTTCTCTTTGACTTGGGAGTTCTGGAACTTGGCTATAATATTCCTGGGGGTTGATTTTTTGGTGATCTCTTTCTCTGGGGGATCGGTGGATTCTCTCCATTTCTATTTTGCCCTCTGCTTCTAGAATATTAGGGCAATTTTCCTGTAGTAATTCTTTGAAAATGATGTCAAGGCTCTTTTCCTGATCATGACTTTCAGGTATTCCAATAATTTTTAAATTATCTTTTCTAAGTCTGTTTTCCATATCAGTTGTTTTTTCAATGAGATATTTCAGTTTCTTCTAATTTTTCATTTTTTTGGTTTTGAAGTATTGAGATTCCTGATTTCTGGTAATTTCATCAATCTCCCTGAATTCTATTCTTTGTCTGAAGGATTTATTCTTCTCAGAGAGTTTTCTTATCTCTTTTTCCATCTGGCCAATTTTGCTTTTTTAAAGCATTCTTCTCCTCAATAACTTTTTGAACTGCTTTATCCATTTGACCTAAGCTGGTTTTTAGCATGCTATTTTCTTCCGCATTTTTTTGGATTTCCTTGACTAAGCTGCTGACTTCATTTTCATGTTTTTCCTGCATCTCTCTCCTTTCTTTTCCCAGTTTTTCTTCTAACTCCCTCATTTGATTTTCAAAGTCTTTTTTGAGCTCTATCATAGCCTGAGCCCAATTTCTGTTTTTCTTGGAGTCTTTAGATGCAGGAGCTTGTGCTTCCTCATCTTCAGACTGAGTATTTTGATCCTTCTTGGGCTCATTTGCAAAATATTTCTCAACGGTCTTCCTCTTGTTTCTTTGTTCATTTTCCCAACCTAAGACTGTTTTTTGGGGGTGCTTCCTGAGCTTTTGGGGCATTCCCACAAGGGTCTCAGTGTGTGAGGTTCTGTCCTCCCTCCTGGTCTGTGAATGACCATAAGTGCCCCCCTCTACCACAGGGCTGAGGTGGGGGGGGGCTTGCTGTTCTATGGGGGGGCCTAGACTGCGATCAGGATCTGAATGTGGTCAGAGCTCCAGAGTCCTGTTCCAGGGGCAGAGGACAGAGCTCTGCAGTCTCTCTTCACTCCCCTCCCTCAGCTCAATGGGCTCATGCCCTGGGGGCTCCTGCTTACAGGCTCCAACTGCTTCTGTTTCCTGATCTAGGCTGCAGAAAGACCAAGCTGCTGGCTGTGTGCCCTGAGGGCTGGGCTCCACATGCTTGCTCTGGCAGAGGTCCCCGCTGTTCCCCCATTTTGTGCCGGGTGCTCCCCGGGGTGCAGCTCAGGAGACTCCCCCACTGCTGTGAGCTGAGGCTTCCAGCGCCCTGGGGCTGCCTCCGGGAGGCTGAAGTTCTTTGGCTCTGGCAGGCCAGCGCTCTGGCGGCTGCCTCTCCGACCGGGGGAGCAGAGCCTTTCTGCTCTTTTCCAGGTTACCTTGAGTAGGAGAACTGCCTCACTGGGTCCCTTTGTGGGTTCTGTCTCTTGAAAGTTTAGTTAGAGTCCTTAGTTTATGAGTTTTTATCAGAGCCACTTCTTTCTTTTCCATCACAATATATTTCTTATGTTTTTGCACTTAAATTATCACTGGCAATATGCTACCTCTAGCTTACTTATATTAACCATACACCTCTCTGTTGCCTTTTATATCACAAGTAAAACATACATCTAATCTTTGTGTCAGAAAATATTCCTGATAATAAAGTATCTCTAGCAATTTTGAAATTGCTCAATTCTTTAGTTCATTACTCGTGCCCAGATGATAGGGGGAATTTTAGTATCTGACACTCCCCCAAGGTAAAAGCTCCCCTGACAAGCACACAAGCTCACAAGATGTAAAGTCCAAATGACTTTATTTATTAATATAGCTGTTTTGAGAGCATGGAGATATTATGCAGTACTTTTTTGGTGCACTCAGAAACACATACAAACATTCACCTCTCTCCACTACTGGTTTATCTCCTTATTAATTCTGTTTTTCCTTGGTTTCAAAGATACTCTGGTGCATATACTGTGGAAAGAAAAAAATCTCAGAAGTTACTAAAACTTCAGAAACTCTCTCTATAATCAGTTCATCTGATTCGTCAGATTCATCTGGGAAAAAAATAGGAAAAATCCCATCAGATAGATTTCATTCTCTCAATCTCAAATTACATATCCAAGTTTAGACAAAATCATGGTTAATAGCTATATAATTTATTAGTTGAATTATATAATAGAAATTCTCCCAAGGTGGTAATGCTCTTGCAGAACTGTCCTCCATAGAACTTGCTTCCTGTAGATCAGTTCTCATTCTTTTTGTCCTTGGCTACTCTCTCTTGTTAATTAGTAAGTCTACTTTCCCAAAGCATATAATCACTATGTTTTCTGATTCTTAGCTATCACTTTGTTGTTTTAGCTCTAAGAAGTCTTTCTTCCAGCAAATGACACATCATTGTGCCAGTCTTTAGTCAGGTTTGTATCTGGATTAGAGACCTGTGAAACAACAATAAGAAGTATTTATAGATATGATTATAGGAAAAGTTTCTTATAAGAATACAAAAGATCAGAAGATAACCACATGAGCAATGTATTCATACCAATCTTCAAATCATTGAAATTAAAAACCCTGCCAACTGCCAAGCTGGAGGGGCTTAGCAATGTTCAGAAAACTGTCTAGGCTTTAACAATCCTCTATTTAAAACAGACAAGTTAGTACATGATAAAATATTAGCAGCATTTTAATGAATGCTGTATCTACTTCATTTGATAATAATATCATTGGCAAGGTTTTATATGAGGTATTTTGGGGAGGAAAGTGGACACTAAGGGCACCCTTATTCGGTATGTCTGGGAGTAGGAGTAGAGATAGAAATCAAGAATACAGCTACAGCAGTGACCTTGGAGGCAGTATATAACTTATATTCTCTAAATCATGTGGTAGACTATTAATTTACTGCTGTCCTCACTCATCCTTTGATTTCTATCATTCTTTTAAATTCTGATCTTACTCTATCATCTTGATTCATATATGGACACTGAATCCAGATAGCTCCAGAGAAGAAGGTGAGAACAGCAGCTTTGCTCAGCCCTCCCTTAGTTTCCCTTGAATACCTTGACATCCCTTTCTGATGTCACAATTCTCTTAGAGAATGAAGAGCAAATGTTCTTTTAATTTAGTAGTTCAATACTTCTTAAAATATATTTATCCTCTTTTCCAGGAAACTCATTCTTTTATTGAGCCTCTAGTTTGGGGGTCAAGTTTCTGAGTATACTTTATTCCTTTTTGCCTTTTTAAAATAAATTTTTGTTGTTTTTTTTTTTAAGTTTACCAGAATTTCTCCCTTCCTCAGCTATCTCAGAAAGATATCCAATGCAAAATGCTGCTTAAAGGGAAAAGAGGAAGGGGAGAAAAACTTAGTAAAAATGATTATTATATCAAAAAAGTTAAATATGCAGTGTTCTGATGTCTTCTTCCCATATATCTTCTTTAGGATGATGAATATATACTTCATTGTTTTGTAATGTTATTTTCATCTAATATTACTGCAATAATATCAGTTCATGCAAATCTTTTCCATAGATCTCTATATTTATTACATTTATAATTTCTTCCTGCACTGTAATATTATATTCATGTAACACAATTTGCTTTGCCATTTTCAAATTGACAGGCATCTACTTTATTTCACGTTCTTTGCTACCAGAAAAAAGTCTTGCTCTAAATATTTGGGAACTTACTTTACAATATCGTTATATATAATATATATATATATATGTATATATATATATACACACACACACATAAACATACACATATGTTTATATAGCTAAATTAGTTATACATATATATATATATATATATACACAAATACTTTATCTGAGATATAGATTAGTTCCCTTTTGATCATTTACTTTCATATTCTAGGTGCATTAATTTTGCTTATCAAAAATATTTTCTGTCTTATCTAATCAAAGTTTTTCATTTTATCTATCTTCTCTCTACCTTGCTTGGTTTAAAAAAAAAGATCCTGTACATAGTTAAGAAAGATAAGTGATCTGCCTCTCTTCTAATTTTTTTTTATTGTTTGATCTTTACTACTAAGATCATGTAACCAAATAGAATTTACTATGGAATATAGTGTAAGATGTTGGTCTAAGCCAAAAATCTGCCAGACTGGATTTTTAAAATCCATCCACATTTAGTATTATAAGGGTTAAGCTTAGATTTTCCTCCATTGGCCACCAGTACTGTTTTTTATTATAATTTGGGGCTTGTTGTTCTTCTCTATTCTTCATCTTTTATCTATCTTAGATTAATATACCTTAAAGTAACTCTGTTACCATCAGCTCTTTTCTTCCCACCCTCAAGTTAGTTTTATAATTTCCTCTGTCTCTAATGTGCTTTTTCTTTCCAAATTAGGATCTTCCCCTATTTCTTCTGAAAATACAGTTGGGGTGGGGGGACATCTAGGTGGCACAGAGAATAGAGCACTGGTTCTGGAGTCAGTAGGATCTGAATTCAAATTCAACCTCAGATACTTAATGATTACCTAGTTGCGTGGCCTTGGGAAAGCCACTTATCCCATTGCCTTGCAAAAAAGAAAAAGAAAAAGAAAATACAGTGCATTGTCACTTCAATTATTTTAACTTAATTTTTGTGAGATAGTTCTTTTTCCTACCACCTCTCTTCCTTTCCCCATTAGTTCTCTTCCTTCCTCCCCCTACTATTTCTTACTCCCTTCTCTATTTCTGTAGTTTTCTTAAACTTTAGTCCATTTTTTATTCTTTCTTTTATCTAATTATTTAATTCTTCCTTCTTTATTTTTCTCTCAGTTAAGTAGTCAAAAAAAATCCCCTTTTCTCTTTTTCCTTTCATTCATTTTGTTTTTGTTTGTGGGTTTCTTTTTCTTTTTAATTTGTAATGACTTTTTTTTTAGGTTTTTTCAAGGCAAATGGTGTTAAGTGGCTTGCCCATGGCCACACAGATAGGTAATTATTGTCTGAGGTCGGATTTGAACTCAGTGATACCTCCACTGTACCACCTAGCCACCCCTGCAATGACTTTTACAAAATTTTCTATCATTCGCTTCGTTGATTTTCTTCCATTTATATCTATTCTACACTTTCATTCTTTGTTTCTTGACCTTAACACTTATGTATTCTTTCTTTAATCTCTTTATTCCTCAAGAAATTAAAGCCCTGTGGCTTCCACATTGGAGAGTACTTGGAGTCAGGTGCTAAACCACTCCCCAAGTGCCACCTTTGTCCAACCCACTATGGAAATGTTTTAAGTAAGAAGTATGGTAAGAGAAGTCTCTCCTTCCACCTTTCCCTCACCTTGCAAAATGGCCATTTTCTCTCTCTAAGCAAGAACCTCGTGCTCCCAATCTTGAGCACTGAAGAACTATGGCCTGTATTCCATTAGACCAGATGCTCTTATGGTTGCTTTTACTTTCTCCACTACCTTCAGGCAGTCTTGCTAAAAACTTTGTTCAACCTGTCCTCCATGGCAGTCACACACAATCCAGTCAAATCTAGTTGTGTTTCCTTTCACCCTTTATCTCAGGCATCTTGAATAAAACTTTGTTATTTACCCTGCCCTCAAGCCACTTACAGGCAACTTGCTGTCTCTTCAGTAAAAATATTTTAATCTGTAAATTTTACAAACTTGAAAAATAAATACTAAACTATTTTAATTCCAGGACTAATAGTGAATTCTTTCACTTTTACAAAAGTTATCATTCTTTCTTGGCGGCAACACTTTCTCCTGAAAACACCAGAATATAATGACAAAATATATCACTTTATAATAGAATTTTTTCTGTATCTCTTATTGTGGAGTTAACTATTTTAATTTTAATTAACTGTTTTATTCCCATTTACCATGAAATTTCAGTTCAGCTTCTGTTCCCTGCCCTATGGGAGTTGCTACCAGGAGCTCTGATTTCCTTTTTATTGAAGGCAAAATACTGCCCTATCTCTTTTTGAGGTAGGAATCTCTCTTAAACATAAATATTTTATACAGATTTTAAGATGCCCATTTCCCATTATAGTGGAACTCTTTCCCCTCAAGGAAACTTTATTTATCAGGACCTGTTCCCATCATTGAATTAAGATCTCTTCCTTCCTTTTTGGATTTTAATTCCTCTCCTTTCTACCACACCCATTCTCCAATTAGTCCTCTTCCTCCTCTGAGGCTATCAAAATTATTCACTATTAACCAGGACTTGATTAAGGTGCTTTGCATCTTAAATCCCTCTCTTTGTTCTGTCTCCCCTCTCCACTTTTATGCATCCTCTCATTCTACAGTTGAATCACACACACACACACACACACACACACACACACACACACACACAGAGTATATTCCCATCCAACTTTTCCTGGATTTTTTAATCCATTCACATTTAAAATTATGAATTAGGTTTAGATTTTTCTCCATTGGTCACTAATATTGTTTTTTTTATAATTTAGGGAGTTGATATTCTCTATTCTTCACACACACAGGCACAAATAAACACACACACACACCTACGTACCCATTCCTACATACAACCACATCCTAATGCACACCCAATTACATATATACATATGCAAACACTTACATAAACTCACATACAAACACCATGTGTATTGAGAAGAGAGAATGTGAACTTTAAAAACATGGCATTTTAAGTTGTTTCTCTGCCATCACTTCTATAGAATTTTTACTTTTATCTTTGCATGCTTTTTGAAAGAAGTCTATTAATGGTCTCTCTGTTGTGATTTTGTTATTGCTATTGTTCTTAACCCTTTATGAATTCATTTTTCTCCTTTTTCCCCAGAATTATTTATTTTGAGTATCCCTGAGTAGCTATACTTACTTATCTGGAGTGTTTGCAAAATGAATAATTTGTTTGTATCTATTGGGGAACGAGGGTAAGGGGGCAGTAAGAAAACTTCTAATGACTTCCTCTTTCTAAATGTGCTTTTTTTAAATTAATGATTAGGTTCGGCTTTGTAGGACATGTCTCAATGGGCTGCATCTTGATCTGCTTAATGCTTCAGAATATTTTATTCCTCTCCTTCTACGGAGTCTAGTGGGTACAGAATTCTTTCTTCTGGTCAATTCCAGAATTTGCTGGTTGCCCTTGTAATTATTATTTCACTAGTTTGGAAGCTCTGCTTAACTTCTTAGTTCCCTTTTTTTCTTATTTTGCTTAATTATCTACCCCCCCCCAGCTAAATGGTAAAATAAATTCTTCTTTCTCTCTTCTTAAATTTGTTTCTTTTGCCAGAATATCTCTCTTTTATTATGTCTCAGGAATTCTAAAACTGGGATTCAGGATGTGGACAAGTGAAATGTTTCCCTAACATATACAGGTAGCAAAATCCAGTGATGTAAGTGTAGGATCATAGATTTTAGAACTAGAAGGTTTTTAGAGCCTGTTTCATTCAGTCTCCTCATTTAAATATTAGATAACCATATAAATGTGTAGCTTTGCTTAAGCAAGTTATAATGGAAGTAACTGGTAAATACAATATTCAAAATTAGGTAATAAAGTGAACCTGACAGACAAAATAATATGAAAATGAAGAAGGAAAAGAGAGGTGAAGACAAAGAGAGGAAGCTGATTAAGAAAAGGAGAGGGCTTATGGGAACAAGTAATGTGATGTGAAGTCAATGGAGTTGGTAGTTACCATCCAGGTTCCTAAACAGGCATTCACAATTCATCATTCATAATTTATCTTGGTTTGATTGATCACAGAAAAATAATTAGTGCTACAACCCCCTACAAATGGCCATTTTCACAAGGATTTGGATATAGAGAAAACCTACTGCCATGTTCTATACTCTATAGCACCAGAATTTCAACTGGGAAAGTCATAGACACAGTTGATAACAGCTCACATTATTAAAACAATTTATGATTTGCCAAGTCTTTTCTTGATGACAATAATATGAAGTGGGCAGGATTACTCCCATTTTATAGATAAAGATATTTAGATTAAGAGAGGGAAACTTTCTCAAAATAATATAATTAGGAAGTATCAGAACCAGCTCCAAAAACCAAGCCACCTACCTCCTTACCTAGTATACTTTCCACCATACAACATACCTTCTCTTTATAGTTAGATGGGATCAAAATTTTAAGATCATAAAATAATGTTCCTTCCCACAAGAAGTTAAGATGTCCCGATTCCTAGGATTCTTTTTCCCCCCCTCTTTCTCTCTCCTCACTTCACTGGTGAATATTTGCTCTTTCCATATGAGAAAAAAATATTTTCTTTTAAATCAATCCTCCCTTTGAATGTGATAAGATGCATAGAAGCCAACATTGCCATTTATAGCAGCCCCAGCAGATGGGCTGAACTTTAAATCCCCTCTGAAACAATGCAGGCTCTCTCTAGCTTCATCCTGGAAGCTGCAGTTTTAATTAAAAGCAGCACAACACCCTCTCTCTCATGTTGATCACTCTTTGAATGTCTCATGATTGTTTCTTCCCCTTTAAAGCTAAACAATTATCTACTTCCCTTTCCCCAACCTCAAACTCAGCTTATTAAATTTATCTGGGAATATCTTGCTCATTTTTCCCCATTATCACATATGCTCCAGCTGCACAAAACACCAATTTATCCAAAAACTGGGGGATAATGAGCTCATAGCTTAGATTTTTTTTTTCCCTCTGTGAAGTAGAATAGGATCAATGGAATCAGAGGACGTAGAGATAGATAGAACCTTAGAAATATCTAATCCAATGGGTCCCAACTTTTCAAATAAACAAACTCTTTTATTAATGCCAAAAAATTTCATAGACCTTTATACAATAATTATGCTATTAGTTGAGAAAACACATTTTTAAAATATTATGAATCAACAATTTTAAAATGATTGTTTTCTAAATCAGCATTTGCATACATTTTAAAAGAGTAAACATTTATATATATATATATATATATATATATATGTACATATATACATGTAGATGCATACAATACATTTATTCCTTCTACATGAGGTATGTTTGCTTGGTAACTATAGACATTCCAACCCTCATGTTGAGGACTGATCCTACATCCTCATTTTCCAGAGGAGGAAATTGAAATCTAAAGAAATGAAATGGTTTACCTGAGGTTACATGGCTGGTAAGTATAGGACACCCTACCATTCACACCCTGGTCCTATGAGTCTAAATCCAATGCTGTTTTCCTTACACCAGGCTAAGAAAATTCTTGTCAACTGTGATGACTTTAAGCAATGTTGGGTTTATAAGATTTTATGTATGTTGTAGATGAGATTATTGTTTAGACTGGAATCTCTCAAGGTTCCAGTGTACTGTATCTGTTACGAGATAAAGACAAAATTATATTTTAAAGACAAAAATAATAAAGGAGATCTAAAATATCAAGGTTAAAGTCTACAATCTGTCTAAAGGCAAATTATTGTATTTTGTGGAGCTAAATCAAAATAATTTTCCAGTGTGTACATGAAGAGAGAGGAGGGAAAAGGGAATGTTTGAGTTGTTATATAAGGGAATCATAAATGGAAAATAACTACTATAATCTCTCAGAAAGAAAAGAGACTGAAGGAAAATGTGAAAGGAAAGGTGGCAAAAGGTAATGATTGAAATGGGGGGGGGGAGCAAGTGTTTCAATGTAAGACAGAGTTTCTCACTGAAAAACATTCCCACAGTTGAAAAGATAAATGTCTACCATAAGAGATGAAGACTATAATGGGTCTAATGCGGGAGGAATTAGTGCAAAGGAGACTACTTCCTCTGAGGATGTTAAACTTAGATAAGCATTGTGCTTTGGAAGAAAACAAATTGGAGCTCTTAGAAGCAATCAGCACCTAGATATGTAGGAAGACAGGGACTCAGTGAGTATATTGTATTATATTGTATTCACATAGCAAATGGGAAAGAGAAAGATCATGATTAGATTAGACTATAAAATTAGTTATATAAGTTAATTTCTCCCATAGGGCAATATCTTTATACTCTTCATTTATTTCCCTGGAGAATTTATACTTTAAATGGCTTGAGATGCAACATGATATGCATCTCCAGATAGAAAATAAGTAGACTTAGAATAAAAATCAACATAATAAATATTAAATATTA
This sequence comes from Macrotis lagotis, assembly GCF_037893015.1. Taxonomy (NCBI): domain Eukaryota; kingdom Metazoa; phylum Chordata; class Mammalia; order Peramelemorphia; family Peramelidae; genus Macrotis; species Macrotis lagotis. The sequence goes on along the minus strand of NC_133659.1, from coordinate 231,429,333 downwards.
TTATACTGAGAAAAACACATACCTTCATTAGTTTGCATTGACTCTTAAATCTAGAAAAATCAAATTAAATCGATCCCATATTGGTAGAAATTAACAGGGCAGCTAGATGGCCAAGTGAGTCAAATACTGGTCTTGAAGTCAAGGAGAGCTGAGTTCAAATGCAGCATCAGACACTTACTAGCTGTGTGGCCTTGAGCAAGTCAATTAACCCTCATTACCCCACATCCAGGGCCATCTCTAGTTGTCCTGATTTATATCTGGCCAGTGGAACCAGATGGCTCTTGAGGACAAAGTGAGGCTAGTGACATAGCATAGCACCTCCTTCACTTAAATCCAATGCATGAGCATGTCAAGGCATCATCTCTCTGATGTCATGGCCTTCTCTGAGAATAAAGGACAAACACCATCATTCAAAACTGGCAATTTCTGAAGTATAAATTCTCATATTGAATATTTAACAATAAGCTCTTCCAACCAGTTTAGAGCTGAATACACTGTACCCCTAAATTCACAGATATGAAATATTACCTGTACCCTAGTTTTTTGGTATGGTAATTAAATTAACTTTTTTTTCTATTGTTTCTTTTTTAAAAGTTTATTTGTGATGGTTATCTGACAGTAGGAGGGGAAAAAGCATAAGGGAAAATTTAGGAAACATAAAAGCAAAAAAGTCAACAAAATCTTATATAGTTTTGAAAGGCTAGGGTAGGAAGAAAATTACCTATGTACAGTCACCAAACTAGAGTAGCTACACAAAAAAATGAAGAATATAATTTTATAGATCCAGTTCATAGATGACAAAATCCAATAAATAAGGCAGGACCAAAGTCGATATCCTTGGATTTACAGATTCACTTTCCTCATTGTTATTTGAGAAAGTCCTAGAAATTTCAATAATACAATAAGCAACTATAATACAAGAGAAGTAAATTAAAGGCATAAACCTGGGTAAAAAGATGAAAAATATATTTCAATTTGCTGATGACATGATAGCATAACTAAAAAAATCAGATTCAGCAAAGTTATTAATAGACACAATAACTCTACTATAAGAGTAGATGTCCTAGGAAGCAATATCCTAAAGCAAGCTAGCCTATTTTTTTCCTTGCAAACCATTAAAACTGTCCTTGAGATTTAACTGGGGCAAGGGACAAAGACTTCAGCCACTGACATCTCTTCCTGTTTGCCCAAACACACAAACAACCAATACACAAGGGACTATGGCTTAGCTAGCAGCAGCATAACCAATAACAACTCAGGAAACCTGTGATCAACATTTCACTGTAACAGTCTACACACATTTATTAAATCCCTGCTATGTGCCAGAAGCTGAGTTAAACACTGGGACTACAAAGAAAGACAAATGATAGTCAAGGAGCTCCCAGTTAATAGAGGAGGCAACATGGAAAACCACTCTGTACAAACAGGATATATAAGGATCACTGGGAGATAAAGTAAAGAATGCACTAACTGTAAGGGACATTGGCTTCCTGCAGAAGGTAGAATTTGAGAAAAGTCAGGGAAGCCAAAAAGCTGAAATGAGGAGAGATATATTCCAGTCAGGATAACCTTGAACAGTTTGGAGATGTAGTGTCACTGAACCTCAGAGTGAATAAGTAAAGTATAAAAAAGCTGAAAAAGTAGGAAGAGGTTAGGTTATAAAGGGCTTTGAATGTCAAACACACAATTTTATATTTGAAACTGGAGATCAGAAGAAATAATTGAAGTTTATTCCACTGAAGAATGGCATTGTCAAAATTGCACTTCAGTAAGTTCAGTTTGACAAGTAACACTAGGGTAATGGTCAGAACAGGAAGAGAATAAGGCATGTAGGAGAGTTTTTCCTAAAAGTAAATTAATGAAGATTTGGCAATAGAATGGATAAGGGGAATGAAATAAAAAATGAGAAAAGGACTCCTTGATTACCAGTCTGAGGGACTAGGAAGACATTGGTTCCCTTGATGGTAATAGGAAAGATAAGAAGAGGGGACAGTTTTAGAAGAAAGATAACTCAGTTTTGGACATGTTGGGTAGTATATTAAAATGTCCAAAGATAGTTGAAGATGTGAAACTGGAGATTAGCAGCAAGTAGAGAGAGTTGAATGTGTAGATTTGAACCCCATTAGCATAGAAATTAGTACTGAATCTTAGAGAGCTAATGAGATCACCAAGTGAAAAGGTATAGAGAAAGAAGAGGAAAAAGAGACCAGGAAGAAGCCCCAGAGGTCATTATAGTTAAAAGGAATGAACTAGATGAAGAGGAAAGATAAGAGTTACCTCATTATCTGAAATAGCTGTAAAGGTGCAGATAGTGGTAGAGGATATCTAGGAGAAGTGAGAAGAAAAGAGGAAGAAAAGAGGAAACTCTTAATGAATAGAATTATATTTTTTTCAATGAAATATGAGGTAAGATTCTCAGTTGTGATATTGAGGAGAAAGAGATCTATTAGATATTTGAGGAGGTTTGGAAAATCCTCTGTGATGAGTGGAATAGTGAGTCAATTAGGAAGTTGTATTGAGGGTCCATTTGAGACGACATAACAAAATTTTAGTGGATCCAGTCCATATGGTTTCATGATTTTCTCTACATTCATTTGACAACAGGTAAATGGGAAGAAAAGTAGTGGATGATGGAAGCAATCTAGGACTGGGGTTTAACAGGGCAAGATCAGCAATTGAATATGGGAACAAGAGAGTCAAGATAAGAGGGAAAGTGCAGAATTAAATTGGTTTATTAAAGAGTCAAAATGGGGAAGGGAGGAAAATATAGCCTGTTCATATTATAAACTGGGAAAGAGCTAAAGGTTGAAGATTTGTAGGTCAGGATGAAAATGAAAAAGAAGTTTAGAGGTTGTAAGTATGAGAAAATGATAACAGATTATAAATTAAATAAGAGAACTTCAGAGTTCATAAACATGGAAGTGGAGTGGAATATTTGTGGATAGTGGCAAGATCAAGGAAATGACAATCTCTTGTGTAACTGAGGTGAGGGGAGGAATATGTCAATAGAAATCAGCAAGTTGAGGAACTAAGGTTAGGACTTGAAGGAGTCAATATAAATGTAGAAGTTTCTTAGTATGAAGGCAAAAATTGAGGAGGAGGTAAAGACTAGGAGCTGAATTCATTGATTAAAGAAAGGCGGTATCCTAGGGAATGGTAGATAGATCAGAATTTTGACTAGATTGTGTGAACTTCAAAGAAAGAGAAGTTACTCAGCGATGAAGATAGGAGAGTCTGAAAGTGGCTGTTAGGAGAAAGGGGTATTCCAAATTGTCTCAACCAATGAGTCAAAGAGAATGCATGAAAGTTCATCCAGTTTGGGAAAATGAAGCAAGGAGGCTATGTTATCAGGAGGGTGCCTAGCCTCAGCAAAAGATAGAAATGAAAAGAATGGGAAGGAATAGATGAAAACAAAATCATTACTTAAACAAGTATTACAGAAAACAGAGTGGAAGGGGTGGATAGCTTTATTGTCATATCAAGGGATTAAGGTTAAAAGGGAAAAGAATAATGGAGGCAGTAAAAGATGGAGAATGGGTTTTGGATGACAGCAGAAGGTTCAGGATCACTGGGAGGGAGAAGGTTTAATAGGGTAGAGGAATTAATCAAACAAATGAGTTCAGTTGAATTATCTGCATCAGTTGGGGTTTGGTCTCCCAGTGGAGTCCTCTCATGGTGCCTGATAGCTCAGGTAAAGGACTCAGTGGGATGGAATGACATTTCTGTCTGTTAGACATCTAGATGGTACATTGCTTAGGTTTTCTTTGTTAATAAAAAAAAAAATCTTTAAATTCTTCTAAAGCAAAAGTTCTCAATCTGAGGTTCATGTACTCCCAAACTTTTTTTCTGAGAAGGGACCCATGGGTTTTTTTTGTCAAATGGAAATTTTGAACAGAAATAATGTTAAGGAATTCTTAAGGCTAAGGAAAGAAGTCAGTTTGCCTTCAAACCATCAGAAATGGATTCAGTTGTTTTTTTTTTTTAATGGAAAGTTTCTCCCTCTTAACCCAGCAACAAAAGTCAATTGCTAAAGAATTAGAGCCTGATCCCTTGCTGAGATCAAATGAATTTGTATTGATTACCCTTCCAGAGTAAAAGTCTTCTGAATGTGGAAGCTGCTCCAAACTTTAAAGGAATCTATGTTGTTAATTGATCCCACTGTATACTGATAATTTAAAAGGAATGGTTTTTGTTTAATTGTCAAGTTTCTTCATGAGAGAATGAAAAACCTGTTTGATTTGAAAGGGAAAATAGGTTGAAGGAACTACTTGAGGATTTTTTGTGGGGTCTGGGGGACCCAATAAGAGCTGTCCCTTCTGGCTTTGTTGGGGTACTTTGGTACAAGACATTGAGGACAGCTTTAAGAGGCTAGTGCTTGTTCTTTTAAAAATGCTGAGATCTTTGGAGATATAGGTAAATACATCCCATATCAAGGGGAGGAACTCTTACGTTTTTTTAAAAAGAGACAGCTCTGCCCTCACTTCAGAACTTCTCCCTCTCTCCTTCTTCTTTCTCCTCTTCTCCTTTGGCTTCTATCTCCCTCTCTTCCTCTCCTCATCATCCTTTGCCCTCTCTCTCTCTCTCTCTCTCTCTCTCTCTCTCTCTCTCTCTCTCTCTCTCTCTGTAAGCAGTGGGTGAGCATCCTCTTTGGATCTGGCAGAATTAATGATCATTTCCTCATGGCAGATTGAGAACATGTATTGATTTAAAGGCACCTCTGACCACATTTGGCTTTGTATTTGCCAGAGTTTTGGTGAGGGATATTGAGCTTGACATTTCTAGTCTTAGTGGCTTCCTTTTGCGTTTAAGATGTCCCTATATTGGGACTGACTGGCAGCAAGAGTAATTTCATGCAGTGGAGAAAATGATAGAAACTCATGATCTGACCTGGTTGGTCAGAACCTCTTGACATCTCCTAGGCCATCCCATGGGGCCATTCTTTACATCATCAATGGATTGACCAGACAAAGGCAATGACAGTTTGACTTGTGATATCAGCAGTGTCACCATCAGTAGTATAAATTTGATACAGAGAAGACAGAACCTAGTTCTCCAGTTCAAGAATTCATCACTGGACCCAAGCCCAGTGGTGTAGTCATGTCTCAATAGTATGAACTTATACAACAATGATTTTGCCCCAGCCCAGGGGAACAGGGTGGCATCCTGTAAATCTGTGATAACACTGTGCCACAGTAGAGGGAAGCCAGTTTATACCTTGATACAGGAAGTCAGCAAAAGCTTCAGTTGTCTGAAAATTGACTCTACTTGGTATCTACTTCTTCTGCAATTAATCACTCCAGTCTGCAGATTCAAGGAGTCCTTTTACTAAAACCATATTTCATTAACAAGTTTACAAAGCAAAAATAATTAAGGGATATAAAAATTCCTGGCAAAATTAAAAGCTGTTGGGGTCTTCTGATCTCTGGGATCAAAGTCAGAAACTTATTTTTTAATATTTTTCTTACCCAAAGGGTCACAGTAGAATCTAGGACCAATTCATATAGGGACAAAGCTGACCCAAACTGCCTCAGGTCCATATAAAATTTCCTTGATTACAAAAGTTTCTAGCTAGTGTTATGGAAGTATGTGTGTGTTTATGTGTATTTTGTGGGGTAGCAATAAGCCATACTACCCTAATTCACAAGCCTACAACAGTAGGGCAGAAAGTAGTGACTCAGACCCCAAAAGGAGAGAGAGTGAAATTAGTCAATATATTTTTATTAAGTATCTACTCTGAACAAGCACTGTGATAAAGCTAGGTGGTATAACATGATGGTACAGTTGCTGGAGCACTAGGCTTGGAGACAGGAAGACCTCATCTCAAATATGACCTCAGACACTTACTTTGTGATGCTGAGAAAGTCACAATCTCTTTCTTCCTCAATTTCCTTATCTCAGTTTCCATATGGTTATTGTGAGAATCAAATGAGGTTTATGAAGTGTTCACATAATGCCTAGAATATGTAGGTATTCAGTAAATATTTCTTTTCCCCTTTATTCCTTCCTTCTTTCCTTTCTTCTTCCTTCTTTCTTTCTTTAACACTAGTCAGAGTTATGTGCCTTAGCAAAGAGAGCACTCTCATGGAAAGTAACAAAATTCTTTTGCTTTAAAAAAGCTAAAGGTAATGTCATTTGCTTACAGGAATTTAGAATTTAATAGTATCCTCCACATTATTACCACTTTAATAAGCAGTGGCCATTGAACAAAATGCAGCAGTGGTGTCAAATATACAGCCCATGGACTACATGCAGTCACAACACTTCTGAGTATAGCCTAAATCAAATTAAAATGTAATTTAGAAATATTTAACAAAATAAATAAAACTATAATTAAAGAAAGAATATGTAACAGTTTAAAACTGCCAGTATGTGGAGAACAAGGATCCTTATACAAAGATTAGTAATATGTCATATATGAATTAGTGATTTTCTATTTGAATTTGAAGCAGTGACTTAAGAGGACCAAAGGGTGATGTTGCCAGGATGTTCACTTTTGATGTTCTCTTTTTTTAAGGCTGAGAAGTGAGGGATCAAGTCTCATGGAATAAGGAAAGTAATTTTTTGATATCTCTAATGGGGCAAAGATTTGGTATTTTCAACCCCCTCCCAATTTCATTCTCCTAGGAGGAAAAAGTCATGTCTAATGGTCCAGAAAATACTAAGTGCATGACTCTGGGGTGTGGAAAAGGTTAAGGAAGAGGACCAATAACATCATAGATATTGTCTTAATTTGCCCATGAATGTGAATTGGATTTAAGAGAGAGAGTTGCAACCAAGTTATCAGCCTCACTCTCTCTTCCTGAGTCATGAAAGCACAGTGGTCAGACAAAAACCTTAACATAAATTACCCTGACTCATAATGAGTATTGATGAATTTGCAGGATGTGACAACTTGTACACTGTAGCCCTGGTGTTCTCGATGCCTCTCTTGTTCATTAGCAATTCTCAATGAGAAAACAACTAGGAATTGCAAAAGATTTGGTATCAACACAGATCAAATCAGTACTTACAAAAATGAAAGGTGAAGCATAAAATTTCCTGATCTTTTCCCCCAATATTCAATGATTCTATCAGGGGATGATAACATTGTTATTGAGTTCCATTTTGTTTATTTTATTTTTTTTTAGACTTTTCAAAGCAATGGGGTTAAGTAGCTTGCCCAAGGCCACACGGCTAGGTAATTATTAAGTGTCTGAGGTTGGATTTGAACTCAGGTACTCCTGACTCCAAGGCCGGTGCTCTATCCACTGCGCCATCTAGCCGCCCCTGTTTATTTTTTTAAATATCTTTCTGTTTAATTTTTTTCTTTCCTCCTCCAGCACTTCCTAATCAATTGAATGACTTGAATTTCCAAGAACATGGTTCTCTAGCAACAGTCCTAACCCATTTAAGTGGTGGAAGGTACTCTAAAAATCTTTATGATCTTGTCACCAAATGAGAGAGGCATAGTAGAAGCAATATTGAATTCACCTAGTTTCTTTTTTTCCTTCAGATACAGTGCAACAGTTCTCATCCTCAAGAATTAACTGATTCAGAGTACTAAGGATCATTATCATAGCTTTCTGGCTCCCAAAATATAGAAATAACCAGACATGAGGGGCTGGATGGAGCTCTTCTTTCAGGTTTCAGACCATAAACCAGCAGCATTAATCAACAGCAGCTCAAGAAAACCATTTAGATCAATCAACTGTATCTTTGATGAACACCTCTGAATGCTCTGAATGCCCTTTCCATACTATGACTAAGAAAAATTTACTTTGTTAGATGAAGTACATTTCATTTCATTTTAAATCCAAAGCTGAGGTACCACACAACCTCCTCAGTCTTGACCTGGCTTGATCAGCTCTGAATGACAATAAGCAAGCTATAAGATAAGCCTACAAGAATGGGATTTCTACACAGAAATGAAAAACATCCAAAAGGACATTATAGAAAGGAAATTTCTATTTAAAATAACTACAAAATTCATATAATATCTAGGAGTCAATCTATGAAGACATGTGTAAGACTTATATAGATAGAATTTTAAAATACTCCTCAAAGAATTAAAATATGAATTTAAATAAATGGAAGGATATTCATTGCTCATGGAGGGACCATGCTAATATAATAAAAATGACAACATTAGCCAACTTTGGTACTATCTAATGAAACTAGCAAAAGAATATTTTATAGAACTAGGGAAAAAAAGATAACATTTATTTAGAGGAACAAAAGTTTATAATCTTAATTTAAAAAAAAAGTCAAAATGAAAAGAATAGAACTTCCAAACCTCAAATTATATTGTAAAAAATAATCATTAAAACAATATGGTAGGGGGGTGGCTAGGTGGCGCAGTGGATAGAGCACCGGCCCTGAAGTCAGGAGTACCTGGGTTCAAATCCGGTCTTAGGCACTTAATAATTATCTAGCCGTGTGGCCTTGGGCAAGCCACTTAACCCTGTTTGCCTTGCAAAAACCTTAAAAAAAACAATATGGTAATGGCTACAAAAAATACAAAGGTAGAACATTGGAACAGACTAGATAAAGTGGAATCAGAAAAAATTAAACTTAATAACAAGCTTCAATGAACCTGTGAACAAAAAATACTAGAGAAAATTGGAAAGCAGTCTGGCGGAAATTACGTTTAGACCAATATCTTATATGATGGACCATGGGTACTATTTCCCCCACCCTTACGTCACCCTAGACCCCAGTGAGAAGTTGCTGGAAGACTCCAATAGGACTCTATTTCCTTCTTCCCTCAGAACCCACACCAAAATTTCTTGCCAATGGTTCTTATCCCTTTTTTTTTCCTCTTCCTAAATTGAACCCTAACTCCCAATCCCCATTTCTGACAAGGTATCTCAGAATCTCTTCTTCATAATAACCCTTAGACCCATTCTCCCTTCCCAATGACATTGAACCATTTCTTTGTGGAGGCATCCCTAAGTATTCCTTTACATCTGCCCTTAGGTCACCCTGGGTTCTCTGAATCATCCTAAAATGGCCTTCAGTGTCAAGAAGGAAGGAAGGAAGGAAGGAAGGAAGGAAGGAAGGAAGGAAGGAAGGAAGGAAGGAAGGAAGGAAGGAAAAGGGAGGGAGGGAAAGAGAGAGAGGCTTCTTAACTTTTTAAACATTCTGTCACCTTTCACCATCATTATTACCTCATTGGATAATTAGTGGTCTGAAGAAAATAACTACCTTGAAGAAGGGAAATGATTAATTTCCAGGAAAAAAATAAATTGTTATTTTTTGTTTGTACCCCCTTGTCCTTGGGAGAACAGGGAAAATTCAATGAAGGGGGTGCATAGGAAGCTTGGAGCAGGGAACTAGGGGTGGGAGGCATTTGTGTTTTATTGGGGAGAGGTTTAGATTGATCTTGCACCAGCTTCAGCTTGGTCAATTACCTGCCATGATATCTTTGGTTAAGTCATTCTTTTCTATGCTTCAGTTTCCTCATTTTCAAAATAAGAAGTTAGGACAAGATGACCTCTAAGTTATCTTCAAACAGTAAACCTATGATACTAGAAGAGTGTGAATGTTGAATTTATTTTTACTCAGTAGATCTAAGTTCAAATTCCTTCTCAGTCATTTGCCATCTGTATGACATTGGGAGAGTAATTTATGCTTTCTGGGCCTCAATTTCCTCATCTACAAAATGAAGGTGTTGGGCAGATTGACCTCTACTGTCCCTCTCAGAGCTACCATTCTGCAGTTTTCTATCATTTAGTTCCCAAGCAGATTCTGCATTTTTGCTGCTTTTGCTTCCTAATCTGAGGTTTTCTACATGAATAATGGGCTCAGAGGGGTATTTGTTTTTTTTATCATTACCAATTCTGAGTCTGCCAGGTTTGCATGTTTCTGACAGACTGTCTATCTTTATTTGCTGTTTTGAAAGGCAGTTACTCAGAAGCCCCTTGTCATCAGCAAAGCTTGGAGCTGCCAGGTATCTGTCAGCCCAGCCTGAAGAAGAAATCCACACCAGGATGATCTTTAGACATCTATGTTCCCTGCAGTTCGGAACTTGGGGGTGGGAGGAGAGTAGGGGATGGGGGAGACAGTGGAGAGAAAGGACTAGGTTTGGGGAATCTGACTAGAATTCAGTGATAAAGAGACAGAAGTAAAAGAAAGGGGAAAAGAAAAAGGAAGAAATGGTGCTGAAGGTATTCAGAGTATAAAACTATGATAATCAGGACATCCTGGAGTTGTTACATAATAATGACTTTACATAGGTTCTTGCACTTGATCCTTAAAGCTGCTTTATGAATTAGGAAAAGTTGGCATTATTACTGGCACTTAGATGGTACAGCAGTTACATGATTTGTCCAAGGTCACACATTTAGAAAGTGATGAAGTTGGGAATCAAACTGGTCTCAGACCAAACCAAAGTATGCTCCACTGCACTTTCATGTTTCTGGTTAGAAAATCTACATGGGGTTTCTAGAATGTTGGAACTTCTAAAAATAACATGCTGATGTGTGTCCTTGGACAAATCAAACATCTTTTAAACTTTTTTTCTTATTAGAAAAGGGGTAGAAGAGGCTACAATAGCACCTGAAGATCAAGTGAGCCAGGTGGCACAGTGGATAGAGCACCGGCCCTGGAGTCAGGAGTACCTGACTTCAAATCCAGTCTCAGACACTTAATAATTACTTAGCTGTGTGACCTTGGGCAAGCCGCTGAACTCCAAAGCCTTGCAAAAACCAAAAATATGCAAACAAGCAAAAATAGAGGTAATGAATATAAAACACTTTGCAAATTTTAAAGTGCTTACTATTATTATGAATAATGCCTATATTAATTCCTTCTTTAATTTATTTTTCCTTTATGGAAATCTCATTTCTCTGTCAATCCAAATCTTATATTTCTTACAAGACTTGGCTTGCTTCACCTCCAGTAAGTTGCCTTAGAGGACAACTTGTATGCCCCCTTCATTATAGTTTTAAGGAATCTGAGATCCAGAAAGATTTATACCTACGGTCACACAGGAAAGTATCATAAGGGTACATGAACTCAGCTCCTCTAAATCCCAGAGTGTTTTTTTCCACTGTACTTTACTACCTCAAATCAATCCCATACTTTATTATTACCATTAATACCTCATACTTACACAACTCTTTAAAGTTACAAATAACTCTTCTCTCTTTGAGGAAGGTAGTTGGTTTGTCTCTTTGTTTTATCCATACATCTTGAAGTCCATTAAAGTAGAAAAATCCCAGAATGGATATTCCCACCATTGATGAAGTCCAACAACTTGTCTGACTGATACAGTTACTTATCTGATGAATAAAGAGATTAATCAATTTGCCTATGATCACATAGTTAGTATGTGTTAGAGCCACCTCTGAACTCAGAACTTTCTTAATGCAAAGTTGTCCCCTCTATCTCCTATTTCTTTTTGCTTCTCTGATGGTAAGGTAATGCAGAATCCCCAATTATGTTTGAGAGAGATTCTGTGATTTGCCCATAACGTAGCCAGTAAGTATCAGTTCTAGAACTCAAATTCTGATTTGCTGATCCAAGTCTATTGCTCTTTCTAACCTAATTTGCTGTCTTTCCTTATTATATATTTTTTCAATACTTTACATATTAGTTGAATTGCATTTTTTAGTGTATCTTCTTGTCAGCGTTATATATGTCTCAAAGTGTGACATTTTTTAGAAGTATCTTGGGACTAGTGGCCTAAGATTTCAACCATAAACATGAAATATGCCCCCAGTAGATAGCTCATTAAGTTGGCACCCATTTCCATACTTATAGAAACAATTTATTAAAAGAAAGTTTTATTCAGCAAAAAGAAAACTAACAACAATAATAAATCAGGTGAATAGCAAATCACTGTAGTCTGAAGTTTTATAAGATCTTGAGTTAAGGACTACAGTAAAGAAAGGAAGTCTCCTTCCTTCAACTAATGGCAGAACTAAAACTAGATACCAGTTCTCATTACTTCTAGTTCACTGTACGTTAAAAGAGAAAAAAGGAAAAAGGGAAAGATAAAAAAGGGGAATTAAATAGTCAACAGTTATTTGAGAATCAATGATGCTAAGTTAGCTGGAAGAGTATTACATTATAAATGGCCTGAGAAAGTCACAGTCAAGAGGAAAGAGCCTACTATCATTTTATTTTAAACTAGACTTATTTAATGAAATGAAATATTTTATGGAGTTCTGTTTAACCAGTTAAATGGACTCCAGATTCATGACAGAGGAATTCACATTCTAGACATTTTAGTAGTACTGTATTTGCCTATTATTCAAAGTAAGAAAGGAGTTTTCCAATCTCTAGTCATTTAAAGTGTATGAGTCAGAGACAAGATATGTTTGTTTCTCTAACTCAGTTATTTCAGAATATGTTGCCTTCACACACAGTGACACACTCGACTTTTCCTCCTAGTACAATTTTTAAGACATGAAAGTTTTATAAGCAACTTTGGGATTCATTCTGATTACATTTTACTTCTTATTGCTTAGGGTATAGCAACAATTTCCATACTTAGAATGTGTTGGTGAGAAAACATTAAATGATTCTTTTATCCCATACCTAATTCAGTGAAGTGAATATAGTAATCAACAAATATTTCTTAAGTGCCTTCTAGATACTGCTGATAAAAAGACAAAAATCAAATAGTCTATTCTCTCAATGAGTTTACATTCTATAAGGGGAGATTAATATGTACATAAATGAGTGATTCGAAACTAGGTTTCAAATGTAGCTTTAAGGATGTGGGGTTAAGAAAGACTTTCTCTATGGAATGTGGCACATGAGCTGAGTGTTAAGTAAACTGGGGATTTTGAGAGATGGACAGGGGAAGGGTATTCCAGACCTGAAAGCCTTGGGAAAAGGCACAGAGATGTAAAATGAACTACCATATATGAAGAACTATAAGATGTCTGGCATACATGAAAGGAGGTAGTGTTATGATAAGCCTAGGGAACATAGCTTGGGGCTAGGCTTTAAAGGACTTTAAATGTCAAAGACAGTTATATTTGACTGGATCCAGATTTCAGGAATATCACTTTATGGAGAATGGATTTGAAAAAGATGAATTAGGAGCCTATTACAATAATTCAGGTGAGAGATGACGTAGGCTACTGCTTTGGATATGTAGTTAGAAAGAGAGGAACTTGAGTAAGAGATTAAAGTAGAAACAACAAGATTTAGAAATTGTCTAGGCTAATGAATGAGAGCACAAGAAAGATAGCAAGATTGCAGCTTCATGTATTAGGAAGAATGGCAGTGTCTTCAATTAAAAAAATAAGGAAATTCAAAAGTGAGGTGGTTTGGGAAAAATATAATGCATTCTATTTTGAACATGTTGTTTTTGAAATGCCTATGAAGTTCAAGGTATCTAATCTATACTTGGTGAGATTGCCCTGGAGCACAAGAGAATACTAGGTCTGGTTTTATAGTCCTAGGGATAATCTACAAAGAGAAACTAATTAAGTCCTTGTAAATTGAGAGGATTTAGAGAAGGAAGAAAAAAGAAAAGCCTAGGACAACAATTTGGATTACATTAATGGATAGTATGCAATGAATGAAAGGGTGAATAAATGAATAATAATTCTAAAAGTTAACATTTACATAGTGCTTTAAAGTTTATGCTATATTATTTGATTCCCCACAATAACTCTATGATCTATTTACCATTATTATCCTTACTTTGCAGGTTAGGAAACAGGCATAGAAAGGTTAAGTATGCCACAGTCACACAGCTAGTTAGTGTCTGAAGCTAGATTTGAACTTAGGTCTTCCTGTCTCTAGTGCCAGTTGTCTATTCACTAAACCATCCAATTATCCAAATGAAAAAAAATAAATGAATAAATGGAATCAAATAAACCAACTAGTAGTCAGTTTATAGCTATGGTTTTTAAAAGAATTAATGTGTGACAAAATCAGGTTATAACATAAGACATTTAGGTGTTTTGGTGTTACAAAGAAATCCGAGGAAATCAAAATCTAATTATTCAGCAGATCCTGATGTTGGTCTGGTCTCTCCATAGGAACAGTTTGCACTTTTCATCCTTAGCTTGGACTTTTTTATGCTGAGTCACCAGATACATTCAGCAGCCTCCAACTTTCCTTGCATCCTTTGTCTCATTGAATGTGTGACTATCAATTAAAGCCATCATTGAATAGTTTGATCCTGATTGACAGCTTTACCAGCCAGTATCATTTATGAAGGTGATACTCCCCTCCCCCCACATTTTTATAAGTTCCATAATTATTTTAAATATCCTTTCAATACAAAAATATAGTCTATAGTTATAACTACAAACTGATAGCTAGCAGAAGATATATGCATACAATATATTGAAATATATAATACACACATACATACATACATATACATATGTACATGAATATGCAGTGTATACATAAATGCATACATACATATATATGCTGCCTATGGTGACCACCTGGCCACTTTATAACCATAATGTGTGTAAATATATATATATATATATGGATATATAAATACATATAATCATACATTAATAAAAATCTTAGTTTCCTGAGCATGATACAGGATTTATGGTCATAAGCCCTAAATTTGAGTTGCAGCTCTACAATTTACCAGATTCATGATGGTAGAGAAGTTATTTAACCTCTTCAGCCTCATTTTCCTTCAAGTATTAAATGGGTTTAATGATATTATCACTCCCTACTTCAAAATTTTTTTTGGGTGAGCATTTTAAAATGCTCCTTATAAATATAAACTCTTATTGTTACTAAACAATGACTACCTGACTTTCCTTCCTTAGAGCAATGGTCACAAAACCTTTTGGATTATACATTCCATCAGTTAAAAAAAGGAACATGCACCCCCAGTATACTTATTAATTTATATATCATATATATGTATGAATTTACTCATAATTATTTATACTATAAAACATAAAAATAGACATCTTAATAGGAGATAAAAATGAAATAATATTTTATCCTACAGTCACTAGAGAATTACAAGAGTTTATTGGGACAATGTCAAACCTGCTCTTTCAAAAAATCACTTTGACTGCTATGTGGAAGATGGATTAGAGAAGGGTGAGTCAAGGAAAGCAATTAGAAGGCTATCAAGTTAGGGCTTGGAAGAGGTGAAAAGGACCTGAATTAGAAAAGTTGCTATGGAAAGGGACAGATGTGTAATAACTTGTGATGGTAGGTAGAATCAGATCTGTAACTCATTAGATAAGTGATATTTAGAAAAAGGAGAAATCAAAGGTGACACCAATATTGTGAATCTTGGTAATTAGAAGGATGATGGCACTCTTGATAATAAGGAAAATTTGGAAGAGGAATAGGTATAGATTATGAAATGCAGATCATAATCCATCCACACCCTCTCATCCTGTAGAACTTTCTTTGCCCCACCAAAAACAAAAAGGTGATAAATGAGATTCTTACCCACTGGGCACTATTTCAGAGAGCAGAAATTGCCTCTGAAGGACCCCTGGTATATCTTCAAAGGGTACTGGGAGTGAGAAAGGGGGGAAACTAAGGAAGTAGATTTTCTCAGGAGCAACTGTGGTTACTGCAGGGAGTGTCTGAGTAATGATAAGATCATAAATGCCCTCATTTGAACAGTGATCTTCATAACAACCTTGTGAAGTAGATTCTATTATTATATGTATTTTATAATTTAAGAAACTGAGGCAAACAGGGTTAAGTGAATTACCTGAGATCACACAGTAGGTGTCTAGATTAGATTTTTACTCAGGTCTTCCTGCCTCCAGGCCCAAGGCTCTATCCACTTCATGTGGAGAGGGGAAGTTTGGGGAGATAAGGTTATCAGATACAAACCCTCTCACTAGCTACTGAGGATACAGTGGATTCTGCCCCATCTTCCCACCCTCTAAGGTAAAAATATAGTGCCCTAGGAAGTCACAGCTCTGACTTTGAAAACCATTGCATTAAAGAATTGACTACTTGTCCTCTTTCAAAATAGTCAAAATGACTTTTGTCCTCTTTCCCAGTCAGAATGTTGTCATGACTACTTGATCAGTTTATCAGAAAATTGTGTGATCATTTGACCACTCTGCATCTTTCTCATTCTACCATTCTAGTCATCCTGTTTAGCCTTCACTACACTAGGCCATGCTGAGAGCAACCTTATTGATCTCTTCTGAGCATCTGCTGCATCAGGTCTTAGTTTTCTGAAACCATGGTTCCAAAATATTCATCTTTTCACACATCTCCTAAGGATGTATGACAGGGTAAGGGTAAGAGTCAGAGGGCTGAATTGCATAGCAATAAGATATGTTTTCAATAACCAATGTGAAGTCTTCCAGAAATGGCTTTGAGATCTACCTGTATAATAATCCTGTTCTTTTTTATTTTTTTTTTTACCACAGAGGTTATTTTTATCAATTTTGAGAATTCTTGATGAGCACATCCTCTATCCATGCAGATTGGCAGCTTCTCTGTAATTTATAAAGAGTTGCTTGGGGGCAGCTAGGTGGCACAGGGGATACAGCACTGGCCCTGGAGTCAGGAATACCTGAGTTCAAATCTGGCCTCAGACACTTAATAATTACCTAGCTGTGTGGCCTTGGGCAAGCCACTTAACCCAATTTGCCTTGCAAAAAACAAAAGAGTTGCTTGGGAATACAGAGTGGTTAAATGTCTTGCCCAGGATCACACAGACAGAGGCAGGACTTGAACCCAAGTCTTCCTAACTCTGATAAGAGCTCCCTCTCACTTGAATAACAGCTAATTGTTTTACCAGTTTGGTCCCTCAGTTCCTTCTTTGGCTAAATTAATTAATTAGCCTAGATAATTTCTATGGTCTCCTCCTGTTTTAAGATTCTAAGTGTCCAACTCAGTCCCCAGATGGTTTTATATTTTTATGATCCTTGGAATCATATTATAATTTTTAAGAAAAAAAGGATAGATTATACATCTGATGATATCTCCTTCCATGAAGTTGAGCAAGGGATCTTCTCTCTAATATGTATGATGGTCATAGAAAAAGTCCAGAGACCTTCAAAATACAAAAGACAATGTCATATCTACTTCCACCCAAGATCACTAAAGATTTCTGCCAACCTTTAAATTTTCTACCCAAACACAATGTTCTCCTGGCATGTTTTTCATTTTTGAAACACTCACCAGGAAAACAGACAAGAGAGCAGTTTGGAAGATTGTACTAATACAGTCTGTTCTTCACACTCTGCTGTGTGATCTCTGGAGGGAGTCTTGAGCTCAAGGAGACAGATTTTTAATTTACCCTTTAAAAGTGGCAATTGGCAAAGGCAGAAAAAAGTCAAGGTTCAGAGTCATAGAGAAGAGGCAGGGCTCCAAACCCACCTGAGGATGGAGAGCAGGCTATGTGAAAAAGACTACAGACTTTGGATCACTTTTGGGGAATGATAACATATTTACTTTCTGATCCTCCTCCCATGCTCATACATGCTGAGTTTTTAAAAAGTCAAAATGAATGAAAATTGCATTTTATTTTGATAATTGTTTTGCTAATTTAACAACAAATAATGAGTAAACATTTCTTGAATATTTGCTATGTGCATAGAAATCATTGTGGGATACAGAGGTGCATAAGATATAACCCCATTCTTTAAGTGATTTAATGCCTAATTAGAGACAGAATTTATGTATGAAAAGGAAAATAATAATTCACATGAGTAATCCCAATAGTGAGCACTCCAAGAACTCAGAAAAGAGAGATCATTGTGGTCTAGGGTCCTTGAGTAATGCTAGAAATGGACTCAGACTTCAAATGATGGGTTAAGATTTAGACAAGTGCAGATTGTACAAAGCATTTCAGGTTATTGATGGGAAGAAGACAATGGGAGCAAATATTAGGTGACTGAAATGTATTTGGCATGTTAGAGGAACAAGGAGCAAGCTAGATTGTTTAAAGCAGGGGGTTTGTATGTATGTATGTGCAAGTACTAGGAAAAAAAATAGACTGGGTCTAGACTGGAAAATCTTGAAAGCTAAATTAAGAAGTTTGGGATTTATTCTATAGGTAGTAGTGAGCCACTGAAGATATTTGAATATTAAAAATACTTATTGAATAATAAACCAGGAGAAAGGAAATATTATGATCAGGAAGGTAATCACAGAGTTGTAATAGAAAAAGAAAAGAATAAATCCTACTATGACAGAAATTTCAAAGGAAGAAATTGCAAGACTTGATAACTGATTGAATATAGGTAATGTGAGAGAAGGCAAAGTCAAGAAAATATTTCTTGAGCTTAATTGGTGATATTTTTGAGTGAAGAATCCAGTTGAGAATCTCTGGCACAAACTGTCTAAATCATGAGAGATTTACCTCACAAGGTACCAGCTTGTACTAAGTATTACCTCAATTAAGTAGGAAGGGCAGTTGATGTTTGAGAGAGATAGACTGGTGTGGTAGCCAATATACTTAATGAGTTCAGCACTCTCTTTCCCAGTCTAAAGTAAGGGATAGTTCAAGCCTTTGCCCTATTATTATTAAATTTATAATACATTTCTAAATTATATAACAGATATTATATCCCTTTTTATTTTCAACATATTATGTATAATATGTAATATGCATAATATATTTCTAAATTATATAATAACTAGAGAGAAATTGACTTGACATGAAGAAGACCAAAAGAGTCAAGTGAAACCTTTTTATAGCAAATTAATGCAGTTATAGGCAGTTATAGGCAGCTATGAATGGCTTTGCCAATGTATTTTGCTTGTGCTTTCCTGTGTTAAATGAGTGTCTATCAAAGTTTGGAGTAAGGTCCATTAAAAGTTTTAGGTAAAGATGATTCTGCCACAAGGTAAGTTTCATTTTTTTTTGTTTCTGTATCTCTAGGATACCTCCAGCATCATGTCTAGCATATAGTATCTGGTACTTAATAAATGCTTATTGTCTGATGGTAAATAATAACAGAATCATTACCAACTACTGAAAGGAAAAGAAATCCTTTTAGGCTAACCCCCAAATTTTACAGGTAAAAAAAAAACAGATGAAATGATTCTCATAAAAGAGCCAGGCAACCTCTGATTCTAAATTCAATGGTGTTTCTACTACACCATGAACTCTTTCCTGTTCTACCAAGCATATGAATATCTGAGGTAATCTTAGTGTATGTAACACTTGTCCATTTTCCAACTCAAATCATTATTTCAAAACTTTCACTTTTCATTCTGGAAATAATACCTAGATAATAAAAAAGGAACTAGGAACGGAGCCTGTCTACTTTGCAATAGTTCTTCACAAAGAAAGAAAGAAACTTACCCCTCAGTCAAGACCATTTTGTGGCAATTAGGATTGGTTGTATAAGAAGAGCACCCATTTCAGGGATGTGGAGATGGTTGGCATGGGGGACAAAAAGGAAGGGAATAAGCATTTATTTAGGGTCAACTAAGTTCCGCCCACTGGGTTGAGCACTTTATCAATATTATCTTATTTGTTCCTCACAACAGTCCTTTGAGGTAAGTGCCATTATTATTCACATTTCATAGTTAAGAAACCTGAGGAAGAAAGAGGTTAAGTGATTTGTCCAGGATCATACAGTTCATGTCATCCTGACTACAGGCCCAATGCACTATCCACTGAACTTACCATTTGCCTCCACATATTAGGTATCAGGAAAGCCTTAAATGTCATTATTTTCCCTTAGAAAAGTCATGTCCCTTATCTGCTGACTGATTATGAAATTCTTTTTATAAAATATCAGGTCTTTCATTCCCTAATCCCTTGAAAGAAGGAATACGCTGACTTAAATTCACTGTAAGTTATAAGCACCTGAGGGCAAGTTATAATAAGGAAGTAGAAGAGTGTTATACATATGAAACATCCAAATAATGCAATTTTAGTGTTAATAATGAATCCCCAAACTTTCAAAGGATTTCTCCATAATTTTCTCTTAAAATGATTTCTTTGTTGCAGGCTATTACAATAAGCTAGAATTATGGATTCTGTATTAAGAAAACACGGTTGTATTCATATGGTTTAAATGACAAAAGGAATTTTGACAAAGATAAATTCATACAAAGGTTTTCTCATTTCTGCTGATTCAACACCATGGTGGTGGTTTTTTTCCCCCTCAGGCTGGATAAATGAATACATCCAAAGACTTTGAGAGTCCAGAAGAGGGGGGAACTTTCCTAACCTCAATATTCAGCAAACATTTATTGGGCAACTACTCTGACAGGCACTGAGACAGATTTAAAGAAAAATAAGATACAGTCCCTTCTCTCAATAGATGTAGAATATAAGAAATATAGAATAGATTGTGTGATGAACTAGAGCTAAAAAGGAACATTTGATACCATCTAGTCCAGCCCCCTCATTTTATTATTTAATTTAGTTTTTACTTATCCCTTTTGTTTTAAAATCTCATTCATGCCTGAATATATTCCTTCCACCTCTTCTACTTACCATTCCAGCCTTTGTAATAAGGAATAAAAACAAAGAGGAATAAAAGGCAGTTGTTATAAAACTGACATGTTAACCATGTCTAACAGTTCACACAATGCTTCATATCCGTATTTTTCCACCTTGGCAATAAAGAGAGGGAAGTATAGTTTTTTTCAGTTTTCCTCCAACAATCCCCTTATTTTAGAGTCGAGAAAGCTGAAGTCCAAAGAAGTAAGAGTAAGTTGGACTTGAAGTTCAGACTTTTCTTGAGTAAAGAGTTTCTAGAAAATTGATGAAAGGGGGGCAGCTAGATGGCACAGTGGATGGAGAACCAACTCTAGAGTTAGGAGGACCTGAGTTCAAATCTAAACTCAGACACTTAACAATTACCTAGCTGTGTGACCTTCAATAAGTCAATTAACTCCAATTGCTTTGCAAAAATGAAAAAAGGAAAGAAAATTGATGAGGATATGAGTTCTGAAAATCTAAAGGCATAATCTATGACTGCTATTTATGGATTATGGATTAAAAGTTGAAATGGACTTTAGCCATTGACATATACTCACTAACAGGATGTCAAAATGGTAGGTGGTCTAATTCCAGCACTTTCTTCATTCAAGTTTAGGCTCAATGTTGATACAAAATGAGGGATTTGTATGTCCCTGGTGAATTAACAAAGGGTTTACTTTGCCTTAACACAGCAAGGATATCCAAAAAGAATAGAATAACACTTACTCTCTCTATATATAAATACATCTGGTCAGCAATGCAAGTGAGGGTGATTCATATGGTCTCTTCAGCTCTTGTGAATACTACTTTTTAATGTTCTTAGGGGACTAGGAAGTGCATGAAGGGAACCGGGGCAAATCAAGTCAAGAGTCACATTTTTACTTTTAGGGAAAATAAATTTTTATTTCAGAGAAATGGAGGAACCCTGATTCTATCAAATAATACCTCCATGGTGGCACAGCCCTAAAGAGCTTCTGGGACTTTCATTAACAATCATCTTGTCATTAACAGTACTAAGAGGAAAAGAAAAAAAAATGAAGGGGGGAATTAACAGTCCCCCAACTCAGCATCTTCAAAAAGAAAGCAAAGGAAACAAGCTAAAATTAGATGTTTTCTCCCTACCTTGAAACATCCAACAACCTCACCCATGTGGTGGGTGATGCCAAATCTTTCTGTTTCACAGTGGGTCTCCTGATAAAAGGTAGTAATGATGAGCCAATAAGCTGGAGCAGCATGGGAAGTATCAGGAATAAATCACAAATATTGACACCAAAGCATATTTACAGATTTTTCTCTTATTATAATAGGAGCATCAGGAAATAAGGGTCACACACCAGTGATGATTCTTCTGGCACAGTCAACAATTCTCCATCATGTCTCAGGGTCAACTGTAGTAAAATGGCTAAGAGGGTCTAAGACTTTTACATGCCACTTATCCAAGGATTCTTCCAATAATGCCACCCACTAAATATTCCCTGACTTACCAGAACTACTCCTTCCATGAGAGTCATGTTGAAGGAATGATGTAGGTCTGTGGATGAGTTTCCAAAGTCTTCCATGAAAGCTAAATAAGGATTGTCCTTTACCTCCATTCAGTAATTCAGAAGAGCTGAATTAGTTAGAGGATCCCCTTCTTCCAAGTAAATTTGCATCCACTGTAATTACAGAGTGACAACTTTACCTCTTTCACAATAATAGAAAGGCATCTCCCAATAATAACAGCCCTTGGCCTCTGAGTCCTTTCTGAAACAAACTGTCTTATTATCCCAGAGAAACGAAGTCTTTTTGTTAAGAGGAATCTAAGAAATATCTCCAAGGCATATGGAGACCACTGAGGGGAGCAAGATCCTTGAGATTGAGGAAGGAATAAGGAAAGCCTAGAAACAGTCAACAAGAACTTTGTCCCCAAAAAAGTTCATTCTTATTAGGAAAGTCTTTCTGAAGATCAGCTCCAAGATACCACTGAAGAATGAGCCCTCTTTTCCAGGTAACACTGATATCATAGATATGGTTCTTTGAAGGTTGAATATATGACCCAGGAAGTCAAATGTATAACAATGCAGTCATTAATTAACTTACAGAGACAAGTCTTGAACTCTGAAATGAGGAAATGAAATTTTCTCATTGGGAGACAAGTTGGATGTTATTAGGGTTAGATGGCACAAGGATTCCATCTGGCAGGAACAGTCATCCTTGTTCTTGGTTGGGGGATAATATAGCTTTGTGCTCAGCATAAGAAATTAACACCCAAAGTCTATATTGGCACATTTCTAAGGTGCAAACCTAGTCATTTAACTTCATTTAACTTATTATATTTCTTATGATCTATGACATCTCACAAACAACTAAATAAAATAGAGCTATTAGTAAAATTTCTCCATTGATCCTGATCCCAAAGAAGAGAGCCTTTGATTGTCTAGTCCTAAGTTTTCCAGGTCCTATGACTACTGCCCAGTAATTAATGTGGATGATCTTCTCTCTCTCTCTCTCTCTCTCTCTCTCTCTCTCTCTCTCTCTCTCTCTCTCTCTCTCTCTCTCTCTCTCTCCAATGATGCAGCCTGTAGTTCAGCCCCCTGGAAAAACTTGCCAGTCTTCCCTAGGATATTTCCTGTTACACTGCATTAGTGGTTGCTTAAGTCCAATTGTGCATGATATTCATAGCAGATGGAGTTATTGGTCAATCCAGCAAAATTGTATCATTCAGGACTTAGTTCCTTATAAATTGGAGGGAAGGGAGGGAGGAATTGTGTCAACAGAAGAGTAAGAATTCCAATAAGTGAACTGTAGGCTTCAATCTTTTTCATAGTAACTATCTGTTTCTGATGGGCACTAACACTTGAAGGACCCAAAAACATAATTTTTAATGTCCCATTTCTATTTGGTAATAAGAACTTTCCATTTTTTCTTATCTTGTCAGAAGAACCATGTTGTATCCTCCATAATAGGCAACTCTGGACAAAGGTGACTAAATTAACATGTGTCATCAATTCAGTTTCAACTAGGGCCCAATAATAAACAAACTTTTTTCAAAAGTGGTAGAGTAGGGGCGGCTAGGTGGTGCAGTGGATAGAGCACTGGCCCTGGAGTCAGGAGTACCTGAGTTCAAATCCAGCCTCAGACACTTAATCTTAATAATTACCTAGTTGTGTGGCCTTGGGCAAGCCACTTAACCCCATTGCCTAGCAAAAACCTAAAAAAAAGTGGTAGAGTAAATGGGTGCTCTAAAGAACACAAAGCTTCAAAACCCTTAATACTTATACTGGTTCCCACTTGATCCCTGTCAAAGGCTCCACTTATCCTGGTCTTTATCCTGGTCTTCAGAAACATAAATCCTATAGTGCTCTTAGGGGCCCAAGACAAGAGAATTCTGGAGAGCCTTCTTTAGATCTTCCTGTGTTATAGCCTATCCTGAGCCCTCCCAAAAAAGACAGATTTACATATGACTTGCTAAGCTAGGGTCATCAAGATACCCAGGAAGAAAATGTGGGTTTTCCAAAACCTGAAGAGTTCAATTAATCTCTGGACTTCCTTCTTAGATCTTGGAGAAGCAAATGCCAATTTATTCTGGATTGCCTGGAATCCTCTGTATTTTCCCCACCTAGTGTATTCTCCAAAATTTGACTGAGTAGGCTGAATTCTTCCCCCCCCCCTTTAGGGTAATTCATGTGAGCCACCATCCAATCTAAGGGCTCTGCCACTATGTCTTGATCTGATCCAGTTAACATATCATCACTGTGGGGCTGTACATAAATGCTCTCAGAAAGAGTAACTTTTGCTCATAATCATGGAGAAGGATTATGAAGGCACTTTGGACTCCTTACCAAGTGAAAGTAAACTTCTTGAAGAGTTTCAAATACAGGAATAGAGAAATAACATTTGGCAAGGTTAATAACCGCATATCACTCTCTCGATCTGGTTGGTCTAAAATATTGACAAGATCAGACACAACTATCATGATGTCCATGATTTTCAACTTCTTTGCCCACCTAGCAGAACATCAGGTCCTATAACTCTTATTTCCTTTTCCAGACTGTCAAATCACACTTACAAAAGTATTTGGCCAGGGTGCAATTGTCCCAACCCTTTTTCATTAACTGAAGAGACCACACAAGCATATTTGTGTGGTAAGGGAAACTGATAGCTAAAGTTTAAATCTAATTGTTCTCCTGTCTGATTTTTAATAAAAAGTACCCTCATGGGGGGCCCAAGAGCTTCAACCCTCTGGGCCTAATCTATCCTGGGTCCTCTTTTCTTCTCTATTTTTCTCTCTCTTACTAATCTTATCATCTTATATATATATATTTAATAATCATTTTTATGTGTGTGATTCAGTCTATATTCAGGCTGAATCCCTCTCCTAGGCTTTACCCCCATATAATTAACCTCCTTTTAAATATTTCAAAGTGAATATCCCTGACATTTCAATATCAATATAGCCAAAAGAGCATATATTATTTTTCTCTACAAATTCACCACTTTTCTGTCTATAGAAATATATTTTTGTCCTACATGATTTGAATATGTGGTCCTTAAGGCACCATGTGTTTTTGTTTGTTGTTATCTCTATAGAGATAACATAAATTCTTCTGTATGACACCCAGTTCCAACTTACCTTTTCAGTATTATTGAACATTATTTTCCTCCAACTATTTTGGAGTGGTTTTATTTTTTAATTTTTTAAGGAGTCATTTATTTCCACCTGACCAACTCTAATTTTTAAGGACTCATTTTCTTCAATGAGTTTCTATATCACCTTTACTGACTAATTCTGATTTTAAGGAGGTTTTCTTTATTTTTTTTTTACTTGTCTATTAATTCTCTTTCCATATTTTTCTTTCATAGCTCTCATTTCTTTTACCAATTTTTCCTCTACTGCTCCTATTTGATTTTTGAAATATTTTTGGCAATTATAGGAATTTGTATTAAGCCTGTGACCAATATGAGTTTTTCTCTGAGGCTTTACTTATAGATGTTTTCAAATACTTTCCTTCTGATTTTATATCTTGTGCTTCCCTCTCACAACAGTAATTTTTTGTGGTTAGATTATTTCTGTTGTTTGCTTATTTTCTATCATATTTCTTGACTTTGGATTTTATGTTAGAGTTGCACTCTGCTCACCTCTGCAGATCTAACCTTGACTTTTCTATTAATGTATTGTTTTCACATCTCAGAAAGTTTTAATACTTCAAAAATGGTTTGACTAGATTGCCCTTCTAGTCTGAGTTCTTCTCTTAATACATGTAGGGTCCCTAAGCCTTTGTGACTACAACTACTATTCTTTACACTAGAACTGCAATCCAGAACTGGAGGATGAGCAATAGAGTGCTAAATGCACCTGAACATGTAACCAGAACCAGTACAAGGATCACCTGGGAATTTCTTTCTAACCAGAGATATCCAATCCCCTTACATCCCTCAGTGCTAGGCTGCTCCCTGCCACTGTTGCTTCAGTCACAACCCATAAACAATGCCATGTCCTCTGCTCTGTGCTTCCAACCAGCCTCACCCTAGTGTTCTCAGACTTCTCTTTCTATTTTCCTTAGTTGCCCTGACTTGGGAAAAATGATTCAATCTAACTTTTTGCTGAGTTTCTCACTCAGAATTTGAGTTGATGCATTTTTTTGTTTGCAAGGCAATGAGGTTAAGTGATTTGCCCAAGGTCACCCAGCCAAGTAAGTATTAAGTGTCTGAGGTCAAATTTTAACTCAGGTCCTCCTGACTCCAGGGTTCATGCTCAATCCATTTTACCAGCTGCTTCCATGATGTATTTTTTAAGGAAAAGCTTAGTGGTGCACTGGCCCTAGTCTCAAGTAGAACCTGAGCTCAATTTCTGCCTCAGACACTTACTAGCTATGTGACCTTGGGCAAGATACTTGGTTCTTGTCCTTCTTTATCAAAAAAAAAAAGACCAAAATGACAGCACTATGTTTGAGACAAATTACAGTATGTCTAACTGTGGCTGATCAGACCAATATGAGTTCTACCACAGGTTGGACACAAAAAAAACCATGGATATACCTGGGTGAGTTCTCTAAACTTATGGATGTCATGTTTCCTTTGAGCTGCTTCAATTTTGCCTTCCCCATAGAATGCAGCCCTGTCACTGATGAGGGCATGCCATGCTGGGCGGTCCTGTGCCTGTGTCTCCCATGCTATATGATCAATTCTAAAGTTTTTCAATGAGACCTTCAAGGTGTTGGTATTGCTTCTTCTGCCCCCCCCCTTGTGAGCGTTTTCCCTGTATGTGTTCTCCACAAAATAGTTTTTTGGGCAAGCATTCTAATCTGGCATTCTAATAATGTGAGGAGCCCTTCATGGTTGCACTCTCTATAGCAATGTTGGAATGCTAGGCCATGGAAAGGACTTCAGTGTCTGCTATCTTCTCCTGCCAGTTGATCTTCAGACTCTTCCTAAAACAAATTAAATGGAAGAGATTCAGTTTCCTGACATGGTGCTGGTAGATTGTCCAGGTTTCACAGGCATATAGCAATGAACAGCTCTGGAAACTTACAATTCGGTAGTCAGTTTGATACCTCTTCTCTCCCATACATTTGGTTTAATGTATATTTTAAGTTATTGTAGAAAGATGTGCTGGGAGAGATTGGCAAAAATGCTGATTTTATCATCTTGGCTCTACTCCTTAAGTCTGAATTTCTTTTTTATTATTGAGAATACCATCATTCTTTCCAGTCACTTAAGTTTGAAACCTTGGTGTCTTCCTAATTTACTCATTCTCACTAATTTCACAAAGTCAATCACCAAATTATAATCTCTACCTCCAATTTAATAAATTCAATCTCTTCTCTCCACTCATTTTGACTATTATCACCCATTGTCTGGACTCTTGTATAACCTCCTTTTAGATCTCCATTTCAAGTATTTCTTTTCTGCAATCCATCCAACACACACTTGTCTTGCACTTCAGTCTCCAGCTTCTGCTTTTTGGTCCTACTTGCTCCTTATTGTCAAGAGCCCTCTATAACAAGCTCAACTGAGGTCAGCCTTGCTGCTGACTGCTCCCCCAACTATCTTTACATCATATTATCAACCATATTCCCCTCTACTTACTCCCCCTCCTTACTATCTCTAGATCTAGGAATAATAGTCAAAAAATTACCATTCTTTGAAAGTAATGTCAATAAAATGCTCTATGACTCTATTCACCATCCTAGTGACTTCCCAGTTTAAAAAGCAGCCTTCTTGGCCACCACTTACTTATATGGATTGTCTTCTTGTGTTAGAATGTAAGTTCCTTGAAGGAAAGAACTATAGTTTTATAATCATGCCTTCAGCACTTACTATAGCATTGTAGGATACATAATGTTTAATGAATGCTTTTTCTTTTATTCAATTAGATTGATTTTGTTGTTGTTCTGTCATGTCCAACTCTTTATGACACATTAGGAGTTTGCCATTCTTTCTCTAACTAATTTCCTAGAAGAAGAACTGAGACAAGCAGAATTATGTGACTTACCCAGGATCACATAGCTAATAAGTGTCTGAGATAGTATTTAAGTTAGGAAGATTAGTCTTCTTAATTTCAGTTTTGCTACTCTACTCACTGTGCCAGCTAACCACTCTGATTTTACTAAAGCACAAATTTGACTGTGTCATTCCCCTAATCGATAAACTATAGTGATTCACTATTCTATCCAGGATAAAACATAAAATCTTCTATTTGATACCCAATTCCAACTTACCTTTTCAGTATTATTGAACATTATTTTCCTTGATGCAGTAAAATTATCTTTTTTGATATTTCTTTTACATGGAATGTTCTCTCTTTTCTCTGCTTCTTTTCAGATCTCTTCTTCCTTAACTCTTTGTCTCAGGATTCCTAGATTTCTCAGCAA
Source organism: Macrotis lagotis (assembly GCF_037893015.1). NCBI lineage: Eukaryota > Metazoa > Chordata > Mammalia > Peramelemorphia > Peramelidae > Macrotis > Macrotis lagotis. The sequence continues at coordinate 231,401,124 of NC_133659.1, read as the reverse complement.
CCTCTACCTTCCATGGAGGAATTTCCTAATTCCTACCAAGTGCCTCCCCATCCTTTATTTCCCTACAAATATACCTCTTTTTATGTCTATAGAAATATATTTTTGTCTTACTTGTGGTCCTTAAGGCACCATGTGTTTTTGTTTGTTTGTTTTTATCTCTATAGCCTGAGTTCCTATTACCATATCTGTCACAAAATAGGTACTTAATAAGTATGTGATGATTGAATTTTAAGAATGAAACAGAAAAAGAAAGATATGCATAAAGACCACTGAATATTTAAAGCTGAGTAATAGACATTAACTAATCCCACAGAGGACATAACTACTTGGGAGGAAATAGCTACTTCACACTATGAAGATCACACTACAATCTTGCTATCAAGGAAGAGATTATATATTTAAAATCAAAAGAAAAATGATGAGTAGTGGTGGATTAGTGACTTCCTATTGAGGCATTATGGGTAAATATAATGAATTCAATGGAGAGGTGTGTAATATTTCCAGGGAATTTGTCAAAAAATGACAGAGAACTTTCCAAGACTAATCAAATTGGCAACTACTGTCCACTTCTTGTGATTCAAACAAATGCAAAAGAAGCTACCAGAATGAATGTAAAAAGTATTTCTGGGGAATTATGATGTCCTGGACAAGAAAGTGAAATGCTTTGGGTCAAAAGGTCATCATTAGTGTTGACTGGAAGAGAAAGATCAGAGAAATTCACAAATAGCAAAAAAAATTGGGTTTTCTAAATCTTTTGTCTACAAGAGTTTGGATTTTTGGAACATGATTTAAAATATGAGAATGATAAATTCCTAGTGAAGGACAGATTATATACAAGATAAAGGTTGAAAGGTTGATAAGCATGTATTTGCCTGGAATCTTGCAAATCTAATCAAAAGGGCTTTAAACCAAAATTAAAGTAGGAGGAAGAAAACTGATTTTGTATAGACACCAAACTAAACTCAATGGAGAATATACTCAATATAAGAAGAATAGTATAAAGATGGTAGTGTTATTACAGGAGGCAAAAAAGAAACTATCAAGAGTAGACTTTAAGTCTACTTTCAAATATATAAAGTAATGTGAAAAGGCAAATTTAACATCCCATATTTCAGTGAGAGTTGGTAGGATGGTATACATGAAAATGGCTCTAGAAAGATATACCTTATTCAAAAGGATCACAGTAGATTAAAAGGATAGAGTAAGTTTCAAATATATATAAAAGTTTATCAATGAAAGTAAATTCAATAACCAGAGGAGAGAATCCTGGCGGAGAGCAGCATTTGACCAAAGATCAACAGAAGCAGAAATAAAGTGATATGTCTATCCAGCTGTATGATAGTCCATAGGGAGAGAGAGAGAGAAAAGAATTAGATTAGTTCAGAAAACAAATGACAAATCTGAAACAGAAGCGTGATATAATGATGACAGTAGTTTTCAATTATCCAGACATGTCTGGAGCTATATCTTTTCCAAAAGTATAAAGTGTTGCAATTTCTTGACTTGAAAAAAACATACTATAGTATAGAGAATGCTGAACCTAGAATCAGGAAGATTCAGTTTTCAAATTTTAACTCTGATATTTTCTTATTGTTGTTGTTCAGTTGTTTCAGTCATGTCCAATTCTTTGTGTCCCCATTTGCAGCTTTCTTGGCAAATATAACTGGCATTTTCTTCTTTATCTTATTTTAAATATGAGGAAACTGAGGCAAAAAGATAGGAAATTTGTGAGAACAGATTTGAATTCATAAAGATGTATCCTCTTAACTCTAGGTCTGGCACTCTAACCACTACACCACCTACCTGTCTCCAAATTTATATTTATTACTTGTGTTATCTAAAGCAAGTCACTTAGTTTTTTGAGAATTGTTCCATGCCTCTGTAAGGTGGGAATTATAATAGTATTTACCTCACAGGGCTGAGGATCAAATGAGATAATATGTAAAGTTCTTTGAAAATCTTTAAGCATGGGCAGCTAGATGGCACAGTGGACAGAGCACCCACCCTGGAATCAGGAGTACCTGAATTCAAATCTGACCTCAGACACTTAATAATTACCTAGCTGTGTCATGCCACTTAACCCCATTGCCTTGCCAAAAAAAAAACCCTAAAAAAAAAGAAAGAAAATTTTTAAGCAATGTTAGCAAACCATCATTGTTATTGTTGTTGTTTCATTCTTCAGTTGGTTAGAGAAGAGATGGGAAGAGCTCTTATCCAATAACAGATTCTTATCAACAAAGAAGGACTAGTTATCAAAGTAGAAACGATGGGAACTTTGGGGGGAACATGCAATCCATCCAAGAGTTTGGGACCGAGGAGAGAAAAAAATAGATAAAGTTAGAAAGGCATAGTAGATTTGGGAAAGACATTTTAAGTAGCTCAGAAAAAAGATAAGTAAGAACCTATTACTTAAAATTCAACAGGAGTAGACTTGGATGGAAAGCTCTCAAGGATGAAATTCTGAAAGCGCACAGAGAAAAAATTCTAATGAAGAGTAAAAGAGAATGCTGACTTAAGGGAATAATTTCAATTCATATGCAAATCTATGATCAATTTTTGTTTTTAAAAGATATATAATTTGTACTGCTTGATTCCTCATTAAATGGGGGAGGGGAAGCATGAGAGAAATAATTCAGGTTTGAAAATAAAATGTAATTTAAAATTAAAGAAGATTCATAACAAAAAGTATTTATATTTTGAAAATGTTTATAAAGGACAAATCACTGAGTATGGGTACTCAGTATGACATAGCTCAGATTATGTTGAAGTTAGTGAGGATAAGGATAATTCAAAGAATGCTAGTACTTAGAAATGTAACTTGGTTTTTCTCAATGTCTTCTAAATACAAGAGGGAAGACATGATTCTCCATTCATAGAGAGAATGCAGAGTATAATGCTGTGTACCTTCTATAAGGAGCTGGTCCAGTTTCAGGAAATCTTTAGGAGAGGAATGTGAAGAAAGGAGTTTTGAGGGTAATAAAAAGAAAAGAACCAAATCATTGACTGCAACCTTCAAGCTATGGACATTTATGGTAATCTGTTTTCATTAAATCTCTGACCTCCAGAGACTGTGATTCTTTAGACTGAAGAAAGACAACTTCTTGCAAGTGAGATTATTTGCTCTCTTCTTGTTGGATCTTAGATCTTAATTTGTTCTATCCTGAACAAATTTTGAATATATTCTAGTATATACTTAATCTGTAGAGGTCCAATTTATTTTTTGCTTTACTTGGCTAAGTGGGTTTACTCACTATTTGCTATATGTGATGGAGTTTTTTTTGTGTAACCAGCATTTAGGGAGAGTCAAACTGGTAAATGTAATACAAAGGCAGCCCTCTCTCTCTAGGATGATAAGAGAAATGATTTTCCTTTTGAGTTTAGGACTCATTCCCTCAGACCAAGATATTTTCAAGATGACAGGTGATTTACTTCTAGGCTAATGTTCCTGTTGCAGACTGGAAAAGAACCTGCTAAACTTCAGGAATATTAAGGTTTTCCTGATTCCCTCCACAGCTAGTGTGCTAGTGGTAAAGGCATAGCCTTTTTCCTACTCTCTTCAGAGAATAGGAGACTTCACACTATATCTATTCATGTCACATATGAGCTGCATCTATCAATTTCAGATAAACATTAGAAGTAATTTAATATTTTGGATATGTTGGGGAAAGGATCTTACATCTTAGACCTCGGAAGGATCAAAGAGGTCATGCAGTTCCATTGTTTTAATTGATATTGAAAGAGTTTAACAAAGTAACAAAAGTAGTTTGTATTGAGGCAAGATTTGAACTCGGGTCTTTTTTGACTCTGAAACTAGCAGTTTATCCATTATAAAACAGATGTTTCTAAAAGGAGTAACAAAGAAGGGATATGGCCATTGCTTAAAATATGTGATAGATAATAGAAAGACACAGCTTCTTAACTTTTGCTTACACTTTCTCTGCTAAGTTAAATAATCTTCACACTTGAAAGGAGAGGAGAAAAATAACCTATGAGTTGAAAATTAAGAAAAGTAATGAGTAAATGATAGCCTACTATAGTCATTTAAATATCTTCTAACTAATGTAATCCTGTGAACTATTTAAAATTAAGGAACATATCTTTAAAGTGTGATTTTTAAAAACCAAAAGTGTGCAAAAATTTTCATAGAAAGTTGCAAAAAATTGGAAATAGTCTAAATATCTATAATAGGAGAATGATCAAATACATTGTGGTACATTGGGGTAATGGAACTCAAGAAGCCTAAGAAGTCTTTCAGGAAATAATGCAAAATGAAGAAAAAGCAGAATAACAGAAATAGAGAATATACTCTCTATGAATATATGAGAAAAAGTAAATGCCAGTATTGTCACACAACACAATTTGGAGGACTATAAATTTTCTACAATCTTTGCAAATTCTTAAGCCCCAAAATAGGAATTACTAGCAAAAGATAAAGTAATTATAGCTGCTGCCACAAGCTAAGACATCAAGAAGTCTGATGAGGTGACAACGTGATGAATTAATGACAGAGAATGTTAATCCTTGATCTTTAACATGATAATTCATAAATTCCTTCCCCAACACTCTCTACTCTCTAGTATGTCAGAATAACATGATCCAAATGCTTGTGTTCTAGTATACAATCAACAATTTTATTGCTGCTGCTATAATGCCTCCTAACATACTTTGCCTCTACTATCACTCTACCATTACGAGGTAACAAATAAATAAAACTCAGTTCTGTCCTCAACTGATTTTTGCTTTGAGGAAGTAGAATAGGAAAGTTAAAGTTTACTCTGCCTGGAGTTGCAATAGCACTAATATCCAAACTGAGGGTATTTGGGCAGGGTGGGGGATGAGGATAAAGAATTCCTATAAAAGACCTGAAGGAAAGAAGACTGGTATCCATATAGAAGTTCTGCCTCCAGATGCCACATGGAGCAGTGACCAATGTCCATGAAAAATAAATTCCACAGTGTTGATAGAAACTGTGATAGCATTGAGGTTCAACCCTTTGCCAACAAAGGGGAAGGAGTCAGAAAATAAATGATGGGAGAAAAGACTAAAATTGACAAAGATCTCAGTATAAAGAAACCAGTTAAGAACCTCAAGAACAAGCAAATAAATCATCAGAGAAGATGTTAAAATGGAAGGTACAGATGAACTCCAGGAAATCTAAACATCTCTTAATAAATATTGCAAGATAAATGAAATTGAAATAAGACAGAATGAGAGAAGGGGCCCTGAAGATTTCTAAGAAAGCAAGGAAACACATCAGATTCTTCTCAAATGAGCCAAGAGAGAAATAATAATCCTGATAGTAAAAATATATGGCTTCCAAAGAAAAAGTAATAGGCAGAATAGAAAAACTTGAATCCATGATGGCAAACCTCACCAAAAACCAAATATACAAAAAAGAAAGAGAAATTGATTGGGAATACAAATATACAGAAGAATGATCTGTAAGAAAAAAAAAAAGCAAAATGAAAAGCAAACTTGTGCTTTTTATACAAGTAAAATGTCAACCTCAGCACCAGATTGAGTAGAAACAATGTAAGGTCTCCCAGAAAAACATAAAATAATGAAGGCATTTGTAGGTGGGGGCTCATATCCACCTCCTCCCTTCCCTGTTTGAAATTCTCTAAAGAATGTCCAGGTGCTCAGATAATTCAGCAAGTTTCATTCTCAAGAGATCTCTGTAGACTATCACATCCTCAGAAGATGTCTGGGGATTATTAACAAAGTAGTTTTCTGAAAGAACTTTTCAATGAAATGAATCATAATTTATTTCCTCTTCATTGCCTTCCATCACATCTAGGGTAAGTACAGCCAGGTTGTTAAAGCCTTGGTAATACCCAACAGATTTGTTCCATCTGGCATAGGTCAACAAAACTCTATTTAACATGACTCTGTCTTTCCCTGCCTCCTGGCCACAGTAAAAGCTACACTCTGTTGGTGAAGAGAACTCATTATCTGATAAAATATATTGTACAGCAAAGATATAAATATAATATCTATAAATAACATACTAAATATTGATGTCAATATGGTAAGTCAAATACATAAATAAAATTACATCACATTACAATATACACATTCTACACAAATCACACTCTTCCCAATGCACTCAATAGTTATATGAAAAGTGGGCACATATTTATGGCAATTGACATGAAAACACATGAAGGAAGAAAATTTAAGTATTTGGGGTAACTCTGAGTTTAGATGGTGAGATCCAGTGCTTGTTAGTCCCTTCAGAGACATGCATTCCACAGAAAATTCTTCTCTTTCCTTCTTGGCTTTTCACTTCCTTGCTTGAACATAGCTTTGATAAACTCTTTCAATGAAAGATGTTTGAATAGATGATGAGCAGATCTCTTTAGACCAAAAAAATTGCAAAATTCATCAAACTGGGCTATATAGACCAGATTAGCCACTTAATCATTCATCTAGATGTGGTGTGTTCAATCACAATGGAGTTCACAGCAATACCATGAATGTTTCTTCTTTAAGTCACTTCTTCACTCTTTTCCTTCATTCACTAAAGGGGCAACAGAAAGCTACAAGCCCTTATGAAAAAGTTCATCTTTCTCCAACTCTAGATGGCACTGCAGGGCAATAGGTGTCAAAGGAGCTCTAGGTCAATGATATCACTTCTCTGACCAATCAGGAATCACTCAGCTGAAGCTATCTGTCAGATAGCTTCCTACCTGTCCCATAGCTACAATGGAGCAAATTTATAGCCCCCTTCTGTGTTTTCAACCCTTCAAGCTTTACATTTATTCTTTGGCTATGTCTGCTCTTACTTTAATGAAAATGAAAATGAGAATCTCCTGACTCATCTTTTATTTAAAAAATTACAATGACACAAATTTGTCATTCAATTTGCTAGTATTTTTTTTAAATTATAGTCTAGGGGCAGCTAGGTGGTGTAGTGGATAAAGCACCGGCCTTGGAGTCAGGAGTACCTGGGTTCAAATCCGGTCTCAGACATTTAATAATTGCCTAGCTGTGTGGCCTTGGGCAAGCCACTTAACCCCATTTGCCTTGCAAAAAAAAAACCTTAAAAAAATTATACTCCAATCTCTAAATGTTTATTGCCTCTTGTTTTCTTAATTTCTCTTCTTTAATTATAAAATATAAAAATACAAATTAGTTGAGATACCCATCATGTCTTAATCCTGAAGCTCCAACAATGTTTATTTTTCTATTCATATTACACACACAAATGCACATATACATATACACATATATATTTTCATATCCATCCTTAACAGTAGGCATACCTTATTTATATTCTTTGGTCTGTCAGTAAATAAACACTTGTTAATTGCCTACTATGTGCCAGACAATGTGATAAGGGCTAGAAATATAAAGACAAAAGATTTCCCAAAACTTAGAATCTAATAGGGAAGACGTTGTGTAAATAATCAAGAACAAAAAAGATATATGCAGGATAAATGGTAGATAAAACAGAGGGAAGGCATTAAAATCTCTTTCTTTTCCAAAAGAACATCTGGGATTTTTTTGTCTTTTTTATCATTAACTACTCTTGAGAAAAGGAAGATAAAGAGACAGTATAACTTATCCCTGGATCAGCCAAACAATTTTTTTTTGCAAGGCAATGGGTTTAAGTGGCTTGCACAAGGTCACACAGCTAGGCAATTATTAAGCGTCTGAGGTTGGATTTGAACTCAGGTACTCCTGATTCCAGGGCCGGTGCTTTATCCACTGTGCAACCTAGCTGCCCCTCAGCCAAACAATTTTTAAGAAAGAGTATTTACTATAAAAACACTACCCGCTTTCAAAAAGAGTCTGTGACATACCTCTCCCACTAGTACCTACAAAGTTTATAGCTTGTAAGTTTAACAGGAGCAAAAGGGGGGCTCAAGCTTGGACAGCCCCTGTATCAAAAAGGTAACTCATGTCCTGATTGCTGGAAGTCCCTTTCTCCCCTCTATGGATTGCTCAAGAAGTTTCCTTGAGCAAGGCACAGCTTCTTTACTAAGTTATTTTTGTGAGCATTGAATCTACAGTGAGCTAGCTCTTGGCTCCCAATGCAGACACTGTCATCAGTTATTCCAAAAGCACTATTATAATGCTACTAGCCCTCCGTATCTCCAAAGTTCTTTAAGGTCTTCCTATGGTCAAAGAAGGGAACTGGCTAAATTGTTTCAAAAATGATATTAAATTCATGACAAAATTTCCTCGGTCACTCTAAACAGATTTCTTATAAAGAATTCTAAGAATTAAAAGTTGAGCAAGAAAATATTCTCAGCTATGTGGATTATTGCCTTTGCAAAGGTCCCAAAGTAGAAAATAACATGTCATGTTCAAGGAATTACAAACAACTCAATATGTACAGATCAAAGAGGGTATTGAGGGTAGTGAAGTGAAAGCAAGAAAAAAATATGAAGGAGCTAGGTTGTGAAGAATTTTATATTACAAAATTACACATTTAATCATGGTTTTGGGGTAGAAATGATGGAATCCCTTGATTGAAGTGACTACTCTATTCTAGAGTTTCTAATAGAAGAGAGAAAAATAGAACAAAATCAGATATACATGTTAGGTTTTGGAGAAAACATTTCAAAGGGCTCAGAATAAAGATAAGTGAGATTATATGGAGTGAAATCAACTTAGTAAAGATGCTGAAGAAAAAAAATTGTGAAAATACAAAGGAAAACAATTCCAATGAGGAAGGAAAATGGGATTTGTCTGAAGAAACCAATGTGAATGCACCAAAAATTCACCAATTACTTTAGAATTTAAAAATAACTATTAAGATGGAAACAAGATCAGGTAACAAGGAATAGCTATGAGTGCAGCAGAATACTATTAAAAATAAAGTCCCAATAAAAATAAAATGCTAAGGAAGATCAGAATGAATTGAAGTTGGTAAAGCAATATGAAGGCAACAAAAATGGTTTTCTGTTGCTTTCTTTTTTAGTTATAGTAGAAGAAAAAGGCTGATCAAAGAAAGGACATCATTCCCATCTCCACCACTGTGGAACCTTGGACTCTGTCTCTGGGACATTGAGGGCTATAGGTGAACCTTCCTTCACTTGGAATGTATAGTTTGATTATAACTGACAAAAGAAAGAAGACAAAGCTGCTCAATTATTATTTTGTTTCTCTGTCCTCTGCAAAGTCCAGTGACCTTTACAGTGGAACTGACAGAACAAAAATTACTAACAGGAATTGATACTCAAGAGAAGTAAAGCAATATTAACAATACATAACTGCCTTTGATGAATTCAAGTGGACTCAGATGAACTGTATCTAAGTGTCCCAAAAGAACGGGTAGGTTTGATTGCTGAGACAATAATAATGATATTTGAAAAATTGTGGAAAATTGGAAAGTATCACAAAATTAGAGAAGGGCAAACATAGCCTTGAATTTCAATAAAAGAGAAGAGAACACAATCTGCAAAGTATAGACCCATAACCTTACATTCTGGGAAAATTCTAGTATGATTCATTAAAAGAGATGGTTAGGCAACCCTTATAGGTAATATTCAGGGAGTAACTAAGCAAAGAAAATCAAGCTATATTCCTTCAGAAAAAGGAATTATAAAACCCTCAGGCTCAAAGGGAGCAGATGAGATTTCCTCCTTTTCAAAGTCCCCCCTCCCACTTCCGATAAAAGAAATTGTATAATCTCTCCTAGATACATCTCTCTCCCTTCTTTGCAGAGCTAGGGGATTACGAGTGTGGAATATTGCATATACTGCCAGACTCAGCTGATGTATTAGTTGGCTTTTCTGAATAGCTTTTTTCCCTTACTTTTTTAGACTTTTATAAGGAAAGGGTGGCTCACAGGATATGAGAGAGGAAGGGATATAGTTAGAAATAAAGGTGATGTTTAAAAAAGAAATCAATGAATTTTAATTGCATATAAATTAAAAAGCAGGTTATGCCAGGCTAATATAATTTTCTTTTTTGGTGTAATTACTAAAATAGTAGATGAGGGTAATTCTATGGATATAGTTTATATCAATTCTAGCAAAACTTTTAATAAAATATCTCCTGCTGTTTTTATAGAGATGTCAAGAAATGGATTAATTGATAATATAATCAGATAAATTAAAAACTAATTAGATGGTCAGACTCAAAAAGTAGTTGCTAGTAGTCTAATTTCAATGTAGCAAGATGCTTCCAATGAAGTAGTCCATGATCTATACCTGGCAGACAGGAAAAGCTGTGTTCAAGGTTTTTGTGTTGTAGAGTCATTTTTTAGTCATGTCTGACTCTTTTTATCCCCATTTAGGGTTTTCTTAAACAAAGTCATTTTACAGATGAAGAAACTGAGGCAAAAACAGGGTTAAGTGGTTTTCCCAGGGTCACACAGTTAGGAAGTGTCAGGCCAGATTTAAACTCATGAAAATAAATCTTCCTAATTCCAAATTTAGTGTTCTATCCACTGTGCCACTTAGTTGTCCTCATGTTTTGAAGATCTTTCATATTTTAGAAGAGATTAGATTTAATGCTGTTTGATCCAAGAGGGTAGAAGGAGGAACAATGAGGGGATCCTGCAAAAAGGACAATTTATGCTGGACATCAGGAAAAATTATCTAATAATGAGATGTGGAATGGGAAGGGTCTACTGGAGAGGTGCTGGTTTCTCCCTCCTTAGGATCTTCAAGCAGAGGATGAATGATCATTTAGGGAGTATGGTACAGTGGGGATCCCTTCTGCTTATGAATTAGATTACATGTCCACTGAAATCCCTTTTAACTCTCAAATTCTGTAATTCTAGGTCACTTTCACCCTTTTTGAAACAGTACTCGGTGGGACTTCATTTGTGGCAAGTACTTAATACTTAATTGGATTTAGTGAGCTGTCCCACAAGTGAATTTTCCATGTAACTCAAGTTTATCACTTTTTTGAAACTCCATTATTTTCATAATTTTTGAAAAATTTGAAATAAAAATAAAAAATAAAATTTTGAAAAAATATCTCAAGAATGCATTTCATACTTCTTGTCTTCTTAAGCAAGAATGCCCAGAATGTAATTAAATCTGCTCATTGTCTTCATTATGAATTCCATTACTGAATTATCCTACAGTACAGGGACACATTTTCTCATGACTCACTGAGGGATGTAGGACTATCTTGGTCCCAGCCTACTTTGCCTTTTCAGTTCTTTAAATCCTTTCAGTTCAATAAACATAATTAAACATCTACTATACACAAGACACCAGGGAAAGAAAGATGAAAATAATTCTTTTCCTCAAGCAGTTTATAGTCTACTGGGAAGATACAACAAGTATGATGTAAATAAATGAGAATTATGTACAAAATAATTGAAATCAATTTTGGGAGAAAAAGAATGCTAATAACTGGACATATCAGATAAGACCTTGGCCTCAGGTAACACATTGACTGGGTTTTGAAGGAATCCATAGATTCTATAAGGCAGAGGCAATGGAAAAATGCATTATAAAACTGAGGGACCCTTGTGTAGGAAATGAAATGTCACATACAAGGACTAGAGTGTATAGTGTATAGTAGTCAAATAAATGATTGAAAAGGTATATATGGTAGTCAGATCATGGTATTCTTTAAATGCATATTAAGATTTTGCATTTTACAGTAAAGGCAGTATGGAATTTTTGTGTCTAACAGAAATGAAGCAGGGGGTGGGAGTTTAGGAAAAAAACTATAAAGCACAGGTCTGGCTTTGTCACTTTCTGACTCAGTAATTCCATTGACTTACTATGACCTCAAGGACTTAATAAACACTTCTCAATCGGGTATTTAAAGCTATTTAGAATCTTTCTAAACTTTGAACCTATTTTTCCCTTTAGGTACAATCGACCACTGGGTGCTCTTATTGCTATTATTTATATATAACTCTCCACTTCCCATATTTGGGTTTCTGCCCTCTATTCCTAAAATGATTACTCTCCTTACTTCTGCTCTCAGAATCTTTGGTTTCTTTGAGGACTCAAATCAGGTATAAGATCTTTTTGTAAAGGTCTTTTTGTAGTTCCCCCCAGAGACCTTTTCCTCCAAGGTAACTTTGTGTATGCTTTATATGTGTGTGCTTTGTTCAGACCTAAAAATTTTCTTTTATAAATTTTCCATATACATGTTGTTTCACTTGTTAGGATGTAAACTCTTTGAAGACACAAATTATTTTGCTTTTTTACTTTGGTCTTTCCCAACAACTAGAAGTATTTGGTATATAGGCAATAAATAAAGAATTAATTGATGGAGGGATAAAAAGGAACCAGCAAACAATAATTCCTCTCTGTCAGAAGCCAGAGATTCTCTTCTATTTTCCCCCATTACATGTAAAAACTATTTTAACTTTTTTTTTTCAAATTTTGAGTTCCGAATTCTCTCCAACCCTCTCTATCCTTCCTCCTAGATTGAGAAGGCAAGCAACTTGACACAGGTTATACATATGTAGTCTTAGAAAATACATTTCCATGTAACTCACACTGTGAAAGTAAACACAGATAAAAAAACAATAAAAATTTTTGCATTTAGACTCCATCAATTCTTTTCTCTCTAATTGGACTGCACTTTTCATCATAAATCCTTAAGAATTGTCTTAAATCATTGTATTGCTGAGAATAGTGGAGTTATTCATATTGACATTTATACAATATTGCTGTTATTTTATACTATTTTCTCCTGCTTCTGCTCATTTCATTTTCATCAGTTCACATAAGTCTTTCCAGGTTTTTCTGAGAGTATCCTGCTCATCATTTCATATAACACAATAGAATTCCACCACAATTATAATACACCAATTTGTTCAGATGTGAGTAATATTTATTTTCACTTTGGTAACTTTATGATATCTTTTTTGACTCAGAGATCTCTTTTGCTTCATTTTGAGTTTTCATTGGCATACTAGATAGGGATTGTTGGATCTAAGGATATGAATATCTGGGAACATTCACATAGGATTACTAAAAAATACTTGTTTTTCACAATGAGATAGTTCTATTTGTTAAAGGTATGTCAGGACTACAGTCAATGACTACTGATGAATGGGCTAGGGGTATTGCAAGAAGGGAACAGATGAAATGAGAGGAGGATATGGAAATACCTCCCTAATTAAGAGGATTATTAATGAGAATAGATGCCTAGCCAGAGCCTTACCAAATGTCAGAATTATAGACTTCTGCCAAGATGCAAGCCATGATTTGCAGATGGATCTTCTGGGCAACTAATCCTGTGATTACTCCTGGGAGTAGTTATAGAGCAGGGAGATTTGATGGAAAAGGTTAGTTAATTAAACATTCAAAAATAGAGGCCCTGAATGATTTAAGAAGTGATAAGAACAGAATCAGGATGAATTTCTTAGGATGTTTCCCCTGTCAGGCCCCCAGTACCCACAAAGTTTTTATCCCCAAGGGACCTGACTGTACCATCTTCCAATGCAATATTGTAATATGCATATTTTAGACATTGCTTATTGATTTTCTATTTATATTAATGAGATTTTACTATGAAAATCTAAACATTACATGTTTCAAACCTCTGGTCACCTAAAAAGGACAGATGAAGGTCCTCTTGAGAATCTACCTTCCCACTTCTCTCCTAGGAATGACAGACAGTCTGCATCCTGACTAAGCAAAATCCAAATAGAGACAGACAAGCTTTGTATTTGTAGTTTGGATTCAGAAGGATAGACTTGATGACTTCTCATGGTGCCCAAACTTGAATTTTTTGTCTAGCATCATTTTATTGCAATCTAAGGAAAATCAAGCTGAATGAAATGAACAAAACCCTCAACAGTATGATCTATGAAATACCCTTGAATATGCCTATAAATTCTCCAACATTTGTCACTTTATTTTTTTGGGTTCACTTTACCAATCTGATGAGTGAGAGGTAGAATATCAGAGTTACAAGCTGCATGTATCTAATTAATAGTGATTTGGAGCATTATTTTAAAAATATGTCTATTGATAGATTAAATTTCTTCCTTACAAAACCCTTTTTCACATTCTTTGACAACTTGAAATTTAGGGGCAAAAATGTCCCTAGTAAAAAAGATGACATTTTTTTGACTCTTTGGAGCAGTACTAGGAGTCAAGGGTATAAGTTATCCAGAGAAATATTTAGTTTTGATATGAGGAAATCTTCCCAGTAATTAGAACCATAAAAAAGCTGAAATTGGTTTCTCTGGAAGATAGTGGTTTCTCCTCTATTAGTGTTCTTCAAACACAAGTGGGATTATCATCTAGGTATTTTGTGGGGGAAATTCTTGGGTAGATATGAATCTTGGTCATGAAATTCCTTCCCCAAGTCTTAGAGTCAATGATTCTCTGAATATCTTAAAAGCCTAATGTGATTTTAAAAAAATTATCTATTTAAGGCAATGGGGTTAAGTGATTTGCCCAAGGTCACACAGCTAAGCAAATATTAAATGTCTGAGGCCAGATTTGAACTCAGGTCCTCCTGAGTCCAGGGCCAGTGCTCTATCCACTGTGCCACCTAGGTGCCCCTAAGTGATTTTTTAAAACTCAATAAACTGTAAAGTACTATAAAAGAATGAGTTATTCTAGTAGAAGCTCATGATAGTCTAAGGACAATTTCTGCCTCTTTTCTTTCATATATATCACAAGAAGTGCTTAAAGAATGCCATTGTTTATGGTGCTTCTGACATTACATATTTTGTGTTTATCTTATATGGCAGATGGCACAATGAGTAGAGAACTGACTTTGGAATAAGGAATACCTAACTTCAGATCCTACTACAGGCACTTACTTGTCATGAGATTCTGGTTTATCTACAAAATGAAGGAGTTGAGTCTAGATGAGGGATCCTGAACCTTTTTTAATGTCAGTGGAACCTTTTGGCAAAATGGTATATATTATTCCTCAGAATGCCAGTTAAGTGGCACAGTGGATAGAGCACCAGACCTGGAGTCAGGAGAACCTAAGCTCAAGTCTGATCTCAGACATTTCCTAGTTGCGTGACCCTGGGCAAGTCACTTAATCCTGTTTGCCTCAGTTTCCTCATCTGTAAAATGAACTGGATAAAGGAATGACAAACCACTCCATTTTTTTGCCAATAACCACCCCCCCAACAAGGTCCCCAAAAGTCCAGTATCTTTGTCAAAAAAAAACTTCAAATGGACACAGAGCATCAAATACTACTGACTTGACCAAACACATTCTCAAAATAATGTTTTGAAATCTATAAAATAAAATATACAGAATTGCAAAGGAAATCAAAAGCTAGTGAAAATGAAAATGTATTTTTGACATCTAAATTCATGGAACACCTGCAATTGATCCATGGACCTCCAATGGGGGTATTCATCATAGGATAAGGGCCCTGGATTAGGGATCTCTAAGCTACCTCTGTAACTGTTTCAGTTCTCTACCGCTATAATCTTCTGTAGAAATATAGTTTCATAATTCAGTGAAGCATCCATTCCTGAATGTGATCATCAGGGTTGAGGCTGCCCAGAACACTTGGATCTCTATGCTGATCTGAACAGGCTGTTATTTCTTCTCTGACGTTGCCCATAGTTCTGTCAGGTTAAGTGTAAGAAAAATCAGAAATTATTTAAATAACAACAATTATCTGTTAGGTTCTATATGATTACAATTCTGTTGAGTAGAAGAAACTGTCCATCTGGGTAATTGAAGTAAATATATTCATTGAAATCCACGTGGTTACAGTTATATTGTGCTCCAGGTATCTGTAAAACTGAACTGAAAGAAAATAATAAACTCTGAGCAGTAAATAATTCTTCTCTACAGATCTTCAGTTTTAACCCTCTCCTGGCAAGCAAGCTGTCTGGTTTTTAATTTAGGAAGCAGTTATTAAATGCCTACCATGTGAAAGGTACTGTGGGGGACACATGGATGAATGAGAGCCCCAGGTCTCCTGTTGTTTCTCAATGTTATCTCTTAGCAGTTTCTGTGCCAGGGCCTTAGGGAGCTAATGAGCACTCTTGGATTTCTACCTCATAAAAAAGCTTTGCTCAAATAGTTTCAGTGACTTTCCTTTACTTTTTAATGTCTTATTTTAGTTTGTATTTTTGAAACTCTAGGCTTTGTTTACTAAATAAATTTACTATGAGTTACTGGCATAGCTTGGGATGGATGGTCTTCTCCAGAGCAGAAGACCATCATCTATCCTGGATCAAGTGACTCAGGCCTATTGCAGACCATCACAGTCTTACCCACAAAAGCAGAAAAAAAATGATAGAGTACTTCAGTGACAGGAAAGGAAGCATCTTAAAGGTCATGTTAAAAGCATGTCACATATTCTCCAGCAAAAATACTATGTAGATAATGGAACTACTTCTGAGTCTCCAAACTGACCATATTATATTTATTTTGTAAAATTTTCCTGCATATATACTATGTGACATGCATGTACGTATATGCAATGTAAATGTCAGTTATTATTATTTGTATATTCCACTGTCTCTGCATAGTAGTAAGTACATTTTTTGTTGAATTTTATTTTGCATAAGTGTCCAAAAGACAAATACCTTTAAGTAAAAATATATTTTCTAAATCAAATGTGACCTTTTCTAATGTTACATACTAAGACAAGGCAAGAATTCTCCATTGGGAAATTACACACAAATTACATGCAAAGGACATGTCAACATTTCCATTCTTTTTGAACCCAGTCTCCATTGTAAAATAAAGTGTATAGGGGCAGCTGAGTGGTGTGGTGAATAGAACACTGAGTAAGTATGACTTGAGTTCAAATCCAGCTCAGACATTGATCCTTACTAACTTTGTGACTTTGGGCAAGTCACTTAACTCCATTGCCTTGGAAAAACCAAAAAGATAAAAAAAAAAAAGAAAAAGAAAGTGTACCTGGGGAATTACAGTTATTATGCCTTACTAAAGAACCTTTAGGACTCTATGTCTCAATATCTGAGCCATTTCCTTATCTCTGAGATTGGGTTGGAAATTCCCCATTCCCTGGTTAAGTTAGAATTGGTTTGCCTGAAGCATTCAAAATATAGGTGACACATGCTACCCATCTAAATTTTTCATGATGAGGAGATTGGAAAAAATTTAAATCATTTACACGAAGACTAAGCAGGAAATTTCACGCAAGACTGAATACAGAATAACACCAAGAAAGAACAAGCTTGGGCATTATGGTTTTTCACTCAGAAATTCTACCCTTCTGCTCTAAGGGGACATTGCTCCTCTGTGATCACCATGACAGAGTGCATAGTGCAGTGGAGGTCAAAGGACCTGGGTCCACATCACTTCTTACTATCTTGGGTGGACCATTTAGCATCTCTGGACTTAATTCTCTTCAGTTTTTTAAAAAGAGAATTACAGTTGTAGAGTGAGAGAAGACACATTTCAGGGCAATAGGGGTTCCAATTCATTCTTTGTTAATTTTAAGTCTCTCCCTTCTTCCTATATACAACACATTTTGAAGAACTGTTCCAAGTTTTCTTCCTTCCTTCTTTCCTTCCTTTTTTCCTTCTTTTTTGTCTTCCTTTTTTCCTTCCACCATTCTTTCCCTCCTTTCTTCCTTCCTTTATTTCTTCTTACCTTTCTTTCTTTCAGTAGGAAAGCTTCCTGGGGAACTGATGGAACTAAGTAGATTTCACTTTTATTTCAGTCTACAGTGTCTCAATAGTAATTGAAGGTCCAGATCTTCTGGTGAGTCACATGTACATAGTTTATTCTCATAACAGAACTCATTGAATCCTCAGAGAAGGGTATATACTTCAAGGGAGCTCCTGAAATACTGATTTCACAAGGCATCTTCCAGGGCTAGAAACACCCATCTTAGGATCAATATTTTGTCACCTGTACTCAAGGAAAGAACCCTAAAACAAAAGTGACACATGGGCACTTGAAATACAATTTTAGGCTCCCCCAGGCAAGCACATGTTTTCACAGCCATGTGCTTTTATCTACCACAGTTGCTGCTGAGAAGGGGAAAGAAATCTCCTATCTACGATGGGAATTCCAAAGAAGAACTGTGAGGATTCCCATGTCAGATATTTTATAGAGGGAAAGAGTAAACAAGATCAAAACTTGTTTGCCCTTTTAATGACTAATTATACAGTTTTTCTAGTCCAGTCATCTATCATCTTCAACACAGTCTCAAATATTAGGACAAACTAGAAAAATTTACTTGTACATGTAATTTAGCAATTACTCTGATCCTGGGGTTCACAATGTGCCTACCTCAACGGGAAATTTTCCAGTTCAACAAATCTGATTACCAATCCCCTCACCCTTCCTTTTCATCCTTACCTTTCTTTTAGTTGATTTCACCCCTTCCTCTCTTGTCTTCCTTTTCTTTGTTTCTTCACCTCTTCTCCATTCCTACCTCCCTTCTTTCCTTTCTCTTTATACTCTTGATATAACTTTGCTTGTAACTTCCCCTAATTTCATGGGTTCTTCTTCAGAGACAAGAGCATTTAAGCTGATAGAGTCTTAAATTCCTCATCATGGCTCAGCACTTCCCAAGTCTCAGAATAAATAGCAATTTACACAGGCAGGTCCTAGACTCTTTTTTAATACTTTGCTGAGAAAAGTCTCCTTACCCCGGCACTTTTTATCCAGTTTCTTCATGAAAAACAAACTGATCCTTACATAAAGCTACAATTTTCAATGGTCCCTGACCCATGAACCCTTTAAAGAAAACACAAGTATAAGACATTGACACTGTGCCCCAGAAAGTATCCCTTTCTGAACTTATTGAAATTGTTTACTTTTCTTAACTTGAGCAAGAAGTTTAAAATTATCCTTTTTTTCCAATTATAGACTCAAGATCTACAAAAGGTCACAAATATTATGGAGCCCAATCTTTTCACTTTATTCATTCATTGATTCATTCATCATAATGATCACTGATTTCTTTAGGGGGACAGTTAGGTGGCACAGAGGATAGAGTGCTGGGTCTGAAGTCAGGAAAACTCATCTTTTTAAGTTCACATCTGACTAGGTGACCCTTAACAAGTCACTTAATCCTAGTTGCCTCACTTTACTAAACTGCTAAATGAGTTGAAGAAGGAAATGGCAAACTACTCCAGTATCTTTGCCAAGAAATCTCTAAAATGGGTCACAAAGAGTTGAACATGACTAAAAAAATGATTGAAAAACAATAAATTTCTTTTTATAATATTAGGAAGTTGGTAGCTAAGTAAAAAGAAAAACATTGTTTGCTCTAACTCCTCCCTGTCTCAGAGAAGAGTTAGGGCATATGATTTTCCCTCAGAGTCACAAGAGGGATATCAACTCTAGGGGTATGTGGGGATATCTCTACAAATCTAGTTTAATCAGTAGCATATACCCTGTTCATAATCTCTTTTGGCTCCACACAGACTTCATTGTTAACTAAAACAGCAACATCAGCAGCAAGCTCGGGCAATATTTTTTAGAATCATTAAATGAAAGATCAAAAAAGCATAAACCGAGAGCACTGGTGTGATTCTAAGAAGTTCATGGGGTAAAGTTTTGTCATGAAGGACTAAGATGAACAAAAGATTCCAAATATCTTTCTCTCCTCCTGGCTTCTCCCTTTTTCTGGCATCTTTCTCCCAGAATTCTTCATGAAACTATCTCAGACTTCCCAATTTTTACAACACTGTTACTAACACATTGAGGGGAAATGGCCTTCATTTCCATGGCAATTCTGATGCAGGGAAAGATGCCTTCCTTGAAGCTGTAAATTTTGCAGATCCTTGCAAAAAATCAACTGAAGTACATTTGTAATCTATAAAGAGGCAGCAGGATACATTGCTAACTGCAGCAGAGAGCTGTTTACTCTAAATTACACTTTGTCATGGAGAGAAGTTGGGGCAGCTGCTTCTTTCTCTGAGACTCAAAAGTCATGGGAGAATTATGTTGTCTCTAGGGAGCTGGTGGGGTCTTCTCAAATATAATCTGATCAGCATCACACCCACTAGTCATAGTCATAGTCTCTCTCAAACCAATTATCAACTGCATTGTTATCTGATGCTGAGGTCTCAGCAGCAACAGGGACAGCCCCTTCCAGAGTCTATAAGAAGGAACAGAGAGAAATCCAGAGTCCTATCTCTAATTCTGAGAAGTTCACACAGTCCCAAGACAAATACCAGATTCTGAAGCCCCATCTCTCTACCTTTCTTCTTTCTATTAGCATCTTCCCCCCCCCACTTTAAAGAAGAATAAATGGGAGCTCAAAGAATGGAAATGAATTGCCCAAGGTCACACAGTGAGTTATCAATGGAAAAAAACAAATAGAGCTCAGATCTGTTTTTGGCATCACAATCCTTCCTCACTCCAGATGAATGACAAAGATTTCTAGTTCATGATGATGATGCATGTCCTTTATTCTTGAAGGAGACCATGACATCAGGGAGGTGGTGCCATGACAAACACATGCATTGGATTTGAATGAGGGGGAGTTGTCCTAAATCACCGGCCTAACTTTCTCTTCCAGAGTCATCTGGGTCCAGTGACCAAATATGAATCAGAGGCAACTGGAGATGTCCCTGGACCCAAGGCAATCAAGATTAAATGACTTGCCCAAGGTCACACAGCTAGTGAGTGTCAAGTGTCTGAGACTGGATTGGAACTCCTGTTCTCCTATATTGAAGTTCAGTGCTCTATCCACTTCACCACATTGCTGCCCTCTTAACTTTATGTAGATCACTCCAAGTCTATATATATTATTTCTTGCTCGTAAGTGTGAGCCTAGGGGAACATATTGCTGTTCCTCACATAATATTCCTTCTCTAGTCATAGGTATTTTCACTGTTTGAAATTCTCTCCTTTTTCATTGCTGCCTTTGGATCTTTGATTTCATTCAAGCCCCAGTTAAAACCCTATCTTCTGAGAGGTTTTGTTCAATCCCCTTTATTTCCAATGGATTCTGTTTGTTGATTATCTCCAATTTATCCTATATATATAGTTTGAATACAGTTATTTGCATGTTGTCTTCTCATTAGACTGTGAGTTCCTTGAGAATAGGATGTATTGTTTGAGGGGGGGGTTGGTTTGTTGTTTTGTTCTATTTTGTTTCATTTTTTGCCTTATGTTGTATTACCACCAGTCTTTAGTATAGTACATGGAAGGTGCTTCCTAAATTATTAGTTTATTGAGTGCCTGACCAATATGTGTCTCTGGTAAAGGAAAATGCAGCTAAGGGGACAGATTTATATCCCATGTGTCTTTTGAAAACATTATCACAAACCAGCTGAATGTCCAGAACTGTCGATATAAGTTCAGAATTAGAGAATGGACTTCTACCCTGATTCTCCAAAAAATGACCATACTCTCATTCATTCATTCATTTGTTCAGAACACCAAAGAATAGCAATACAAGGCTTTAGTGATCAGTTAATCAAATCTCTTTTGACTTGCAGAAAGGATGTATCTTGCCTGACATTACAATAGTTAGTAAGCAGCATTCACTCAGTTCTTTATTGAATATCTCAAATAAAGCACTATAGCAGATATATAGATGTATAAGTATGATCCTTGATCTCAGAGACTTTATAATCTAATGAGGGAAATAAGACTAGTATAGAATTTAATGTGTGGAAGAATATAAAATTGAAATGAGAGGTGCAAAATGCTGTGTTAAAGGAAAAAAAGAAAGTATTTCACCCTGAACCCTTCCTGATACTGGGAAAAAGATGGAGTGACAAAAAGCTTTGTCATATAAAATGTTTGATATTTTCAAAGGAGAAAATCAAGTCATAGATTCAAATACTTAAAAAATAAGTTTGATCTTCTGTTTTTACATCTTTCCATTATTCTTCCTTCAGCCATTCCATATAACAAATGATTTTGATACATACAAAAAGAAAATAAGGAAAAATCATCATAACTTATCAATATTTTGAAAAAGTCATTAAATTATATGTGTTGCACAACACTTGTGGATCTCTCACTTTTGCAAAGGGATGGGGTAATGATGTGGGGAGTGGATTTAGTTATATTTCTTCTTTTTTTTAAAGATTTTATTTATTTTGAGTTTTACAATTTTTCCTCTGATCTTACTACCCTCCACCCATCCTCCACAGAAGGCAATTTATCAGTTTTTACATTGTTTTCATGGTATACATTGATCCAAATTGAATGTGACGAGAAAGAAATCATATCCTTAAAGAAGAAAGATAAAGTATAAGAGATAGTAAGATCAGACAATAACATAATCAGGTTTTTCCCCCTAAATTAAGGTCCTTGGTCCTTGTTCAAACTCCACAGTTGTTTCTCTGGATAGAGATAGTATTCTCCATTGCAGAGAGACCCAAATTGTCCATGACTTCCACTGATGGAATGAGTGAGTCCATCATCAAGGCTGATCATCACCCCCATGTTGCTGTTGTGGTGTATAGTATTTTTCTGGTTCTGCTAATCTCACTCAGCATCAGTTCATGCAAATCCCTTCAGGCTTCCCTGAATTCCCATCCCTCCTGGTTTCTAATAGAACAATAGTGTTCCATGGCACACATATACCACAGCTAGCTAAGCCATTCCCAAATTGAAGGATATTTACTTGATTTCCAATTCTTTGCCACCACAAACAGGGCTGCTATAAATATTTTTTACACGTGATGTTTTTATACTTTCTCATCATCGCTTCAGGATGTAGACCCAGTAGTGGTATTGCTGGGTCAAAGGGTATACACATTTTTGTTGCCCTTTGGGCGTAGTTCCAAATTTCTCTCCAGAAAGGTTGGATGAGCTCACAGCTCCACCAACAGTGTAATAATGTCCCAGATTTCCCACAACCCTTTAAACAATTATCATTATCCTTTCTGGTCATATTGGCCAGTCTGAGAGGTGTGAGGTGGTACTTCAGAGAAGCCTTAATTTGCATTTCTCTAATAATTAATGATTTAGAGCAATTTTTCATATGGCTGTGGATTGCTTTGATCTCCTCCTCTGTAAATTGCCTTTGCATATCCTTTGACCATTTGTCACTTGGGGAATGGCTTTTCGTTTTAAAAATATGACTCAGTTCTCTGTATATTTTAGAAATGAGTCCTTTTGTCAGAAACATTGGTTGTAAAGATTGTTTTCCAGTTCACTACATTTCTTTTGATCTTGGTTACAGTGGTTTTGTCTATGCAAAAGTTTTTTTTAATTTAATGTAATCAAAATCATCTAGTTTGTTTTAGTGATGTTCTCCATCTCTTCCTTAGTCATAAACTGCTCCCCTTTCCATAGATCTGACAGGTAAACTAGTCCTTGATCTTCTAGTTCATATCTTATATTGGTATAGGGTATGAGGTGTTGGTCTAATCTAAGTTCTTCCATACTAACTTCCAATTTTGCCAGCAGTTTTTATTGAAGAAAGAGGTTTTATCCCAATAGCTAGACTCTGGCTTTATCAAACTATGGATTACTACAATAGTTTTCTGCTATTTCACCTAGTCTGTTCTAGTGTTCCACCACTCTATTTCTTAGTCAATACTAGAAGTTTTGATGACTGATGCTTTATAATATAATTTCAGATCAGGGAGGGCTAAGCCACCTTCTTTTGCATTTTTTTCATTAAATCCCTGGAAATTCTTGACTTTTTATTTATCCATATGAATTTACTTACAACTTTATCTAATTCATTAAAGTAATGTTTTGGAATTTTCATTGGTAGGGCACTAAACAAGTAGTTTAGTTTTGGTAGAATTGTCATTTTTATTATATTAGTTCTACCTATCCATGAGCAGTTGATGTTTGTCCAGTTATTTAAATCTGATCTAATTTGTGTGAGAAGTTTTTATAATTTTCAAAAAATTTCTGAGTCTGCCTTGGCAAATAGACTCCCAGGTATTTTATATTTTCTGAGATTACTTTGAATGGGATTTCTTTATCTAGCTCGTCCTGCTGTATCTTGCTTGTCATCTATAGAAATGTTGAGTATTTATGAGGGTTTATTTTATATTCTGCAACTTTGCTAAAATTGCTAATTGTTTCCAATAATTTTTTGGATGATTTCTTGGGATTCTCTAGGTAGACCATCATGTCATCTGCAAAGAGTGAGAGTTTTGTCTCTTCCCAATTCTAATTCCTTCAATTTCTTTTTCTTCTCTAATTGCTGAAGCTAACATTTCTAATATGATATTGAATAGTAGTGGTGATAATGGGCATTCTTGTTTCACCTCTGATCTTACTGGGAATGCCTCTAGTCTCTCCCCATTGAATATAATGCTTGTTGATGGTTTCAGATAGATACTGCTTATTATTTTAAGGAACAGTCCACTTATTCCTACACTCTAGTGTTTTTAGTAGGAATGGGTGCTGTATTTTGTCAAAAGCTTTTCAGCATCTGCTGATATGATCATATAATTTCTGATAGGTTAGTTGTTGACATAATTGATTATACTAACAGTTTTCCTAATATTGAACCAACCCCTAGTGATAACTTGCTGTAATTGTTTTGCTAAGATTTTATTTAAGATCTTTGCATCTATATTCATCAGGGAGATAGGTCTATAATTTTCTTTCTCTGTTTTAACTCTTCCTGGTTTAGGTATCAGGTTTCATAGAAAGAGTTAGGCAGAGTCCCATCTTCCCATATTTTTCCAAAGAGTTTATATAGAATTTGAACCAATTGTCCCTTAAATGTTTGGTAGAATTCACTTGTGAATCCTTTAGGCCCTGGAGATTTTTTCTTAGGGAGTTCAATGATGGTTTGCTGAATTTCTTTTTCTGAGATAGGGTTGTTTAGGCATTTAATCTCCTCTTCATTTAATCTGAGCAACTTATATTTTTGTAAATATTTGTCCATTTCAATTAGATTGTCAAATTTATTGGCAAAGAGTTGGGCAAAATAATTCTGAATTATTACTTTAATTTCCTCCTCATTGATGGTGATTTCTTCTTTTTTCATTTATGATACTACCAATTTGGTTTTCTTCTTTCTTTTTTATAAGCAAATTGACCAGAAGTTTATCAATTTTATTGATTTTTTCACAAGTAAACCCTTGATTTTATTTATTAATTCAATAGGTTTTTTTTACTTTCAATTTTATTTATTTCTCCTTTAATTTTTAGAATTTCTAATTTGGTATTTAATTGGGAATTTTTAATTTGTTCTTCCTCTAATTTTTTTTAGTTGCTTATTTAATTCATTGATTTCCTCTTTCTCTAATTTATTCTTGTAAACATTTAAAGATATAATATATCCCCTGACAGCCACTTTGAGTGAATCCCATAGGTTTTGGTATGTTGTTTCATTATCGTCATTATATAGGTTAAAATAAATAATTCTTTCTATAATTTGTTGTCTGATTCAATAATTCTTTAAAATGAGGTTATTCAGTTTCCAATTCGTTCTGGATCTATATTTCCCTGGCCCAATATTGCTTTTTACTTTTATTGTATTGTGATCTGAGAAAGATGTATTCACTATTTGTGCTTTTCTGCAGTTGATCATTAGGTTTTTATGCCCTAGTACATGGACAATTTTTGTATAAGTGTCATGTACTATAGAGAAAAAGGTATATTCTTTTCTATCCCCATTCAATTTCCTCCATAAGTCTATCATATCTAGTTTTTCTAAAATCTATTTACCTCCTTAACTTCTTTCTTGTTTATTCTATGATCTGATTTATCAAGATCTGAGAGCAGGAGGTTGAGGTCTCCCACTAGTAGAGTTTTGCAGTCTATGTTTTACTGTAGTTCTTTCAGCTTCTCCTCTAAGAATTTGGATGCTATATGATTGGGTGCATATCTATTCAGTATTGAAATCACTTTATTGTCTATGGTACCTTTTGGGAGGATATAGTTTCCTTCCTTATCTCTTTTAACACTATCTATTTTTGCAGCTGCTTTGTCTGAGATAAGGATTGCTACCTCTACTTTTTTCTCTTCAGTGAAAGAAAAATATATTTTGCTCCAACCTTTTACATTTATTCTATATATATATATATATATATATATATATAATATATATACATATACATATATATAATATATATATATATATATATATATATATATATATATATATATTATATATATATATATATATCTGCCTGAAATGAGTTTCAAGTAAGCAGAATATTGTAGGATTCTGGTTTTTAATCCACTCTGCTATTCACTTATGTTTTAAGGGAGAATTCATCCCATTCACATTCAAAGTTATAATTAAAAACGCTTTATTGCCCTCCCTGCTATCTTCCCTCTGTTTGTATTTCCCCCCTTTTACTCCCCTTTTATCCATATTCCCCAGTATTTTGTTTCTGAATATCGCCACCTTCACTGTTTGCCCTCCTATATCTACCCCCTCCCCTTTCTTTTCCCTTTCCCTCTTTCCCTTTTTCCTTCCCTTCTTTCTGTTAGTAACCCCTTTTTCTCTCCTCCTCCTCCCTGTGTTCATCCCCCCTCCTCTTTCCCCCTTTTAATACGTGAAAGGTAAGATATTTTTTTAAGTTAACTGAGTATGTGTATAAGTTAACTTTAAGCCAAGTCTGATGAGAGGAAGATTCAGGTGTTTCTCATCTCCTACCTTCTTCCCCTCTATTGCCATAGGTCTTTTGTACCTCTTAATGTAATGAGATTTACCTCCATTCAATGCCCTCCTTCCTCCCATTTCCTTCCTGTCCCCCTTTTTAAGGAGGAGGTGTTTTTAAATCATTCTATCTGAATCATAGAAAATTCTGAGTATCCATCACTTCTAGCTAAGTATATTCTATCTAATAGAGTTACAATTCTTGAGAGTTATTAGAATCTTTCTCCCAAGTTTGGTTATAGCCCTATATCCCATTTGATTGAAGTCTCATGGATAAGTCATGAGTGTCCATCACTTCTGGCTGGGTATATCTCTGTTAGAGTTACAGTTCTCAAGAGTTGTGAGAATCATTTTCCCATGCTGGGATATAGCCAATTTCATCTTATTGGGTAGCAGTTTTTTTCTTTACCCCCCCTTCTTTTTTTTACCTTTTCATGTGTCTCTTGAACCTCCTGTTTGATCTCCAGATTTTCTATTTAGCTTGGTGTTTTCATCAGGAATTTTTGGAATTCCTCCATTCTGTTAAAGTCCAACTTTTCCCCTGAAAAAGAAGGCTCAGTTTTGCAGGATAGTGGATTCTTGGCTGCATTCCAAGCTCCCTTGCTCTTCGTAATATCTCCTTCCAAGACCTTCAGTCCCTTAATGTTGATGCAGCAAGGTCCTGTGTAATTCTTACTGTTGCTCCTTGGTATCTAAATTGTTTCTTTCCAGCTGCTGGCAGAGTTTTCACTTTTATCTGATAGTTCTGGAATTTGGCCATGACATTCCTTGGTGTTTTCATTTTAGGATCTCTTTCCAGAAGGGCTGATGTATTCTTTCAATAACTACTTTGCCCCCTGGTTCCATGATATCAGGGTAATTTTCCATCACTAGATCCTGTAATATTAAGTCCAGGCTTTGTTTCTCTTCAATGTTTTTAGGAAGTCCAATAATTCTCAGGTTGCCCCTCCTCGATCTAGTCTCAAGATCAGTGATTTTGCTGATGAGGTATTTTACATTTTCTTCTATTTTTTCCTATTTTTTGGTTTTGCTTAACAGGCTCTTGCTGTCTCATGAAGCCATTACTTTCTGCAGACTCCATTCTTTTTTTAGAGAGGAGTTTTCTTCATTTACCTTTTGCAGCTCCTTTTCCAACTGGTCAATTCTATTTTTGAAAGAGCTTTCCATTTGCTCAATTGAGGTTTTGAGAGAATCATTTTCTTTTTCCATTTGCCCAATTGAGGATCTGAGAGAATTAATCTCATTTTGTATTTGTCCAATTGTATTTTTCAATGATTTGTTTTCTTATTGCAAGGTGTTAATTCACTCTCCCAAATTTTCCAATTGATTTTTAAACTCCTTCTTTATTTCTTCAAGGATGTCTTTCTGTGCTGGAGACCAGATCATATTCTCCTCAGAGGTTCTAGGTCTCTTTGAGTTAGGGTCTTTTCCTTCCAAGAATTTTTCTATAGATCCACCTTTCTGGTGACCTCTCTTCATTTTGCTAAGACCTTGAATTGGGGAGGGGCTGGTTCACAGAGGTTTGGTGTTGGGATCCTTTACTCACTGAGTGAAATATCTCCATATGGCCAATAGGGGGTGCTGGTTGCTTTCTCTTGAGTGTCTGTAACCTTGAATGAGGCTTTCTCTCTTGGCCTGGAGGGAGTGATTGAAGCTGTTAAAGACTTTTGTCTTCAATCAATGCTGGCCTATACCCTGGGGTGAGGTCATCCCTCTCCCTGTTGTTGGTTGAGTTGGTTCTTCTGCTCATACCCTTGTGTCTGTGGCAGAAGTAGTATGTAATTGTGTTTGTTCTGGGAAGAGGCTTCAGCCAAAATGGAGGCATGGACTCAGAGTTTCTCTGGACCAGAGGAGCCCAGGGATGATGTCCCTAGCTCTCCTGCACCAGAACGCTCCCCCAGCCCTTTTGGCAAGCTCCAGAAGGTCAGAGCCAGCCCCAATACTTCTGCTCCCTAATTGACCCAAGTCCCAGTGGTCTAGCACCACCGCTGATCAAGCAGGTCCAGTTCTCAGGCCCTCAGGCTCCTGGGCTCCATCCCTGCAGCTAATCAGTCTGATCCATGGCTGCTCTGCCCTCTGTGCCTAGACTCACCCAGGACTGCAGAAGACAAATTCTGAGGTAGATGCTCTTTCTCCTGGCTTTTCTTTCTGGGTTTTGTGGATCGGATTTCTGTTAAGAGGCTGTTTCATATCATAGATGAGGAAAGATCAGGAGACTTTAGAAATGTGCCTTTCTTCCATCTACCATGTTGGTCATAAGTCCTAGTTATAGTTCTTCTTTCAAGTCATGCTTGTTCATTATAATTTTGCAATGTTTGCTTTTGATGTACATAAATGGCATGAATGGGTTATGTTATCTGTTTACTTTATTGTCAAGATTGCATACTTTTTTCTTGGCTCTGCTTGCTTCACTCTACATCAGTTGCTGAAGATCTTTCCATCTTCTCTGTGTTCATCACATATCATTATGAAAAATACTGATTACTATTCCATTACATTCATGTATCACAAGTTGTTTAACTATTTACTGATACTTTCTTTCCAATTCTTTGATATCACAAAAAAGAGTGCTGCCATAAACATTTTGGGCCTTTCTTACTATCACTGGGACTTAAATCTAAGTATATGAAAATTTTGACACTTGATTTACATAGTTACATATTAACTCACAAAATGGTTTTCTAGTTCAGACTTCTGGTCATTTCAGGAATCTCTTCTATAAATTCCCTAATAGTTAGTCTTACATAAAAGGCAATATGGCATAGTAGAAAGGAATAGTGGTTTGAGGGTCAAGAACCCTGTATTCAATCCCATTTTCCAAAATTTCCCAGTTATGTAAACCTAAGCAAGTGTCTGAGCCTCAGTTTCTTTATCTGCAAAATAGGAGTATTGATGCTTACCTTGAAGAATTGCTGTAATGAGTTCTTTGTAAACGTTAAAGTATTGTAAGACATAATTATTAAAACTGAATAGGGTTAGAATGAGGCATCAGCCAGTCGATCAATAATTATTTATGAAGTACCTCCCACTTGCTTGCCAGGAACTCTCCTCCTGAATAGGAATATAAAGAAAAACAAAAACAGTTCCTACTTTCAAGTTGTTCAAAGGATAATTTGGGAGGCAAATGACAACAATTATGGAAAAATTGTTTATTTAAGTACATGATAAATCAGAAAAAATCAACAAAGGGAATATCAGAGTTAAGGATGTTCTATACAAAGTGAGATTTTTAACTGGTACCTGAAAGAAGCCAAAAGGTGAGGTAGAGGAAGTAGAGTATTCCATTCCAGTGAAAGCATCAAGTCTGAAGATGGAGCATTACAATAAGAGCAAGGTGGTCAGTGGCACTAGATCACAGGTAAGTGGGAGGGGAAGAAAAAGTAAGGTATAAGAAGACTGAAAAATCAGGGGAAGCAAGTTATAAAAGTCTTTAAATATAAAAAGATTTCATAATTTGAAATTGGAAGTGGTGGGGACTTTATTGACTAGGAGAGTAACATGGTCAGAGCTGAGCTTTCAGAATATCCCTTTCAGACTAGATTGGGGAAAGACTTGAGGCAGGCAGACCCTTTGGCAGGTTATTGCTTTAGTCCAAGTGCAATTTAATATACATGTGAAGAAGTTGATACCAGGGTCAGAGAAGAGAAAGGTGTAATTTGAGAATTGTTAAAAAGATAGAAACAATAGATCTTGTCAAAACATTGGCTATGGGGATGATAGGTAGTGAGGCATCAAAAATGACATAGGTCTGGGTGAATGAGAGGTTGATGGGTGAGGTACCCTCACCCATAAAAGAAGAATTATGAAGAAATGAGGCTTTGAGGGAAAATAATAAATTCTGTTTTGTACTTGTTGAGTTTTATAAGTCTAAGAGACATGCAGTTCGTGATAACCAATAGTCATTTGGAGGTAGGAGATCATGAATCAGTGACTGAATTAATAGGAGCTAATGAGATCACGAGGTGAAATAGGATAGATAGAGAAGGAAAAGAGGGACTACAAAGAAGACCTTGGTGATAATCAAGGTTATTGGCCATGACTGAATAAAGATACAGCAAAGACCAAGAAGGAGCAGTCAGACAAATAGGATACGGGAGAGAAGACTATCACAAAAGCCTAGAATGGCTACAGCATAAAGAAAAGGAAAATGATCAACTGCTGAACAATGCAGAAAAGTAAGAAAGAGTTTTAGAAATAGTATAACCTCAGGCAATATGCTAATCTCTGGGCTTCCATTTACTAACCATAAAATGACAGGATTGGACTGCACTATCTCTGTAGTGCCTTCCAACTCTAAACCATCCTCATTCAAAGGGTAGAGCTGAAAGTCATCAAAGGAAAGAGAAGTCTGTTAAATTACAGGACAGCTAGCTACCTTTTCTCACAGATCAAGTTCTCACCTTAGTACACATAATCTCTCAAAGGGGCAGGCCTATCAAGGGATATCATTTTTGGATAATGATGGAAATGATGAAAATGTGCTTCTTCCATTTCTAGGTTTTGTCATGTAGCAGAAATCTCTACCAGCAGTCCCAATATGCCTGTCCTTTACATTGCACTCCTTTGCGCATTCAAATAATGATCTATGTTCCACTTAGAATAATAGGATCATAGGATTTAGAATTGGAAAGAACCAAGGGGATCAGTTAATTCAATTCCTTCATTTTGCAAATGAGCCAAGCAAGGCCTAGGGAGATTAAGTGACTTGCTTAACATTGTTCAGGTAATAATTATCATAGCTACAAGTAACTTCTCACTCTCTTCTACTTTTCCTCCAGTTTCTACCAATTCCCAAACAGATAAAGGCCACAGCTCACTCACAGATGAGATTTAACATTTCACTGATCCATCTTGAACTACAGCCTCATTAAAAGTGGGGGCTATTTTATTGGTGACTGTGGCTGAATATAATGGTCCAATAGGAACCCAGAAAACCATGGAAAAAATTCAACAAAGTCTTCTAGGGAAGTCGTTGAAATGCCAAGCACAGGATGAGGAGACAGAAAATTGTCCATACATCTCCTCTTATTCAGAAAAACATGAGCCAAGAGCATGAAGCCCAGTTCTTATTGTTGGAAACAGCAGAGAGCATTAGGGGCGATGTGCATGGAATACATTCAGAGCTTATTTTATTGTAAAGAACAGCAAATTTGGCTTCATGAAAGTAAGATGGCAAATTTACTTAAGTTTATTTAAATTCTTGAAATGCATTACTGAATCAAACAGAATTTCTCTCATATCACCAAAAAGGGGGGAGGGGATTGAGAAGAAGACTAAACAACCTCTTCAGAGTTGTTTGCCTAGGAGAAAATCTAAAGGGGAAAGTAGGCCTAAATATGATGAAATCCTAAGGACAAAAAAAACTGCTTCAAAGGCAGAAAAGTATTGGCTTATGAGGGCAAAGTAGGCACAATATGGGACAGGAAACAGGGATGCTCTCCTAGCTTTTTTTGCATAGTAGTCTGGGGTCTCCTTGCCAATTGCATCTTCTAGGGGAAATTTCTAAGAAACTGTAAAATGGAGAAAGTTCCTAAAGGAATAGACTTTTTGTATTACCTGTCTACTCAGTACTCCCATGTTCCTTTCCTCCATTGACCAGGAGAGTAATATGGTCAGAGATGAGCTTTCAGAATATCCCTTTCAGAATATTCCTAAAGGGTAGACTAGATTGGGGAAAGACTTGAGGCAGGCAGACCCTTTGGCAGGTTACTGCTTTAGTCCAGGTATGATTTAATATACATGTGAAGGAGTTGATACCAGTGTCAGAGAAGAGAAAGGTGTAATTTGAGAATCATTAAAAAGATAGAAACAATAGATCTTGTCAAAAAATTGGCTATGGGGATGATAGGTAGTGAGTGTATTCCTCAGTTAGTTAGTCCCTCAATAAGCATTTCTGAAGCACTTTGGGCTTATGCTAAGGTATAGAGATGCAAAGAAAAACTCCCTACCCTCAAGGCGCTTACATTTGATTAGGGGAAACAACATGCAATTAACTACCTATATACAGATTAGGGGAAACAACATGCAATTAACTACCTACATACAGATACAGATACATACAGAATAAATGGAATGAAACCTGAAAGAGAACCCAGAAAGTCTTATATAGAAAGCAAGATAGGGAAGAAAGCAGAACACATGGTGAAGTGATTTGCAAAATGTAAAGCATTATATAATTGTTAAATATTATTATTATCTTTCCATGCATGGGAGACAGTAGGAGGTATAGGGTTAGGAGATGGAATTCCTGTACAAAGAGCAGTCAGTAAGACAGTGTAACTAGATCCTAGAGTACAGGGAGGAGAATAAAATATAAGGAGATTCTCATGAAGACAGAAACAGTCTCCACCTATACTAGAGGTGGGAAGAACTTAACTTTTGCCCTCCTGGTTCCACGCTCTGAATCAATTGGGCCATCCATGGGTAATGATCAATGAAAATTATGTGGATGTGAGAAATATATTTTAATATATATAATATATTAATCAGCTGACTAAATTATATTTGAAGAGCCCTTCTAGTTCTAATGCCAAAGGACAATTCTCCACTTGAAAAGCAAAATCTATTGGGGAGGGGGGCTAGGTGGCCGCTAGGTGGCACAATGGATAGAGCACTGGCCCTGGAGTCAGGAGTACCTAAGTTCAAATCTGACCTCAGACACTTAATAGAAATAGGAAAGACTGAAAAACTGAATCCAATGGATTGATTCCCTAAGAACTTTAAGTGGTCTGCATTTGGATGGGCCAGTTTCTGTCCTAGAAAGTATATAGGATTTCATCAGTTACTTTTCCAAATGGGAGCATGATATTAAGGGGGATAAAAGATCCTTGCCAGAAAGATCAAGGCAAATTTAGAGGACATTGAGGCATCCTGTGTGTGCCAGTTGTATAAAGGAGAGGCAGAGAGTAATTATCAGTTTCTGTGAATATAATTTGTGACCAGAGCAAAGAGAGTCTTAAATGGGCAGGGCTTTAAGGCCATGATGTGAGCATTAATGAACAGGAAGCCAGGGTGTGGTCTGAATAAAAATGGTTCAGCTTGGGGAAGACTTGAATCCTATGATTTTAATTTTCTAGAATCTTATTCTTCCAAACTCGGCAGAAATCTGGAAGGAATTGGAAACAGCCACCATGAAAGGATTTTGTGGAGTAGATGAAAGGGCCTGGTAGAAATTGTACTTAAGCTCAAAACTCTGTCTTTTCACCTCTCATTTCCTAGGGCATATTGTGGATCTCCTCTGGTGCTAGAGGAAGAAATTCTGATTTGCTAATTAATCATGTAATTAATGCCACTGTAAGTTTTGTTCCTTTTAGAGCAATGAACTGGATAACTCCCTTGGAAAGAACTCTGCATTCTTATTAAAGTGGTATTAAGGAGGAAAGCAGGTCTATTCATCTCTGCCAGTTCTGGTTTCATGGGGCTAAAGATTCCCTTGGGGACAAGTACCCATTGCAACAGTCACAGAAAGGGTACTTCAAAACACATGCCATGTTTCTATTTGATGTGACAGAATGTCAATGGATTTCATTTCCCTCCCTTCTTCAAACCACAAGGGTGTAATATTATGTTAATTAAAACCCTTAAAAAATCTTGTTTTTCCTTAAATTATGCAGTTATTCTTAAGAGATTCTTTCCTTTTCAGAAACAGAAATGACTTTTCTGCCTCAATTGGACCTACCAAATACAAAAACTCTTTCTCTGTTGTTGGTGAAGAGTGGGGTCAGGGGAAGGAAGAGTACATAGAAATACTGACAACTTTAGAAATTATCTAGTTCCATTGTGTAGAAAAAGAAGCTCAGGTCCAGACTTTACTTATTCAAAGGAGGGTATCACGATTGCTATTTCACTGTTTTTCCTTCATACTGTGCTTCCTCTTTGGGGTTCATCTAAAGGGAAATTGCCTAATTGAACAACATTAGGGTGAAAAAATCATAAACAGTATTCAGATAACCCTATTCTGTGTTGTGGGAAAGGCCTATCTCCAAGAATGAACATAAAACTGAAACTGGCTTTTATTCTCTTGTTCCTCTAAGACCCCAATGTCTATTAATAAGTCATTTGAATAGCAAAGTCCACTTCCCAGAAGTTGAGGCATAATGATTAAAGACATTTGATCTGCTATCAGAAGATCATTTGGCTTTGCTATTTACTACTTGTCATCCTAGACAAGTGTTTGAGCTTCAGTTCCCTCATCTGTATTATGAAAGTATTGAATTTATTGTTGGTGGTGGTGATTGGTGGTAGTGGTGGTGAGTCATTTTTCAGCTATATCTGACTTCATGACCTCATTTGTAATATTCTTTATTTTAGGTTTTTGTAAGGCAAATGGGGTTAAGTGGCTTGCCCAAGGCCACACAGCTAGGTAATTATTAAGTGTCTGAGACCGAATTTGAACTCAGGTCCTCCTGACTCCAGGGCTGGTGCTCTATCCACTGTGCCACCTAGCTGCCCTGTTTATAGTATTCTTCACAAAGACACTGAAGTGGTTTGACATTCTTTCTCTAGCTCATTTTATATGTAAGGAAACTAAGGCAAATAGGCCCATGGTCACATAACTAGTGTCTAAAGCCAGATTTGACCTCAGGAAGATGAATCTTCCTTATTCCAGAACCTCTATCTACCGCCACCTAGTTGCCCTTATATTGGATTATGATCTCTAACATATGACCCAGGTAAAAATGCTATAATTTTATAATCGAATACTTAAGATTACCATAGTTTATGGGACTGTGTGGTCATCTCACATTGATGGCATGTAATCAACTGTGTCTGGCAAAACTGTGCTGTGTATATATAACTGTGATTGACAGGAAATCTGCCCACAAACTATAATTAATCTACATTACTAAAGTTGAATTATGAGAGCAATTCCAGATCTCAACTGCATAATCCAACTCACAAAACTAATTTTCCTCTTCTGTTATCATATATATAACAATAGGGAACAATAGGATTATAAGTTTAAAACTGCAGGAATTTTCAGAAGTCATTAAGTCCAAACCTCTCATTTTATAGATAAAGAAACTGAGGCACAGAGAGTATCAAGATAACAAACTGCACAGAGAATATAAAGCTTAATTCATAGTCAGAGCTCAATCAAAAGACCTGCTTCTAAGTACCAGAGTAGAGTGTAAAGAAAATTGGAGCAGGGGTCAGAAATCCTGGGTTCATACTGACACCAAAAGAAAACAAAGCACCACATAAACGGAAGCCATGACTATTATTCTAGAGCAGTACCAATTTGCTTCACTAAAGTAACCAGAGTAGCTATTGTCTTTTAAGCTGGAGAGCTCTGAGCTGGATCCTGCTCCATATTTAGCTTAATATGCTGGTGCTGTGTTGCTACCTGAGGCACAGATTCACTCCATTATTCTTCTAATGGGAGGCAGCTGCATGATAACCAGTAGCAGACAATTTTCTCAGTGTCCTTGTCAGCTGTGTGAAAATAACCCTTCTAGGTCGCTCAGACAGTGCCCAAGGTATATGTTCCAGACCACTCATACCAAATCACTAACTGCAACCAAAGCTGAGGGAAGTTTAATTGAAAATTTCAATTTGGTCATTCAGACTGAGTTAGTACCATCCTCCAATGGGTAGTTGGGTGGTGTAGTGGATAGAGTATCAGACCTGGAGTCAGGAAGATTCCTGAGTTCAAATCCAACCTTAGATAATTGCTAGCTGTATGACTTTGAGCAAGTCATTTAATCCAAGCTGGCTAAATTCATTTTTTGAAAAATGAGTTGGGGAATGAAACGGCAAACCACTTCAGTAACTTTGCCAACCTTAAATGTGGACTGTGAAGAATCATATATGACTAAAATGACTCAACAACAACAACAACCATCCTTCAGAACTGTATCTACTCAGCTTGGGATATACTATTAGAACAAAATGTTTCATGATCTCTTGAAATTCAAAATTTTGTAGGATAAAATCAAATCAGAAAATTGCACCTTTCTGGGGGCCTTTCCTCCATTTGGAGAAAGCGGAAGTTGAACATTGGAGAGCTCCTTCTTGATCTTCTAGTATTTAAAAAATATATAGCAAGTCAGGGAACTAGTCTCATTTCCTACCTGGAGCTCATGATCTCCAGAAACTCATAATTCTGCAAGATAAAATCAATTCAGAAACTCACCCCCACTCAGATAATTTCCCACTTTTGGATGTAAGACCTCATCATGCCCCCAAGCAAGGTATTCCTCCCCCTTGGGAATTTTTTATGTGTCTTTCCCCTCTAAACTGTGAGCTCCTTAAGAGCAAGACCTATTATATACTTTGTGTCAGTGCTTTACCACAGTGTCTGTAACATAGATGATTAATAAATGTTTATTAACTGTTGATTATAATAATGTTTGAAAACTGTTCAACTCTACTCACAGTATAGAAAGACTGGTTTTCAATGTCTGAATACTTGCATATTCATCAAACATATATTAAGTCCCAACCTTTATCTATTTGTCTATTTAAACTTTCCAGGAATCACAGGCCTTGAGGAAGCAAGTCAGATCTAGCCAGGGAAAGGTCAACAAGGACAGATATGTTGAATCTGAGGCAATGATAGAATAATTAAATGGTGTTAACTGTGAGGTAGGATGGCTTTAGGCATGGTGTAGATAGTTTCCTCAGCATTCTATAAAAGGTTTTTCTTAAAATTATTATCTTTTTTTTCTGCACATCATCCTTTCCAAACTTCTCCCTCACTCTCCTCTACCCCTGAATAATCTCAAAGACTAGGAATAAGAAGAATGGAATCAAAAAAGAGATAAGCTCAATTCAAATACACTATTGAAAGGTATATGAAAGATTCTATCTCCACAGTCTAGAACATAAATTATTCTATATACACAGTCTCCTTCAAAGAAGAAAAGAGGTACATTTTCTCAAGTCTGCTTTATGCTTCTGCCTTTGGGTCACATATAATTACACAATAGAAGGGTCAAGGGTTGATTTTTTTTTTGGAGAGGGGATAGACCCACAATTTTATTGAAATAAGGAATTCCCAGTGGGAGCTCTTTTCTGCTGTCATGGAGGAGGGTAAGAACATGAGTAAATTACACTAAGTGCCCAATCCCTTCTTGCCCTGGCACCCAAATATTTATTTGGGAGTGAAATCAGGTTAATTAAATGTCAAATGGCACTTTGAAGAAGAAAAGAAATGCCTGGGAAAAGTTGATACTTTGTGATCTTAGCAAGTCACTTTAACCTTTGTAAGACTCAGTTTCCTCATGTGTAAAATGAGAGATTGACTAGATTTCTATGGTTCATTCTGACTGCTATAGTTATATTAATATCATCTAGGCACTATAATTGGAACCTCTAATTGTGAGTTTTGTAGTTTAAACTACATATAATCATTATTTCTCCCATGTCCTTTCCTATTTTTCCTCCTTTCTGTCATCCCTTCCTTCCTTCCTCCCTTTGTTCCTCCCTCCCTCCCTTCCTTTCTCCCCATTTTCTGCTGACCATTAAATCTGCTTTCCAATAAATAAATTTCCAAGTGCAAGATCATAGAGGTCCAAAAGGGGCAGGGCAATTTGAGCTGATGACCCTATACTCCTTAACAACTTGCACCCTGATTATCGGGAATCCTGTCCTTATGCCTAAGAAATTAGCTGAGCCAGCTCCTCTGTTATTTGTTTTTCCTCTGCTCTGAAAATGTCACAGTAAATCTTCCTACAAACTCCTCATTAGGAAAGTGGCCCATTAGAGGTGCTAATTGTCAAAAGTGCCAACTTTGTTCTCTTCTCTCTTTACTTTCTTTGCAAGGCAGACAGTCAATTTGGTTAACTTTCCTGCCATACACATCAGGTAGGTACCCCTGAAGGACCAAGAAAATAGTGGGGAGTCACTCATTAAACCATACAGCCCTAGGAGGGGAAGGAGAAAGACAAAGAAAGATACAAATATACTTTGGATCTGTGACTTTAACCTTTTGTTTTTGTCTCACAGACCCTTTTGGCAGTCTGGAAAAGCCTATAGACCCCCTTCTCAGAATAATGTTTTTAAATGCATAAAATAAAATAAATACAATTATATAGAAATGCAATTATCAAAATGTAACAAAAGAAAAAGGAAAAAAAAAAAAGAAGTCCTGGACTCCAGATTAAGAAGCCCTGCAAGATCATAAATCACTGAAAGTTAGACAATAGAGGCTGGATAGTCCAACATCTACTTTTTACTGAATAAATGTATAATCTAGTTGGGGTGGGGTAGGGAAGATGTACACAACTATAAATCAGGACTGACACAATGATTGAATTAACTTTCTTTAATAGCTGTTCTGTGGGTTATACCATGTGTTGTTTTTTTTTGTTGTTAGAGAGGGGGAGGGAGTAGAAGGAGAGATGGAATTTCTATTCCCTTTCAGAAGCATCTGGCCAAAAGCTTCAGAGGATTAGCGGGAGGGAGCCAGGCTGTAAGACGGAAGCGAAGCAGCTGTCCGGAGGAAAAGGCATGTGGATAGAGGGAGGTCTTGCTACTAGATACATTGTGTCCTCCATTTTGTCAGTTTCAGCTTCTCTAGCCAGGCTGGCAGGGAAAACACAGAGGCTCCAGCGAGCGCACCCAGAAAGGTGTCCTAGGCAGGGGCTTTGCCGAAGGGACTGAACCAGGTCTAGCCAAGGGCAAGGGAGATTGGGCTGAGAACATAAGAGATAGGAGACAAGCAATTAACATTTCCCCTCTTGATAAATATCTGAATTGCTGAGAATAGACTAAACTTGGAGTGCCCAGGGACTTTGAATCCTAAGACTATCCAGCAGATCAGACAGCATCAGTGTTTGGATAAGCAGTCCAGATGAAATCTGAGTTGAATGAGGAGGTATTTCTATTATTATTATAAGCCTTGCTCTAACTTGCAGCTATGTAATGATGTGCATTGTTGCCACACAGGAAGAAGAAACTAATCTCAGGGAGATTAGTCTCGGACCTTGGGGTGTTCTGACCTGGATCAATTACAGATTCTGAAGCCTGACACCATTTGAGAGGACCTATGACTGCCACCTCTAGTCTGCTGGAATGCAGGTTCCCTCTCTCCTATTTGATCTCAGACACTGAAAATATTGTTGGCACTAATCCACAAAAGGCTTTTGGGACATCTGGCCTTGTGTCAAGGGTGCAGAGCAGTACTCAGGACACTAAAAAGAATATAGGTCATTGGAGATTCAGATTTCAACTTCCAGGAACAGCTGTGGCCCTGCAAGGTCTGTTAGGATTTGCTTTTGATTTTCTGTTAACCAATGCCATCAAATCTAAATACTGAATGAATAAATTCCTTTAAGTCTTTGGAACTATGTTGGGAAGGGAATTAAGAGTAGGAAGCCCAGTTGGATGAAGGCAGGAACCATTGTGATGACACAAATACCTTGAGAAAAAAAGGTTCCAGTTTTGCTTTTTTTTAATTTGCTTTTCATTTGTCTTTTTTTAAAAATCCTCAAGGTCTGAAATATAATAGACAACAAATCTTTGTTGAATGAATGAATTATGTTATGAGAGGAAATTAATTATACTCTTAGATTTTTTAAGAAAGCCCAGAAAGCTAGGGAATATTAAGACATAATATAATATATATGCATATATATATGTTAATACAAAGATTATGTTGAATTGTGTCCACCAGACTTGGCATCAACTTTGTGACTTGCTCAGTGGAGCTGCTACTTTAAGTTATACTTAGAGGGGAGAAATACCTACAAGTTTTCATGCTCCAGGAGTTGTGTTACCTCCACCTATGTATTTCATTTTAAATACTCTTAATTATTTTCCTCTCATGGGACCATAATTACTAGGCCTACATACTTTCAAATATGTACCACTATTCATTTTGTGGCAGTCACCTAAAGTACAATCATTTGGCCTAGGGTAAGATAGTTTCTATAGGTAAGTATTATTGTGCCCTAATTTTTAAATGATGTAGACTTTCATGTGATAATGTGTTTCAACTATCACTTTTCATTTATGCCAGGATTGGAGTGGATCCACAGGCATTCAAAAATGGTAAAACCTAGTACAGGTACTTTGATGATGATGATGATGATGATGATGATGATGATGATGATGATGCTTGTTCTTCATTCTCAAAGAAGACTGGGACATCAGGGAGATGACTTTAGGACAAGCACATGAATTGGATTTGAATGTCACCAGCCTTATGTTTTCTCCTCCAGAGCCATCTGGTAGAGTGGCCAGATATGAATCAGGACAACTGGATTTAGTCCTGGATGGGAGGCAATCAGGGTTAAGTGATTTGCCCAAGGTCACACAGCTAATAAGTGGAAAGTGTCTAAAACTGGATTCTAACTCCTATCTTCCTGACTCGAGGGCCAGTGGTCTATCTACTACACCAGCTAGCTGCCTGGTATAGAATGTGAGATATTGGTCTATGCCTAGTTTCTGCCCATACCTCTTCCATTGACCTTAAAAATCAATTCAAGTTGGTCACTGTCAGGTTACAAGAAGTAGTGTAAAACTGAGGTTCCTGTCCAACATCAATGAACTATGGAGGTCAGGCCCCTGACTATAGGGCTACAGCTCATTCCACTGTCTGCTGGAACCAGGATTAGCAGCAGGAGGAAAAAAAAACAGTACAAAATTGGGGGAGGGTGTAGATAAAACACAAACCATGGAGGAGGGAATTTGATAGTATCAGAAAAATCATCTTCCAAAAGCTCA
The DNA here is from genome assembly GCF_037893015.1 of Macrotis lagotis. Lineage (NCBI taxonomy): Eukaryota > Metazoa > Chordata > Mammalia > Peramelemorphia > Peramelidae > Macrotis > Macrotis lagotis. The sequence goes on along the minus strand of NC_133659.1, from coordinate 231,360,050 downwards.
ACAAATAAAAAAGATCAATCCAACTCCTATCACCTTTTCTTTGCTTTCCAGCTGGTATGAATCCCTGACTCTAAAGGAAATCATAGACTCTCTTTCTTTTAATTATTTCAAGTCAAATACAATCAATTATAAAGTATTTATTAAGTATTTACTATGTACCAAGAATTTCACAGGCTCTGGGGATACAAAGAAAAAAAGACAGTCTCTGATCTCAAGGAGCCCACATTCTAATGGGAGAAGAAAAAATAAAAAATGACTATATATTATATATAGTTGTGAATGTATGCATGTGTATAAGTATGTGTATATATATATATATATACCCATATCTATATGCCTGCAGATACATGTATTTTTGTATATATTTTAATTTTATATTTATATATATATACACATAAAAGACATGTGAAATATATTAAAGTTAATCTCAGAAAATTGGGACAACAGGTGCTGATTATTACTTTTCACAAACTCATGATTCTGTGAAAGAAAAGACTATATTAGAGGAAGAGGGGGAAAAGAAAAGATTATCCTCACATTCTCCTGCTATAAATACATCTCCTAAAAGAATATCCATTAAATTTTTGAAAGAAAGGTCTAGCAACAGAGATAGGGCAGAACAAAATTGGGGGAATCCGTCAATTTTGTTATCTATCATGGGTATGGAGGTCTTGCTGCTCTGTAGGTTGCCTGAGAAAAAAAATGAAACTTTTATTATTTTCCCACTTTGAGGAACAAGCTTGTCAGAGTAATAATAACTCACACAGTAGTATTAACTCACATAAGCATATAGTGTTTCAAGATTTACAAAGTTTCATGACATGTGAAGTATGTGTCATAAGAAAGATATTTTAAAAGTTACTTTTTTGTTGTTGCTGTTTTTCTTTATTAATTAGATTGATTTTTCTAATTATAGGTAAAGATAGCTTTCCATGTTCAATTTTTCAAAGTTTTCTTTCTCCTACTCTTTCCTCCCCCTGGTTCTAGGATAGCAAGAAATTTTACATAATTTGTACATGCACAATCACGTTACACATATTCCCATCTTAACCATTTTGCGAAAGAAGAATCAGGGAAAAAAAGGAAAAGTCATTAAAAAGTAAAAAAGAAGAAAACAAATTTAAAAAAGCAAAAAGAGTATGAAAAGTCACATCTTCTAAGTTTAGACCTAGACCTGTTTTTTCAGAGTTCTTGAAGCAGAAATATAGAATTTCCTCCAACATAGAATTTGAATGGTTCTAAATGAACAGAACATTAAGATATACTCATGGCATAAACATTGTGATTTATTCTGCAAAAATGTTTTTCCTTGGAATAAAGCAAGGTGGGGTGAGAGTGTAATAGACTAAACGAATATCTTTCTCATTGAAAAGTCATTTCTTACATCTGCTTACAATTAAGTTATTAGCGTAGTGATATACAAAGTGGTAAGAATAAGTGATCTCAAAGGTGATCTCTAGCTCCAACATCATATGATTCTATAATTTCATTTACCTTTTCATCCAGAGTTAAGACTTATTTGAACTGCCACAGAAGAACATATCTAGACATCTTTCCATTCATTTACATTTGGCATGATACTTGGACACAACAATATTGAATAACATAGAAATGTCAGAAATTTTGAGATGTGAAAAAATAAAAAGCCTAGTATGAATATCAATAATTTTGGAAAGAGTTGTTTCAGTACAGTGGAGAGTGCCAAGAGTTGAAGAGGAAGAGGTTGGTAGGGAAACAGTGATAGTGCATATAGACTTCTATTTCTTAAAGTATGAAAATGAAGAAGAGAGGAAAATGACAAATGATATGAGAATGAAATATAGATATTATAAAAAATAATTGCTTTAAGAAAGCAACGCTCTTTAATACCTTTGATTTTTTTAACCATAGAGTTTAAGGAAAGAAGAAAATAGTAGTGTATATGTTGTGTTCCCCTGAATACTTCAAACTTATTTACAAAATTTAACTCATTGTTTACTCTACCACTCCCCAAAAGAAAACTTTCCTCTTTCCAAATTCCCTATTTCTTTTGAAGCCATTACCAGAGTCCCCAAAAGTTATCAGTTTGTTCATCTTTCACTCTTCCTCACCTTCCAAATCATAGCCCATTCTTTCACTTCTGCCTCCACAAAGTTTTTCATATCTTATATTATTTTCTAGCCAAATTGCCAACATTCTCTGGATGCCAACATCCTAACTGCATGGTTTCCTTGCTGATCTTTTCCCCTCCTAATTCCTTGCCCCCAAATTTAAGTAGTTTTCAATTTCCAAAAAGATAAAGATCCCCTACAATTTTTTTTTCTAATCTACCTTTACAGACTAAAGGCAAGTTAAATCATATCATTGCCCCACCTCACCCTACCATCCACTCAACTCCAGGGACTACCTATCATTTCAAGAATCAAATATAAAATCTTCCATTTGACATTTAAACTCCCACATAATCCACCACATTCTACCTTTTCAATCTTTTTGAATTCTGCACCCCTCTATGTACTCTGTACATGTAATCCAGTAATATTGTTATTCCTTGAATTCCTTGAACAGGAAATTCCCTCACCTAACTACTTCCTGGCTTCCCAGGTTTTCAAGTTAAAGTCCCATCTTCAAGAAAAAGTCTTTTCCAATCCTTCTTAATTCTAGCACTTACTATTTTATATCTCCAAATTTTCTCTCTGGTATATGGCTTGTTTGAATATAATGTTGTCTCCATTAGATGATGAAGATAATAATGTCTGTCCTTTGTTCTCGAAGACCATGACATCAGAGAGATGATGCCATAAGTACATGATTTGGATTTGAGTGAGGGGGTACTGTCCTAAGGTACCAGTCTTACTTTCTTCTCCAGAACCATCTGAGTCCAGTGACCAGATATAAATCAGGACAACTGGAGATGACCAATTATTCGAGGCAATCAGGGTTAAGCTACATGCCCAAGGTCACACAGCTAGTAGTACCAAGTGTCTGAGGCTGGATTCCTACTCCAGTCTTCCTGATTCCAAGGCCTATGAAAGACTCCCTCCCCAGTCCTAGACCTTTTCCCTCCTCTGTGAGAATTAATCAGAAAAAAATTTGAAGGATCTCTAGAATTCTTTGAAAAACCAGAAAAGGGGGATTATCTTCAGGTTTTGGGGAACAAACTCATTAATACCTTCTTGTATATAAATCAATCATTTCTCATCTATATCTTCATCATTTACTGTCCTGATAGGCATTGTACTAGAATCTCCTTGCAGATCCCAATACAAGGGATCCTACCCTCAGAGGGCTTCCTCTATGCCCACATATTAATTTTTATGCAATGCTTAGACTCTTGGTATACTGCCTGGTGGGATGCATAGGACATTGGCTGCAAGTCACAAGGGATCTTGAAACAGAGAATATCAGGTCTGAAAGGGATCTTTCAAAGTGAAGTATAAGAATGCTCCACAAAGAGGTCAGAGCTGGAAATCACAAGGAACATCAGGGGAAATAGAAAATAAAATAAAGTGTGATGATTCATAAATGTTATGATGTGGTTTTCTAAGTCAATGTGCACTCACAGGAATAGTTTTGTACATTTTTGAAGCCCTCATTTCAATGAGGGTTTAACACCACTAATTTTTATTCCACTCCATCATTAGGTAGAAAAAAATTCTGCAACTGAGTTCATTTCTAGCCCTGACTAAATGAAATGAAAGTTCCATTAGATTGTGAGTTGCTTGAAAATATAAACTGTCATTGTCTTTCTGTGTAACTCTAGTAATTAACACAGTGTCTAGCCTATCATATACACTTATGGCTAATTTCTTTCCTTCATTCTTCTATGTTCTAACCGAGTTGGTCTGCCATCTCTTATTTTTTTGCCTCTAAGTCCAGGCCTGAAAGATTTCCTTTCATTCCCTGAATGTGGAAATTCTTCTCCTCTCTCCCAACTGAAAGTAATCACACTCCCCTCATCGGTTATAACATCCTGGCTTGTTTCACACATATCTGTATCCTTGAAGGCTGTATCATTTTTCATCTTTATGCACAGACTTATCAAGGAGATGCAGTTCAGCAAGTTTACTGAATTTAACTGTTGAATTGAAGGAATCAAGGGCATTGGTAGAAGGGATGAGTCTCACAAGACTCAAAACTGCTTCTAAGAGAAAAGGAAGAAAAGGATAAACAAGAGAGAAAAATTTGGAGGTGGAGAAAAAGAGAAGATAGGAAGCTCCTTACCAAGGCTTGATGAACTTAGTCTACTAACTCTGACTCATCTCCCTGTGATAGTCTAGTCCTCTCTAAGCTAATATTCCAGGCTTAAGTTTGCTGCTATAAGAAGGTTTTTAGGCTGTAGATGCTTATGCAAATTTGCTTTTTAGGGCAGGCAACAAATTTCTCACAAACAAGTTACTCTAAAAAGGTGGCAGGTGGCAATCTGCTGATGAAAGTGCAAGACATTAAGAGCGGATGGAAGAAAGCTGTCAGATATTATATAAGCCATCCAGGAATTTGTATTAAAAAAAAAAGAAAACTAACCTTTATAGAAATAAAACAAGCAGAGAGTCATTAATTTCACATAAATTCCCCTATATCATAAAGAAGCAAGAAAAACAGAAAAACCTTCTTTTAAAAAACAAATAGTAGAAATACTTGAATACACTCATGTCTCAACTCAACACTTTCATTGAGGCTCCAGTGAATCACAATGGCTCATTCCCATTCTCTAATGGTCTCAGGAAGAGACTTAGACAAACAACAGCTGCTCAGTCTGTCTACTTTGGATACTTCAGTTCTCATCCCTCAGCATCTGCTAAAAGGACAGATTGAGGAAAACTACTATATTGGCCCAAATAGAAGATGACCTGCAATTAAGGACATTTTACCTTTATTCTATGAAAATTAAAACTTGTTCCTTGAAATCTTTTTTTTTTAGATTTTTCAAGGAAATGGGGTTAAGTGGCTTGCCCAAGGCCACACAGCTAGGTAATTATTAAGTGTCTGAGACCAGATTTGAACTTAGGTACTCCTGACTCCAAGGCCAGTGCTCTATCCACTGTGCCACTTAGCTGCCTTTGAAATCTTGATTTTAATTCACATTCATTGCTAAATATGTCCCTTTTCACTAGAAGTCAAAGAATCTAATAAAAATTCTAAAATAAAATTAAAAAAAAGATTTTGGCAAAATTAGCAAACATTGATCATATCTTCAAGTATATACAACATGTCATATCTATAGCCCACCCACCACTGAAATGAGGGCAGCTCGATGGTACAGTGGTTAGAGTACCAGACCTGGAGTCAGGAGGACTCGAGTTCAAATCCAACCTCATAGTTGATACTAACTAGCTGTATGACCCTGGCTTGAATGCCTAGCATCAAGGGTCATGTTGAGGAGGGGAGGGAAATCTCCGATCGTTCTGATACATATTTGGCCATTAGACCCAGATGGTTCTAGAGAAGAAAGTGAGGCTGGTGACTGAGAACAGGTTCCCCTCACTCAAATCCAATTCACTTACTTATCATAGCATCATATGCCTGATATCTTCTTCTTCAAGAAGACAAAGTAAAACCTCTGAGATGAAGAAAAGAGGTAAATTTTTTCTCTCCAGTTTTCTTCAATATAATTATAGTGTTCAGGTGTGGGTTGTTTATCTATTTATTTATTTATTCATTAATTACATAGTTGATGTCATTGTGCATATTGTTTTCCTGCTTCTCTTTACTTCCTTCAGCTTAAGTTCATATGATATAATTTTATGAATTCTTCATAGGAACTAGACCTGGGATATTATTGATATAGGGAAATCCCAGAGGAAGAAAGTCCCTTCACCATAACAGGTCAGCATCTTCTCTGCAACTTACCATTAATGAACGTCCCTGAGCATTTACTTAGGGGTTTAAATGACTTATCTGGGGTGTCAGAGTCAATATTTATGTCAGAGGCAAGACTTTAACACATGACATTATTTCCAAAATTGACTTTTTCCCCACTACATCATGTTTTCTCTAGTGGAAGTTAGGTGGCATAGGGAAAGCACCTCTGAGTCCCAAGTTGAAGCTTCTCTCAGAAACTGTGTGACAGTGAGTAAGTCATTAAACCTCTGTCTGCTTCATTTTCATCATCTATAAAATAAGCATAATAATATCACCTTTCTCTTTCAAATAACATAATTGTGAGGTGCTTAACACAGTGATTGGCACATATTAAGTGTTCTATAAAGTTAACTATAATTATTAATCATTTTTATAATACGAAATTTCATGATATTTTTGGTTTAGTTATTATTTTTTTCAAGGTTTTTGCAAGGCAATGGGGTTAAGTTGCTTGCCCAATGCCACACAGCTAGGTAATTATTAAGTGTTTGAGGCCAAATTTGAACACAGGTACTCCTGACTCCAGGGCCGGTGCTCTATCCAGTGTGCCACCTAGTCGCACCTCACCCCACCCCAGTCTTCAATTAAGGGGAACTTGCTTTGTTTCCAAATCTTTGTTACCACAAAAAGTCAAACAAAGCAAGAAAATACAAAGCAAATTCTTCTTTAAGTGAATATTTTGATGCCTATGAAAATTTCCTTTCTGTCTTTGATCTTTCTCCTAGTTGTAGAATTCCTGAGTTAAAAGAGTATGGACATTTTAGTCATTATTTTGGAATATAATTCCAAATTTTTTTCAGAATAGTTTACCAATTCGTAGCTTTACCAATAGTGTATTAGGGTGCATTAGTGTCCCACAATCTTTCTGAAATCCATTATTCCTATATTTTCTTATCTTTGCCATTTTGTTGGATGTGATGTAAAATTTCTGAGTTATTTTGATTTCATTTCTCTTTTTAGAGATTTGGTGCAATTTTTTATATAACTGTTAATAGTTGTAACTTTTTAAAGAACTGGTTGCTAATATTTGCCATTTTATCTACTAGGGAATGGCTCTTAGTCTTACATATTTGTGCTAATTCAATATAGCTAGGATATATGATCCTCAGTGGAGATATTTGGAGAAAAATATCTTATTCCATTCAATAGGGGAACTTTCTTTTATTTTTTAATATATTTTATTTTTTAAATTAACAGAAATCTCTTTTCCTCTTATATCTTTCCTGCTCCCCATCTCTAACCAATGGAAGAAAAAATAAATAAATGAAACCACTTTAATATATTGCATAGTTAGGCAAAATAAATTCTTACAACAAATTCTCATATTGGTCATTTTTAAACACACACACACACACACACACACACAAACAAAACCTGAGACACCTGTTAAGGAAAATGGCATCTGTATCCAGAGTAAAAACTATGGATTCTGAATGTAAAGCAATGCATATAATGTTCACTATCTAAAACTTCTTTTATATTTTACTTTCTCATTTTTTTCTTCTCAGTTCTATTTCTTCTTTCACAACATGACAAATATGAAATATGAAATAAGATAAGCACAATTATATATGTATACCTATATCAGATTGTTTATTGCCATGGGGAAGAAGGGTTGGAAGGGAGAGTGTTAGAAAAATGTGGAACTCAAAAGCTCACAAAAGGATAAATGCTGACAACTATCTTTGCATATAATTGGGGAAAATGTTTAGTCAATAAAAAAGAAATTTTTTTTAAAAATGATAATAATAAATACCCACACATACATTTCCATCTCTGTCCTGAGGCTATCACCTCTTTGCTAAGAATTATATTTTATCATAAATCCTTTGTAATCATGGTTGGTCATTTCACTTATCAGAGTTCTTAAGTGTTTCACAGTATTTGTCTTTACATTGTTGTTATTTTATAAATTGTTTGGATCTCCTCAGGTTTCTCTAGAATCTATCACCATCATCATTTCTTATAAGACAAAAATATTCTATTTTTTAATTATTTTTTGATGCTGGTAATTTGGTTTACTTTTTAAAAATAGATAATATTTTTGCCTTATTTCTAAGTTCATGATTTTATTTTTAAAATTTAATTCAATAATACTGACAATATAAAGAAAAAGGATGTATATTTGAAAAAATATGAATGTTCAGATTCACAGAATAGAAAATAGCTCAAACTTAGAAAAAGAAACTGATCAAAGAATAAATGAACTTTCTTCTCCAAAAACAAAACAATACCAGAAGATTTATAAATGATTTCTATAAATCATTTAAAGAACATCTAATTTCTTTATTACTTAAACTACTTGAAAAATAGAAAAATAATGGGTCCTATCAAATTCTTCCTATGATATAAATATCTTGATAACTAAATAAGGGAGAATCAAAACAGAGAAAAAACCATAGAATAGTTTTCCTAATGAATATTTATGCAAAAAAGTTAAGGAGACAATAGCAACATATCACAAAAATTGTGCTCTCTCTGCGTTAGATATATGCCAGAAATGCTTGGTTAGTTCAATATTAGGAAAATTATTAATATAATAAGCCATTTTAATCACTAGAACAGCAATTATCATAAGTTTATCAAAAGGTTTAGAAAAAACTTTTTAACCAGCTCCAATATCCATTCCTGTTTAGAAAAAAAAAATTACTAGGAAACTTAAATGAAAATGACTCATTCCTTAATATAACAAATACCTTTTTATCTAAAAACAAGAGTCAGCATTATATATAATGGGAATAAAACTAAAGGCTTTTCAAGTAAGATCAAGGGTAAAGCAGATATGTCCATTATTGTCATTTTTATTTGCTATAGTGTTAGAAGTGACAACTATAACACGAAGACATGAAAAAGAGTTTGAGGGAATAACTGTAGGAAAAAAAGAAATAAAATGATTACTTTTGCAGCTGGTTTGATGGAATTTTTAGGGGAAACCTAGAGAATTCACTAAAATTAATTGAAATAATTAATAGCTTTAGCAAAGTTGCAGGATAAAAAATAAATCCATATAAGTCATCAGTATTTCTGTGTATGTTGCTAATATAATACTGCAAGAAAGAATAGAAAAAGAAATTCCACTTAAATAAGTACATAATGTATCAAAAAAGTACCAAGACAGAGAAGTTATATGAGCACAGCTACAAAACCCTCCATATTCAAAGAAAAGCAAACCTATATATTGAAAAAATATTCATTTTCATGGGAAGACCAGGACAATATAATAAAAATGACAATACTACTTAAATTGACTTACTTATTTTGTGCCATATGAATCAAACTACTTTATAGATCTAGAAAAATTAATAAAAATATTAATCTGAAAGAGCAAAAAGTGAAGAATATTAAGAAAAATAATGGGAAAAATGAGGCAAAGAAAGGCCTACCATTGTTGAGTCTCACACATACAGATAAACACATATATTTGGACATGGACAATTTAGTAATTTGTTTAATTAATATACATATTTATTATAAAGTTTTAGTTTTTAGTAATTTGTTTAATTAATATACATATTTATTATAAAGTTTTAGTTTTCTTTTTCATTTTGTGTTGGGTTGTGTGAGTATATGGATTTTTTGTTATTTGAAAAAGTTAAATTAAACTAAACATAAATAAGAGAATAATATATGAATCAAAATATATACTGGAAGTAAGAACTCAAGCTTTCTACTTCTGTATAGTGATGGTTGCCAAATCTTGTGGGATATTGACTGTTTCTCCTGGTTACTTGAATTCTTCCTTTCTGGATGCTTACAGTATTTTTTTTTATTTCAACTCTGAAGTTCTGGTTTTTACATCTGATGTTGCTGGGAGTTTTCATTTTAGCGTTCTTATAGGAGGGTCTAAAATGGAGACATCAAGTACTGAACTATAGAGAAGTGCAGTCACAAGGGCAACTCTATAAATGAGAAAAAGAATATAGGACTAAGAAAGGAGATGCTAATGAAGGTCATTGGCTCTATATATGTCTCAGAGCAGAATCCCCAGTTGTACCCCTCTCCTCAAGATTTAAAGGAACTTCAAAGGAAAAGTCTACTATTTTTTCAACTTCCAATTATGTTCATGGTCACAATACTCTGCAAAATGTTCCTAATTACCTGAATTTTGCTTCAAATTCAAAGTGGTCAGGGATTAGTAAGAGATAAATATAAACGTAAATTAAGGTGGAGAACTAAACCTCTGACTAACTGTTAGAAATTTTTCTTACTTAAAAGCTCAGAGCAATTATGGTGGCATTCATTTTATTTTAATACAAACTCCCTAAGGTAGCTGATATGGGAATCACATGGACCAGTGAGGCCTTCTATTGCCCTTAGGCTTAAAAAGCTAATTATTTTTAAAGAATGTTACACATGTAAATTTCTAATTGTGATTTTTGAAATCTCCACCAGCCAGCCAGTACCTTCCTCCCTGATTTTGTCTCTTATGGCAATCAACTAGATCCACTCCTATTCAACAAAGTTCCTTTGTTCAAAGCCCTCCCCACATCAAACTGCCTCCTTACATCATTCTGCTCCAATACCAAGTGCTACCTAAATACGCCTCATTCCTAGGGGACCTGTTTCTATGTAAATTAGATAAGGTTAAAATGAAATTCAAGGGCATCCTTGAAGGGGAAAAGAAGTCAAGAAAGAGCAGCCCAAGGGTACATGGAAAGACAGAGGGGCAGTCATTTTAATTACCTTGGTGCTGGTGGAGAATTTATATGCTGATTGCATAAATAGATGTAAGACTCATAGAATAAGATAAGAGACCTTAGAGGTCATCTGGTTTAACCCTCTCATTTTGTGGATGAAGAAATGAAGAATTAGACAGTGAGGAAGGTATATGCTCAGAGAACATCCAAAAAATAAAGCAATATTTAAAGAGAGTACAATTTAAAATGTAAGTGATAACAAATTTTTTAATTTTTTTAAATCAGAATTACTAAGCTTAATGTGGTAAACATAATTTATCTAGATATTAGAAAGTATTTGATAAAATATCTTGTGTTATTGCTTTTCTTAGCTTAAAGCCTACAGAAATACTAGCTAGTCTATTTTGAATAGAAACCTACAGTATTGACTGCAACAAAATTTACTTCCCTCTTTCTAGACAAACACAAACACACACACACATATACACACACATTCATACAATGAAGAACACAGTTCTTAGGAAAAGGAAAACAAGAAAAGGATTTTGCAGGTTCTGTAGCTCACTGAGATTTCCTTTGAAATAAGGTGAGAAGACAGAGGAACTGATATCTCTTGAATTTAATGTGGCTGTGGTTCATAACCTAGCCAGTCTCATCTATACCAATTCTGATGTAGTTTGTGCCACTTTCACTCTGCCTATTCTCATTGGATGTAGACATACAGAAAGAAACTCTAATTCTCTGAAAGACTCTCTACAGTTTTCCAGGAACACCTCAGTTCTCATTTCACTCTGCCTAGCCTCAGTGAAAAGAGATGCAAAATTTTTAGTCCTTGCAACCTGCTCAAAAAGCAAAATATAGTACAAGTCAGCATCTTTTCTATTTGATGAATGCAAAACTTAGAACAAAAAGCTTGACTATCTACCTTTCTTCTTTTTACAGTTTTCCCCTTCATTGACCTTAAAAATTTGTCTATAATTACTGACTTTTAATAAAATATCTCCTGTTATTTTTTTTGAGGAAAAGATGGAGATGTCATCCATAGTTAAACATTGTTTTTTAATATTTATTGATGGTTTTAAAAAATATTTAGGTGTTATGTTAATCAGATTTGCAGATGACAAAAAACTTAGAGTGGCCTTTGGTATGGAAGAAAATGAACAAAAATGACTAGTAGACAATTGCTACCCAAGATATATCAATCAGTATTTCTTAAACACCTACTATGAATATTAGGCATAGGAGGGGGGAAAAAGAGAGAATAAATATGGAAATAAAGATAGTATTTGTAACATAAATTGGAAATAATCTCAGAGGGAATTCATTAGCTTAAGGGTATTGAGAAAGGTTACTTGCAGAAGGTGGTATTTCAACTGAGACTTGGAAGGAATCTAGGAAATCCAGGATTGGGAGATAAAGAGAGGAAGAATTACAAATATGGGAGACAGCCAGATGAACTGCAATTAGGAAATGAAATGTCTTCTGTGAGGAGCAGCAAAGAGGCCAGTGACACTGGATTTTACAATATATGGAGGAGAGTAGGGAGTAAGAAAGGTAGAAACAAGTCAGACTAGGAAGTGATTTAAAAGTCAAATAAGACATTATGCATTTGATCCTGGAAATAAGCATATATTCAATCAATCACAGTTGACTGTCTAGGGTGTGACCCGGTCAAACCTATGTTCTAAGAAAATCAATTTGACAGAATGGACTAGAGAGAGTAGAGACTTGAAAAAAAAAGATCAACCAAAAGGCTATGGTGATGAAGACCTCATGGCAGTGGCAGTGGCAGAAAAGAGAAAGGGGCATCCACAATACATGTTACAATGGTAGAGTCAAAAGGATTTGACAGATTAGATGGGGTGGAGGTGTTTTAGAGAGAGAGATAGAGACAGAAACAGAGAGAGAGAGAGAGACAGAGACAGAAACAGAGACAGAGACAGAGACAGAGACGGAGAGACACAGAGACAGAGAGACAGAGAGACAGAGGGAAGGAGGGAAAGAAAGAAAGAGAGAGACGGGAAGGAAAAGAGAAAGAGAGAGACAGGGAGAGAGGGAGGGAGGAAGGGAGAAAGAGGGGGAAGGAGGAAAAGAGGGAGAAGGAGGTAAAGAGGGAGAGGTGGGAGAGAGAAGGGGGGGGGCGCAGAGTAGGGCATGAGATGAGCATGAGACCTAAACTGTGAGCCTGGTTTGCAGGTAATTAGGTAGCACAGTAGACAGAGCACAGCACCTGGAGTCAGAAGCCTTGAATTTGAGTCCAGCCTCAGACACTTGCTAGTATGTGATCCTGAGCAAAGTCCCTTAACCTATGTTTGTCTTTCCTCCCTTACCTTGCAGGGCTGTTGTGAGGGATTAAATTACATCATATTTAGAAAAGGTGTAGTGCAGTGCTTAGTACATAGTTATTACTTAAATATTTGCTCCCTTTCTCTATAGTAAGTGATTATGATTAAGAATGAGATTATTATTATGATTAAGAATGAGAGTGAAATATAGAAATAAGTGAAATGTGATTGTACATGTAAAACCAATGTCAGGTAGTTTGTTGTCATAGGGAGGGAGTGGGAAGGGAGGGCAGTGGGAAAATGTGGAACTCAAAAATTTGCAAAAGGATAAATGTTCAAAGTTATGTTTGCATGTAACAGGAAAATAAATAAATAACGGGGGGATGAGAAGAATGAGAGTGAAGCATCTATCAGACTGATTAATATGACAGAAAAGGGAAACAATCAATTTTGGGAAGGATGTGGGAAAACTAGGACACTAATGCACTGTTCATGGAGTTGTGCATTGATTCAACCATTCTGGAGAGCAATTTGAAAATATGCCCAAAGGATTATAAAACTGCATACTCTTTGATTCAGCAAAATCTATAACCCAAAAAGATCATTTTAAAAAGGGAAGGGAAAGACTCACATGTACAAGAATATTCATAGCAGTTCTTTTTCTAGTAGTAAGAAATTGGAAATTGAGGGGATACTCATCAATTGGGGAATGATTGAATAAGTTGTAGTATAGAAATGTAAAGGTATATTATTGTTCTATAAGAAGTGATGAGCAAGCTTTTTGTAGTGGCAAATAATTGGAAATTGAGAGATATCCATTAATTGAGGAATGGCTTAACAAGTTATGGTATATGGATATCATGGAATACTACTGTTCTATACGAAACTAAGAATACCATTGTTGCATAAGAAACCAAGAGAAGCAAGGAATGAATTATAGGAACTGATTCTGAGTGAAGGGAGCAGGACTAAGAGAACATATTAACAACAACATTGTGGTTTGCTCAATCTTGATGCATGTAACTCCTCTCAACAGTTCAGAGAGTTAGGACAACCCTGGGAGACCAGCTATGGACAATGTTATCTCCATCCAGAGGAAGAAAAACAAAACAAAACAAAAAACCCCTACAGAATATGAATGAACACTGCATTCCCTTTTTTAAAAAAATCCTCTTATATATTTCTTTCCTAGCTCATGATTTTCTTTCTTTGCTCTTGGTCCTAAATACAACTGTGAATGTATAATATTCACTGGACTGTTTGCTGTTGAGGGGAGGGGAGATGGGAGGGGAGGGTGGAAGGAAATTATATAGTTTATAAATGTGCATATGCATGTGGATGAAGGTTGAAAAACTCATAATTTGTAACTGGAAAAATGAAATAAAATATCAATTTTTAAAAAAGAAATGAACAAGGGGCAGCTAAGTGGCATAGTGTATAAAAGCACCGGCCTTGGAGTCAGGAGTACCTGGGTTCAAATCCGGTCTCAGACATTTAATAATTACCTAGCTGTGTGGCCTCGGGCAAGCCACTTAACCCCGTTTGCCTTGCAAAAAAAAAAAAAGAAATGAACAGACCAATTTCAGAAAAACCTAAAAGACTTACATGAACTGATGCTAAACGAATTGAGCAGAACCAGAACACTTTTAACAGTAACATTGTGTCTTCTCAGCAATCAAAGACAATTCTAAAAGACTTGTGATGGAAAATGCCATCCACTTCCAGAAAAAGAACTATGGAATCTGAATGCAGATGAAAGCAATACTATTTTCACTTTTGTAATTTGTTTTTTCTTCCTGTAGATTTTCCCTTCTGTTCTCATCCTTTTTTAATAGCATGAGTAATATGTCAATATATGGAACATGATTGTGCATGAATAATCTACCAGATTACTTGCTATCTTAGGGTGAGGGGAGGTAAGAATGAAGAAAACTTTTTTTAGGTTTTTGCAAGGCAAACGGGATTAAGTGGCTTGCCCGAGGCCACACAGCTAGGTAATTATTGTGTCTGAGACCGGATTTGAACCCAGGTACTCCTGACTCCAAGGCTGGTGCTTTATACACTATGCCACCTAGCCGCCCCTGAAGAAAATTTTTTACAAAAATTAAAGTTCAAAATTATAATTAAATTTAATGAGAAATAATAAATAATTTTTAAAAAAAGAATGAAAGTGAAGATTTGGGTTCTAGTCTCAGCTCTATACTTTATCTGTGCAATCTTCAGCAAGTCATTTCCCTACTCTGAGCCTCAGGTTCCTTATCTATAAAAAAGGAAGATGGATTCTTCTGAGGCAGGAAGAATACTAGAAGATGAAAAAGAAATAACTTTGCATTTGGGATTTACACTTCAGAGAGCTAACAAGACTACTCACTTTCTACCATGTCACAAATTTTAGGGGAAAAGAGAAGCTATATGATTTGCAGTCACATGTAGGAGGCTTGTCTTAATTCTGTAATTCTCTGCTCTAACTTGCAATTCTTTGCTCCTATGCTATGAGAGAAAAGTCATAATTGGGACCAACATGCAAAAGGGCTGCTATATTCATTATATAGTCTTAATTTCCACATGGATTTCTATAAAGCAAGGATCAGTGGACTCCATAAAATAGCCATTATTAATGGTTGCAGTGAGAAAAGAGAATCACCTGGTACCCAGAATTCTGGTGATAAGCTTCTCCTGATTGGCCCTAGGAAGACAGTTAATCATCCTTAGTTCAAAGAGTGATAGAAATCTAAACTTCAAGAATACATAGTAATCTCTAAATTATGAAGAACTGTTGGAGGAAGAAATTTAGTGTAAGATCATTATTTGCTTGTGTGCTAATACTGTCCAGCTCTTCATGACCCCATTTGCAGTTTTCTTGGCAGATACTGGAATGGTTTGCCATTTCCTTCTCCAGCTCATTTTACCGAAGAAGAAACTGAGGCAAATAGGATTAAGTGATTTGTCCAGGGTCATACAGTTAGTAAATATCTAAGACCAGACTTGCACTTATATTCTCCTGACCCCAGGGCCACCTAGTTGCCCATAAGAATGCTTACAGAACCCATAATAAATCCACATGTTCACTCTTTAACTTTGTCTTTAAGAAAGGGGGCAAAGAATTACTTTTCATTCCATGATCTTTCTTTTATTTTCCCAAATACTAGGTACACTTAGTACATAGATCAGTGGAGATTCAGAACTGCCAGAATCCAGAATCCTAAAAATACAAAGCTGGAGCCAGTGGAGAATGGGACACATTTCATAGGTGTATAGAATTTTGCAGCTGAAACAGATCTCTAGTTCAGTCCTCACATTGTACAGATGCAGATGAAAAGTGATTTGCCCAAAGTTACACAGCTAATTAGGAGACTCAGTTTTCTTGATGCCAACCCTTTGCTCTTCCCACCACAGCATGTTACCCTCCAGATTCTCTTCCCTTCTCTCTCTTCCTTTTTCCTCATTGGAAAGGTTCTTGTTACACTCCCATCTGTGTGACATCCTTCTGGCTATATTTCAGATACTTTAGCAGTTAAGTAAAATTGCTGGAGACTGCTAGCTAGGTTTCTCCCCCTTCCCCTAGGATAGAGTACAAGTCCAGAAAAGATGAAGCAGGTCAGAGGAAATACCTTTTCCCTCCATTCCTGGTAAATAAACCTTCCCTGCAAAGAGAGGTCAACTGAACATCATCCAGGAACAGCCTTGACCTCTTCTGCCCCACTGCTTGTATGATTGTTAGGGATTGTCAAAGATTCACCAGATGCACACAGCATTTATCTTGTGAGCTATGCGGGTGAAGATGCTGTTTACTTTCGCATTGGAGGTGCAATTATTTTCAGACATGCTGTAGCTCAGAAAAAGATTGCACGTTTTAATCAAAACACCAAAGATAAGGAATGTTTTAGCCAGTCAAGATTACCTTACAGAATGCATTAAGCTCATATTATTTTTACAGCAATGTCTGCATATCAGATAATTAAGTGAAAAGAGAAGCAAAGTCCCACAGGATATAAACAAAAACAAGACACTTAAACTACAGTGTTGTGCTGAGTGAGCAAAATAAGACTTCTAAGTGAAATGAAACCTAGGGCTATTTCTTCCAGTTCTTATAGGCAAGAGTTATGGGTCCAAGGAAACCCCTACTTGTGTCTACATGGCCCCAGAGAAGATGTCTGGTGGTAATAAAGTTGCCTTGGAACATCAGGATCAAGGGAGATCCTAGAAGTCATTTAGCCCGATTCATTTTATAGATGTGGAAACAGATGTGATTCACCCAAGGTCAAAAAACTAATTATTGGCAGAAATTCAGGATCTGGAGAGGTTCTTCCTGATTTCTGGCAATGTTATTAAAAGAGCACTAGAAAAAAGAAATCAGAGATTTGTCTTCTAATTTGAACTAGTCAGCCACTAAATGAGTGACCTTAGTACAGTCATCCATGCCTCTGATCCTAAAATTCTTCATCTGTAAAAAATGAAGGGAAAACTGAAAAACTCCTGAGTATGTTTCAAATTGTATTAAAATGTAATTGGGAAATAATTAACAAAATAAATAAAAAGTAATAAATTATAGATTTACACTTTAATACTAGGTCAATATGCAACCCACAACTCCCCAAGGAGTTTACTATGTATGCATGCATGTATGTTTTAGTGGCTCTCATTTCTATTTTGAGTTTGACAACTCTGGTCTAAAATGATCTGGAAGCTCACTTTCAGTCTTAATATTCTATGACTCTTTCCCTTATATGGGGATAACTTCACATAAATAATAACCCCCTTTTCTAAGGTGCTTTAAAATTTATAACGGATTTTTTACAACCATGAGTGTATTTTTCAGACATTTTTCAGTTATTTCCAGCTCTTTATGACTCCCTTTGTGGGGTTTTTTTTGGTCAAAAGTATTGCCATTTCATTCTCTATTTTTAATGGATGAGAAACTGAGGCAAACAAGGTTAATTGCTGAGTAAATGTAAGAGATCAATTTTTAACTCCAACCTTCCTGACTCTAGATAGGGCACTATGTCACCTAGCTGGTGAATTGGTTAGGGCATATTTTATTACTTCCCTTTATAAATGAGAAGAGTTCACTGGGATTTTCCCAAAGTCTATTATTCAATCCACAAGTATATTTCCATATCATTTATAAATCATTTCTATGTATCTACAGACATTGTGCCAAATTTTATCAAGGAAATTCTAGTTAAAATATTTACCTCTCACAATCTTAGATTCATCTTTATTATTTCTCACTCACTCATGATCATTGTCCTAGTTTGCTATAAGTGCTGAATAAGTGGGCCAAGAGGAACATAAATTCAGAAATGAAGATTTCATCTGCCACCTAGTTAAACTTCTCCTTCCTATCCCCTACCCCCTACAATATTACAGATAAGAAAACTAAGATTTAGAGGCATACCTTTTCCTGGATAAGACAGGATGGAACAGAGGCAGAATTTGATACAAAATCCAGTGACCAAACTACATCCCCAGGGCAAGAATTTATTTACCTTGGCCAAGGCCAAAGTTTGATGTGTTGCAACCAATAAAATACATGCATTTATCAATCTCCTATGCCAGATCCAAGACCTCAAGATGAGGCAAATATTATCTATTCTGAACACTTCTTCCTCAGAGAGCCCCTCCTATCACAAAAGTGCAAATCCATCACTGCCCTTTTTTCAGCTGGTTCCACCATTGTGGTACAGATAGAGCAGTGACTTCCTCAACATGTCTTTAAATTAAATTTTAAGAATCAAGAAGTTTTCTGCAAGGAAGTAGAGGCAAAACTGCCAAGTCCTCAGTAGATTCAAATTAAAACTAGAAATAAGATTAAATACATCTCAAAGAGGAGAACTTGGAGGAATAACCTGAGTTTATAAAGAACTACCAGCATAATGACATACATATTTATTCTATATCTAAATTCAAACACTTTATAATGCTACCATTTTTTAGAAAGTAAATGTCACTACACTCTAATTTCAAAAATTGTCTGATAAGGTGAAGACATAAAGAAATTTGTTGAAGAAACTATGTTTGTTCTTTTGTTTGGATACATTGTGTTGACCGGTTCAGTAAAATATGCAAGTGATTTTTTTTTTGAAACTGTCTCTGGGCTTGAAGATCATAAATTCTGATAATCAGTACTAGGCTTTAAGACAGGCCTTTTCTCTATTTTGCCTATCATGAGGCATAACAATTTTGCACATTGTAAGTGTGCAATACAAATTTATTGAAATGAAATTAAAATTGAATTGCGAGTGGAGACAATGTACCCAAGTGAGGAAGTCAGACCCAACAAAATACATTCCCTTTCATACTAATACTGCAAGCCTTTCTCAGTCTGTCCCTTATTTCACAATAAAGTTAAGGAAGGCATCACAAACTGTACCTAGATTCTGCTAATGCAAGTATGAGGAGTTAGGTAAAAGGGTAGCTAATAGTGGTGTGGCAGTGCCATCTATAGTCCAATTTTTAATTTCTCCACAGGAAGAAAAAAGTATTAGTCAATTGTTTAAATTCTAAACTACATCATTCCATGACAGTGAGGAAATAACGAGTCTTCTTAAAATAATTCTAATCTATGAGAAAATGAAAATGTTAAGCTTCTCATCTTTCCCCCCAAATTTTCTCTCTTGAAAATTTTCTCCCATTTCAGTTAATGGCATCAACAATCTCTCAGTAACTTAGAACAAAAAAAAAGGAAACATCTTTGACTTTGAAGTTGTCAACATCCTTGGGTAACTGTCTTTAAACCATAACAACAATATTAGCTAGCAGTTATGTAGAGTTGTAAAGTTTGCAAAGTATTTTACATATGTTATCTCATTTGATCATTATAACTAACCAGTAGAATAAGTACTATTATTATTAGTCCAATTTTACAGATGAGGAAAGATTTTAAATGACTTGCCCAGAGTAACATTGGTAGTGAATATCTGAGATAGGATTCAAAATTGCTCCTCCTGCCTCTAAGTCCAATATCTTTTCCACTTGTTGCCCATGTTCATCTGATCACTACCACTCCAGTGGCCAGTGCTCTCACTAACAGATGAATGGAGGAGAGGAGAGAAAAAATTCTCCAAGCTATTTCCAAGGGAAAATCCAAGGGACTTGACTAGTACTCCTCCACCAGTCTGATATGTAGTTCTGAATTGACTGGTGATGTTATATGTAGACCCAGAACTTCACCTGATTTTTTTCAACTATTCCCAAGATATTTCCAGTGTGATGTCATCTGACTTTATGCAATGATCAAAACACCATATTTCTATCAAATTAATCAAGGACATTTTATATCTACCTTATGCTTTTGATTGAATGACTGACTATAACCTGCTGTCTGGACCTTTTGCAGTTGCAGTTACAAATTTGGAGGCTTCGAGTTATATGGATTTTATACCTTTACCCTCCACCTCCCCCCCACCCAGTAAATATTTGTGGTCTCATCAAATCAACTGAAGTTGTAAAAGTCCATAATCCTACATCTTGGATACTTCTCTAGCAACTCAACTCTGGACAAGGTGATCTTACTCAAATTACTTAAACTTTTGGAGGTCTGTTTCCTAACATATGAAAAATGAGGAGATTGGACTAAATGTTGCTATTCGATCTCTTATACTGGTACCTTATACTAAGGAGTCATAAGAAAATTCTATATAGTATAGTTAACAACTATTTACAAATATCTCATGAATTAGTAAATGTCTTGGTGCTTCCTAAGTCTTCTCTAACTCAAAGGCAATAAAAAGAAGTAGAGGGAAAAGAAAATCAAGCCTGGTCCCATGGCAGGAAAGCTTGGTCCCCAATGAACTCCCAGAGAATGTGAGTTTCTCCTCATGGGAACTTGGGACCTGAAGTTGACTGAACAACTTCTCTCTTTAAGTGAGGAAACAAGTTGCCTTGGGTTAAAAAAGGACTATGATTTTCTTCATCATAACAGGCCATCCAACTGAAGGCCTTAATGAAATGTTTCCAGATGTCCCTTTCCAGATAGAACACACCAAGAGGTCTCCAGAGATCCCTTTCACACAGTCAAAAAGATCCCACTGGAGGTCCAGACATAAATTTTCTCTGGCTCTCCTCAGTATAAGCACATGAAATTTTCCCAAAGGATTCCTACAATGACATATAGGAATTCAAATAGAGTTTCTTACTGACTTCTCACTAGGATAAAAGAGGTTAATTAAAAAGGAAAATATTCAGAAACATTTCCCCCCAAAACTATGGGGTTCCTCATAGAAATTGAGAAATTTGAATCAATTCTTCAGGCCTTTTAAGTTAGTAGGTAGAGTTTGTCTGAGAGACCTACAATCTAAAATACTCTCAGAAAAGCTGTATGAACTCATACAGACAAGGTGTATAGGTCTGCTTAACAGTGTAAAAGAGTATATATATTTGTTATCAGAGTATGCTCAAGGTAAATTGCTAGGCAGCAGTATTTAGAAATTTAATTTAGGAATTCAAAATCCATTCTGTTCATGACCTCAATATTGTGAAACATTCAGTAATACAATGGAATGAGCAAAAGTTAAATAAGAGACATTGGTTTGATTTGTTAGGAAAACACAATTGAAAACAGAGAACTATAATCTAAAAAAGAAGACCCAAAATTATTATTTTTCTCTAGGGAATCTCTGCACTAAACTTTCTAAGAGCAAGAGTCCTGGATAGAGAATCTCTCTGGTGTCATCT
Source organism: Macrotis lagotis (assembly GCF_037893015.1). NCBI lineage: Eukaryota > Metazoa > Chordata > Mammalia > Peramelemorphia > Peramelidae > Macrotis > Macrotis lagotis. The sequence continues at coordinate 231,338,611 of NC_133659.1, read as the reverse complement.
TAGAAATGTGAAAGAATAGGGGCATCTAGGTGGTACAGTGGATAGAGCACCAGCCCTGGAGTCAGGAGGACCTGAGTTCAAATCTGCCCTCAGACATTTAATAATTGCCTGGCTCTGTGAGCTTGGACAAGCCACTTAACCCCATTGCCTTAAAATTTAAAAAAAAAATTAAAAAAAAAATAAGAAATGTGAAAGAAGCCCACAATATCCCTACAATATAACTCTTCTCTAGCTTCTTCTTCCAACTGCATTCATAAGCTTGAGGTCTCAGAAAATTGCTACTTATTTATCTACATTCTCAGATAATTTTAATTAGTTCTCATGTAAATGTGTTGGGTTAAATAGGGCTAGATTCTCACATAAGGTGGTTGCCTGTTAACAAATAAAGATATATTATACTTAACCAACAAAGTGGTGGTTAAGCCCCAGGTCTCAGCTCAGGATTTTTCACTGGCAACTCTTAGTACATCCCTGGGCAATAGCGTCTACATCAGGAACCAAGAACAGAGTAATCTTAGATTCAAGGCTCACAAAGAATGCAGTTGAAATCATTGTTGTACTTTAGGGGAATATCTTCAAGACTCCATAAAAGACCTTCCTGGAGCTGTAAGTTAAAATTGCCTCATGTGCACTCTGAAACTGCCTTCTCCCTGGTGGGAAGGGTATGCCATAGACTTTCCTTGCTTAATTAATTAATTAATTAATTAATATTGCCTTTCTAAAAGCTCAGTCTTTCTTTTTTTATTGTGAAATATCTTTTTATTTTACTTTATTTTTCATTTTAGAAAGGTTTTATTTATTTTAAGTTAAACAATTTTCCCTCAATCTTGCTTCCCTCCCCCTACCCCCCACAGAAGGCAGTTTTTTAGTCTTTACATCATTCCCATAGTATGCATTGATCTAAGTTGAATGTGATGAGAAAGAAATCATATCCTTAAGGAAGAAACATATAGTGTAGGATATAGCAGAATTTCATAATAAGATAACATTTTTTAAAATTAAATGTAATGGTCTTTGGTCTTTGTTCAAACTCCACAATTCTTTCTTAGGATACAGATAGCATTTTCCATTGCAGATATCCTAAGACTGTGCCTGACTATTGCCCTGTTGGTATGAGTAAGTCCATTAAGGTTGATCCTCACTCCCATGTTGCTGTTAGGGTGTACAGTGTTCTTCTGGTTCTGTTCATCTTTCTCGGCATCAATTCATGCAAATCCTTCCAGTCTCCCCTGAATTCCCATCCCTCCTGGTTTCTAATAGAACAATAGTGTTCCATCACATACATATACCACAGTTTGTTAAGTCATTCACCCACTGATGGGCATTCCCTCAGTTTCCATTTCTTGGTCACCACAAAGAGAGCTGCTATGAACATTTTTGTACTGGGATGGATGTACAGGTGGTGCTTTTACCCTTTTTCATAATCTCTTCAGGGTATAGACCCAGTAGTGGTATTGCTGGATCAAAGGATATGCACATTTTTGTTGCCTTTTGGGCATAATTCCAAATTGCTGTCCAGAAAGGTGAGATGAATTCACAAAAAGTTGAGTCTTTCTAACTAAGTAATAATCCAATAATAATCATGGCAAGAAGCACACTATTGGGGCCTTTTCACAGCCCCAAACCTCAAAAGATTACCCTTAGAGATTTGAGGGAATATACTAGCCATGTCCTAAGAACCTAACTCCTCATTGTTAGTAAAACTTGAGATATTACCTCAAGAACCCATATGTGCTAAATTTTATTTGCATTTAGTTAAGGCTGAACAAAAACATGAATGTGGACTTGGAGAATTTTATCAATTTATTTGATTTTCCCTTTTTAAAAATCTCACACATCTTCTGAAAGATGAGAAATCAAAGAAAGCACTAATGGGCTAAAGAATCTGAGACACTGGGAAAATTCAGATGAGAAGAAGGAGGGAGTGAATTAATATTTTATCCCTTCATTAATAAATCAATATTATAGGTGTTAGAATAATATAAAAGACTGCTTTTCAGGGAGAGGAATGTAAAACACTGTGACCCTTGAGAGGAGAAGTGATTAAGAGGGAAAGGGGTTTTGAAAACAATTTGTGGGAAACAGACAATTCAGGAGATCAAATTCTGTAAGATGGGATAATGTATCTCTATGTTAACTCCTCCTAGTAGATAAGGAAATAACTACTTCAATTTGTATTCTTGGGAATAGATTTAAGAGTATCCTAGAAGAGGCAATAATTAAGAAAGGAGAAAAGACCACAACTCTTCCTGTAAATGGGTATTAAAAATTCATATGACTTAGAGGTTGAGGTGTAGGCACCACACTTATATTGAATTGGGAAAAGGAACAATGAAATACACATAGAAAAAGAAAAATAATAAAAGTAAATCCATGGAGTTTGACAAGGAAATGAAAGGGAATGAACATTGTGAGCAGAATTATTAGTTTACATGAGAAAAATGCATGTATTAAAGACAAAAGGTTCTAATCTGTGGAACTTAAACTTCCTATACTATAATATAACCCATTTGGGTTATGTTAACATTCACATTTTCTACTCAATAGCTTTCATGTTCGTTTCATTGTAAATAATGAAAATGCTTTCAACAAATCTTTAAAAAATGTCTCAATTTATAATGCTGCTATGGTGCTATATATGACTCCTAACTTTAGAGCTGCTCCTTGGTAGTTTTACTTTTTCTCCCTTGGTTCTTACTATGCTAACAGCTGCTGCATACTTACTATGGTAACAGCTGCTAAATACAGTTTTTCACTTTTTTGTCAAATGCAATGGGAGAGTGCATTCATTCATATAGTTATATCTGATACCAGCTTTTTGTCCATTTAGAGTAGCTAAGATAATTGTATTTAGCTAATTCCATATTCCTTAAACATTAGACCTCTTGTTCATACCTCCAAGATGCTATTTCCAGATGAGGCAGCTAAGTGGTGCAGTGGATAGAGCACAAGCTCTGGAATCAGGAGGGCCTGAGTTCAAATCCAGTTTCAGACAGTATGAACTTAGACAAAGTCTCTTAACCCTGATTGTTTTATATTCAGAGTCATCTCGAGTCATCATGATTCATATCTAGAGGAGAAAGTGAGGCTGGTAACTTAGCACAGCAAAACCTCACTCGAATCCAATTCACTTGTTCTTCATGGCATCACCTCTCTTATGCATGGTCTTCTTCAAGAATGAAAGACAAACATCATCATCATCATCATCTTGGTGGAAGAGTAGTCCTCTGAGCTCTCAAAAATAACAGTCTAAGGACTTGTAAAAGACCAAGGTTAAACCACTTTTATTTCATCCAATCATTGCCTCAAGATCCTTGACCTATAACTACAAAAATCAAGGAAAACTCTTAGAAATATTATCATCTATATGAGAAGAGGGTTGTTTTGTATAAGTGAAAGGATCTTTTCTTTGAGTATTATTTCTTTTTTTTGTAAGCTTATGTCTCAGATGTTGGCATTTAACTACCAGTGAGCTCAAAAATGGGCACATATCCAAAAATTCTTTTCAGGTCTAATGGACCATGAGCACCTAATTCAAGTGGTTTTGCGCGTGTATCTTTTGATGAAACCAAGAGTAACCTAACTACATCTCAACATTTCTTCCTAACAAATTTGCCTTCAGAAACATAAGTTTTTATATGTGAATTCATTTTTCTGATTTGGTCACTAGGTTACCACAAAATCATCCATTTAAATTTATAATCAGGAAAATGAACAGCAGAATCTGATCATTTAATTCATTGGTATTCTCTCAAACATTCTAATTTATGTAAAGGTGACTGCAAGAAGAAAAAATCAAAAGTCTTCCTCTTATAATGAGCCTAGAGAGAATATGTGTGATGGAATTTTGAATTAGAGAGAGGAGAGAGATATTGTTAGAATCAATATCCTTTGACATGAATAGGGGAAGGGAGAAAGAACTTAGAATAAAGGATGACTCCTAGATTACAAACCTGAGCAACTTGAGGCTTCTCTCAACAGAAGAAAGGAAAAAAGGAAAGTAGAATGTTTTGAGGGAGGAAGGAAATAGATGATTTGGTTTTGAATATGTTGACTTTTAGATATGTATGGAGTACCTTATTTCCATTTGAGAAAAAAATATTAAGGCAGCTAGGTAATGCACTGGATGGAACACTGGCCTTGGAGTCATGAAGATAGGTTTTCAAATCCAGTCTCAGACACTTGACACTTACTTAACTGTGTAACCTTGGGCAAGTCAATTAACTATGTTTGCCTCTCATCCAGGCCTATCTCCAATTGTCCTGATTCATCTCTGGCCACTGGACGGCTCTGGAGGAGAAAGTGAGATCCCCTCCCTCAAATCCAACTCGTGCTTATCATGGCATCACCTCCCTGAAGTCATGGTCTTCTTTTAGGATGAAGGACAAACATCATCAGCATTATCATCATCATCATGGAGTATCTAGAAGGAAATGTCCAATAGGCAGTTGATGATTCTAGAATTCAGAAGAGAGATTAAGGTTATATTTAGGAGTTATTTGTACAGAAATTATAATTGAATCAATAGAAGCTGATGAGATAACAAAGAGAATGGAGGGAGGGAGGGAGGGAGGGAGGGAGAGAGAGAGAGAGAGAGAGAGAGAGAGAGAGAGAGAGAGAACTAAGGACAAAGGCTTGGAAGACATATAGGACCAGGACACAGATGAGTATTTAAAGGAAATGAAGGAGATTGAGGGAGATATTTAGTCAGGAGAGAACAATGTCATGAAAACTGAAGGAGGATTAGAATATGAATGAGGAAGAAAAAATTTTAGATCTAAATAAATAAAAAAGTAAACAAACCAAAGCATTAGAGAGAAACAATTCTTGGTCTTGCCTTTTTAGCCTGCCTGGGCTTCCCTTATAATTAATCCCATAGGGAAGAACAGCTCTATTTGAAGACTACTTTCCATATGCTTGCCATATGGCTTTTCACATTAAATGTGTAGCATAATCATTGACAACAAGGCAATTATTCAGTCATAGATTGATGATACAAAATACTGGAGAACTAAGAGCTATAAAAGAGAGTTACTGGAAAAAATTTCTGCAAAATGAGCAGAAGAAATAGAAACTGCTATACAGATAGAAGAATTTGAATTTGTAGTATATGTATCTAAAGTAGATATATACATATATACAAACATATACACTTCAATCAGTATGTATATGTGAAATATGGACATAAAAATCTAAGAACAAAACACATATAAAAGTGTTTGAACACAGCATCCTCTCTGTAATACTCCAATGCTGTCATTTATGCCTATCCCATGAGATTCTTATTCAGGTCTTCTTAAAATTATAGAGTCTACTCAATGCATTTAAGATCTTCTCTTGACATTGTATAGGTACCAGTGAAGCATACAAGTTGCCCACCAGATATTGTTTTCTGGGTAGCTAAATTATCCTTTCTTTCTTTATCTTTTTGTTCTTAAAATTTTCTGATAATATCTTTTAACCTATTTCTTGTTGATTTCAAATTTGAAATTTAATGCCACTTGTTGTCATACTAACCTGGCAGCTAGGTGTTACAATGGACATAGACCCAGTCTGGAGTCAGGAAAACCTGAGTTCAAATCTGACTTCAGACACTTTATTAGTTGTATAACCCTGAACAGATCACTTAATCCTGTTTACTTCAGTTTCCTCATTTCTAAAATGAACTGGAGAAGGAAATGACAAATGACTCTAGTTTATTTGCCAATAAAACACCAAATGCGTTCATGAAGAGATGGACATAACAACAAAAGTTTGCCTCTCCATTCTCAACTTCAATTCTTCAAAAACTGTAGTATACCATATTTCACTAATGCAAGGAATGTTCAATTTCATAAAATGGTAAAACTAACTAAATAAATCAGTAGAAGAGGGTTTTTTAGTATTAAAAAAGTAAAAAAAATGTGACTATAAAAAACATAGTTTCAAGGCCACCCAACATATTACTACCCTGTTAGAAACTTCATAGCTAAAGCATGATGAATTAGATATGCATATTTTATGACTAAAGATGATAAAACTAAGAAAATGAAGTAATGTAAACAGTTGGATATTGAGATATGGTTTTACCAGGCTGTCAATTTGATATGATAAAATTTGGGTTGTTGTGACATTTTAAGTGAAAGATGATTCACTAGAGTCCGGAGGCTCTCATTTCAGCCATTAAACATGCATCAGAGCAGCTGGAGAGGAAGAGACACTTAAGGAAAAGAGATGAAGACCCAGCAGTGAGTTGGAAAGCTTCTCAGTCAGAGCTAAGACAGTTAGAAGCACTCAGCTAAGAGAAAACTTAACTGACTTAATCCTAAGTGTTGTTCAGTTATTTCAGTCATGTCCAACTCTTTCTTACCCCATTTGGAGCTTTCTTGGCAAAGATACTGGAAGCTTACCATTTTCTTTTCCAGCTCAGTTTATAGATGAGGAAACTGAGGCAGTCAGGATTAAATGACTTGCCCTGGGTCACACAGATGAATCTTCCTGATTTCAAATCTGGCTATCTATGTACTGTGTCACCTAACTTCCCCTATTACTAAGTAATCAGTGGGAATTTATTTCATTGGCTCCTGAGATTGATAAGACACAGGAGAAGCTCTGTTTACACATTTTATTCAAACCTAAGCTTTGATATAGTCAGTTAGGTAGAACAGTGGATATTGTGCTAGCCCTGGAGTCAAGAAGACTCTTCTTCATCAGTTCAAATCTAATATTTCCTAATTTTGATCCTGGGCAAGTCACATAACCCTGTTTGCTTCAGTTCCCTCATCTGCAAAATGAGATGGAGAAGGAAATGCAAACCATGACCAAATGGGGTCATGAAGTATCAGACATGATTGAACAAGACCAAACAAAACTTTGGTGTTGTTGAAACAGCATTGAAATTATTTCCCAGAATGTCTATTCAGAATATAAACTTTTTATCAATAAGATTATAAGCATAAAAACCATGACTTATTTCCTTTAGCCATCATAATATAGCCCTGAAAATATTTCAGAGGTGTTTATTATTCTCTGGCTAAAGAAAGAAAAGAGGCTTTGATATCCTGATCAGGGGAGCAGTGTTTCTGGGAGTTCCATTCTAATTCAAGAGTATAGCATCAATTCAAATATCAAATATCAAAGAAGATTCAAAAAATGAATGACTGCCTAAGCTGGTCTATATATACCACTGATAGGTCAATGAACTTGTCAGTTGTCTGGCTTAAAGACATTCATAAAAGCTATCATTATCTAAACACACTTTTAAAGATAATGGTTAATTGAAAGAACTTGGAGCTATTCTATTTGAGTAGAAAGAAGAAAATTTCCTCACATGAAGAGTGGGTGAAGATCAACTGTCAAGTAGCAAGGAGTGAATCCCTCTGAGTGGAACAATAAAATTGAAGCCTACAGTCCCAATTTTTGAGTTACTCTAAGTACATGTTTTTTTGTCTTCATGTGTTTCCATGAAAGGTTTCCTATAAATGTGTGCCCATATTCACCATAGCTTCTGAGTGCACTGGTGGGAAAGTGTGATCTAGGTGCACTGGTGGGAAAGTGTACTCTAGGCTTATATGCAAATCATTACATATTTTAATATTTATGTATCTTTAATATTATTTATTTAGCTTTTCTATTAGTTATGTTTCTCATAGTTATGTTTAAGATCTAAAGTGGCATTACTGTGAGTGACTATTTATGTAAATAGAAAATACATTGGATGGAGACTATCTGAATATTGAGAATGGGAAGTATATATCCCTCAAAAAGGTTGCCTCATTGGACTTTGAAAAGTTTGAATGTAACTATAGTGCCATTTTATCTCTGAGAAGTTAGGCCTTCTAGACTGAGAATATGTTGGGTAAGCAAGCCAAACCCAGGGGAAAAAAAAGAGATATGACACACCTAGATAAGAGGGGTGAGGTCCAAAGTATGACATTATCAGGATGTTTGTACACCAATTTGACAGAAAATTCCAGTATAACACACTATCCAAGACACATTTGAGGGAAAACCAAATGAAATAGCACACATTTATGACCTGAGATATGGTATTCCATTTTCCACCCTGAACAACCACCACTCCAATTTGTGACTCATAGAAGCCTTTCTTTTCATCAAGGCACAACTGAAGTTCCCAACTTGGTAGTGCCTAAATTACCTTATATGCACTACCTTATATTTCTTTGTGTGTATTATTTTTATTCCATATGGTCTTTTTAGCATTTGAGTAAGAGATATGCAAAATTAGTAACTCTCAGGGAACACACTTCAATGACTGTTAGAGATTTTGCAGCACCTGTTAGAGTGGGGAAGTCAAGCATTTCAAAACCCTATCCTGAAACCTCTCCTTTTCTCTCTCTGTACTATCTTCCTTGGTGACCTTCTATGAGTTTAGTTATCGTCTCTATGCAAATGATTTCTAGATTTATATTTACAGCTCCACTCTTTCAGACCTCAAATCCTGTATCTCCAACCACTTATAGAACATTTCAAACTGGATGTCATATTACACAGCTTCTTTTAAATCTCTCCTCTTCTGAATTTTTCATATTTTATTGAGGGCTATACCACCCTCCCATCTCCCAGGTTCACAAATGTACTCAGTATTCCTTGACTATTAAGAGTCCTCACATAGCCAATCTGTTGTCAAATTTTGTTTTTAACCTTCAAAATGTCTTTTACACAAATCCCTTTCTTTCCCCTCACATATCTACCTTCTTGGTTCAGGTCCTCATCACTTCTTAACTAGACTATTTCAATAACCAAATCCCAAGTCTCTCTGCTTCACTCAAATCCATCTTTCACTCAGCAAAGTGATTTTGACGTGTTTAGTAAACTCCAATGGCTCCCTGTTATATTGAGGATCAAATCTCAAGTACTTTGGCATTTAATTTTTTTTTATATCTTTGCCCCTTCTCCTATCTCTACATTCTTCTCACAGTTTACTCCTCTCCACAAATTCCACAGTCAGTGATTGAAGTTTTTTAACTCGTTCTCCCATATATCACCCCGCTATCTTTGTGTCTTTGCATTATTTGGATATGAATCATTCCTAGAAGGTTTTCCTTCCTTCCTAGCTTTCTACAAGGTTCAAATAAAAATTCATTCATTTATTCCTTCAAGACTCAACTTAAAATCTCTTCCTGCAGGAGTCCCTCCTGGTATCCCTAATCATGTGAGCTTTCTCCCTTAGCTAAGGTTACTTTTCTTTTCTATGTATTTTATTTTTCCTACATATATATATATATATATATATATATATATATATATATATATATATATATATATATATATACATCTTCCAATAGAATGGGAGTTCCTTGAAAACAGGGTTTTGTGTTTTTTAGTGTGTTTTTGTATTTTCCTTTCTTTATATCCTCAGATTTGACACAGAGTAAACATTTAATCAATGTTTTTTTGAGTTAATTGATTGATCTCTAACTTTTGTAAGCTAGGGTTTAAGAACCATCCAATCTTTGGAACAGGTATGACAGCCCAGCATTTTAGGCCCTTATTTACTTAACTTATTTTAACTATGAACTCCAAACTATAGAAGCAGAAATGTGTTACATACTATGTCTTGAACCATTCAAATATTTCTTACAATTTCCTCCACTCTCTAACTTGGGAATCTCAACAATTCCCATGATTTTAATTACCATTTCCATGTAGATGACTCTCAGATCTGCTCTCTATATCTGGTCTCTAGACTGAGCTCTAGTCCTTCATCACCAGCTACCTATTGGATAATCTGAAAAGGATGTTCCATAGGCATCTTAAATTCAATATTTCTAAAACAATATTTTCCTTGAAACCTACCCCTCTTCCAAGTTTCCTTATTTCTTTTATATCCCTAATCTTCTAACATTTAGGCTCACAACTTAAGACTCATCCCTGACATCTTACTCTATAATCTAAATATTCAATCATTTGCCAAATCTTGTTCACATTGTTACTCATATCTTCCCTCTCTCTCTTCACACAGTTCAGACCCTTATCATCTCCCACCTTCTACCTCTAATGCAATAGTCTTCCAATTATCTCTCTCCATTTTAAACTGTTTTCCACACAACTACCAAAGTAGATTTTTTAAGATTTTATTTATTTTGAGTTTTACAGTTTTCCCCCTAATCTTACTTCCCTCCTCATACCCCACCCCAACAGAAGGCAATTTTCCAGTCTTTACATTATTTCTATGGTAAACATTGATCCAAATTGAATGTGATGAGAGAGAAATCATATCCTTAAGGAAGAAACATAAAGTATAAGAGATACCAAGATCAGACAATAAGAAATCAGTTTTTTTTCCCCTAAATTAGTCATTGGTCTTTGTTCAAACTCCACAGTTCTTTCTCTGGATACAGATGGTATTCTCCATTGCAGACATCCCCAAATTATCCCTGATTGTTGTACTGATGAAATGAACGAGTCCATCAAGGTTGATCATCACCTCCATGTTATGGTTAGGGTATACAATATTTTTCCGATTCTGCTCATCTCACTCAGCATCAGTTCATGCAAATCCTTCTAGACTTCCCTGAATTCCCATCCCTCCTGGTTTCTAATAGAGCAATAGTGTTTCATGGCATGTATATACCACAGTTTGTTAAGCCATTCCTCAATTGAAGGACATTTACTTGATTTCCAATTCTTTGCCACCACAAACAGGGCTGCTGTGAATATTTTTGTACAACTGTTGTTTCATTCCTTTTTCATAATCTCTTCAGGGTATAGACCCAGTAGTGGTAATTGCTGGATCAAAGGGTATACACATTTTTTTGCCCTTTGGGTGTAATTCCAAATTGCTCTCCAGAAAGGTTGGATGAGTTCACAGCTCCATCAACAATGTAATATTGTCCCAGATTTCCCACAACCCTTCCAACAATGATTGTTATCCTTTCTAATCACCTTGGCCAGTCTAAAAGGTGTGAAGTGGTACCTCACAGAAGCTTTAATTTGCATTTCTCTAATAAGTGATGATTTAGAGCAATTTTTCATATGACTAAGGATTGCTTTGATCTCCTCATCTGTAAATTGCCTTTGCATATCCTTTGACCATTTGCCAATGGGGGAATGACTTTTTAAAAAAATTGACTCAGTTCTCTGCATATTTCATAAATGAGTCCTTTGTCAGAAATATTAGTTATAAAGATCATTTCTCAGTTTACTACATTTCTTTTGATCTTTGTTACAGTAGTTTTGTCTATGCAAAAGCTTTTTAATTTAATGTAATCAAAATCATTTAGTTTGTTTTTAGTGATGTTCTCCATCTCTTCCTTAGTCATAAACTGCTTCCCTTTCCATAGATATGACAGGTGAACTAGTCCTTGATCTTCTAGTTTGCTTATAATATTGTTTTTTAAGTCTAAATCCTGTATCCATTATGATCTTATCTTGGTATAAGGTGTGAGGTGTTGATCTAATCCAAGTTTCTTCCATACTAACTTCCAATTTTCCCAACAGTTTTTATCCCAATAGCTGGACTCTTTGGGTTTATCAAACAGCAGATTACTATACTCGTTTCCTGCTATTGCACCTAGTTTATTCCACTGGTCCACCACTCTATTTCTTAGCCAATACCAGACAGTTTTGATGACTGATGCTTTACAATATAATTTTAAATCAGGTAGGGCTAAGCCACCTTCTTTTGTACTTTGTTTCATTGAATTCCTGGAATTCTTGACTTTTTATTTCACCATATGAATTTACTTACAACTTTTTCTAACTCATTAAAGTAGTATTTTGGAATTTTGATTGGTAGGGCACTAAACAGTTTAGTTTTGGTAAAATTGTCATTTTTTATTATATTAGCTCTACCTATCCATGAGCAGCTGATGTTTGCCCCATAATTTAAATCTTATTTAATTTGTGTGAGAAGTGTTTTGTAATTGTTTTCAAAAAGTTTCTGAGTCTGCCTTGGCAAATAGACTCCCAGATATTTTATATTGTCTGAGGTTACACAGTAGTTTTCTTAAAGTTCAAATCTGACCCACTCAATAAACTTCAGAAGCTCCATATTACTTCTGAGAGTACTTAGATGGCCCATTGAATCGAACACTAGTCCCAGAGTCAGGAGGATCTAAGTTCAAATATGGCTTCAGACATTTACTTAGTTGTTTGTCTCTGGGCAAATCACTTAACCCTGCTTGCCTCAGTTTTTCATCTGTAAAATGAACTAGAGAAGGAAATGGCAAACCACTCCATTATCTTTCCAAGAAAGCTCAAAATTGGTCACCAAGCCCCAAGTCAAAATTGACTAAAGGATATGTAAAGACAATTTATAGATGAGGAAAACAAAGTGATCCATAGCCATATGAAAAATTGCTCTAAATCACTACTTATTAGAGAAATGTTAATTAAAGCATTTCTGAGATACTACCTTATACCTCTCAGACTGGCCAAGATGATCAGAAAGGACAATGATCAATGTTGAAAAGAATGTGGGAAATCTAGGACACTATTATATTGTTGGTGTAGCTGTGAACTCATCCAACCTTTCTGGAGAGCAATTTGGAATTACACCCAAAGGGCAAAAAAAATGTGCATACCCTTTGATCCAGCAATACCACTACTAGGTCTATAACCTGAAGACATTATGGAAAAAGGGATGAAATATCACTTGTACAAAAATATTCATAGCAGCCTTGTTTGTGGTGGCAAAGAATTGGAAACTGAGTGAATGTCCATCAATTGGGGAATGGCTTAATAAACTGTGGTATATGTATGTGATGGAACACTATTGTTCTATTAGAAACCAGGAGGGATGGGAATTCAGGGAAGCCTGGAAAGATTTGCAAGAACTGATGCTGAGCAAGATGAGCAGAACTAGAAAAACATTGTATACCCTAACAGCAATATGGGGGTGATGATCAACCTTAATGGACTTGCTCATTCCATCAGTGCAACAATCAGACACAATTTGGGGATATCTGTGATGGAGAATACCATCTGTATCCAGAGAAAGAATTGTGGAGTTGAACAAAGACCAAAGAATATTATTTTAATTAAAAAAGCTATTATCTTATTATATAATTTTGCTATCTCTTATACTTTATTTTTTCCTTAAGGATATGATTTCTCTCTCATCACATTCTACTTAAATCAATGTATACCACAGAAACAATGTAAAGACTAACAGACTGCCTTCTGTGGTCGGGTGGAAGGAGGGGGAAAAATTGTAAAATTCAAAATAAATAAATATTTTTTTAAAAATGACTAAAGATCACTCAACAGCAATGATTGTCTCTGAGATCAAATAAAAAAACTCCAAAGTTTAACCTATTTTAATATTATTGTCTAATTTATCAGTTTTTTTCTACTTTTCATTTCTTGCATCCCTTCTCCGTGGAGAGGAGTAAAATGTGAGAAGAATGAAGATATTGGAGAAGGGGCAAGTATATAAAAAATTAAATGCCAAAGTACTTGAGATTTGATCCTCAATATACTAGGGAGCCATTGGAATTTGTTAAGCAAGTAAAAATCACTCTGATTGCTAAGTGAAAGATGGATTATGTTGCCAAGTGTAAACCAAATCTTGCCTTGCCTCATGCACAGTATCTATTTGGTGTAGACAAATAAGTCTTAATGTTTAAATATAGTGTTCCATCTTTCATCTCAGATCTTTTGTATACCCTATGCTTGGAAATATTACCTTCTTCATTTTGATCTTGCTACGAGGCTCAAGCTATATGTAAAGACTTTCTTGATCCTGCTCCCTAAGATGCTAGTGTCTTCTTTCCCTTTATTGATTTTTGCCCATGCCTCTAGATGTACAAGTGTCTCCTCTTGGTAGGTTGAAACTTTTTTTAAGACAGGGACCATTTTATTTTTGCCTTCCCATCCCTTGCATTTATCATAGTATTAGGCTCATTCAATAATAGAGTATCCCTCAGTAATCCTGCCTACCAGTTACAATTCATATGGCTCTTTAAAGTTTAAGTACTTTATACATGTCATCTCATTCCATCCTAGCAATTCTGGAAGGCAGGTTAAAGGACTTGCCCAAGATGAACAAGTTAGTCAATAATCATTTATTTTAAACATGTACAATTTGCCAGGCATTGTGATTCATTCTGGAAATATAACTGCAAGTAGAAAGAAAGTTTTTCACATCGATTACACAGCTGGTGAATATCTGAGTCAAAATTTGATTTCAGAACTTGCTGACTCCAAATTCCATACTTTGTCACTGAACCACACAGGGCCCTAACTTCCTCATCATAATCTGCTTTACTAGATGCCAGATCTTGAATCAATGAGACAATAAATGACCCCCAAGCCAATACAACATTGTATGATTAGTTCCTAAAATGAACTCTCTGCTCCAGGCTTCTTCCTGCTCTCTGTTATTTTGCTCACACTATTCCTCTATTAGAAAGGCCTTCTCTCCTCTTCTTCTTCCCTTTCTTGCTACCCTGACTGTTCTCAGCCTTTATCCTAACCAAAATTTCCTGTCTGCTTCTGCCTCTCATCTCCTCTCTTATTGGAACTATAGATCTCCTCCTCACTTTTTTATTCCTTCTCTCGTTCTATCTGGTAATCCCTATATCAATGAAATCACACATTCAGAACCCCAATATTTCCAAAATAGTGTTTAGCACTATAGTAGAGACTTAATAGATATTTGATGACAAGAAAGACATTATGGAATACTGGGTGTGGAGTCAGTTGACCATGGACAAGTTATTTAACCATTCTAGTCTTCAATTTTTTCATCTGTAAAATGAGGCAATAGCACTTACCATAGTAATGCATTATTGATAATAAAATGCATTGCAAACCTCAACATCTTATATGAATGAAAATGAATATCCATAATCGATATCATTTTATTGATCCCACTTTTAGACATCTTGAAAAATTAGCATCACTATTTGAAGTGACCACTAGATGGCAGCCAAGTCCCAGGAGAGACCAACACCTCTTCGGGTTAGTTTCTATATGTTCTACCAGTGGCCCTTACCAGTCTCTACATGTGCTCTCTCTAGTCCTGTTTGCTCTGGTCCTTGATTCTACTTATTGGGTTCCAGTAGCTATAACACCTTCCCTACCAGTCTTTGAGACATACAGTGTTTCAGTCCAATCCAGATAGACCTGGAGTGAAGGAAGGGCAGAATATCAGGGGATCGACTCAAATAGGACACCAAAAGAATTAGGGACAGGGCAGAAGTCCAGCTCCTCCACATCCCTCTGTTTCCGTCTCCTCTGCATAACCCCCTGCAAACTTCAGTCTGAGCAATGAGATAAACAAACCTCTATGGGGAGAGGGTGGGGTCCTGATGTCATCTGGAGGAAATCTCTCAAATTAAAATACCTCAGTGAGCCCCAAGGGAGGTTTAGGTCTAGGAAAAGGCATATATAGGATTTCTGGGGTAAACAAGTCACTTTTCTTCTGAAAGGTACCCTTGAAGGGAGTTTGGACAAGCAAGCACTGTGGAGCAGCTACAGAGAAAACTAGAGGGAACCCTTCCTCCAGAGGCTTCTATTTCTACTTCACTCTGATTTGAGTAATTACTTTGCATGGTTTCCCAGTACTTAGGGGAGTGAACCAAACTCCCCTGCAGCCCTAAACCAAGAGCCATTACTCTCTTCTTCATGATCCTCCCTTACTATTCTAGATGTACCCAGGAGCAGAAAAAAAAAAGCTTCTCACATTTTTTTCTGAGTTTACTCTCGTCTGAAGTCTGGTAAAAAAAAAACAATTCTGGATAACAGAGTGCTGGGGAAATTTTTCTCTGAAAAGAATCAAAAGAACTCTCAAGGGTTTCATGTTGGGAAGTTTCTATAACTAAATATTACTGAATATTTGTTAAAATATAGGTCAGTTAGGGGGCTGGGGCAGAGAGATTATTCAAAGTGCCAGAGTGAGGATTGAGGGACTCATTCCAAATCCCAGCAACAGGGTAAATATAGTGACTGCCCCATCCTGCTTCAATCAGAAGAAAGCATTCCAAAATCCTAAACTGACTCCAAACTCTAAAAGCTTTTCAAAATCTATTATTTTGGTAAGAGAACTGATCTTCCAAAATAATTGTTAATAATTAAGCAGGCTCCTATCTCATTTCTTTGTCTTCACTCACCCTTCCTTTTACCTTCCTTTCCCCCTTTCTTGTTCTCCTTCCTTCCCCCCCTTACTTTCCTTTCCCTATTCTTCTCTCTACTTCCTACCTCTTCTTCTCTATCATCAGAGACAAACTAAAAGACATATCCTTATGCTGCTAGAGTCCTTTCTTATTCAACATTCTTTGCTGGGGTTTCCACATTTAAATTCTAAGTTGTTTTTTCCCATTGTATAAAAGATGAAATGTAGTCATTAAATGAACAACCATTCAACAAATATTTATCAATTGTTTGATGTTTATCAGGCATTGTGATAATTACTGGGGCACAAAGAAAGACAACACTAAACCCTCTCTTCCAACTTCTCACCTCACACACTTTCTTCTCAACATCATAGACTCAGATCTCATACAGAAGAAAGGGAGAAATTCTGCTCTTTTTTTCAGTAAATTATTAACTCCTCCTTCCAAAGGGATATCCCAGTCATTTAAAACATGGGCATTTAGGGTACTCATAAAAAGGAATTCCACCAGAGGCAGGTATGGGCATCAAACCAAACACCTCCTCAACTCACCTTTAGGCTATTCTCCATCACCTTTTCCCTATATCATATACAGCCTTTCACTATAACTTCTCTTCTTTTTCTTTACACATCATTCTCACTTTCTCTCTTTTCAATACCTGTTGCTGTACAACAGGTTCTTAATCTGATGTCCAGGTACCCCTAAATAATCAAGTATAGATTTCTTGATGTCTCTAAACTTACATGGGTTAAAAAAACTATATTTTCCACTAACCTCTTAATGAAATTTAGAATTTCCTTTAATTATAACTTAAAAAATTATTTGAAAGGGTTCACATGTACACTATATAGTATAATATTCCAAAGGAATCCATCACACTCACACACACACACACACACACACACACACACACACACACACACACACACATCCCATAATCTATGTAGATAGATTTCAGAAGTAGCAGAAATCCAGATGAATACTCTGTCATTTCAGCAATCATAGTTCCTAGCAATATTTCTCAGTAAGGTAGATAAATCTCTCCCCAATCTGTACTCTAGGTAATAAATGGAAATAAGAAAAAGATAATTTGTAAATATTTCTTTTTTCTCTTTTCCCGTTTCCTGATTCTTAGGGTTCCTTTTCTAGCAAGCTTAAGGCAGAAGTAGCCAATTTCTTAGAACCCCTCAGATTACCTGAAACCCTAAATGTGATTCTCTTCTCTTTGCTTTACCTTAATTCCTTGCTTTTCTGGTCTGCTCCTTACCCTTCTCATCCTTGAAACTCTAATACTAGTTGCCCTCCTATAGTTGTCAAAATTCCCCTCTGAATTTAGCAATCTGTTCTGCCCATCCCATTCAGCACTTTCACATCATAGATCTTCCCTCGGTACTGATGTCTCCAGGCCAATAACAAATTCCTATTAGTCCCCTAAATTTATGCTCTTCAGAGTTGGGTTTGAGAAACCAGACCTGCTGAGATATGAGACTAATAATGCTGGCCCACCAAATCTTAGATACAAATTCTATAGAGAAACCTCATCTATATTTCAGAAGCTCTATCAGCCAGTTTGAGAAATTGGTCTGAGATGCATTAAGAAGGCTTATCCCACCACCCTGGAGAAAAGCTAGCGAAGGGTTAATCCATTAGACAATATCCTGGTGAGCTCATCTTTGTTGGAGCCTGCTCAGTAAGTGGTCAGGAGTATCTACATACTGACTTCTTGTGAGGCTTCCCGGATCGTGGATATTATCAGAAGAAACCTGAGAGAAGAGAAAGTAAGTTTTCTGTTTTTCATGTCTCCTGGGTTTTTGAGTGTAGTTAAACAAAAAAACAACAGGAGTGGCTCTTAATTCCTCTCTCATCCTTTCTGTCCCCCTGGAGATATAAGGTGATTCTAACTTTCCTCTAGTTGAAAATGCTCTGTTCCCTGAAGCTGGAGGCACATTTGCCTCAAGGCTGGTCCCCAGAGGCAGGAGACACATGTCCAGAGAGTATAGGGAGCTGCACAAATTGAAGGACCTGCACCATTAGGAGTGGCTGCTCCCAGTCTGCCAGCTGCCAACAAGAGAGAGTTTCCCAGTGGAATCCCTGGCAGAGAGTGAGATCAACCAGTCAGCTCCCTGCTTTTGCCATGCACCAGGGAGAAGGGCAGATGCATGTGAAGAGGAATGTTCCATCATCTGCAGTGGAGCCCCCCTGCAATCCAACAGTCAGTGTGGTCTCAGAGACTTCTTTCTAATTCCTGGAGGAGGTAGGATTTTAAGGTTAGAGGGGAATGGTAATGGGAAAGGGAATGGATGGAGCAGACCACAGGTGGGGAAAAAATGAACCCATTTGGTGAAAAGTAGATAACTGGACTGCAGATGCTAGGTTTCAGTGAATATCCTATATTAGCTTTAATCCATTTCTCAGTTGATTCCTCCAATTCCTTTCTGTTTAGGAAGCCTCTCCAAGAGGTGTGGCAGATACTCTGTTAAGGCAACAGCAAAGCAAGGAATAGAAATCTGCCTCTCACATTTTGGATGAGGTAAGAAACTATCAATAACTAAAAAGGACACAGACCAAAGCCAGGTCCAGTAACATCCTGGATGCAAGTATCTCATGTATGGGAAAATGGAATATTATCATATTCTGTTTAGCAAGGCATTATTCTGGACAACAAAGCTTTTTTCGATCATACTTTGGGGCAGCAGTCTGGGCCACAAAGGTAATGGTTTTAGGAAAGAGAGCAAAAACAGATTTCTTCAGGTTGGGCACTGACTTCCAGAAACATCTTCCTATACAATGCTCAGTGACATTAAAACAGGAAATAGAATGCTATGGGGACATAGAAACTCACTGAGATAGGGCTTATACTCTATATTTTATTTGTTTAAGTCCTGCTTTTTTTTAATTAAAAGAGAGTGGTCTTCCATTGAGCTCCCTGTCTTTGTTTGGGACATGATAAGGGTTCAGTGTGAGGCGGGAAGAAATAGATATTTCCTTGGGAAAAAAGGTTAGTTAACTAAATCTGGTGCAGAAAAAGGAGTAGGAAAATGTAATGGGAATTAGGGGTGGGAATAATGAATAACCTCTTCGAAATGTAAAATAAAAGTGGCACAGAACTCTCACTGAAGCTTAACATATTTTAATATTACTGTCCAATTCATGATTTTTTTCTACTTTTCATTTCTTGCATCCCCTCTCTGTCCCTTCTTTTCTATTTTTCCCCCTAGCCTGGCCTCTTCTCCTGGGAGCAATATCTTTCCTATCTCCTCTGCCTGGAATAATTATCTGCTTTCAATTCTTGTAACTCCCAGAATAACCCTATCAGAAATCAGAGGCCTGGTTATATAGGGTTGGGGTGGTATTTGAGATAAAGGAGAGAAAAGGGGCCCAGGCAATTCCATACCTAAGCACTATGGGTGTATCTTGCTTTAAAGTGATCACACTTCAAAAAGACTTCTGTGGGATGGACATGGGATAGCAGAGATGGGTGGAATATCTGATAAAGACATATGAGAGTGGTGACTGGAATAATAAGAATGGGGGGAAAAGACTATTTTTACCCAGGTCCGTCCCTCAACTATTAGAAGAACTTTGCCAAGTAGCTGAGATGCTCTTATCATATATATATATATATATATATATATATATATATATATATATATACATGTATATATATATGTATATACATATATATACATGTATATATATATATATATAAAATCACACTTCTTTTTAAAATAATTCTGATCCTGCCCATATGATCAAATCACTTAATCTCCCTAGGCCAAGTTTCTTCAGCTGTGAAATAAAATTGAAGTAGATCATCTTTAAGGTTCTTTCCAGTTCTGAATCTCTGGTCCTACTCAAACTGTTTTAGAACATAGCATAATTCATCAGAACACGTTTTCTCTTCTGGTCAGGTCAAGCCTAAGACAAAACTACAAGATCTGGCAACTATTTGCAACTAAAAGGGAAAAGCAAGGAAGAGAATTAATGAACATCACTTTCTCTGCTGCTTCTTGCCCTTTTAATCTTTAGACCAGGAATCTGCTCTGGATCAGAGTATGTTTTTCTTTGAGGAAAAGGTAATGTAGAAAGCTAGGGGTAATAGCTCTTCAATGCTCCATGATCTCCTTCTCTTGTACTAAAGATACTTAAGTTTGAAACTTGAAAGAAAATATTCAGTATAAATATTGGTATCGTCCATCTAAAATCAACATTGTACCTTCTCATAAACTCTGGCATCTCTAAACCTTTAAAATGTAGAGATTTAAACTTGTTGAAACCCTCCCTCCCCTTGTTTGAAGGCTTAACTCAGAAGCTATTGTTTTCAGTCATTTTTCAATCATATTTGACTCTGTGACCTCATCTGAGTTTTTCTTGGCAAAGATACCTTAGTAGTTTGCCATTCCTTCGTCAACTCATTTTACAGATAAGGAAACTGAGACAAATGGGGTAAGTGACTTGCTCAGGTTTACACAACTAGGAACTGTCTGAGTCCAGATTTGAACTCAGAAAGATGAGTCTTCTTCCTGACAAGTACAGCACTCTAATGACACGACTTAGCTATTCCCCAATGTAAATCCTACCTCCTTTGATAAAATTAACTCTAATCCTCTACCCTGACCTCCACTAATCTTCATTTCTCTCTGTTAGATCTCAACTTTTCTTATATTTATTTGCATGCATTCCTTCTTTTATCCTTATCCTTTCAACAATATTGATTAGAGCAAATTGAAATTATTGTTATTCTTATTAAAATTTTTTGTGCTATGTGAATTTTTATGGAGTGTGCCTTATTCCCCACCAACTTCCTAAGCCTATCCTTCAGTCTTTTGAGACTTTTCATCTAAGATTTCCTTACTTCTACTCTATATGTATTTTATAGGATCCTGTTTGTCAATAGGATATTTCCCCTACAAGAATATAAGACTATTGAGGTCAGAGACTTTTTGTCTTTCTTTGTATCTTGTAGTCGCATAATAATCACTGGATAAATGTTTGTTAGTTGGCTTGACTCATTGATAGATTTCAATAAATTTTCAAGTTACTTTTTTTCCTCTCACCCATTTATTTATTCAGAAATATTTTTCTGTATGCCTCCACTATGCTGAAGCACCAAAGGATACAAATATAATTATCTTAGAATCCTTATCCCCAAGAATTTTAAAATCTAACAATCATGTTGATATATAGATACATACAGATATATTTGGACTCACATATTCAAGTATAATTAGTTTTGCTATAAAGACCACAAATTTGTTCTGATGAGATTAATATATTAAGATACATTTTGAGAATAACTCAAATTTGAACTTGCTTCTCAAAAATTTCTTCCTTCAGAAATAGCAAGAGAACTCAAAAAACTTCCAGTTCCAAAACTAGTAATCCCCTGGGCAAAAGCCTAGCAGCAGCTGGAAGCCATAGATGCAGCATCTCTATTTATTATAGTGTTCATCTATTAACCATTTGAAATGTATAAAACTGTGCTACTGTTTTTTATTAGCTTCCTGTCTTTTTTAATGTGAAGATTTGGGTGTTGTAGCCTGTTTCTCTCATAAGTTCTGTGGGTTTTGTTGCATAAATTTTCCAGTGCAGTTTTTTGAGAACTCATATGTCAAATTACAGCAAAACTATACCCAGTCTCCTTATTAAAACAGTTCACTCTAAGTGTATATTTTTAATTCAGGAATTGTTGAAATATTAACTATCTCAAGATTATACCTAACTTTATCTAATTAGATAGTTACTAGTTTAAAAGAATCATAATTTCAGAAAAGACTGTTGTTAGATAGCAGAGGTCAAATACAGATATTTGGATATAATTCTGTCTTCCTAGTCCATCTTGTATTAGTGTATTTTTAAAATTTCTACTGGTGCCCTTTGTTTTTATATGTCATCTTCAAAAATAAATATTAACATGTATATGTAAATATATATATATTTGTGTGGATGTGGATAAATGAATTATATAAAACTATAACTATGGATGTATGTAATGTGTATTTCTTACTATACTAGACACTGAGGATACAAAGACATGCAAAAACCAATCTCAAGCTCATACATCAAGGACTGTTTCTACCCTGTGCTAATTCCAATGCCTGGCTCATAGTAGGCATTTAATAAATGATAGTGGATAGACCTCTAGGCTTGCAATAAGAAAGATTCATATACTGAATTCAAATATGGTCTCAGATACACTCTAGTTTTTTGACCATGGGCAAGTCACTTAACTTTGTTTGCCTTAATTATCTGTAAAATGGGCTGGAGAAGGAAATGGAAAACCATTCCAGTACCCTTGCATAAAAACCTCAAATAGCATCAGCAAGAGTCAGATGCTACTGAAAATGGCTGAACAAGTTGATTGATTGAAAACTAAGTCAAACTGACAAATAGAAACTGATCTTGCACTGGAAGAAGAAATTCTTTTGGAAGTCTGCAGTGGGAAAAGATTGATCATTACAATCACACCTACATTTGATTTTATTTTAGTGTTCTTTTCATTTCACTATTTTAGTCATTGTGGTCCTGGATCTACTTTTCACTTTGTATCAATTCATTTGACTTTCCATATTTTTCTGAATTCTTTTTATTTGTTGAAACCTGTACAATAATATTCTATTATAGGGGCATATAGGTTGCTCAATGGCTATCGTTCTGGGCAGGCTAGAATTCAGGAAGCTCAGATATAACCTCAGACACTCACTATCTGTATGACCCTAGGAAAGACATTTAACTTCTGTTTGCTTCAATTACCTCAATTATAAAATAGGAATGATAATAATTGCATCTATGTTACAGGGTAAACATTTACAATAAATAATACACATTATTTTCAGAGCAACCCAGCTTTTCTTTGTTTCCTTTCAGGTTTTCTTTTATTCTCTGCTGTGCACTTATTACTTTATATTTTCCCCCTTTCTTCCCCCTCCCCACAAAAGGCCACAATTAAATGCAGATATGTATATGTGTGTATATTACAAAGATTGCTTGATGTTTGTCCTTTGTTCTTAAGAGAACCACAGCATCAGAGAGGCAATGTCCTGACTTGCAAGTGAATTGGATTTAGTTGAGGGAGGGCTGTGCAATGTGACCAGTCTTACTCGCTCCTGGAGACATCTGAGTCTAGAGACAAAATATATATCAGGATGACTGGAGATGGAAATGTATAGATTAACATATATATTACATATATATATATATTACATATTATATATATATATATTACATATTATATATATATATATATATTATATATATATATATATATATATTACAAGACCATGCTATGCATATTTCCATTTCTTTCTCTGAAGATGGATAGCATCTTCCTTCATAGGACTGTCTTTCCTTATTTTCTAAATCAACCAGTTCATCATTTCCCATATGTCATATTACAACACAATCACATCCTATCTGAGAGACTACTCATGAAAGTTTTTTCCCCTAATTTTCTGCATTCCTTCTATTCTTAGTTACACTGGTTTTATTTATACAAGAAAATTTTAAATAATCAAATTTATCCATTTTACATTTCAACAGTGCTCTCACCTTATGATATACTTAAAGTTTGAATGTCCTTCTTTACATCTTTTTCTTATAGTTTCTTTGAAATTCCTGACCTTTTTGTTCTTCCAAATGAATTTTGTTATTTTTTCTAACTCAGATAATTTTTTAGTAATTTAACTGGGATGGCTCTGAATAAATAGATCAGTTAGGCACCACTTTTTAAATAGTATTTCTCTCATTGATCATTTGTAACTATTTTTTATTATAGTTTAATCAATCAACAAGTATTTATTAAACTCACCTACCTAATTTCAAATACTGTTCCAAATACTAAAACTCAAAGACAAAGAAATGAAATCATTCTTGCAAGCTCCTCAAAAATTTCATTCTATTTAAGACAACATATATACAAGTAAGTATACACAAAATATATATTTGTTTATATGAAAATATTACAAAATATGAAAATAAGGAATAGATTGTATAGTTAGTATTATAAACTCCTTTATAAGGACACTCCCTGTACCAAGGCTGACCAATTCTGTCTTAGAAATTTCTAATCTCAAAGAAATGCAGAGCACTGAGCAATTAACTACTTGCTCAGGGTTACACAAACTGCCAGAAGTCTTGCTTCAAGGCCAACTCTCTACTGACTATACCATGCTGCCTCTCTCCCCCAAAAAACATAAATTCAAGATAATGGAAAAGGGGATAGAAGAGAGGGGGGCACAAGCAACTAAAGAGATTAGGAAAGGTTTCATTCTACTGTTTCCAATTTCTTTAAAAAACTATTGATATTCTTTAACTACTTACCAATTCTACCCTTCCTTCAACCATTTTAAAATGTAATTGTCAAAAGAAAGGGGGTTAATTTATTTCTATAAACATAGTAAATATTGGTTTTCTGGTGAACTCTCATCTTAAGAGTCAGTAATGTAGAAAATCTAGGCTTTAGACCCAGATCTACCACTAACCAGTTGCATTCAACTAACAAGTAGTTCTTAAATAGAAGTTATGTGCTGTGGATGCAAGGACAAAGACCATCCCTACCCTTCAAGGAACTTTAGTAGTCACTAAATTCCCTTTCCTTAACTGACCATAGAACCAAACAAAAACCAACCAAGCAAGATAGTACTTCCTACCTTATTTAAGATATCAGCATATTAATTGCTATGTTTTATTTTTAATGTCACCTTCATTTCTATATTGTCTCTTGTAAAAGTGAATTTTAAAAGAAAAGAAAAGGAGAACAGATCAGAAAAACTAACCAAGTTATCAATCAAGTTTGACAATATAATCATTGTTCCATGTGCACATTTCCCAACTTCTTCAAAGAGACATTTTCTCATCTCCTCTTTAGCATGGTTTTATATAGTTTTATTATTGTTCAGTCATTTTCAGTTGTGTTTAGTGCTTTGTGGTGTTCTTAGCAAAGATGCTAGTGTGGTCTGCCATTTCTTTCTCCAATTAATTTTTAAAATGAGGAAACTGAGGCAAACATGGTTAAGTGATTTGCCCAGGGTCACCCAGTTACTAAGTGTTTGAGATCGAATTTGTACTCAGGTCTTCTGACTCTAGGCCCTATATTTTATTTACTATACAACCTAGTTGCCCCTATAGTATTCAGCTTTAGATTTTTATTGCTATTCTTTCCATTAATTTTATTATGATGATTAGAATTTATTATTCTATTTATCTTATTTTGTATCAGTTCCTGCAAATTTTCCTTTGCTTCTCTAATATTCTTTATATTCATCATTTTTCTTGGTGCAGTGGCATTCCATTACCTTCATGTGATCCAATTTGTTGAGCTATTTTCCAATTGATGGGCATCTGTTTTGTCTCCAGTTCTTTGCCATGGTAACCTAATTTTATAGAGCTATTGGATACCACTTTATGAACACTTCTGCAAAGTTATAGAAAAATACAATAGAAATGAGGACTAGCTAGATGTAGGGATGGGGTAAAGGTATGAGATTTTAAAAAAGCAATTATGTATCTGCCTTTCACAATCTGAGGAGACAAAAGCTAGTTAGATAGCTTCAATTCTAGATACTTTCCTCTACCCAGCCATCTATCACTACCTACTGTCAATCTTCTCTGAGATTTTTCTCTCAAGATATATTTTTTCTTGTCTAATTTAATCATATATTTCAATAACATTTTAATAATTAGAAAGCACTTTCCTCATGAAGGAAGTTGTGCAATATTATCTCCATTTCAGAGATGTAGAAACTTGGGCTTGTAATGATGAAACCATTTGTTTCATTCAGTAAGTGTTGGCCCACTAGGATTTGAATATAAGATTTGAGGTCCCAAAACCTACATCTTTTCTTTTGCAAAAATTCTTTTGAAAAGAGGATTGAGGAGTAGAGTGATCATTGGCTTTCAATGCTGATGATGACCTGGGGATACATTCTAACTGCCACTTTCCAACAATATAGTCTCAGGTACCTCTCTAGGTCTCAATTACCTTGCCAAAAACATGGAAAACAATCTTTACATTAGGACTTCCAGATCATGTGACCAAAAAATTTTCTCCAATGCTTTAAAACTCTCAAAAGATTCCTTCAAAAGAAGAATTATAAGCTAGAGGTAAAACAATTATCGTTATCTGTTTCTGTAAGCTAAGACACCAAGAGCAGTCAGTAAATATTTAAGTCCCTACAATATATTCACCTTGTGCTAAGGTACTGAAGATATAAATAAGAAAAAAGAAAGACAATTCAAACCTTCAAGGATCTTATCAGTTAATGTGGCTGACAATACACAAAGGGAAGCTGAAAAGGGGTAGGTGGATAGTATGGTTAATGAAAAAAATTGGAAACCTCTGAGCCCTCTATAAATAAAGATTTTATTGCTCCAGGATGTTGAGATTTCAAGTAATGATCTTATCCTGGCAGAGGCATCTTGTTCCCGGAATCAAAATCAGGTAAAGGAGCTGATGAAAAATGGGAGTTGGGGGAAAGGGAAAGTAATAGCTTGATATATTCATAGTAGAGAGGGCTAATCCCTAAAATATACACTTAGAAGCTCCTCCTTCTCCACTATTCCTCACACCATGACACTGGTTTGTGGTCTGGGATCTGTCTTCTCCAACAAATTGTTCATCTATCATCCCTACTCCCTCACCTATCATCAGTCTCTCCCCATCTACATGCTGCTTTCTCATTGTCTGCAAACATGTCCAAGACTCCCGCCTCTTAAAAATCCTTCACTGGCTATGGTCCTATAGTTCTCCTTTTTGTCCTTCAAAAGGACATCTATAATATATGTCTCTACTTCCTTTATTCTTACCCTCCTCATTTTTTTAATTTTTTAGAAATGTTTTATTTATTTTGAGTTTTACAATTTTCCCCCCATTCTTGTTCTCTCCCCACAACCCCCACAGAAGGCATTCTGCTAGCTTTTACATTGTTTCCATGGTATACATTGTTCTCAGTTGAATGTGATGAGAGAGAAATCATATCCTTAAGGAAGAAAAATAAACTATGAAATAACAAAATCGCATAATAAGGTAATGTATTTTTTTTCTAATTTGAAGGTAATAGTCTTTGGTCTTTGTTCAAACTCCACAATTCTTTCTCTGGATACAGATGGTATTCTCCATTGCAGACAGCCCAAAATTGTCCCTGTTTATTGCAGTGATGGAATGAGCAAGTCCATCAAGTTTGATCATCACCCCTATGCTGTTAGGGTGTACAATGTTTTTCTGGTTCTGCTCATCTCACTCAGCATCAGTTCATGCAAATCCTTCCAGGCTTCCCTGAACTCCTGTCCCTCCTGGTTTCTAATAGAACAATAGTGTTCCATGATATATAGATAGATATAGATATAGATGATATAGATAGATATAGATAGATATAAATAGATATAGATAGATATAGAGAGAGATAGAGAGAGAGATATAGAGAGAGATAGATATATAGTTATAGATATAGATATAGATGATATAGAGATAGAGATAGAGATAGAGATAGAGAGGTAGAGATAGAGATAGATAGAGATAGATATAGACAGATATAGATAGATATAGATGATAGAGATAGAGATAGAGAGAGATATATAGATAGATTAGATATAGATATGGATATAGATTTAGATATAGATGTAGATGTAGATATAGATATATATAGAGAGAGATAGAGAGAGAGATAGAGAGAGATAGATATATAGTTATAGATATAGATATAGATTATATAGAGATAGAGAGAGAGAGATAGATATAGATGATAGAGATAGAGATAGAGAAAGAGAGAGAGATAGAGATAGATTAGATATAGATATGGATATAGATGTAGATATAGATAGAGATGGAGATACAGATAGATATAGATATAGATATAGATATAGATATATATATAGATATAGATATAGATATAGATATAGATATAGATATAGATATAGATATAGATATAGATATAGATATAGATATAGATATAGATATAGATATGTATGTATATGTATATCTCAGTTTGTTAAGCCATTCCTCAATTGAAGGACAATTTACTTAATTTCCAATTCTTTGCTACCATAGTCTTACCCTCTTCTT
Organism: Macrotis lagotis; assembly: GCF_037893015.1. Classification (NCBI taxonomy): domain Eukaryota; kingdom Metazoa; phylum Chordata; class Mammalia; order Peramelemorphia; family Peramelidae; genus Macrotis; species Macrotis lagotis. Next base: position 231,310,492 of record NC_133659.1, on the reverse strand, counting down.
AACTTAACAGTTTGACTTTTGACCTCATCTTTCAATTGCAAAGTTTCTCCCCAGAAAAGGTTATCTCATAGTCTTTTCTCAATCCCCCTGCTTCTTGACCTTTCAGCAATCTTTGACACCTTCTTCTCCTTGACTTTCTTATCTCTAGGTTTTCATGAAATTACATTTTCCTTCTGATTTTTGTTTCTGTTTTCCAATTGTATCTGACTTTTGTGATCCTATTTTGGGGAATGTTTTTGGCAAAAAAAGAATGGAGTGGTTTTTCATTTCCTTATCCAACTCATTTTTTAGCTGAAGAAATTGAGGTAAACAGGGTTAAGTAATTGCCCAGGGTCCTATAGTTAATCATCTAAATGTCTGAAGCTGAGTTTGAACTCAGGTTTTCCTGACTCCAAACCTGTGATGTTCTAGCCACTGTGCCACCTAGCTTTCCTCCATTTTGACTGCTCTTCATTAATAGTGGGTATTCCACAAGGCTCTATCCTGGACCCTCTTCTCAAATTATTTCACTTGGTGATTCCATAAGCTCCCATAGATACTACTATCATCTCAATGCTCATGTAACATAGTAGAATTTTAGAAAGATGACTAATTATTTTAAAAGATAAACACAAATATACAAACTCATTCCCCAAACACATGAGAGGCATAACTCTGCTCCCTCTGTAACATCTGTCTCTGGGGAGAAAAGAGGATTAGGTTCATATTTAACTCAGTTCTTGTAGAGTGGTTCCAAATCCAAAGTCATTCTTGTGCATAAGTATCAGGTATCCTGACTTCTTAGGATTTCCATGGTAGGGAGAGAGGATATACTACCTTGATTGAAATTTTGGCTTTGACGCTTCATACTCATCATAATTCTAACATGGGAACCACCTCCAGCCCCTGAACAGGGCAAATAATATATGGTAGAAACAAATATTTCCAGGTCCGTTTCTGGTAGCTGAAAAAAAAGAGTAGTAGAAACATGAGTTTCCCCCACACACACAGACAAAATTCATGGCATCCCTGCTAGGCACAGTAGACAAAAAGTGAAGGAAAAAGAGAGACAGTTTCATCTCCCCAATTTTAAAGTCAGTCAGTCAATCAAAGGAGACTATACCACCCACTTGTCTAGGACATCCCATGTCAGGCAAACTGAGTGTGTTCAAAACACTGACGATTCTTGATTCTTCTTATCCAATCTTAACCTCTCTGCTGATCTCCAGGCTCAATTTGCAACTGTCAACTAGGCATCTCAAACTGAATGTCCCATAGATATCTAAAACTTAACCTATCCAAAATTTAACTCATTTTTTTAACCTTTACTCTTATTGCATCTTCACAATTACCCAGGTTTACAACCCAGGTCTAATTCTAGATTATACTAGATTCCTCATTCTTTTTTTTACCCTCCATATTCAATCTGTTGCTAAGGTCTGTTGGATTTTATCTCTTCCATTCTCTTCCTTTTATCCTCTGACATTACTACCACCCTGATACAGGCCCTCATTATCTCATTGACTATTGCAGTAAAATGCTTCATAGTTTCTCTGCCACAATCTCCTCCTGTCAAACTGATCTCCCTAAATCACAGATCTGACCATGTCACCTCCTTTCTCTTTCTCTATCTTTTTCAAGTATATTCATTTTTTAAAAATTTTTCAGTTCACTCTAGATCTTCTCCTACCCATTAATAAAGCAAGCAAGATGATACCCATTATACATGTGAAATTTTGCAATTCTGTTGCAAAAAAGCAAGAAAATTAAGGAAAGTGAAAACCAATCTACACTCAGAGTTCATCTGTTTGCTTTCTGCAGGTGGATAAGCATTTTTTCATCATGAGTCCTTTGGAATTATTTTGGATTATGGAATTGATTAGAGTAACTAATTAATAGCTGATCATCATTAAAATGTTGCATTAATATGTACAATATATACCTCCCTCTGGTTCTGTTCATATATGTCATCCCAAGTTTTTCTAAAACCACTTTTTTTATAAATGCTATTATATATCATTTTTTCCAATTACATGCAAAGATAGTTTTTAGCATTCATTTTTTATAAGATTTTGAGTTACACATTTTTCTACGTCCCTCTCTTTCCTCCACCCTCCCCATAATAGTGTTATAGGTTATACATGTACAATTATATTTAACATATTTCCATATTAGCCATGTTTTGAAAGAAGAATCAAAACTAAAAGGGGAAAAAAGTGTGAGAAAGAAATTAAACATAAACTAAGTTGTAAAAAGTGAAAATAATATGCTTTGGTCTGCATTCAGACTCCATAGTTTTTTCCTCAGGATATAGATGGCATTTCCATCACAATTCTTTTTAGAATTGTCCTTGGTCACTGAACTGCTGGAGAGGAGTTAAGTCTATCATATTGAACAACACACAATTATTTCTGTTAATGTGTACAATATGAAACCATCTTTCTTGTCATTTCTTGATGCTGAGTAGTATTCCATTATAATTAAATTCCTCAACTTATTCAGGTATTCCCCAATTGATGGACATAATTTCAATTTCCAATTCTTTACCATCACAAAAAGAGCTTCTACAATTTGGGATATAGAACTAGCCGTGGTATTTCTAGTCAAAGTGTATTATGCACAGTTTTATAAGCCTTTAGGTATGGTTACAAACTTTTCTCTAGAATGATTGGACCAATTCACAACTCTAACAACACTGAACTAATGTACCAATTTCTTCACATCCCTACAGTATTTGTCATTTTCCCTTTTTGTCATGTTAGCAAATCTAATAGGTATGAAGTAGTAACTCAGATTTGGTTTAATTTTAATTTCCTCTAATCAATAGTGATTTGGTGAATTTTTCATATTACTTTTGATAGTTTACTTTCTTCTGAAAACTTCTTGTTCATATTCTTTTACCATTGATCACCTGAGAAATAACGCTTAATTTTATAAATTTGACTTAGTTACCTTTATCAGAGAAAATTGCTATAAAAATTTATGCCAATTTCCTGCTTTCTTTCTTTTATTTGTCTTGTTTATGCAAAACGTTTACAATTTAATGTAATTAAAATTATCCATTTTACCCCCTATGATCCTTTCTGTTTCTTGTTTGGTCATAAACTCTTCCCTTATTCATAAATCTGATAGATAAACTTTTCCAGGCTCCCATAATTTGTTTATGATATCATTCTTTATGTCTAAATCATATACCTATTTGGACTTTATATATGATGTTAGATGTTGGTTTATGCTTAGTTTTTTTTTTATGCTTGGTTTCTACCAGACTGCTTTCCAGTTTTTCCCAGCAGTTTTTGTCAGTTAATGAGTTCTTGTCCCAAAAGCCTGGATCTTTAATGTTAGATTACTATGGTCATTTACTACTGTATAATCTACCTAATCTAGTTCACTAATTCACAATTCTACTTTTTAGCTAATACCAGTTTGTTTAGATGATCATCCCTTCGTAATATAGTTTGAAATCTGTTAATCCTAGGCTTCCTTGCTTTACATTTTTTTCAATGATTCCCATGATTTTTTTGAACTTTTGTTCTTCCAGATGAATTTTTTCTAACTTTATCTTTGGTCATTTGATTGGTTTGTGGAAGAATACACCAAGCAAAGGGAACTAGCCTCTAGCTGGGACTAATCCTGTCCCCTCCAGAAACATCTTGGAGCAAAGACTGGAGTGAAAAGTGAAATTTTCTAATGCAGTACAAGGTTGAGATAGCATTAAGATCCTATCCCAAAGGATCCTAATATCAAAAGAGAGATAGGAGAATATGAATGTAAGGAAAATACAATATTAAATTTACCAAAGAACTCAAGAAAGAAAATTCATTTAAAACCTAGAGGAAACATTGTGAGTTGATCAACCTTGTTGGATGCAGCAACTTTCAACAGTCCAGAGACATAGGATAACCAGGGGAGATCTCTTATGGACAATGCTAACCCCATCCAGAGGAAGAAAAACAAAACAAAACAAACATACCCCAAAAAACACCTACAGAATCTGAATGAACACTATATTCACTTTTTAAAAATTTCTCTTATGTTTTTCTTTCCTATGTCATGGATTTCTTTCTTTTCCATAAATCCTAATTCCTCATACCAAAAATGACTAATTTGTAAAGATGTTAAACATAAATGTGCATGTACAATATTCACCTGACTGTTCATTACTGAGGAGAGGGGGTTGGGAAGGGAAGGTGGAAGGAAATCATGCACCTTAAAAATATACATACACATGTTGAAAAATATGCATATGAATATTGAAATACTTTCATAACATGTAATTAGAAAAATAAAATAAAAATCATTGAAAAAACCTACAGGACAAGCAGACAAATCAAAGGCTAGATATTGAAATGTAGAAGAGATAGCTCATCAAATTATCCAAACTACTCTAAATAAGTAATCAAGACAAAGGAGAAGCAAAACCTGTTTGTAAAGAGGACACTGTGAGTTCCTAAGAGAGTATAGGACTTCATCACAGTGTTCCTAAATGCTTCAAACAACAAAGTGGCTAGTGAGGAACAAAAAAGGAATTTAATAACAACATGTTGGAGGCACAGTGGAGAGAGAGAGAGAGTACAATCTGGAAGATCTGAGTTCAAATCCTTCCTCGGATACTTATGAATTGAATCATTTAATCTCAATTACCCACAATTTCACCATCTGTAAAATGGAGATAATAATAAAACTTACTACAAAGGGTTGTTGTGAGGATTAGATAAAATAAAATATGAAAAGTTCTATGTATATATCAACTTTAAATATAAAGACCCAGTTAAAAAGTTAAAAAGTGGGTCTTAAACCAAAGGCTCCATTTGTTAAAAATGACCCTAATTGAGCCAAAGCAATAAGAAACTGCTGGTCACATTAAGAGTCAAAATTTAGAGGAAATTACAACTAACTACAGCAGCTGGAGCAACCATCTCCTGTGTTTGGAGAGGAGATGTATTTTCACCATCTATGGTCTCCATATTGTCACCAGGCTATAAAGGTAGACTTTCATGTTATCTTGTATCTCCTCTGTATTGCATGAGCACTATCCAATAAATTCAGGCCTATGCCGTTTCCTCACAAAAAGAAAAGGATATTGGAAAGCATAAGTTGATCTGTGCTTTGTTTAGAAGACTAATAGAATGCTGATGCCTAATGGTTTGAGAAGAGGATTTGCCAAGAGATGTGTTTGCTCCTGGGAATATAAAATGCCTGCTGTCTCAGACTCTGCAGATTCTTCAGACATCTACTGGTGGTAGTCAGTCTAAGTTTTAGGAATGATCAGGTTAAGCCATACTAATTTCTATAAAAGCAGCAAAAGAACCAGAATCTGGTATCTGAGGCAACTGGAATCAGCCCCTATAATAGCATGCATTTTTACCCTCTCCATATTTTTTCTTTATTCACTGCTGATGTCATTCTTCCCATGAGAAAAGCAATTCACTCCTTGTGCCTCAGTTGGTTTAGATGGCCCCTAAAGCCCCTTCCAGTTCTAGGTCTATGACTTATGTTATTCTTCTAGCTTTAACAATTTGGCCTCCATTTTACATTCACAGGTTTCTCATTTCTCACTCCCCTTCCTTTCCTGCTTTCTTTTAGTTCTTCTCCTACCTGTTATTATTAGTAATAATATTAACAAAATAATCACATCAGTATAGCACTATAAGGCTTTTAAAGTGCTTTACAAAAAATAAAATAAAAATAAAGTGCTTTACAAATAACTCATTTCATCTAATCAACTCTGGGTGTAGGTGCTATTTTTATAGATGAGAAAACTGAGATTAAGTGACTTGCCCAGAGTCACACAACTAGTAAATAAGGCCACACTTGAACTCAAATCTTTCTGACTCCAAATCCAATAATCTATTCCACTCCCTAATTAGGTGAACTCAAAATTCTGGCATTGAACCTCTTTGTCTTCCATAGAGTGACTTCATCAGCCTCTCTGAGTTTAATTATCATCTATAATCAAATTATTCCTGGGTGTATGTATCTAGCCCTAGTCTCTGTTCTAAAGCCCAGGCTTGCCTGTTGAACATTCTGAAATAGCATTGGCAGATCAAACTTAGCATGTTCATAAATAGACTTCTTTCCAAATTCATTCATCTTCTACACTTGCCACTTTTTAAACTTATTTACTTACCTTCAACCCAAGCTCATATTATTTTCATCTCCTCACTCTGATTCTTCTTCCCTATTCAATCCTTTGCCAAATCTTGTTAATTTAACCTCCATAGAATCTCTTGAATTTCTCTACTTACTAATTACCATTCTAGATCATCACTTCTTTCCTAGACTACTATAATAGCTTTCTAATTGATCTTACTTCCTCTGGTTGCTCACCTCTTTAATATATCTGCCTAGGCACATGCCAAAAATTTTTTTAGGGTGCAGCTCTGACCATATCACTAGATTAGTCAATAAACTTCAGTTTCTCCATTGACTCTTGAATCAAATATAATCTTCTTTATTTGTTATTTAAAGCCCATCACAATTTAGTTCCAATGACCTTTCCAACTTTTTTTTATACATAGCTCCCCTTCATGTACTTTTTGGTCTAGTCAAACTGACTTTTTTCATGTTCCTCAGTCTCAATTCCATTTCCTGTTTCTATGACTTTGTATTGGCTATCCCCATACCTAAAATTCATTTTCTTCTCACCTCATCTCTTAAGAGATGTTGCTTCCTGAAAATTCAAGGTCATCTTCTAAATGATGTCCTTCAGTGACTTTCTTCCAATTACCTTTCTTTTCTTTGTATATACTTATATACATACAAGTTATCCCTCCAAAAAGAAAGTAGGTTCTTGGAGGACAAGGACATTTCATTTTTAATTTTTTATCTTCATAAATTGTCTGGTGCTTAATGATTTTTAGTCCTTCATTCTCTAAGAAGACAATATCATCAGGGAGGTGATACCATGACAGGCAAATGAATTGGATTTGAGTGAGGGGGTACTGTGCTAAGTCAACAACCTCACTTTTTCCTCCAGAGCCATCTGGATCCGATGGCCAAATATGAATCAGGATGAGTGGAGATGACCCAGGATGCAAAGCAATCAGGGTATTTATTGCTTCAGGATTGTAAACCACTCTACTAGAAAGGTCAAAATGACCCTATAATTATGATAGTCAAAATCTCCTTAACTCATATGCAATTGACCCAGTGGAAATATGAATTATTCTACCTAGACTGTCATATGTTTCTGTTCTAACCAGGATGAAAATGTTTGTTAAGCAAATTAACAGTGCAAACAGTCAGGGAAGATTGTGTTTATAACCTCCTTACAACACAAAGTAACCCTTTCAGTGCCTTTAGCCTCCTCTAGCCTTTAGTTTTCTTGATTAAAATAATGGGATTGGGCTACTTGATCTCTAAAGTCTTGTTCTGACTTAGAATTCAATGACCCACATTAGGTTAATGGACTTCATTCAGTTTTTTGTATGCAAATATCTGCTAAGCAATGGAATTATATGATTGAAGAACTAGACTGGAAATGAGGAGACCTGAGTTCTAGACTCTTTATGGGACCTTGTGAAAGTCATTTAAACTCTATGGACCTTGGTTTCCTCACATGCAAAATAAGAAAATTGGATAAGATTATCATGGTAAAAGTGTTATCTAGTGTAAAGAATGTTGGACTTCAAATAAGAAAAGCTTGAAATTTACTAACTGTGTGGTTTTGGGCAAATCATTTTATCCCCCCTAAGCTTTAATTAATCGTTTGTAAAATGCTAATTACTGCTCTTGTAGTATATTTATTGCAATAGTGTTATGAGGATCATGTGAACATAGTGCTCAGCAAACCTGAAACCCACTATATAAAGGTGAACAATATTATTATCTTATTCCTAAAATCATAAACTTATATTATTCAAAAATTTTGGGCCATAATAATATTGCATTGTAGAATCAAAAATCTCATAGTGGGAAGGGGCCTCAGACCCCATGTAGTCTAACTTGTACCTGATGAAAGTATATACAACCTTTTATAAAATTTAGCAGTCAACTGAAGACCTACAGTAAAGAACTAACAGCTTTCTCAGTCAGCCCATTTCACTTTTGGATACCTCTAACTGTTTTTCTTACATAAAGTTTTAATCTAGCACTGAAGTTTCTACCCACTGGTCCTCATTCTGTCCTCATTTTAATCATTACTCCATGAGACAATCCTTAAAATATTTGAAGACAACTATCATTATCTCCTCACCTGAAGATAGCTTCTCTAGGCTAAACATTCCCAATATCTTTACCCTGTCAGTGCTCCTAGAATGGATTTTCCAGTCTTATCACTATCCTTTTTTTGGATGGTTGCCTTTTTTTCCTGGAGGGACTCCCAATTCTTTTTTTTTAATATTTTAAATTTAAGGCAATGGGGTCAAGAATGACTTGCCTAAGGTCACACAGCTAGGCAATTGTTAAGTGTCTGAGGTTGGATTTGAACACAGATCCTCCTGACTCCAGGGCCAGTGCTCTATCCACCTTGTCACCTAGATGCCCCAGGACTCCCATTTCTTTTTGCCATTCTTAAAATGTACCCAGAAATGAATATAGTATAGAAGATAGTCTGGATAAGTCAGAGTACAGCAAGAGTATTAATTCCATCATTCTCCACACTGCACTTGTTTAATGTAATTTAGGAGAGATAGTTTGCTCCATTCTGACTGCTGAGTCACATTTTTTGGTTTAAATTTTGCTTTCAAATCCATTAAAACTGCAGATGTTCACATAAACTATTCAAGCCCTCTTTCATAATAAAATTCTCCAATGAGTTAAGACTATTCACACAACCTTTAATAATCTTTGTGAAAAATATTTTCCAATCAATTTATCAACAAACTGTGAGGTACCTACCAAGGGTTCTGAGGATACAAATACAATGATTTAAAGTAATTATTATCCTCAAGGAATTTATATATTATCAAAGGAAGCCCTTATATACAAAATAAATAAAAATAGAACAAATACAAAGTAGTTAAATTGGCATAGTGGTTAGAGTGCTGGGCCTGGAGTCCAGAAGACATCTTTTTGTGTTCAATCTGGTCTCAGACACTTCCTAGCTATGTGACTCTGGGAAAGTCACTTAATTCTATTTGCCTCAGTTTTCTCATCTGTAAAATGAACTGGAAGAGGAAATGCCAAACTACCCTAATATTTTTGCCAAGAAAACTCAAAAGGCATCATGAAGAGTCAGACACAATTGAAACAAGTGAACAACTACAAAAATTAAATACAAGATAATTAGCAAGAAATGGCATTAACACATGGGAGGATAAGGAAGGATTTCAAGTGGAAGGTGTTACTTGATCTTTGTCTTGAAGAAAAAGAGACATTCTTTGAGGTAGATTAAGGATTCTGATTGATTCAATGAACTAAGACAATTCCAAAGGACCCATGATAAAAAAAATTCTGTCCTCTCTTCCAAAGAGAGAACCAATGGAGTTCAAATGCAGACTAAAGCACATATATTTCCTGAAAATTTCTTGCTTTTTTTTAGGTTTTGGGATTTTTTTTTTGCTTTGTTTTGCTACATGGCTAATATGGAAATATTTTACATGTTCAATTGTTAACACATTTCTTGGCTTTTCAATGTGTGGGGGGGGCAGGAAGGAGAGAATTCAGAAACCCTTTTTTTTACTCATTCACTACATATGGGAAGAAGGCAGAGTGAATTCTAAACTCAAAGTTTTAAAAATGAATGTTAAACTTGTTTTTTACATGTATGCAGGGAAAAGAAATGAGTATAAACATTTAAAAAAAAAAGAAATGTAAAGTACCCCCAAAGTTCTGTCATTAATAATAAAATACAATTAAAAATAAAATGAATATTATACATAAAATTTATTACAAAAAAATAAGTCATAGCTCTAGTTCAGATACTTTCAATTGCCTAATTGCCCCCCATTTCAGTTCTCTGTCTGTCACATAGTTACCATGTAATTATCCCAAAACATAGATCTGACTATGTCATTCACCCATATTCCATAAACTCCCATTTACTCCTTAACTTGAAGATCAAATACAAACTCCTGGTAATTAAAGTTCTTCACAACCTGGTCTCATCCTACCTTTCCAGCTGCATCATATATTACTTTCCTCCATGCATGTCATGATCATTATTTCCATTCTTCAAACACAATACTCCATCTTCTAACTTCATGCTTTTGTACAGATTATGTCCAATGCCTATAATGCTCTGCCTCCTTAGCTCTGCCTCTTTTCACTGTCATAAATTGATATCTCTGACTTCCTTCAAGACTTAAGAATAAATGCCACCATACACCTGAGGCTTTCCCATTTCACCCACTTACCTACTAGTGCCCTTTTCCTCACTGAGGACATCTTGCCACTGTTAGAATCTAAGCTTGAAGAAATAGCCTGTTTTGCTTTTGTCTTTATTTCCCAGGAACAAAGCCAGGTCCTACAACATAATAGTTGATTAAAAAATTATTTTTGATTGATTGATTACTCTAATAGGATACTGGAGCTCAATTTTATGTAAATTAGTTTTTCAGAGGAACCTAGTTTTGTTGCCATTCACTTAACATTTTTGTTTTTAATCCTCATAGGTACTAGGTAAACAGTCTTGAAAAGTCTGTGGCAATGGAACCCCTTCCCAATGCTCTAAATACAGATGAGAAGTCTCCAGAGTCTAAGGATTTACTGCCCAGCCAGACAGCCAGCTCTCTCTGCATTAGCTCCCGGAGTGAATCAGTTTGGACAGCTGGAAGCAGAAATAATTGGGAAATCTTCCGCAAGCCCATCATCATCATGTCTACGGGTGGGGCTATCTTCCTCTTTGGTGTGGTCATCACTTGCTTGTCATACACTCTGAATTTACCTAAAAACTCAAGTGTCCTTACTGGTTATCAGATGAGTGGGCCAGGTTTTCTTTCCCTGGGACTCATGCTTCTAGTATGTGGACTGGTGTGGGTGCCCATAATTAAAAAAAAACTAAAGCAACGACAAAAGTCAGTTTTCTTCCAAAGCCTCAAGTCCTTTTTCCTGAATCGCTGATGGCAGCCTCATCTTTACCTTGGGTGGGGGAATGGAGACTAATGACCAGCATCCCATACCTCCATCTGAAAGGTGAGATGGGGAAAGAAACAGATCCAACCAAAGCCTTTTTTCACTTTTATGGGGAAGAAAATATCTTCATTCCTTCACAGGACTCCCAGTTTGGAACTACACAGATCTAGAAGTTGATCTTTTCTGGGTTATGCCCCAACTAAGTATCATCTATTTAGTCTTTCTATTATCATTGATGCTTGAAACACCTCCTATAAGCAAGTACCTTATCACCTTCATCTCAACAATCATCTCTTTCATGAGACATGTGCTAGGGCAAGTTGAACATCAAGGAGAATCTTTTTTTTTAACAAAAACTGATTGCCAGAGTAGGGTAGCTAGAACCCCTATGTGGACCTTTGAACTTGGATTTCCAGATGGAGTAGGGGACTGGACAGCACATCTTTCAGACTTGGGATCTGACATATCCCCACCCCCATCAACTCCCTTGAAGAATTGAGACATTGAGCTACTTCCAGTAGACCATCCTGGTCTTCTTACCAATGATATCTTCAAACATTCCAGAGATTAAAAGGGGAAGGGGAGAATGAATGCAGAAATAAATAGGTAAATTCATGAGTTAAATAGATCACAGCATAAGAACACAGTTTAGATAAAGTGAAATACAGATCTCACAGTATTTGTGCTGGGGTAACCAGTACTTTCTTGATGACCTAATTTTTTTTCTCTTCCCTATGCATTCAATATGTAATTGTTCTGTGACCTACCAACACATGTATAATACCCTAACACACCAACTCATTATACAAAGAGAACTACCATGCCTGAGTTGAGCATTTGTGATATCAATTTTCTTTACAGCTCTGTCAAAAGTAAATAACCAAAAGATGAAGTGCCATATGAGAAGAGTCTGCTGATTTGTAGGAATTAGTAATCCACCTTCTAAAGTTTAATTAATAGCTGCACACATTGGAGAAGAGAATTCCCATTCAGAAGAAACCTGGAAGCTTTTTGTGGCAGTTCTGGCACAGGAGTTAATAGAACGAGGCACTCCATTATGTTACATGTACTTTCCTCTACTTCATGTCCTTCCTCTAAAATGTCCTAGGAACCTTTCTCCACAGGGCCTTTAATATATATCTATTTGCCATGATTAGTTCTTCAAGTGCCTTATGCCTTCCTCCTGGGAACTCAAGATGAGGACTCCAAGAATGATGATAAAGGACCCGGAGGCTTTTTTCTCCAAACTCTTTATAAGGGTTTGGGGATAGTATCTTGGTCTAGGTACATATTCCACCCTCATCAACATAGAGCCATGGGAAAGGGTCACCCCCGAGTGCTTGGACTTTTCTCTTGACTTTTTAACCACTACAGAGGCTTGATAGGCAGAAAACAAGGTTAACTTGTAGGAGTATGGTCTCTACTCTACTGGCAGTGGTTCCCTCTGGAGATTTTTTTTATCCTGAAAGAAAACTGGTAATTAACTGGAACCAGAGGTAGCCATAGAGTTACAGAATATTAGAGCTAAGTGATCTCCATAATTTTAAAAGCTGAGGATGGGGAAAAGAAAGTAAATTACCCAAGGTCACAAAACAAAGTAATAATTCTAAAGTCATCAATCTTGGAGGGCAACTAGATCTGCTAGGTTTTTAATCAGTATTTGAGCTCTATCAAGATATGATCTCATTTATCTTTGAAATTTTCTATCCCAGTCCTAAGCAATTTCTCTTTAACTATTTTAAGCAGATCAGAATGATACAGAAGGAACATGCAAGTAAATCAGAGGGTCTAAATTCAAAAATCTGCCTCTATCTCCTTGCTACCCATATGCTCTTGTACTAATTACTTAACTTATCTGCAAAATGAGAGCATTGGATTGCTTAAGCCCCTACCAGTTCATATGATCTCTACCCTTTCTTTAGTCTATTTGCAGTATCAAATGCAAAGGCACAGTTTACATTTGCAAATGCAAATGCTAGCTCCACTCTGGGCCCCTCCAAAATATATAGGGTAGGAAGGAATTCCATGCTGTAGGGACAGAATCGCTCTCTTCTCTGTCACTGGCAATCCACTGCTGATACTCTGTGATCTGGTAACCCTGTGTGATCTTCACAGGGTATGGTGCAACTTCTATAAGTGAATAGTAGAGTAGATAATTTTCTCTGAACAATTTCATTTACATGTGTCCCAAAGCCTCCAATAAGTTATTCAATCTTCAATTCTTTTCGCTTCTAAATTGTATTCTCATTTCATTTGTGAAGTCAAATGCAGAATAGCATGTGACTGCAAGTGGTGGACACCAGCCTGCAGTGACTACTGACCAAGGATCTCAACATATTGAATGATGAACAATACATTTCTGAAAGATAAGAAGGAACTCAAATATAGTGTTACATTTAAAAAAGAAAAAAATCCACTTGGAATTCATCTCCTTTGTAACCCTGAAGACTGGGAAGGATTAGCATCAGTGTTCTACTCTGTTAAATCAGCTTTTATAATATACTATTGTTATGCATTGGAAAATCTGATTTTATCTGTGGCCTATCCAAATATGTATAATAATGAGTCATGTTATAACAAGGTTTGCTTTATTTTCATTTCATTGTATTTTAATAACCCTATTGCCTCATGCCAAATTTTCTTCCCAAAAATGCCATCTCCTTTTCCTCACCTTTATCCTCCTTGTCAATTCAAATCTTCTCTACCATCTTTACCATGAATACCTTTCAACCCAAGAACATACTTGTGGAAAGAAAGTCTAACTGAATGGTGCATAGGTTCTTAGGTGCCTCTTTGGGGAATTCATCTAGTCCAACCTCTACACGATAAAAAGAATCCCTTCCACAGAATTCCCAGTTCTATCAGCAAGTCTCTGAATAAAGGGCTGTAATGATGGGGAATTCTCAAGCTTTCAAGACAATGGAGGCCATTACAGATAATTCCAATTATTAGAAAATTCTTTTTCTGAGCTAAACTTTACCACTTTATTACTTCTACCCACTGATTCAAGTTTTGCCCTTAAAAACTACACTAGAATAAATTTGATTCCTTTATGGATCTGACTCCTAGCTATCTCCTACTTCCCTGTTGTCACCTTCAGGACATCAAGACAAAGTCAGGCTTTGACCAATATTAGAAGAATGAAAAATGAGAACTAAGAAAATATGATGTAATAAAAAGACCACTGGACTATAAAGGGACCTAGATTTTGTTTTCAAGTCTACTAAACAAACTGTAATCCTTGTTAGATCTCTTAATTCTGAACCCTAGTTGCCTCATCTCTAAAATGGTGCTCATGATTGTTAGAATAGGGCCCTTTACCTTCAGGCCTAACAGACTGAAATTCTAAATTTAGAATCATTCCTTTAACAATAAACTCATTGTCCATGAGTAAAATGAAAATCCCTTGAGAAATGAATAGATGAAGCTATGATTCATCATTTATATTTTAGTCTGGATTGGTTTGCTTGTTTCTTTCCAAAAGAGAACTCTTAGAGTTAGTTTTGAGAAGATGGTTGAAAGGAAGGAGCTCAGTTCAAGGAAGAACAGTACAGAGAAGGAGAACAGACTAGATGAAAAGGAGAACAAAAAAGTCCCCAAGGGGCAAAAGTGCCCTGGGTAGGGAAGAAAGGGTGAAAGGGAATTCACTTTTGCTCTGATTGAGGTCCCTTAGACTTAGACATTCAGAGCTATAAAAACAACCCTGCCACCACTATCTTGGAAGAAGAGGCTAACAGTCCCCCTTTTTAAATGGGAAGTCAATCAATTAATTAAACAATAAATATTTATCAAATACTTGTAATATAATCAACCTTGTACCCTATGATAAAGCTAATGAAATATACTGGATAACTCCTTAACTTGCTCTGGGGTTTTCTTATTACAGATCTGAGTAAGAATTAGGAATGGTATTACGGTTGCTGTTGAGTTTATGGTTAGATGGTATCCATATCATCAAGGAATTAGTGCCTATGAGGTACTGAATGATGAAAATATAAAGAAAAACAAAATCTCAGTCCCTGCCTTCAAATTTCTCACATTCTAATGACCTAGAATATCCATATCAGGCTTTGTTTTTAATTGGGTTGAGGTTTGGTGTATAGGATCATGAGATGTTTAAAATGGAAGGACAGGACAAAGTTAAACAAAGTGAATTTCTATTCACTGAACAATGAATTTCTGAAAAATAATAAGCAACTCAAATATAGTTCAATGAACAGTGAATTTCATTTTTCAGTAAATACCTGTTGAATTATTACTGTTCACACAATAAAAAATTTTGACAAGATTATTGCCCACATGGAACTCACAATCTAGTAAAAAGATAAGATGTAAAACCAGATGGTTACATTACATCATGTATAAATGAAAAAATTTATTAGAAAAATTACTTATTAATGCTTATTACTTTGTGTTAAACACTGGTCCTGGAGAGAGAAAAAAATTGAATTCTCCCAAGAATTTTACATACTATTGGGAAGAGCTGGCATGAACTGAAATAAGCAAAATACAAAATGAAGGTACAGTACTAGCAACTGGAGACATCAATATTGACCTCCTGAAGGAGGTGGCACCTGAGTTGAACCTGGAATCTAGGTATTCTTTCAGGTAGAGGTAAGAAGAAAGTGCATTCCATAGAAAATGGGATATGAATTATCATACAAATGATATGAAGTTTTCTTTAGTCAATCCAGATGTAATCTGGATTTCCAGGAAAAGAACACACCAGTTTTTGAATGACATACTATCAATAATAAAGAAAAGAACCCCTACCTTCATTGATGTGTGTGTGTGTGGTGGGGGGTATGTCCCTAGGCACCGGAATACTCTAAGCAAGCAAAATAGATTGGATGCCAGATAAGCTCTGGGTAAAAAGAATAGATGGTCTAGGAGATTTAAAAACTCTGACAGAAAGTCTAGTGTTTAGTGTCTGCCTGGGGCTTAAGAATAATCTGTTCTATCAGACACAAATAGTACAAACCAGGAACAAGTTTCTGCCACTGGTTACACCTGAGACAGATGACAACAGGGAGAAAAATGGAGATAATTATAATCCAAATTCCGAATATCATGTCTCACGTGTTTGAGTGACATCACTCAATTGTAAGATATCTTTTTCTCTTGTCTTTTTTTTAGGTTTTTGCAAGGCAAATTGGGTCAAGTGGCTTGCCCAAGGCCACACAGCTAGGTAATTATTAAGTGTCTGAGACCAGATTTGAACTCAGGTACCCCTGAATCCAGGGCTGGTGCTCTATCCACTGCACCACCTAGCTGCTCCTTCTCTTGTCTTTCAAATAAAGTTAATAAGTATAATAGAATCTGCATTTTTTTCTCCTAACGAGCAATGGGAAGATATATTCTAGCAAAAAAAAAGATGTGGGAACAGAGAAACAACCATGTGGAGTCCATGGTATGGGGAAAGTCTCCAAAGGTTTCTCAAGAGCATCTCTATGTTACCTGAACTCGCCATGCCCAGAGAAGCTCAAGTTACACATAGAACCCCTGAAATGATAACTCTGACTTGAAATCCCCTTCTACTTTGCCTAGGTTCAGGGTGACTGTTTTAAATAATAAACTATAGGAAATCATGGCCTGAACTTCAGTATCATATTCTATTATTCAATAGCAATCCAATGGCAAAATTATGTATTTGAAATTTAAAACTGGATAAATAAACAAAAAAGGAATCTAATAGTAGAGACATTTTCTTCCCACATATACAAATGGGTATCACATTCTATACATCCTCATGTGGGTTTAGGATTGAAAGCTCCTGGGATAAATTTACCATTCCATTACCAACTGTAAATTAGCTTCTCATCCCATTCCCATTCAAAGAATGACCATTGTAGAGATCCACTAACCTCCTGGAACAGGGAAGAATATGATGAATTATTCCAACTTGACTCTGGAGTCATACGAATTTTTCTGAGAACCCCTCTCATCTATTGTAATATGCAAATTCTCTCTCTCTCTCTCTCTCTCTCTCTCTCTCTCTCTCTCTCCCCTTCCCTTCCCTCCTTCAAATGAAAGCATACTTCTGAGGTTACTATTCATTTACGTCTGTGCTCTGTTTCCTATTTTTTTGTATTATAATTAATACATAATAAATATTTGTTATAAATTAATACATAATAAATAATCCTTAGTCAATACTCCCTGGATTAATACATAATAAATTATCAATGCTTTTCATTCATTCATTCATTTAACCTAGAGAAAATCTGAGTAGAGGGAGGGTGGTAAAAATGGGAAGAAAACACTGACAAAAAAAGAAATTCCCTACATCATCACTGAGATGGCCACCCCGCCCCCCCCCACTGTGTGAAGGGGAATAGGGTGGAGAATGAAGAAGAAAGTAGGAAGATTCTATATGTCTTTGACCTTAAATGAGGTGTGGGGAGGGGAAGGGGGAGAAGGAAAGGGAGGGAGGAGTTGAGAAAATTATATTTTTATTTTCGCTAAACTCTAACTGAAATTTAATCACTTAAAAACATCATTCTGAGAAAAACTGCACTTTAGGCTTAACTGGATGCCAAAATGTTCATGTCCAACACACACAGAAATACCAAAAGTTTAAAAACCCATGATCTAGGTAGAAGGAAAAGAAAACACTCCTATAATAAATATGAGCTTCTTTCTGTGAGTAATTCAAGGATAATGTCCTGTTATACATTAATTTACCTATAAATTTCTTCATCTGGTTATTTAATCATTTTTATGACAATAATCACAGAACATTGCAAAAGAAAATACTATGAAAATAATTGCTGCTTACGCACCATTTTCTGTTTCAGAGGATGAGAAAGTAGAGAAATGCTTTGAGGAAATACACAAGACCCTCCAAATTAAATCAGCTTATACATTGATTTAAATTATATATTTAAATATTTAAAATAATTACATAAATAATAATTAAAATAAATGAGGTAAAAAATAATTAAAATTTATTTTACTTCATGGGCCGCTTAGGGCCAAAGAATTCATTACCAAGTTGTCAAAATACTAGCAAAACTTTCTCTGTACATAACTAGTTGATTCTTATCCTTTGTTATTGAAGACCAAAATGGCATCACTATGTTTGACACAAATTACACTGTGTCCAACTTTAGCTGATTAGACCAATAAAGAGCTCAAAATGCTTTACCACAGGTTGGGTACAAATAGTTCATGTGAACACCTGTAGTGGACATACTAAACTTACACATATCATGTTGCCTTTGAGCTGCTTCAATTCTGCCATCCTCATAGAGTGCAGTGCGCTCACTGATGAGGATAAGCCATGCTGGGTGGTCCTGTGTCAGTGTCTCACATACTGTACAATCAATTCTGAAGTTTTTTCAATGAGACCTTCAGGGTATCTCAGTATTGCTTCTTCTGATGCCCCTTGTGAATGCTTTCCCTGTGTGAGTTCCCCCTTAAAATAGTATTTTTGGCAAGCATAAATCTGGCATTCTGACAACATGTCCAACCCATTGTAGTTGCATTCTCTGCAGTAATGTCAGAATGTTAGGCAGTTTAGCTCGAAAAATGATCTCAATGTCTGTTATCTTCTCCTGTCAGCTGATCTTCAGAATCTTCCTAAGACAAGTTAAATGGAAGTGATTCAGTTTTCTGACATGGTGCTAGTAGACTATTCAGGTTTCACAGCCATATAGCAATGAGGTCAGAAAAATGATTCTGCAGACCTTCAGTTTGGTAGTAAATCTAATAGCTCTTGTCTCCCACATTTTCTTTTGAAGCCTCCTAAAAACTGAGCTAGCTCTGGCAATACATGTGTCAACCTCATTATCAATGTTTATTCTTGGAAAAGACACTGACAAGGTAAGTGAACTAACTTGTCCCACAGCACTCAAAACTTCATTTGCTGCAACCAATGGTTCTACATATGGATGGTGTGGTGCTGGCTGATGGAGCACCTGTGATTTCTTGTTAGACCAAAATTAGACTAGTGGCAGAGAATCGATCCCTACTTTGTTGCATCTCAGCTTGAGAAGCTGCCTTGAGAGCAAAGTCATCTTCACACAGAAAATCATGCACCAACACTCCCTCCACTTTGGTCTTGGCTTGTAGCCTTTCCTAGATGAAGAATTTACCATCAGTGTGGTAGCAGACCTTGAGGTCATGTTTTGCCTCATTGAAGGAGTTTGATAACATGGCTGAAAATATCATGCTAAAAAGTATGGTAGTAAGGATACATTCCTCTTTCACTCCATTAGTGACTGGGAAATCTTGAGAGCATCATCCATTATCCAGAACCCAGGCTCTCATGCCATCATGAAATTGATGTACAATACTGATAAACTTCTCCAGGCAAACAAATTTTAACATAATTTTCCATAAATCCTCACAACTGATGATATCAAAGGCCTTGGTCAGATCAACAAATGTTGTATACAGATCTCTATTCTGTTCCTGGCATTTTCCCTGGAGTTGTTGTGCAGCAATCACTATATCTACTGTTTCTCATCCTTTCTGTAGTCACACTGAATCTCCGTAAGGTGACCATCTTCCAAGTGAAGGATCAGCCTATTAAGAAGGGCTCTAGCAAGAATCTTACCAGCAGTGGCTAAAATAGAAATACCCCTGAGATTGTCATAGGGCAAGCTATTCCAGAATTCTCTGACCATTAATCTCAGGCAATGAATGCCCATAAAATGGGCAGACATAGGGTATACTTGGCATAAGCATCAAATTGTTGTGGTGTCTACAAGATACAGACCAAACTGAAGAGAGATTCCCTAATGATAGTGGGGCTCTTCTGATGCTCTTATTTGTAAAGACACTGGGTTTATTACATCAAGGTCTCTGACATTGCAGTATATTAGATTAAATATATAAAAACTCAAATGATTTTGATTTAATTATCCATACAGAAAATACTAAGTGGGTGAAGATTGTCTATAATTCTGACAATCCAGTCCAGTTACATAAGAAACTCATAGAACTTGTCTGTTAGATCCACTAGACAGACATTTGACATGCCTTATTTGTCTATTTGTCAAATCAATTTGTCTATTAGTCAAATAGACATTTATCTATTTAAAGAATAGGCAGTAAGTTGGACCCAGGAGAAAAAGATTGCTTTTGGGAAACTGCAAAGTTCTTTTAATGACCCCAGTTTCTCCTTTGGAATGCTAATATTCTATTAGTCTAATATGGCTGTAAATCACAGAACACAGAACAAGCTGAGCTCTGAGTTTCTTAGTCACACATTGACACCACATACTTCTAATTTGCTTCCTATTTTTTTTATTTCCATTTCAGGAAGCAATTCATTCCTCCTTCTATTCCCTACCTTTTAAAGAGAAATTCTTGGTCTGATCTGTAAATCCTAACTCTCAACAAAATCATTACTTTAATATTTTATTATGGAAAATCTTTACCATTGAGACAAGTGAGGAAAGTTTATCTCTTTTTTCCAAGTGGTCATTTGGAGCTTGGACCTTTCCTATATTGATTGGAACCCCTTTTCCATGAGCAGTTGGTAAATTCATATTTTTTTTAATTTTGGATTTTTGCCAGGCAATGGGGTTAAGTGACTTGCTCAAGGTCACACAGCTAAGTACTAAGTGTCTGAGACTGCATTTGAACTCAAGTCCTCCTGACTCCAGGGTTGGTCCTCTATCCACTGCACCGCCTAACTAACCCCTAAAGTGATATTCTTTTATTTTTTTTAGGTTTTTGCAAGGCAAATGGAGTTAAGTGGCTTGCCCAAGGCCACACAGATAGGTAATTATTAAGTGTCTGAGACTGGATTTAAACCCAGGTACTCCTGACTTCAGGGCAGGTGTTTTATCCACTACGTCACCTAGCTGCCCCCTAAATTGATATTCTTAAAGAAAAGGTCAATCATTCCCCTACTTAGGAAATTTCCATAGTTCCTGGTAACTCGAATATAAAGTACGCACTCCTCTGTTTGACATTGTAAGGGCCATCACAACCTGCTTCTCATCTACTTTTTTTCAAGTTTGATTATATATTAGTCTTCTTCAGGTACTAGACTATCCTGATGAACTGGCCTTTGTGCCATTCCTCATACAGAATATTCTTTCTCCCTTGTCTCTACCATTGTACATTCTGTTCCCCATGCTTGGAATGTGCACCCTCCTCACAGTTATTTCCTAGAAGCCCTAGTTAACTTGAAGGCTCAGTTCATAGATTTGCAGGCTTGAGGGACTAGAGTTGAAAGGGCCCTCAAAGACCATCAAATATTATTTTGTGTTTATTTTGAATATTCCTATGCAAATTCATGTATTTTTTCTAAAGATTGAAAACTCCTGGGGGCAGCTAGGTGGTACAGTGGATATCAAACCAAGCCCTGGAGTCAGGAGGACCTGAGTTCAAATCCAGCCTCAGACACTTAATACTTAGCTGTGTGACCTTTGACAAGTCCCTTAACCCTATTGCCTTGCAAAAATTTTAAAAAGAAAAGAAAAAGAAAGAAGAATGAAAACTCCTTAAAGGCAGAGACCACTTTGTTTTTGTCTTTAAATTCCTAGACCATAATAAAATTCTACAATAACACCTTATTGTGATGTAGAGGTAACCCTAGTTTTTGGAAGGCTTGGCCAGTGGGATGGCAGTTCTGACAGACTATAATATTTTGAAGTATGGCCCCTACAACAAAGCAACAAACAACAGTAAAGATCAACTATTTTTTAGAACAACCAAACTAATTACAGAGAATGTGCTACATGTGCTACATCACCATTAATCTGGCCATAGGATGAAGAACTTTTTTTTGGTCTAAAAATTTGTGAGCAAAGAAAATTTTTAAATGTACTCAGTTTTTTATTTTATACTTAAATAAATTGCTATATTCCAGAGATCAAATAAAGAAGGTAAAAGGAACTGTAAGAATAAAAGTATTTATAGTATTTCTTTTACAAGTGACTAATAATTGAAAAATATAGTAGTGCTCATAAATTGTGAAATGGTTGAAATTAAGGTGTTAACCAAGTTTTTACTAAGCTATCTCTAACCTGGTCATGTCAAAGCAAGTCAGAGACAGAGTACCAGTAAATCAGATAGTGGTTTATTAAAAAATTTCCTTTTTTGTAAGGAACTGATTTGCAAGTAATGGGATTACTCTATTCCTTGAAGCTCCACTTTGCTATTTTGGAGCCAAATATTTTATACCTGATCACAAGTGAGCAGGTGAATCATAGAACAATAAGATTTGGGGCTTGAGTGATATTCCCAAAATAAGCCCAACATGCAAGACAATATAACAATTCCATCACTTATGAACATACAAATAGGAGACCCGTGGGAACAGTTGGGTTCATTATATAATTTGGGGGTTATGGTACAGTATAAGGTATATGATACACTTCACTTAACACAAGCAAGCACAATTCAGAGCAGGATCTGTCATGACTGATGGATGACTTCTGTTTACTCTTTTCCCAGACCCAGAGCCTGTCTGTAAAAAGATCTCTAGAATCCAAGTTATTATTATTAACTTTATCATACATATCTTAATAATCAATATAAAAAGTATAACTTTTGATAATGGCATATGAATGTTATGTGATAATATTGCTCTGTAAGAAATAGTAAAAGATGGTTTCAGACAAACTTGGAAAAACAAGAAAGACAGAGTAAAGCTAATACAACTTGGAGAACAACTTATATAACAACAAAAATTGTAGAAAAGATTTAAGAACTCAGGTCAATTCAGGGCAGTTAGGTTGCACAGTGGATAGAGCACTGGTTTTGAACTCAAATACTTGATACTTGTGTATGATCTTGAGCAAGTCACTTGGCCACAGTGCCCTACAAAAACAAAAAATCAGGAAAAGAACTCAAATCAATTCAATACCTAACCATGATTCCAAAGGACTATTATTGAAACAGGCCACCCATATCTTTACAAAAAGGTATACGAGTCATACATTTTTGCACACAGTCAATGTGTGTGTGTGGCAGGGGGGTTGCTAGATAATAGTAGCTGACAAAACAAAATCTTTATTTTGTTTTCACTTTTTTTAAGGCACGAGGGGAAAGAATTGAAGGAAAGCTAACAATGGGGCTACAAAAATGAAAAGAAAATAAAAAACAGTAATTGGAAGGCATTTAAAAATGCATAGAGAAGGGGAGGGAAAGCCAGAATGGTGAAATAGAGGAAGAATTACTGCCCAGTTCTCTCAACATTCCTCTTCAAAATATTTTGATATAATACCTGAAATTGCTTTCTAGAGAAGCACAGTCAAGAGATGAGATGAGCCATTTTTCCAGAACAAGACAACTTGCAAGATCAGAAGGAGAGATCTTAGCAGGACTGGTCCATCTCAGAACACCTTGCAGGCAACTATAATAGCAGCTGCAATAGTTTCAGGAGCGCTCAGCCCAGGTAGTTGGTCAAGAAAAGATTTCAGAGGACACTCATGCTACTCCATTGTATAGTGCAACTCCATTGCCTATATACAGTTCTGAGTTATAGTTCCAAGGTGGAGAGGAGCTTTGTGATCTTAAGGGACAGTAGACCAGGAAAGCTGTCACCACACCTCTCCCGGGATCAAACCATCTTGGAAGAACCAAAACCTTACAGATCCCCAGAACTAGTTATGAAAATATCTGTGTGAAAAAGTCTGAAGCTTGGGGCAGTGCCCTCCCCCAACAGGTGAACAAAGCTCAAGTTTAACATGAAGTTCAAAGTCATGAATTGGGATGGGAAAATTAACAAATAATAATTTTTTTAAAAAAATTGACCATAAATCTGTCAGCTTAATGATTGAGTGTGTGAGTGAGCAAAGAGAAAGACAAGAGTGAGGATTTGGATGCCATGAACACCATGTCTACATTCATTTTGGTTCAAATGGAGTTACATGCCACCTAATTATGAGATTTATATAACAAATTTCCAAAGCAGAGATAAGAAAATGGAGTGCTCTTGATAAAGTTTGGGTTAAATATAGTGAAGAATTCATGAGACTATGACCCCAGAATTATAAAGGACATAAAATTAGATTTATTTCCTCAAAACAATACAGAGTTCCTTATTGGACCTCTCCCTTTACAAGGAGGAAATAGGGAGTGAGTCTTCAGAGTAGTAACTCATTATGGCCAAGAGCCTTAATTGAGAAATAGCACAAAAACAAAGATAATTAACTCATTGGTTTAACTCTTTGTTAACATAAAATTTTTCCTTCATCATTTCTCCGCTCAAATAGTTTACCCAAATGCATTTGAGGTTCTGGATGAAGATTTCATCTTCTGATGCTTCCTACTGTCCATACCTAGTGGGTCTTCATTGAGGGGGAATTGAGTATAGGCAAACTCCTCATTCCAAGGCTGGTGCTCTCTTCAGTTGCTAATTGGGGATCACTACTTATAATCTGGAGGAGACAAATCCTACAAAGAGATTAAACAGATGGGACCAAAAATGATCAAGGGAAAATTATTTCAGGTGCCTAAAAAGGAAAAAAAAATACTAATCACCAAGGTTCAGGGATTTTTACTGCTTTCTTTCAAAACATCTAGTATCAACACATCAAAAAAACAGAAGCTCCTCTTATCCGACTCCCCATTTAAGGAAACTGAAGCTTAAAGAGGATCAATTAGTTGTTAACTGATGCAGTGAAAAGAGTATAATCAAGAAAGCATTGCAGACAATAAATAGCAGTATTGTAATGATGATCAATTATGACTTAGCTACTTTAATCAATATAATGATCCAATACAATTCCAAAGGGCTCACAACAACAACAAACACAACAAAACTATCCACATCCAAAGAGAGAACTGAGGAGCTCTGCAGAATAGTTTTTCCATTTTATTTTCCTTTTTTTTAACAATATAGTTAATATGGTAATATATTTTTGCAGGAAAAAATAGAAAGAAAATTAGATTAGCAGAAAATACAGACAAGCAGAGTAGCTTTAGAAACAATATGTTTAGTTTGTTCTGTGCTTTAAAATAAAAACAATCTGCTCAGGTTCTTGGTTTCATGTATAATCCTTTCTATATACTTTGTATATATAGAAAATGCTTGCTTTAGAAAATTCCAAAAGACTCATGATGGGAAATCCTATCCACATCCTGAGATGTTTTTGTTGGTTTTTTTCCCCTTTCTTATGGATTTTTCCTTTTGCTTTGATTCTTCTTTCACAATATAATTAATGTGGAAATTTGGAATAACTTGGGAAAATGCTTGCATATATATCCTATATCAAATTGCTTTCTGTCTTGAGGAGGGACAAGGGGAAGAAACTGCTTAGTTCATTAAGAGTACAGTACTTAGATCCTAACAACATAGTTCCAGTTGTGCTTATAAAAGGTATAAATAACAGTGAAGAGAATGAAAATGGGAAAATCAGACAAATTGAATGATGATAGATAGATAGATACATACATACATACATACATAGATAAACAGATATTGAAAAAGGTGACCCAATGAACATTAATAAGTACTGATCTATATATTCTTCCTTTCCCTTGTATATCTTCTATGAGAATCATCTATACATGAACTGAGATGAAATCTTACCTTCTACAAGAAATCTTTCCTGACCCTGACACTTAATGTTAGTGAGGTGCCTCAATGTTTTTTTTTAAAAAATATCCAGTGTATTCTGAATATAGGTTGTTTTTACAAAATAGTTTGCATATTGTCTCCTCCATTAAACTGTGAGATCCTTGAAAGATGGGAGAGCATTTTTCCTTCCTATTTATCCCTAAGGCTTAGTATAGTGCCTGGTAGCTAGTAGATGCTTAATAAATATTTGACTGACTAACAGAATCATCCATGAAAGAATTGAGGGCATCATCTATGAATATATTAGTAGAGAACAAGAAGACTTTTGCAAGAAATATTCTGTAAAATACCAAATATTTATCATTTTACAATATACTGAAAAATATGGATATTAATGATCCATTGTGCTTAATATTTATTGATTATTTAAAAACAACTCTGAGGTACCATCTCACATCTATTAAAGTGACTAATATGACAAAAAGGAAAATGTAGGATGATGAAGGGAATGTGGGAAAACTGGAACACTGATCCAATCCTTCTGGAAAGAAATTATGCCCAAAGAGCTCTAAAAAGTGTTATTGATTCAGCAATAACACTTCTAGGTCTATAACCTAAAGTCATCCCCCCCCCCAAAAAAAAAGGAAATGACATAGTTGTACAAAAATATTTACAGCAGCTCTTTTTGTGGTGGGTAAGAATTGGAAATCAAAAGGATACTTATCAATTGGGGAAGGCTAAACAAGCTGTGGCATATTTTGCTATAATAAATTAGAAGCAGAATGATTTCCAAAAAAATGGAAATATATGAACTGCTGCATACTGAAGTGAGAACCAGGAGAATGTTGTACACAGTAACAGCAATATTGTCCAACAAAGAACTGTAAATTACTTAGCTATTCAGGCAATACCAAAGGACTAGTGATGAAGCATATACTATTCACCCTCAGAGAAAGAACTGATGTTGATTGAATACAGACTGAAGCAAGCTACTTTTTCCTTTCTTTTTTTTCCTTTTGAGTCTTTTTGTACAAAATTATTAATATGGAGGTGTTTTACATAATTGTTCATGTAAAACTTATATCTGATAGCTTATTATCTCAGTGAGGGGGACTGAGGGAGAGAAGGGATAGGAAGAAATAGAATTTGGAACTCAAAACTTTAAATAAAAATATTTTTTAAATGGAAAAGGAAGTTGCATAGGCATATATGTTAGCTGATTTTGCTGAACAATTTTGGTTCCTTTTTAAAATCTTTGTTGCAAAGGAGGGCTTGCTGAGCGGGGTGGGGGAAAGGGAGGAAAGGGTAGATTTAGAAATTATTGGGGGTGTTATGATCACCTCAGCTGCCACATAACCAACCTTTTTTGGAAAACTGGCATGAGGCAGCTAGGTAGTACAGTAAATAGAGCAATGGCCATGGAGTCGGGAGAACTTGAGTTCAAATTTGGCCTAGCTGTATGACCATGGACAAGTCACAACTCCACTGCCTTAAGAAAAAAAAAATTTAATAAAAGCAAACTGGTATGCTGGTATACCAATTAGAGAATTAGTATTTTCCAGATAGCTTCTTTTGCTGCCCCAATTAAGATACAAACCTATTTTTCCAGACTGGGAACACTTCATTGGCCTCCATTTCAATAATTCAAAATATAAAAAATGCTCATTCATTCATTCATTTAACTTGTTTTGTGTTTCTTATCCCTCTTTTGTTCTTCCTTCCACCATATTCTCTGTTTTGTTCTCTGCTTGAACGAGACCATAACAAGGGGAAATTTATTTAAATGACAAATAGGGATGTGAGGAAGGAATGGGTCATAGCCTGTGCTTCTCAGTGGCAACAATTAACCATATTGGAGAGCCATCTTCACCTTTGTTGTATGCTGTCCTCTGACTATCCTAGCTCATGAAAAAAGGACCTAGAGCTGGAACCTTCATAGTGATGGCAGCAGAATCCCTGAAACAAACTATGATTTTTCAGAACTTACAAACTGATTTCTCAGTTACTAAAATAGTGAAATTTGCCATATCATACTTTATATTCAGTAAATGGAATTACTAAAATATCCCACTAAAAAAAATATCCCAGACAAAGAATATCCATTCAGAAAATGAAGTACTAAAATCTTAAGCTAGTATTTCTAGTAGCTTTCATTATGTCCAATCACTGCCCTGTGATTTCAGGCAGAAAGTGAAAAGTGTAATAGTATCAGCATTAATACTCCTAATTGAGAAACACTTAGAATATGTCAAACAAAAGCAAAGAAAGTTTAAAAGTGTTTATTCTGTATACTGCAACATAGCATCTCAGCAAGTGAAACAGATTTGTTTCTGTATCTATAATCATTGCTAACTGACCAATAAGTTAACCATTGAAATGAATTATCTTCTGCCGTGGTAATAAGTTATAATCAGTATTCATCCCTGTTGGATTTTCTTTGTCATGATCCTCTATGATTTTGTCACTTATACTCTTTGAAATATATTCTATATATTCTATATTTCTTCTGTAAAATAATTTACATTAAGAAAAAAGAAATTATTGTGATATGAAAATAAAAGACATAAGTTAAAAACTTTAAAAACCAAAAAAAAGAAAAAGTGTTTGACTTGCTAGAAGAAAATGTCACTTTATAGTCTTTTCTTTCATAAATCAAGAACATGCAAGATTTCTTGGATAATATAACAGAAATAGTACTGTTCAATGACCTTTTGATCATCAAGGGAGGAATCAAAACACGTATGTTAGCCAAATATAATCACCACAGTGATAGAGAAAATCCTGCAGAGTCTAAGTCAAAGAATGAGTCTCTGTTGATGGTGAGGTCCCCGAGATGTTCCTACTTGTGTATTACAAATTCATTTCAACAAGTCCCCAGAATATTGCAGAGCCTCTTTGAAAAGATTTAAAATGGGACAGTTAGGTGGTGCAATGAATGGATGGAGCACAGTTCTTGTCATCAAGAGGACCTGAGTTCAAATCCAGCCTCGGATATTTAATAATGACCTACCTATATGACCTTTAATAAGTCACTTAAACCCACTGTCCTGCAAAAAAAAACAAAAAGAAAAAAGATTCATAATCAAAGGAGTGTGTTCTTTCCATCCACATAGAAAAAGTGTCTGGACTTCCAAGATGGCTATCTTCGCCGAGCGTTCCATTCAATTCCCGGCTTCGGAGCGGGGCGGCGGAGAGGCGCGAGGGGCCGGGGCCGCCGCGGAGGGCGCAGGGGGCCGCGCCGGGCCCGGGGCGCGCCGGGGGTCTCCGGGCCTCCCGCCGGCGGGGCCGCCTTGCACCCTGGAGAAGCTGATGAAGGCGTTCGCGTCTCTCAAGTCCTTCCAGAAGCAGCAGCCCGGGCCGCCCGGGGCGGAGGAGCCGGCGCACCGACCCTTAATAAATTAGAGTTCAAAGAGCTTAAATGACCTGCCTCTGCTCCTACAGATAGTGATGAGGGGTCTCCAACAGGAAAACCTCTGCCATGAGTCCAGAGACTTCAGGATCGTCTATTTGGAGGGTGGGAAGCTGAATTCTGTGTTACCCACAATGTCCAATGCAACCATACTTTCCCCTTTATCTGTTCCCCCCTGACACTACTCCACTCTGTCCTTCCTCCTCCTACTACTACTACTCTAAAAATTATCAACCTCTTTCCATGGACTCTGGCTCTCTTTGATCCTCATTCGCCTGTTTCAATGGCTGTTCAGGTGCCTTTGGGAAAATTACCTTCCTTTCTCCCTACACCTTATCTATTCAGTTCCCCATACAATCTGAAAACAAGCACTCTGGTGACTTTGTGCCCCTTGGCTCTGTTAGCAGACATGGATGGGAAGACCTTTATTATTTTATTTTTCACCCCAAATCTACCACTATTCTTCTGAATTCCTCTACCTCTGTTGAAGACACCAGTTGGCCAAGTGGACAGCTCCTTAACTCTTGTTTTTCACAAAGGTGACTCCTAGCAGAACAGTCATGAAATAGAAAAAGAGGCACCGATGGCATGCTGCAGTCACAGGAGGTTTCCAAGTTTTTAACTTAGAAAAGAATAACAAGATCTATCCCTTTTGGCAGCTTTGCGAAAGATGGAGCAGAATGAAGAGAGAAGTTTGAAATAGGAAAACCAAACTGAAAGCATATTTTCTTGCCCTCCTTTCTCACTCCCATAACAAATTTGAAAAACTTGGAAACCTCACCACTTTGCCATTGGTGACTGTTTTCATGACTGGTCTGCTAGGAACCACCTTTGTGAGAAACATTCTTTGAATATTCCAAGCTGAAATCAGTTTGAACAAACTCTGGGAACCAGACTCCCCTTGTTTTCCTATTCTTGTTACACTCTCCTATGTCTTGGCGATGCAGGGAAAGGAGAGGTGTGGGAGACTGGGAAAACTTGCTACTCCTACTTCTGGGAAGAGTAGTAGAGCTTAGGCTACAGTATTAAGAAAGTGGTTATAGGGGCGGCTAGGTCAAATCAGGTCTCAGATACTTAATAATTACCTAGCTGTGTGGCCTTGGCTAAGCCACTTAACCCCATTGCCTTGCAAAATCCCAATAAAAAAAGAAGGTGGTTATAGGCTTCTCTCACATATTTTATGAGCCAGATTGGGGAAATTATGGCCTATATTATGACCAGCAGAGTATATTTTAGTAATGTATTTTTACCTTTCAACATATATTTCATAACCCATTTATTTTTGGATATAGTGTGACCAAACAGCCTTATAATGGCATTCTTTAGAAAGAGGGCAACATTGGTGGCTCTAGTGGATGGACCACCTGCCTTGAAGTCAGGAGAACTTGAGTTCAAATTCTTTTATCTTTTTTTAAAATTTTATTTATTTAAGGCAGTGATCACACAGCTAAGAAATCATTAAATGTCTTTGGTTGGATTTGAACTTGGGTCTTCCTGACTCCAGGGCCAGCGTTCTATCCACTGTGCCACCTAGTTGCCCCTTGAGTTCAAATTGAGCCTAAGACTTACTAGCTCTGTGACCCTGAATCACTTAATTCTGATTACCTTCTTCCAATTCCCTCCTTCCCCAAGAAGCACTTCCAAGACTATTGTATTAAGCAGAAACCTATTATATGTATATTGAACTATGGAATTGACTGTTCATCTTGTGGCCATTAATTCTCTTTTTTGATTATATACTTTTGTTTTTGATGTTCAGAAGGCACCTTATCTATAGTTCTGGGTGTTTTCTGGAGAATTCCAGTGAAGACAGACAGTTTTTGTTCTGGTAGGATACGTTGATTTTTCCTCTTATTAAGACTTATACACATATTAAAATTTTTCTCAGTGCTGAGAAGAATATTTGGAAAACCTTGGGGGAGAGGACAATTTTAGGAAATTTGGTCTTCCTTTGCAGTTTGAATAATTTGGCTTCCCAACCCATCTTTAAAATTTTTTCTTTTGTCTTTAAAGGAAGTAAAAATAGCCAATATAGTTTTTATCTAGTGCAAAATAAGAACAGTACGTTGATTAGTTGTCCAGATAAAATGTTCGATTTTAAAGCCTAACCTAAAAAGGACATCTCTTTTCCCTTGCCAGTTTCACACAGCCTGGATTTTTTTTAACCTTTAGATATAGTACAAGAGGAAGAAATTGCTTTTAAGGCTAGTTTCCTAAAGTGAATAGATTTAAATTATTTTAGAACAGGTAAAAATATTTTTGTAGAATGTCAATTCATGTCTTAAAGATTCCACAAGTGGTCCTATTAATTCTGAGAAGTGAAATAAAATTAGCAAGTATTTAAGTGGATTTATTCAATTTTTTTTGTTGTTTGAAAACACAAGACATTCATCAGTTGAACCAGACACAGAAGTTTCCATCTGTGTTAAAAAACTTAGAATCCTCAAATTCTTTTCTAGTAGAGACCATTGAATTTATGTATTTCAATTCCCTTATTTTACAAATGAGGAATCTGAGACCCTGAGAAGGGACCTAACCATGGTCATACAACTACTTAGAGGTGGAGCTGGGAAATAAATTTGGGGCTCTTGCCTTATGGTCCTTTGTCTTTTCACTAGACAGCAACTGCCTCACCTGTAGCACAGCATTCATTGTGAGTCACACACTGATAACTCTCAATTTCTTTGGTGTTTATGTTCCACATGAAAGCCTGTCTTTGGAAATAAAATTCATTGTAGAAAAGAAAAAAAAGTGTCTGAAGAATTTCTGTTCTCAGATTTCAATATACATTTGGTTGGACACCCTATAGAAGTATTTTGGAATAGGTAGTATAGGCATACACTGCAAGGGACCTAAAATTGAATAACAGGAGGAAAGCAGGTAAAATGGCTTTCAGGAAATTTCACAGCTTTTTTTTTAATTAACTCTAATCTTTCTATGAGAATAAAGGACAATCTTTTGCAAAAATAACATTTTGCCAATGTTTCTCTATGGCAGTGAGATACATGAGGAATTCCACATACTACAAAGAACTAATTATGAACATTACCTAGAAAGCAATGGAGTCAGATAGTGAATGTAAGAAAACTACCATATAACAATGAGGAATTCTAAAAAACAAGAGTAAAGAGCAAGAATCTGTATGATAAGAAGAGAAAATGGAACTGCTCATATGGCAAGTTTAAGGAAAGCTAAACCAAAGAGCTCTATTGATTCTCTTATGAAGTTAGAAGAAATAAAAGAAGGCTTCAACATGTTGGTGTGCCCTATGTCATGAACTTTTGGGAGAATGTGAACAAGAATCACACATGATGGGGAAAGAAAGGTCAGGTTTGAATCTACATTGTTGAAAAGGTTCCCAAATGGGTGTGATTATAGATGCAACGGAGTATTTTAATATCCTCAAAACCTGGCTCATTTTTTTTTGACAGAATTTGTTATTTTACCAGAGGAAAGGACTATGACAAGGAACCTCCTCCACAATTACAGATAACATCTTCTCTGTACCTTAGTTTAGGGCACTGAAAGGTAAAATTCACTTGACTTAAAATGCATATCACAAGTTTGGATAAGAGATGGGATTTGACATTACTGACTCCTAGGCCAACTTTTGATCCATGTGCCATGTTGCATCTCATCTGGCATAAAGAGTGCTTAATAAATTCTTGCTTATTAATCAGTAAAGATTCACTCTTAATTCCCCCCAAAGACCCCAAAAGCTCATTCCAAGAAAATATCTAATTGAGTTATAGAGGTTGGAGTGGAAAGAGGGAGGACGGAATAAGAGTCTTCATTTTTCTTTTTATATTACAGTAAAAGTAATATACTGTTCTTTGCCTCTAGAAGGAAACACGCATTTATTGAGCTAGGTAACAGGCACTTTTTGTGCTTTACAATCATCTCATTCAATCTTCACAACAACCCTGGCAGATAGATGCTGTTATTACCTAAACCCATTTTATAGAGGGGGGAAACCGAGGCAGAGAGCAGTTAAGGGACTTATTCAGGGACACAGAGGTACTTAGTGTCTGGGGAAGGATTTGAACTTAGATTTACCTGACTCTAGACTCAATATTCTATTCATTGTACCATCTAGCTGTCTTTATGGTCACAAATTCTTGCATTGTCACTTTCTGGCAGCCACTCTGTTGTGCTAGCATTAGCATTTGCAAAAGCTATTGATGCCCTTTCATTCCCTATCCCAAATAATGTTGAAGGTTAAGTGCTATTAGTTTTAGAAAAAAAAGAGAAAAAATATTGTATATTGCTGGGAATTAAAGGGTAACTTCATATTCTTCTAAATTGCCATTAATATCTGTGGAAACTGCAGCTCAGTCGTCTTCCTGTGTATCCATAGAGTTGTCCAAGATCTTCTTAGCCCCATCCAAACTCAAATTTAGAGATATTCAACTGTAAGTCACCTACCCCAGAACTGAAACACACATCCTAAAGCTACTCAGTTAAGATATGAACTTTCAGACCTGGCCCAGATGCCAAACAAGAATAAGCTCTCAGGAAATGGTTTCAAAGTATTTATTGCCTCAGAAAACTGGCTCAAACTTCCAACAATCTCAATTAACAATTTCTTAATGCTTGGAGAAAAAACATACAGGGCAAACCACACCCATGCCACTGTGATTCTACAAACCCCAATCAGTGCATTTCCCTTATCTTATACATAAAAAATAAACATCTACCTCTGGCTCCCCTAATTCCAGTGATTAAGTTACCATCTGCAAGGAAAATCTTTGACCCTCTATTACCATTCACCATGCTATCATCAATAACTTCTTACTCAGTTCCTAATTTCCTTTGCTTTCCCTTTCCACATGCCCTCTGTAACCTTGATCTTTCATCCAAGATCTCTTTAACTCTTTCCATCTCTTTTTCATTTACAGAAATCTGACTCTTCTGAAGATAGCATCATTCTCAGCAGAGCTTGCCATTCCTCAAAAATGTCCTAGAAGATACTGTATTAGGAGGAAGAGCCACTCTTTGTGCTCCATTGTTACTTCTAGATCCTTCTGCTGCTCTACAACCTTTTCTCTATTGATGTTTACCACTAGCATTTGTTATTGATCTGTGTTCCTGTATTCCAATTGCTTTGGATTAATTTTGTTCCTTTCTCAAGAAACTTAGTCTCTAGCTTAAACTTTCTTTTCTTTACCAATTCCCAGTGTCAAACTTGGGGATTTCAATTTGTGCATTAATGTCCTCTTGAATTTCTCATCCTCTAGGTACATCAAACTTCTCTGTTCCATTGAGCTTCAACTCTAATCCACCTCAGCTATTTGGAAATCTCTCTAGCTAGTTACCATAAAAGCCAAACTCAACTACTTCTGTGAACTCAAGGTTTGAAACTCCCCCTCTGATTATAATCTTCATATCTTATTTCTTTTTCACTCATCCTAAATTTAATCTTCATTCTCACTGTAACTTTCATTTCTTCATTTCTGAATTGTATTCTCTATTTTCTTCCCTCTCTTCACAGTCTTGATCCTATAATTAGTTATTTCAATTTTGCCTATCACCCTTTAATCCTTTCTCTCTTTGCCCTTAAACTATTTGTACCCTGTCATTCCTTAAGGCTCTGTCATCCACATCACCTACTTTCTCTGTTTCTACTTCCTTATTACTGAATGCCCCTAGAGACAGTCATGTCACCATGAGAACTGAACCCATCACAAATTCATGCTTACTGATATCAACTAAGTCCTCAAGCTTACCCCGCCCCGAATCATTTGACCTAAATGTTCTCTTGTTTTTTAGCCTTCAATGCCACCCTCATCCTTATCTCTAAGGAAATTTCTACTGCTTGATCATGAAAAATCTATAGTTTTCTGTCTTGAACTCTCTCTTCCCCTACTCCCTATTCACAAAATTCACCTATAATTTCCCTTATCTGTTCCTCCTTTGCACCATTCTCTGAGTACTACTGCTCTAAAGCTGCACTACTCAGGGACATACAACTGAGTTCATTATTGGGGGGAAACCTCATCTTCCTGCAAGATCCCATTAACCTTAATACTCTATCTGATCACTAAACTCTGCTTCCCTGATTAAATGGTGAATTCATGAATTTCAAAACCTCCATTTAAGAGGGAAGCTCATTTCAGAATATTCCTTCATTTGTCACCTGGCTATACCTCTCTGAAATATTTCTTACTCCCTCCTTCTTCTCTTCTCTCTTGTCTTGTCTTCTCTTTATCTAATTTCTCCCTTGGTAATCTCATCAATTCCCACAGTTTCATTTGTTATCTCAATGCATATGACTCCAAAATATATCTATCTAGAAAAATTTCTCTTGAACATTTTTCATTTCTAATGACATTTTAAATTATCTGTTGAAAATATATATCCTGATCCCATAGGCATCTAAAATTTTTTTTGGTTTTTGCAAGGCAATGGGATTAAGTGATTTGCCCAAGGTCACACAGGTAGATAACTATTAAGTGTCTGAGGTCAGATTTGAATTCAGGTCCTCCCAACTCCAGGGCCAGTGCTATTCACTATGCCAACTAACTGCTTTGGATTCTAAAACATAATAGTACTTCTTATCATCCCTTTAAACTTGCCCTTCCTTCAAACTTCCTTATTTCTGTAGAAGTTATCGAAGTTTCAGCAAATCTGTAAACATTTATAATGTTCCAGGCACAATGATAAGCACTGGTAACACCAAAAATGGGAAAAAGATACTTTATGCACAAAGAACTCACAGTCTAATGGAAGAAGACAATACATAAAAATAAGGTGGAGGGGGTACAAAGGCAAGGGAAGGAGAGAATCCAATATGATAAAGTCCCTCAATTAGTGGGAAATGACGAGATGACAACATTGATTGTTGTTCAGTTATTTTTCAGTTGTATCTGACTCTTTGTAACCTTTGATGCTTTCTTGACAAAGATACTGGAGCGATTTGCCATTTCTTTCTCCAGTTCTTTTTTTTTTATTTTAACTAATTTTATTCATGCTTCTTTGGGATGAGGTATAGATCATTCAGTAAAAACACACAATGAAAACAAAATATGTTTTACCATACACAATTTTTAACCTACAATAATGATGTGCCTTAATTATGTCCATGCACACAATTCATTTTTTAAAAAAAGACATCTAGGAGCATTTCATAGTAAAGTAATTCCTAATTGTTGTTTGTAGATAGATCCAAAATGCAAATTCCTCTACACAGTAAGTACTTTCCTCAGACACTTAAGTAAATTTAGTAAGTAGACAACTTCAGAACAAGTTGACATAATATTGAGCTAGGTAAGCAACAAATCACAGTGTCAGATGGAAAAACTTGATTTGCAGAAAAATTTCAAAAAACCTAAATCAGTTTTTTATAATTAAATATAGAAAACATATTGATTTATTAAACTAAGAGGTGGCATTTTAACACAACTATAGAGACCACAGAGTAGAAAAGTGAATAATTCTTTAGATAGGAAAACTGTGGCAAACAGAGGTAAGTAACTTGCCCAGAGTTAGACAGTCTAAGGTCACATTTGAACTCAGGTTTTCCTGATTCTAGACCAGCTGCTCTATCCACTGTGCCACTTAGCTTCCTGATTGCTCTGGACCACCTCCTAAAATGGAGCATCTGAGAGGATTTCTGTGACAGTCACCCCTCCCTTCAATCCCAGGGTCAGAAAGAATGAGGATATGTGAATTTCAGAGTTGACATGATCTGTTTTATAATTTATAATTTATAATCCTTCATAATCAATCAATTGCCAAGTTCTATCATTTCTTTTCTCCACTCCCAAAGCTACTACCATAATTCAGGGTCTCATTATCTCTTATCTGAGCTAATGCAATAGCCTTCTTATTGGTCTCCTTGCCTTCAGGCTCTCTACTCCAATCTGCCCTCCATAGATTTATCAAAATAATTTTCCTGGGGCATACATAGTTTCATATCACCCCTTTGATCAAAAAATCTTCAATAGTTCCCTGTTGACTCTAAGACAAAATTCAAACCTATCAGTGTAGCATTCAAGGTGTTCCACAATCTGATTCCAGACTACTGTGACAACCTTCTCCACATGCTGGGAAGTTCTACTCACATTAACATGCTCCAGGAAAACTGTATTACCAATGGTTTCCTGAAGTCAACATGTCATCCCTTGCCTTTGTGGATTCATACAACCTGTTTTCTAGATTCTTTCCTTGTTTTTGTCTTCCTTATCTTCCTTCAAGACTCATTTCCTTTATGAACCCTTCTCTAATCCTCCTTTTTCAGTGAATTTTCCTCTCCTCAAGTTACCTCCTCTTTATTTATCTATGTGTGATTCTTGACTATAAGGACTGTTTTGTTTTTTGATTCCACAAAACACAGTTTGAAAAAAAACTTGGAGGAACAATACAAAAAGAGTGGACAAACCCCAACAGAATTTTAGCATCAGCCCTGAAGTCCTTTAAAGAATGGGTGAGTGGATAGAGCACCAGCCCTGCAGTCAGGAGGACCTGAGTTCAAATCCAGTCTCAGATGCTTAATAATTGCCTAGCTGTGTGGCCTTGGGCAACTCATGTAACCCCATTGTCTTGCAAAAACCTAAAAAAAGTGTGTTAACTGTTTTTGTGAGGATCAATGAATATTGAATAGCTTTTAGAAGTCCTTAGGAGATTTCAGGGGGACCATGAGCTTGCAGAGGAAAAAAATTATCTATTTATAATTTAATTAGCAATCTCTATCTGAAATTTACTATATCCTCTAATATGAATATAGGCAACAAATATTATTCTAAGAAGAGGTCCATGGGCTTCATCAGATGTCAGAGACCCATTACAGACTCAGGTGGGTGATTTTCCAGAACGAGTGTTCTTTGAGAAAACAGCTGGGATGGCCCAAGGCACTGGTAGAATGGCTTCTCTTTCTGGTCTTCTTCTATTTATCTCCTTCCAGTCCAACATTGTAAATTATAAGTTCTAGGAAATTTGAGATGGCAGGAAGTGCAAAAGCACCTTAACAGGTTCAATCCAGATCTCAAAGATTTATAAACATGCTGGTCATACAGTATTTGACTGAGAAGCAGCACTCCCCCAGTCAGTTGGCATCTCACTCAGTTGCCTCAGGCTGGTCTGTCTCCCTTTCTGCTTTTCTTATAGGATCCAGAGCATAGCAAAGATGGAATACCTGGGACATCATCAGAGGACTCAAGGTTACCATAACTTTGACAGCTCCTACAACAATAAGTTAATTAGGCTAAGATGACAAAGCAGAGGCAATAAAGCACAGGAAAATGCAAAACAAAGGTGTAATTACTACAACTCTCACAAGATTTGGGGACAGAGAGGCAAAAGACATTCAAGACTCTAAACCATAAGGCTAAGGAACAGTGTGGTTGTAGCTTCTGCTACAGATCCTGAAAATTCACCACAAAGACACACACACACACACACACACACACACACACACATACATACAAATAGACATACATTTATACAAGCTATTCCCCATGTTCTCTCCTTATTTCTGTCTTTCAGAAACCTTATCTTCTTTCAAGATTCAACATTCAGTATTCACTCATATACACATATGTGTATAGGTAGATGCATACATGCATATACATACATGTGTGGTGGTATAAGAGGCTTTTAAGACTTCCTAAAATAACACATTTTCAAGTAAATACTAGAAACTTACAGAGGATTCTAAATTTCTAATTGGGTTTATTAACTTGAGAAGGATTGATTACAATGGATTGAATACTCTATTTGGTGTAAGAAAAGACTTGAATTTAAGTCCTATTGTGTGATCATATATGTCACTTAACCTCTCTAGGACTCAATTTCCTCATCTGTAGGATAAAAGGTTTTAATGTCATAACATCAAAGGTTCCACCTAGCTCTAAATCTAGAATAATGATTCATGTCTTTAGAATGCGTAAGGAAAATGAAAATAGCAGTAGAGAGTGAGTTAAAGATAAAACAAAAGAAATGATCTTTACCATCTTCATCCTATGCATTTCTCCATTAATGTAAATATAATCCAACTTGCTTCTAAATTTTAGTTATTAGTTTCTGATCATGTAATTAATTAAAGGTAATGAAGCCTTTTTGAAATACTGTCATAGGTTTCCAAGTTTTCTATTCATGACTCTATTCAGATCCAGGGAATCTGAATGCTGCTCAGAAGCCATCAACAAGAAAGTCAATTTGACCATGACAATTAATAACTATTTTTGTGGAGGGGAAAAATACAATTTATAAATCTTTTTTTTAAAAAAAAATAAGCTTTTGGAGCCAAGATGGCAACAAGAAGGGATCGAGTCTTAGGAGCTGATAAAACTCATCAGCTAAGGACTCTAACTAAATTTTCGAGAGACAGAACCCACAAAGGGACCCAGTGAGGCAGTTATCCTACTCAAGGTAACCTGGAAAAGAGCAGAAAGGTTCTGCTCCCCAAGGTCGGAGGGGCGGCCCACTGGAGGGGTGGCCGGCCAGAGCCAAAGAACTTCAGCCTCCTGGAGTTAGCCCCAGGGTGCTGGGAGTCACAGCTCACAGCAGTGGGGGAGTCTCCTGAGCTGCACCCCGAAGAGCACCAGGCACAAAGTGGGGGAACAGCGGGGACCTCTGCCAGAGCAGCACTTGTAGCCCAGCCCTCAGGGCACACAGGCAGCAGCTTGGTCTTTCTGCAGCCCAGAGCTGGAAACAGAAGCAGGTCGAGCTGGTAAGCAGGAGCCTCCAGGGCATGAGCCCATTGAGCTGAGGGAGGGGAGTGAAGAGAGACTGCAGAGCTCTGTCCTCTGCCCCTGGAACAGGACTCTGGGTCTCTGACCACATTCAGATCCTGATCGCAGTCTAGGCCCCCCCATAGGACAGCAAGCCCCCCCCCACCTCAGCCCTGTGGCAGAGGGAGGTGCTTATGGTCATTCACAGACCAGGAGGGAGGACAGAGCCTCACACACTGAGACCCTTGTGGGAGTGTCCCAAAAGCTCAGGAAGCACCCGCAAACCAAGCCCAGGCTGGGAAAATGAGCAAGCAGAGAAACAAAAGGAAGACTATTGAGAAATATTTTGCAAATGAGCCCAAGAAGAATCAAAATACTCAGTCTGAAAATGAGAAAGCACAAGCTCCTGCATCTAAAGACTCCAAGAAAAACAGAAATTGGGCTCAGGCTATGACAGAGCTCAAAAAAGACTTTGAAAATCAAATGAGGGATTTGGAAGAAAAACTGGGAAAAGAAAGGAGAGAGATGCAGGAAAAACATGAAAATGAAGTCAGCAGCGTAGTCAAGGAAATCCAAAAAAAATGCTGAAGAAAATAGCATGCTAAAAAACAGCTTAGGTCAAATGGATAAAACAGTTCAAAAAAGTTATTGAGGAGAAGAATGCCTTAAAAAGCAAAATTGGCCAGATGGAAAAAGAGATAAGAAAACTCTCTGAGGAGAACAAATCCTTCAGACAAAGAATAGAGTTCAGGGAGATTGATGAATTTACCAGAAATCAGGAATCAATACTTCAAAACCAAAAAAATGAAAAATTAGAAGAAAATGTGAAATATCTCATTGAAAAAACAACTGATATGGAAAACAGACTTAGGAAAGATAATTTAAAAATTATTGGAATACCTGAAAGTCATGATCAGGAAAGGAGCCTTGACGTCATTTTCAAAGAATTACTACAGGAAAATTGCCCTGATATTCTAGAAGCAGAGGGCAAAATAGAAATGGAGAGAATCCATCAATCCCCCCGAGGAAGAGATCCCCAAAAACCAACCCCTAGGAATATTATAGCCAAGTTCCAGAACTCCCAAGTCAAAGAGAAAATATTACAAGCAGCCAGAAGGACACAGTTCAAATATCATGGAGCTGCAGCCAGGATCACACAGGATTTAGCAGCAACTACATTGGAAGCTCATAGGGCTTGGCATACAATATACTGGAAGGCAAAAGAGCTTAGAATGCAGCCAAGAATGAACTACCCAGCAAGGCTGAATGTCCTCTTCCAGGGAAAAAGATGGACTTTCAATGAACCAGGGGAATTTCAAATGTTTCTTTTGGAATGGCCAGAGCTGAACAGAAGGTTTGATCTTCAGATACAGGACTCAGGTGAAGCATGGAGATTGGGGGGGGGGGGAATATGAGGGACTTAATGAGGATGAACTGCATGTATTCCTGCATAGAAAAATGACGATGATAATACTCATATGAACCTTCTCAGTTAATAGAGCAGGTAGAGAGAGCTTTTATAGTTGAAGCACAGGAGAAAGATGAATTCGAAGATAAAATATGGTGTAAAAATGGAGTCAATAGAAAAAAAGGGAAATGGAATGGGAGAAAGAAAAAGGAGAGGGGGAATAGTCCAAGATATTTCACATAAGCTTTTTTTTATTACTTTGAGCTATTGCAATGATATGGGAGGCAAGGGGGAATGAGGGAACCTTTGCTCTCATCAGAGATGGCTAGGAGAGGAAACAGCATATATACTCAATGGGGTATAGACATCTGGAGTAAGAAGGGGGGGGGGGGAGCAGGCGGAAGGGGTGGGGATGTGAATAAAGGAGGAGAGGATGGACCATGGGGGAAGAGTGGTCAGATATAACACATTATTTTCTTACTTCTTGCAAGGGGCTGGGATTGGAAGGCCTGCCCAGGACCATAGGGCCAGGTGGATGCTGGGACTAAGGGGTAGAATGGGGGCTCAGGGCTTCTTGGCCCCAGGACCAGGGATCTGTCTGCTGAGCCAGTCAATGACCCTACAGCAGAGTCAGAGCGAAAGGAGAGAGAAAATAGAGTACATGGTAGTGGAGAAATAAGAAAGGAGGGAGTTGCGATCAGCA
Organism: Macrotis lagotis; assembly: GCF_037893015.1. Classification (NCBI taxonomy): domain Eukaryota; kingdom Metazoa; phylum Chordata; class Mammalia; order Peramelemorphia; family Peramelidae; genus Macrotis; species Macrotis lagotis. The sequence goes on along the minus strand of NC_133659.1, from coordinate 231,268,822 downwards.
ATGGCAACGTTGCAAAATATGGAAGTAACTTTTGTGATGGACTTATCATAAAGAATGTGATCCACCAGTGACAGAGTTGTTGGTGTTGGAGCAACAACTGAAGCACATTTTTTTGTTATTATTTGGGGGAGGGTGCAGGGCAAGTGGGGCTGGGTGGCCTGCCTGGGGTCACATAGAAGGGTGATCTTTGGGTGTCTGGGGCCGGATTTGAACCCAGGTGCTCCTGGCTCAAGAGCCAATGCTCTGTCTGCCACCCAGCCACCCCTATTATTATTACTATTTTATTTTATTTTGGGTCTTTTTTTTTCTTCTTTTTGTTTTTTGCAGGGCAGTGGGGATCAGGTGGCTTGCATGTCACACAGCTGGGTGATTGTTGGGTTTATGAGGCTGGATATGGGCTCTGGTGCTCATGGCCCCAGGGCTGGTGCTTCGTCCATTGAGCCACCTGGCCATACCTACAATTATTACTATTATTTTTTTTATTTTAATTTTTTTTCTCCCCTTTACTTTTTTTGCCCAAGCAAGTCTATCTATATTCATGGGGGAGGAGGGATATTTTGTTTACTTGTAAAAAGAATATTTTATTAATGTAAAAAAAATTTGCCCAAAATGAGAATAAAAAAATAAATTTAAAAAATAAGCTTTCAAGCTGCTCTAAAATGGAATGAAGTGAACTCATTGCCTCTTTTGACTGTAATAGGGAATTCTGGCATTGGGATTAGAATCATTGGATGGTTAGAGATCATCTTCCTTCATTATACAGAAAAAGGATTGATTGACTTTCCTGAGGCTATTCACATAGGTAGCAAATATCAGAGTAAAAATTTGAGCCCAGATGTTTTAATTCCAAATTTATATAGTTCACTCTGCTAGATCTTTTCTTCTAAGATTGGAATCACAGAAAAGAATGCAAGTGCACAAGGGCAAAAATGAAACAACCCCCACTTTCAAGTAGTTTGTATTCTTCCAGGGTGGAGCACAGTAAAGACAACACATTATATTCACAGATCCATAAAAAATGTACTAAAATATTTGAAAAACAAATATACAGTTATTTCAGGAGTGGGATACTAGTAACTGAAGGAATCAGGAAAGAACTTTTTGTAATGTAGTTTTTTTTTTGAACTGAACCTCAAAAAGAGTTTAGGATTCCAACAGTATGAGTTGAAGAGAAAAGGCACAGAAATGGGAAATGGAGGGAGTTGTATGTATATACATACATACATACACATATACATATAGTTTGTCAAGACTTCTATGTTGGGGATAGAAATGAACAATAAATTTGGAAAGAGATAGTCTGAACTTTAAATGCCAAACCGAGGTGTTTTTATTTTTTCCCAGTGGTGCATCCTAGGAGCATCTACCTGCCAAAGTTCCATGCCTTGTCATTGAAGTTCTTGCACTATGCCAAGAGAACTTTCAGAGGTCATGTCCTGGAGAAGCCAATTTACTCAGGTTTCAAACTTCTGCCTTGTGACTGTGTTCTCCTAATCAATGAATCCACTAAAAGTAGTTAGCCCCAGACACATGAACATCCTTTTCCTCATCTATCATCCTGCTATATCTCTGTATCTTTCCTATTAAATTCACATTTCCTTCTAAAAGAGAATGTAAATTTGCTACCTTTTAACTTCATTTATCTTTCTTGTGACTTCTCTGATCAAAATACCCTTCCCTACCCATCTCTCTCTCTTACAGGTGCTATGGGAGTTCCCATTACATTAAAAATTCCTTGAGAGTAGTGACTGTCTCTTTTGTATTTGTGCCTTCAAGTTTAGCACAGTATCTAACTTATAGTAAATCATTAATAAATGTTTTTTCACCATTCATTGTGCAAGTGAGAGCAGATGAGAGCTTCAGCTTAGGTAGTGCTTGTGTGATGGAGAGAACGGTTGAATATGAGACATGTTGTGGTGGTCGAATCAAAAAAAAAAAAACCTGGCAAGTGTTTGTATATAGAGTGAGAGGGATAGTTCAGGAAGACCCTGAGTTAGGGTTTGTTAGATTATTAGAAGAAGAAAGGTACGTCACAAACAGGGAATTTAGAAAGAAGACTGAGTTTAGAGGAAAGATAAAGAGTTGATACTGGCACTGTGGAATTTTGGGTTAATGTATTTATCTATATGTAAGATTTTAAATGATGTACATATACTAATAAGTATTCATAAATATATGTAAATCATATTCATATTAATATATTGCATATCAATATAAACAAAGATATATAGATAGATAGATAGATATATTTAGATTAAATATGTACCTTTGTTTCTCTGTTTTATGTTCACAGGCAGTTGGCAGAAACACCCCCTCCTCTGGATATTTCCCTGGCCATAAGTACCAGAACAGTTTGTTTTACTTTGATTTGCCATACCAGACTTGTATGTCCTAAGGTTAATATTAATACTAGGGAGCCCTTAGGAAACAGAAAATAACTGAACCTTCCCCAGCATCAGAATAGGTAAAACTAGCCAACAATCTTAGATTTTGCTTTGGAAAAACACTGGAATCCCACAATATCTGAGGATTCAGGATACCTCCCATGACCATTCCCCTCTAATTTCACTTTGCTTGTACCTTTCTAAAGCATTTGACATATTTTGTTGCATATTTTACTTACCTGTATTTGTCTTATCCCCCTCCTAAGTCATAAGTCTCACAAGGTAAAAGAATTTTTCATCCAAATTTTTTATATCCCCTAACATCTATCTAGCATAGGTATATATATATATATATATATATATATATATATATATATATATATATATATATAATATATATATATATATATTTCCCCATAATTCACTTCATCTCACCAGCTCCCCTACAAAGATCACATTTATGCAGATGATTCTCAGATCATTTGTTCAGCTCTAACCTCTCCCTTGACATCTACTCTCTCCTCCAACTGTCTAATGGATGTGTTGAACTGGACATTCTTTAGAAATCTTAAACACAACACCTCCAAAACTAAACTCATTATCTTTTCCTCCAAACTCTGTGCTTTCCCTAACTTCCTTTTTATTGTACAGGATAAATCCACTCCAGAGGGTCACAAGACCTCATCATTTCATCCACCTCCTCTATCCAACCAATTGGCAAGTCCTTTTATTTCTTCCCTCACATGTTTCTCCTATATGGCCCTTTCCCTTCTCTGACAACTATACAGGTGTTCCTCACCTCACATCTGGACTTTTGAAATAGTTTTTTGTTGGTATCTGCCACCTCTACTCTACTTTCTACTCAGCTGTCAAATTGATCTTCTCAAAACACAGGAGTCCATCCCACTTTTGCTCAATAATCCAATATAAAATATAAAATCCTTTCTTTGGTTTTCATAGCTCTTTGTAACCTGATCCCTTCTGACCTTTCCAACCTTATATTTTGCTCCTCCTCAAATATTATATGATCTAGTGACACTGACCTCCTTGCTGTTCCTTAAACACATGCCATTCCATTTCTAATATCCTGGTCTTTTCATGGACTGTCCTGCATCTCTGGAATTCTCTCTTCCTTAACTCTACCTCCTCACTTCCCTGGATGCCTTCAGGAGACAAAAAGGGGTAAGAAAAGAACATCCAGTGAAATTCTGACTAGTTTGGGAGAGAATACTTATTCTGAGACCTCTTAATTCTGCATCTTTCTGTAAAAGTATGAGATTTAAAATCAGAGTGCCTAAGTTCAAATCTGATTCTATGACATAAACAAATTAATAAAGCTCCCTAGGTCTTAGTTTATAAAACTAATCCATAAACTGACAGAATTGTACTGGATGACATGGCAAATGGGGGAGAAGGAGGAGAGGATTGGGGTTAAGTGACCTGCCAGGGTCACAGAACTAGTGAGCACCTGAGGTCAGATTTGAACTTAAGTCCTCTTGACTCCAGGGTCAGTACTCTATTCACTTCACCCAGCTTCCCTGTCAAGGACTTTTTCTAGCTCTAAATTTGTAATATGCTCGAAGTCGGAAAATAATCATTTATTCCCTGGATATATGGGAAGTATTTCTTCCTTCTCTAGTTATCTCCATCCATTCCTGGTTCACGCTAGAACTTTCCCTAAGGAAGGTAACAACCAATAACCACAAGGTAAATTGCACTCTTATTTCTCTGGGATACAGGTCTAGTTTGAACACACATACACACACACACACACACACACACACTCTCAAATTTAATTAACTTCAGTGGTTCCCTATTGTCTGTTTGGCATTCACACCCCAGCCCTCACCTACCTCTCCATTCTTCTTCCACCTTACTTCCACCAAGTATTCTTCCATTCAGGATGTTCTTTGAACAAATCATTGTCTCTAAGCTCTAGGCATTTTTGTTGACTGTTGCCCATGTCAGGAATGCTCTCTTTTCTCCTATTAGACTACTGACCTCCTTATCTGACTAATTGCTAGTTTTCTAAATATTTGTTTGTACATTATCTCTCCTATTAGATTATAAGCTCCTTGAGGGCAAGGTTTGTCTTTTTCCTCTGTTTATATCTCCAGACCTTAACACAATGCTTCACATGTGGTAGGGGCTTAATAAGTGTTTATTGATTGATTGATACAGAGCATTGCTCAACTTCTTGATTTAGTCTACCCTCCTGAGTTTGATGTGTGCCCTTGTGTAAGTCCCTTCACTTCACTGAACTCCAGATTTTTTCTAATGGTGTTGAACTAGATGTTCTTTTAAAATATGTTCTCACTCCAAATTTCTACGATTTCTATTTACTGTTCTTTCCACTCTAGTGCCTTGATATTCATCTGTCCACTCAACTGACACAGTCAGTCTTTTCTTGGCAATGTTTTCTATAAACCTTCACTATGCTATAAATCAGCATGTTTCAGTAGAATATTCCTATTTCAATACAAAGCATAACATAAAATCATGGACCTAGAGCTAGCTGAGACTTAGGGACATTAAATTTCTTGCTTAAGAACATATAGGTAGTGTTAGTAGAATACTGTACTATCTAAATGTCAGGAAAAATAAACCAAATATTACAAATAGGGTCAAAACTATTGTAAATGGGAAGAACCTGGTAAATCATCTATCTAGTCCAGAGCTTAATCCCAAGGAGTTTGTAGATATATTCTTTTTTTGGGGGGGGGGATTTATGAACTTGAGTGTTTATGTATTATGCACTTGGACTATCTATTCATCTTCACCCTCATCCAAAGAGGGAGAAAAAAAGCCTATAAACAACCTATTTTTGAAGATAGAAAAATTAAAGCCCACAGAGGATATCTCTTATTCAGACTCAAACAATGAATTTTAAGGCAGAGATTAGAAACCAGAATAGTCTGACTTCCAGACATCTGTGTTACATTTTTCAATATTGACTTCTAAAAGTAGTGCAGGAGACTAAGACATAAGTCTGAGTTTGAATACTGAATCTGACACTTATTAGCTGAGTGATCTTAGATAAATCATTTATGGAGGGATTAAAAAAAACTATTGGCCTCAGAAGGTCAATGTGATGATCCAATGAACTGATGAAAAGATTTTGTCAGTATAATATACTTTATAAATGCGAGTTATTGTCATCATTATGAACTATTCCAAAATCCAAGAGGACTTCTTGGAAATGAAATTAATCTAAAAAACTTTTACAATTAATGAAAAACAACAAACATTTCATGAAATCTGATGCTTCATTTTAAAAATAGGAATAGAAATATCTGTCTTGTCTACCTCACAGAGTAATTTGTTCTTAATCAAGTGAAACTTGACTCCATCTCTTACTCATGAATTTGAATAACTAAAGATCCAGTTGAATGTGACTTCAAAGTTGGGTATTTGTGGCTGTATCATTCCAAAGTCATGAAACAGTTAAACAAAACAAACACCAGTCATCTTGTCTGACTCCTCTTAAGATGTGCATAGCACATGTGTACTTCCTTATGGCTCACAGATGTTAATTCCCAGTCTCCAGGCAGAGAGAGAGAGACAGGGAGGCAGGGAGGAAAAGAGAAGCAGTCATACTCTCATGCAAATTGCCACCAAGTCCCAATCTGCTGGGCTCTTTCCAGACCAGGAGCACGGTTATAGGCAATGCTGTTTATGGGGACCTGGGGAAGATGCAGTCTGGGGCGCTGTTTCCCAATCCTTCTTCTGGCTGTCCTGTTCGATGTTGGTGGGTTGCTACTCTTGCTCTTGGGGATCTTGGCCTCTCTGAATTACTGGGACTTCTTGGTCTACACAGGGTCTCTACTACTTGCCTTCAGTCTAGTTTTCTGGATCTTCTGGTATTCATTCAGCCTCGAGGTGTGCCCTGAGAAATTGGACTTAGAGTCTTAAGACTCAGCAAGAGTGGATCCCAGTTCCTGGGTAGAGGGGAAGAGAAGCAGATATTAAATGCTGAAGAGACCCAGCACTTCACAGAGGCACCCTTCACAAGGGTAGCTGAAGAAAGAAGACTGGCTTCCAAGAACACTCAGAACCTATACCATCCAGTCACAAGGTAAGTGGAATTATTTTGAATAACAATATTCAAAATTATTATGAAAAGTGACAAAAGTATCCAAAAAGCTAATAGCAAAGTCAAAAACATGGAAGCCCAAAATGGGTGGGCTCAATATAGTATATTAGGGATCAACACTTATCTGGCAGTCCAGAGGGATGGGCACTTCAAACCTCTATTTCCTCATATAAAATGAAAAGGCTGTAAAGTTACAACCACTGAGCTCTCTTACCATTTAAAAATTTTGTGTTGTGAATTAAATTCTTTTTAAAAATTTACTTTATTTTTTTATTTTCCCAGGTTTTCAAAATTTATCCATGTTATGTAATTTTCTTCCACCCTCCCTGGTCCCACCCCTGTTTAAGATGAGCTCTGAGTTTTGTATTAGAAAAGTAATTCTCCAAAGTAATAATATTATGTGACTTTAGTGTTCTGAGTATAGTGTATTATAAGCATGGAAAGTTCCCCAAATGTGACTATATTGTGTGACTTTAGTGTTTTGAGTATACTGCATTATTAATATGGAAAGTTCTCCAAATGTGACTATATTGTGTGACTTTAGTGTTCTGAGTATAGTGTATTATAGGTATGGAAAGTTCCCCAAATGACTGCTTAATGAACATTCATAGATTGTGAAAGAACTACAGTCCTCTTCTCAAAGATGCACCAACTATACTTGGTACAACAGTGAGGGGTTCCTGGTTTTGCCAGAGAAATTTTTTTCCCACCTGAGTTCATCATAGAACCATTGGTGTGTGTCAAAATATTATCTAAAGGTTCTGACTGCCTGTCATCCTCACATGCAGTTTTTCTTTTCTTATTATAGATCATTTGTAAGTCATAAAATCACCAAATAGAAAGTGAAACCTTGAGGTTAGGAAAATTGGGTTCAAATCTGTTCTAATATGAGACTTCTATTTTAAGGTTATATTTGTACTATCTACTTCACAGCATTATTGTGCGGAAAGTGTTTTGTAAAGTACTATATGATCATAAGTTACAAATTTTATTCCAATGCCTCATTGTAGCAGAGAAAGGTGATTCTGGGCTTTCGATATCTATGCTTCAGCAGTGCAACCTCTTGTACCTTCTGCAGTGCTGGACAGGCTTCCATTAGTTCATGGTCTAAAAGCTGTGTGAAGACTAGTCCAAGCTAAATTTAAAGAAGCTGGCACCCAGGTTATCTTCAAGATGACAATTTTTTTCTCTTTGGAAACTTCTGAAAATCATTTAATAAAATATGTGGGGAAGGCATGGGCTGTGATTTACATCACCAGTGACAATCTACATCACCAGTGACTATCCACAATAACAAAATAATATAGAACTTGGCAGTATTATCATTATTATTATAACCTCATTCATTTTGTATTTTGCAATAGGGTTGAGACAAATATGATCTCAGGATAAATCATTATCCTACTGTCATTCACCTATATTTAATACTGCTTATGCTACTGCACAGGTAGATAAAAAATGTTTTGTAGTTGAATGAATATTATCTACCATTTAAGCTGATTCTTAATGAAACTTCGAATAAAAAAGTGGGAAAAAGTCAGTAATCACATATACCACATTCTTTTCAATGATTTTGATCTCTTAGGGTCTATATTATGAAAGACTTTCTTCCTAAATAGTTTTGTTATTATGTGTGTTTGGTAAGGAAATGTCAATTTAAAATTTAATTCTTTCATTTTCAAGAAGTAATGTTATGTATGAGGGATTGTAGAAAATGATTAGGTCTGTGATAATGGTCTACTTCCAATACAATTCAAAGAATCATTGATTTAGAGAGATGGAAAGAATCTTTGAGGCTATTGAGTCTAACCCCTTAATTTTGCAAATGAGGAAACAAGTTCAGAGAAGTTAAGTGAATTGCCCAGGATCACACAGGTAGCCTCTGAAGTAGGATTTGAACCTAAGCCTTCCTAACTCCAATTTCTCAAACTCTAATCACTTCTTCCTGCTGTTTCTTTGAGTTATTCAAGATATTTTGAAGTTTGTATTTGTAATATGAAAAGTTGTCTGTCAATATATGAAAGATAGTCATCTCCTAGTATATAATTTTATTATTATTCATTATTTTTTCATAATGCCATAATTGGCAGAAACTTGTCCTGAGTTGTAGGTTTAATCTAGATACTGTATTTAGCTATGTCAATTGCTTTTTTTTTCAAAGAAAAAGACAAGTGTTACAAGATTTTAAAACTGGAAAATTTTTAAAGTCAAAGTTGCATCAGCTTGTAACTTTCCAAAAGTGATATCAGGTTGAAGTTATAATGGGAAAAGAATTGAAACATGTTTCCTGGTTGGAATTTACTAACTTTCCAGCCTTTCTCTTGAAGTTAATCTCACTTTGTAGGGTAGACACAGCATTATTGTTCTCTCTTTACTGCTGGGTGGAAGAGCAGAGGTCAAAGAGCAAGGTGAAAGAAGGAAATGCTAATTGTCAGTATGCTGTGATTATTCCTGCCACTCAAAACACAAAGTGAGGACAGCAATTTCCTGAGGGAAAAAAGCTGCAAATAAAATGAACCTCTAAGGAATAATATATAAACAATTATGTGAATATCATTTTGGCATTGTGCTATACCTGAAATTTAATTATACTGAGAGTTAAAATAGCAGTGAACTGAGTCTTTGTAAAATAAGGACAATACTAATTCTTAGAGGGCTTTTGTGAAGAACTTTGTAAATCTTAAATTATCAGATATAATTATGTATGATTGTTATCTTGTGAGATCCTAGAATTATTATCATTATTATTTCAACTTTACCCCACCCCCTGATACTTTCTAAAGATAAGGTAACTGAGAGTGTCCCTAACAAATATGACTCCAAGGCTCATAAGAGAATAGTGGTTAGATAAGTAGGATGCTTTTGAAAAGAAGAGATCTTGAACTTGTCAGATACGAGGACCAACCCTCTTTAGGCTAAGCAAAATCTTCTTATATTTTGAAAAATAGGAAATTGAGATGTAAGAGTTTAAGAGGTTTGACCAAGATCATGCAGGTAAACTCCAAAGCTTATTTAATAAGTTTCAGAGAAAGGATCTGAAGCCAGGTCCTTTTACTCCAGATTTAGCTCTTTTTCTACTATATCATGCTATGGCCTGTAATGTCTTTATCCCAAAATAAAAACCTATGTTCTGTGGGGAATAGAATTTTCTGGCATTAAACTTAAATATTAATATATGTTAAAGCTATAACAGTAATGTGAAGATGTGTTCCTTGTGACCAACTGCATGTTGCACCCTACCTTATTGGTCCTTCTTTGTGCCCAAGTCTGATATTTAGTAAACATTTCTCCTTTGAGAGGGATGCTTTAGCAATATGAATAGAAGTTTGCAAAGACAAGATGAGGGTCCTGGGATCAGGTGATCCTAAATCACAGACACTTGAATTGAAGTGTTAGTAAATCTGGAGCTTGAGACAAGCTAGCTCTCCTCTCAGAATTTCAATTTCATCTGCAAAATGTGAGGGTTAGATTTTAATTTGATCTGCCTGTATCTTGCTGGTCCTAACATTTTTTGATTCCATGATCACTTCTTTGAATATATTAAGGAGCCCTAGAACTGTGGACTTACCCTAAGTGTTGACAACATGTTACTTTGCATAAGAGAGATTACACTTGTATCCTTCTAACAGTTAATAAACATTTATTAATAACCAACTTTGTGCCAACAGTCAATAAACATTTATTAAGCACCTACTTTGTGCCAACAGTCAATAAATATTTATTAATCTCCCACTAATGGCTAGTGAAACCAAAGGAGTCAAAAAGACAATCTTTTACCTCAAGTAAGTCCCAATCTAAAGGGGGGGGGGGTAACAAGGAAACAAATATGTACAAGCAAGATGTTCCAGAGAAAAAGATTATAAAAATGATTTTAAATTATAAAAATTTTCTGAAATTATATAAGAAAGATTTGAAAGATTTTCTGTAGAAAATGGGATTTTTAAGGGGTAGCCAGGTGGTACAGTGGGTAGAGTACCACCCCAGAGTCAGGGGGACCTGAGTTCAAATATGACCTCAGACACTTGATAAGTACCTAGCTATGTGACCATGGGCAAGTCACTTTGCCTTGCAAAAATCAAAGGAAAAAAATAACCAGAAAAATGGGATTTTAAGTTGGAACTTAAAGGAAACTAGGGAAGTCAGTAGTGGAGATGAGTAGGAAAAGTATTTTAGGCATGGTTGATAGAGAAAATTCTAATCTAGAGGCAGAGGAGTGTCTTGTTCCAGAAACAGCAAGGTCTTCTCCCCTCCTCTGTCAGAGTACTTTTGGAGGGCTCTCTGGTTATAGATTTTGTTTACGGGTAGTAGCTGTGACTTTTATCCCAGTATTACTTGAAGGAAATTGGTTCTCTCCAGGCATAATCTAAGGGATTCTTTTATCGACTATGCATATCTCCCTGTTATGAGCTTTATTACTCAGCATGTGACTTTTAAGGAAGTTTTGTTTGCCATATTTTAGTGTAGGAATTTACCTTAGATATAGATAAACTCCTGAGACAAGTCAAAAAATTAGAGGGCAAGTTCATGTATCTGAATTCATGTTCTCCTAACTTGCTCCAATTGGACTGGGTTAGGCATAGATAGGGTCCCTCAAACACTAAGAGCACTGTGACTAGGTTGCAAAGGGGAATCAAATTTTCAAGCTCTGAAAAGGAAGGTTTTGTCTTCAACAACATCTCATGCAGATGTTAACTGTCTCTGAAGTATTTGAAGGGTTGCATTATGAAAGGATTAGACTTGTCTCCAAAGAACAGGACTAGGATCAATAGGTAGAAATGGGGGGGGGAGGTAGATTTTTGTCTTAATATTAGGAAAACTTTTCTACAATTAGAGTTATTCAAAAATATAATTGGCTTTCTTGGGAAATGATAAACTCATAAGTTATTGTAGGTCTTTAAATTGAACTCAGATGACAATTGTAGGAGATTTCTATTAAGAGTCTGAAACAGATGACGTGAATTTGATTCTGTGAAAACATTCACTGACAAATCTTTAAAATTTATGCTGATTACAAGTCTCTTGTAAATATAGGAGAAATCAATATTGGATAAAGGTTAGTAAATCATCTGCAGAGTATTGTCAAGATTAGTAGCTTAAAAATACTATCATCTTTCTAGAGGGATCAGCAAAATAAAGGGTTGAATTTTTATTATTGAAAATTAACAAATTTTTTCTAAACTGAATTCTCTTTGACACAGCTGTAGCTATACCACTATTGAAAAAATAAATCTATGAAAGAAAAAAAAACACTCTATACATACAAAACTATTTATAGCAGCTTTTTATGGTGGCAAAGAACTAAAATCTAAGGGGTATCCATCAACTGGGACATTGTCTAAATAATTTTTTTTGTTGTTTTGGCAAGGGAACAGGGTTAAGTGACTTGCCCAAGGTCACACAGGTAATTATTAATGAAATCATTTCCTCCTGACTCCAGGGTCTATGCTCTATCCACTATACCACCTAGCTTCCTCCTAAATAATTTAAAGTACATGAAATGACAAAAGAGAAGAGAAACCTGGGAAGATATATATGAGTGTGTGTGTATGTATAAAGATTTTATATATATATATATATATATATATATATATAAATTGATGAAGAATGAAGTGAGAAGTAGAATAAATTGTACAATTAAATAATAATAATAAAGACAAACACTTTGAAAGAACTATGATCAATAATGTAACCAACCACAATTCTAAAGGATTAAGAATATTCTACCTCCTAATAGAGATATGATAGACTCAGGATGAAGAGACATACATTGTTGAACATGATCCATGTGGAAATTTGTTTATTTCACTAAGTATATTTGTTACATGGGATTTGTCTTTGTCTTTTTCTTTTATTTTCCAAGGAGATGGGAAGGAGGAAAAAATAATTACTTGCTGACTGAAAAAAAAATTCAAAAATAATCCCATGGAATCAGAATCCTCACATGCTAAGGAGTTAACTAGTAAAAAGTTAGACTGTCAAAGAGATTGTTTTAACTAACTGAAATTCACTTTACTGTTTCATCTTTGGATTAGATAGCCCAGTTAAAATTTAAAATAAGTTATTAGGTGTTTTTAAAAAAAGTTATCTTATTAATTGAAGCTCAATAACTATGACAGCATACCTTTTTTATATAGTATTTTCCTCACATGAAGAAAGTAATGTATTTTGAGGGGGAATCCAGATTTATGATTTTATCGATGGTAAGAATTCACTTTTGGAAAAGTTTCACCCACAATATAGATTAATAACTCAGATATAATTTATCCTAGAAAGTTGTCTGAAGCAATGAGAAGCTAAGTCAGTATGGGACAGAGGGAGCAAGATTTAAACCATGGTCTTTCTGATTCCAAGACCATTTCATTATCCATTAGGTCATAATGCCTTTCCAGCATAAACATACTTATTCACATTTTTTTCAGATTAGGGAACATGTTCAAAGAAATGAATGACTTGCCTTGAATCACACAATTATTAAGTGGCAGAGGAAAGATTCAAACAGTTGGTTTGGTGTAATTCAACAAGCATTGGACTTGTAATCAAGGGGCATGTGTTTGAAACCCAATTGTGACCCCAAAGTCACTTGACAAAACGATGTATCTCAGTTTTCCCCATCTGTAAAATGAAATGTTAATATTTTTATTACCTACTTCACAAGATTCTAAGAAAAGCATTTTGTCAACCCAAAATTTCATAAAGATGAGTTGCTGTTGTTCCACTTCTAGGAGCATTGTATTTTCTACTATATTATGCTGCCTCTTAAGTGCAGCCTTATGTCTTTATCAATAACTCTACCTCTTTATATTATATTACTTGTTATCCTACGTGGTTTTCATTTTTGATTTCTTGAAACATAGCTCTGAAAAGACAGGCTTTTAAAAAGCCCACTGTGTTTAAATTTAGATACTTGACTTCACCTTAAAGCATAATCAATGTGACTCTTACTGAACATCAATAATAGCCTCAACCCAAGCCTCTGAGGCTCACTGAAATATCAACATTTTGATGGCTTAGAATGACTGCAAATAGAAATTATTTTTTGTTCTGGCCAGAAACTCAGAGAGTCTTCCCCTCCCAGATTGATATCTTTGTTATGGCAAATTGAGTCACCTTTTATCTCAACTCTTACCCAGCCCTCAGTTATTGAATATTTTTCTGAGGCATGGACTCAGAAAAACTGAAACATGATAAAGACCTTAATTTAGAAAAGTCAAGGTCACCCACTGCTTCCTAGGTCATCCATCACCAGTCATCTTGGTCTTTGTCTCACCACTGGACTTTCATGATTCTGGAGGAAAGAATGAGGCTGATGACTTTATGCAGCTCTAGTCTACTTAAATCCAATTTATGCACAAGTCATCAACCTCCTGATGTCATTGGTCCTTTTGAAGAATGAATAATAATATTATTTGCATTTTTATTTCACTGGTGCCTTCATTAGAACAGTCACCCAAAGAATTCAACAATAAATGTTTATTAAGTACAAACTGTGTTTCAAGGCATTGTCATGGGCAGGGAGGAAACAAAGTTAAAATCAGCATATATCCTAATCTTAGGCAGTTTACAATATAATAAACAGTCAACATTCAATCTCACCTGGAATTCTTTTTAATTTCTTAACAAATTGATTAATCAATTAATATATCAGATAAAGGTCTTGGTTTTATAATGGGTTCAGAATGATGATATTTTTATCTTACTATTTCTTCATTTCATTTCTCCTTTTACACTCCATAGGTAAAAGTCCCCTGGAGAACATGTCCTATCATGAATCTTGACCCTTAAAAGATCACACTTGGAAGTCAAAGTTGTCATGGAGTAAATCTGGAATTGTCTGGAGAAACCACACTGATGTCTTGCTAGTGGCCACAGATGGTGATCTTACTAGGACCTCGCTATGCTAAAAATTGATCAGAGAAAGGAAACAATGGCATGGATATCAGGAGCAGTACCATCCAGAGGAAAATCAAAAGCTAAGGCCAAAGGGAACATCAATGGTAAACAGAAGCCTGTGCAAAATAGAAGCAATAGCAGGTGCAGTAGTAGAAAGCATTTGAATCTTGCACATTGTAAAAAGACCCTAATTTGGCTTTTATTTAAAGTACCTTAGTAAATACTTATTAGATCAAGTGGAAGTCCCGGAAACCACTTCTCTACCAAGGGTGATAAGATTTCCCAAACCAAAACTTGGGGCTCCATGCTCAGCAGAGGCAAAACTAGAATATGAGACAGTTATAGTATTTTTTCCCTTGGATTATCAAAACAAAAAGAATTCAGCAACTTGTAAACCTCTATAATAATGTACCTCTAAAATAATGGCTCCCCACTCTACTCAACTGAATTTGTCTTAAATAAAATTTCAATAATGAATTGCAACCTGATTTAAGGGTAGAATTGTGCTGCATGTCTCAGGTGAAATCTATAGCTGTGATGGTAAACCGACTCTTTCTATAATTGCACAACTTTTGTATTAGCACACTCAAGGAGAATGTTCTCCATCTTCATGACTAGAAACAGTATAACCAATTGACCTTACCATCCTCACATCCTAAAGATATATAAATATATACAGATATACATTTATATCATATAACACACATATATATACTTATTGTATATCAAAAATATCACTATGTATAGTGATATATATTAGCATATATTCAACCTATCAGCAATCATTTATTAAGGACTACTCCTTTGACCAGTGGAAGCTGAGAACTTTTCTGTCACTCAATTTTAGAGAGCTGCCTAGAATACTGAGAGGTTAATTAACTTGCTTGTGGTCACATAGCCAGAATGTGCCAAAGGTGGGACTTGAGTGTTTCCCAGATTCAAGGCCAACTCTCCGCCAACTGCACCATACTTCCTCTCCAGGAAGTAGAGATACAAAGAGAAAAGTAAAACAGTCCCTGCAGTCAAAGAGCTCAAAACCTACTAGTTTACAAATGATGCTGGTTCTGGATGAGTGCTGAAGGATAAATTTGAAAGTTGGAGGGTTTGTCCAGCTGTCAATTGGAGCTATGTCCAGAGAGGGGCATGCAGGGTGAGTAACTACAACTGACAACTCCCCTGGCAATTCAGTGGAAGAGATGAACAGAGATATTGAAGGTGAAGCCTCCAGGGAAAACTCAGAAGCAGCTGCTGCTTCTTTCAGACAGATCCTTCCTAGGGAAGCCAGGCCACATTCTTTTCAAATTTTTTATCAGCCTATAAATCCTGGTTTATGTCCACACATTTCACAACTAGAAATATCATAGCTACTCAACAAAATAACATAAAGCCAACCCCACCCCTAACACATACACACCCCTTATACTCATTCACATAAGGTTCATAAGCTTTTATAACTATGGAGAGTGAGCATGCCTTCATGAATCATTATAATTTTTTTAGCCTGTGATTCTTCCTGTTTTATGATTGAATTTTTTTGTAATGAGCCTTTTTATTGCCAAGCTTACTCACATGAAGTAGTCAGTCACAATTTGCTGAATCATGGTGGAATTTTTAGGAAATTTCAAAGATTTATCTAGATGTGACAGCATTAGAAATTAAAATTACTATTCCAGGTATATATAGCTCCAAATTCCAATCTGTACTCTCTTCTCCCTCCTCCTCCATAATGTTCAATCCCAAATTCTAAATTTAAAACTATGGGTAGAACCAATGAATTTTTGCTCTATAGAGTCATTTTACAATGTAACTTGTAAATTTCTTGATCACTCATTGAACATTCAGGACATTTATACACTCTGTAGGATAGCCTTCCTTGTCTTGACTATTTTTTCTAAACAAGGTCCAGAAAGCCTCTTTACACTCTGACATTTTGTGACTATATACTGGTTTTCATAAAAAAAGACTTACAAAGGGTAAGAACATCCTCAACACATGCCTAGGGTTAGACTGAAGCTGGAAATCTCAATAAGGGTCATTTAATAGCTACCTAGTAGGGAATTAGTATATGAAATTCACCTCTTTTTATCTTTTTTTGGAGTCATTTCAAAATGAATCCTCCTTCTCCTTCCCCTTCCCAAATATCTTCAGCAGTTTTATAGATATAGAGATAGAGATAGATAGATAGGGAGAGAGAGAGATGATAGAGATAGAGATAGAAATAGAGATAGAGATAGAGATAGAGATAGAGATAGAGATAGAGATAGAGATAGGGATAGGGATAGGGATAGGGATAGGTATAGGTATAGATATATAATATTCAAAGAATTTCTATCCAATCATTGATTTATTACTATTTTTTATGTCTGGGGCCAATTGGTGGAGCAGTGGATAGAATACTGGGTCTAAAATCAGGAAGACTCAACTTCCTTAGCTCAAATCTGGCCTCAGAGAATTCCTAGCTATGTGTCCTCAGAAGTCATTTAACCCTGTTTGCCTCAGTTTCCTCATCTGTAAAATGATCTGGAAAAGGAAATGGTAAACCAATAATTTTGCTAAGAAAATCTCAAATAGGGTCACAAAGAGCTGGACACAACTGAAAATGACTTAATAACAAAAAATTAATGTCTGCACATTTATAGAAGCATGTGTTTTCACTGCTCAATTTATGCTCCTATAATTCAGGCTGTATGTTCCTTGAAGTCAGTGATTGATCTGTTTTTTTAAATTACTTTATTACTTCTTTATTACTGTATCTGCCTATCATCAAGTGTGGGTATGTACCAGATAAGTGGAATTAGATTTTCAATATCTACTTGGAGTGTGAAGACCTGGATTTGAATCCTGACTTTTTTATTTAATTATTGTTTGGCCAGGCTAAGTCATTTAAAATCTCTGAATCTGCATTTTCTCATTGTAAAATGGAGGTGTTCATACTCCTTACTTAACCAAATCCTGAGAAAGAAGTGTAAAGTGAATAAAAAATCTTAGAAATTTATTCCTGTCTTTGATCATCTGAGGAGCCAGGAACAAGAACATTTAACAGCTCTGTGTCTTTGAGAACTTTGTCAAAAACCAGAATACATACCAAGATAGAACCCAGACACCCAAATTCTCTTTAGGAAATTGTTTTCCCAGAAATCAAATGAGTAGCTGCTTGAGGAACACAGACATTGATGAGCATCAGATGCAGTACTACTCATCATGCTTTTGGCATCAAATCATCACAATTTTGCATGCCAAAATGATGTCAACACCTGATCTTTATTCCTTGATGTGTCATCTCTTTCGATGAGAAAGATGTGAAAATGGACATGTGATTGCCCTGGAGTATGGCAAATGAGAAAAACAGGAAACGAGGCCAGGTTGACTAGTTGTAAACAGTATAGGGAAGAATATAGAAAATATTGAGAATTGGATTCCTTAATTAATATTCGTCCTTAAGAATTTCATGGAGTTTAGGGATGGAAAAACAGTACCTTTTTTCCTTACAATCATGGTTCATATATTTCCCACAGGGCTCTAATAAAAACTCAAAAAATTTTTGTTCACTTCATTTTGGTAACTGGCAAAGCAATAGTTCTCTGATGATTTTTTTAAAGTTGTTTTTAGGTCTTAAGATTCCTATGAATCCCTTAAGAGTATTATTTTGCTTTACAGCATTGTTGTAATATCTCCTTACAACACTGTATTGCTGGGATTCTCCATTACTCTGGGATCTCTGCATAAGCAAGCAGAGCAAAGAATCCTATCCTTGTAACTACTTCCATATTTCAAAGCTGAATAGGGTGGTCCATGGTAGGATCCCTCCCTACAAATCTCGATATGCCATCATACTTATTCAAACACCTTCCCTAAGGATTACCAGGTTAGAGAAAGCAATGACCAACAGTTAAAGTCAGTCAAAGTCATAAAACCTAGAGAAAGGAAGACAAGTAACTTTACCTTATTCCCTTTTTTCTCTAAAGCTAGGTCCATTGAATGTTCCACCTGTATCCTGTATTATGGGTAGCAGAATCTTGGATGATTGTAATTCCAACACAATTAACACAAGCCACAATAGAGGAACAGCTTAGATTACCATATTTTTATATATTGTCTATAAGCAGTTTCAAAGTGAAAATAAAAACCATTATTCTCTTTGAGGTTATTGATGGTAGGACTGCCCTTCTCTTCTCACAGTTTTACTGACCTGGCTCATGATTATGCTAACAGAAATGCATTGGTCTTGCCAAATGATCTTCCCCAAAATCCAGTAAGACAGATCTTTTCTTCCCTTTAGGTAACCATTATTGTCTCTTCCCCTTGACCTTCTATGACAAAGCTGCCCAGTTAAACCTAAACAGAAAGACATCAAGTACTCACAACTGATAAATTTCTACTGCTATTACCTAAGAGAATTGGGATAGGTCAATAATTCAATCAATAAATATTTACTAAGCACCTACTCAGCACCTGCTGAGTTTCTTTGAGTATGTCAAAAATACTGATGAGACTAAACCATTTAATGGTTGCCTATAGAGACACTATCCATATATATCCAATTGAATGCTAAATTCCCTAATACTTAATTCATAATAAAACAACTGGAGCACTTTTCTCCTTTCAAAAACCAGAGCTTTTCCTTAGGACAGTGGTGTTAAATGTGGGCCCCAGGAATCTATTGCATTTAATTTGATGCCACTGCCTTAGATAACTTTGACTGTTCTAAAACATGATCATACTGTTTATTCTAAGCAGTCCTGAAGTCTTAGTCAGCTTTCTTTTAAGGGCTTAGAAGTTTTTTATTCCTAGATCCTATGCATTCCTATTTCATTAAAGTTAAGTCCTTTGTTGGAATGGAGGAATAGGTGATGATTCAGGGGAAACTAAAGGTTATAGACTGGGAAGTCAGGCTAAAGAAGAGGAATAGAGGAATGATTGGCAGGAAACTAGTAACAGAGAAGAGTCTGGAAGAGACATATTGGGGAAGATAGGGATGATGAAAAGAAGAGTAATTTGGGGAAATTGTAGAAGGGAAAAAGGAGAACATAATCCATTAAGAATGATATTTTTGGGGGGGGCTAGGTGGTGCAGTGGATAGAGAACCAGCCCTGGAGTCAGGAGTACCTGAGTTCAAATATTAATAATTACTTAGCTGTGTGGCCTTGGGCAAGCCATTTAACTCCATTTACCTTGCAAAAACCTAAAAAGAAATTGAGATTTTTTTTTCTTTTGAAACCTGATAGAAGAGATACTGAAAGGTGGAAAGAATTAAATATGAATACAGAGATGGGTGGAAAAGCCTATTTCCTCATTGTCTTTTCTAATTCAGATATAAGTTACTTTCCTTTTCCAATATTTCGGAATTTCCATTGCAGACAAACAGGCTTAGGCCCTCATCATACACAAAAGGGGAAAAATCTACTCACAGAGACAATAGAACTGATGGGACTATCCTAATAAGACTTTCTAATATGACACTTAGCTATCAATTCATCTTGTTGTTGTCAACAAGATCTGTCTTTTTTTAATATATATTTTGTTTTCCATTTACATAGTAGTTTCTATCATTTTTGAAAGGTTTTGAATTTTACAATACCCCACCACACACACAAAAGGCAGCCTGATAATCTTTACATCGTTTCCATGCTATACATTGATCAGAATTAAATGTGCTGAGAGAAAAATCATATCCTTGTGGAAAAATATTAGAGATAGTAAAATTATATTGTACATAACAGTTTTTTTAATTGAAGGTAGCAGTCTTTGATCTTTGTTTAAACTCCACAGTTCTTTCTCTGTATACAGATGGTATTCTCCTTCATAGATACCCTAAAATTGTCCCTGATTATTGCACTGATGGAATGAGCAAGTACATTAAGGTTTATCATCACCCCCCCCTGTTGTTGTTAGGGTGTACAATGTTCTTCTGGTTAAGCTGTCTTCCAAGGGGAATCTGCAGAGAACTGGGTTCAAAATACTGGTGTCAATACCATCCATTATCCTATGGAGCAAAGCAGGTCAAATGCTAGGCTTTGAAAATCTAGTATCACTTCCTAGATATCACACTTTAGTGGAGGATTTTTTACTTACCTATACTATGTATAGTTTGAATTCCAAAACTAAATCATTCTGCATTTTTTAAAAATAATGCCCTTGAGAACATTGTATCATAGTGGGCAGAGCAAGGAAAGGTTAACTCTGGAGCTATAAAAAAGAATAGAGTGTGAATTCCAAAGGTACTGTCTTTGGGGAAATATAAAAAAAAATCTCCCTCTCTCCAACACACACACACACACACACACACACACACACACACACACACACACACACACACACACCCCTACTCAAATGGTGAGAGTGGAATAGAAAGTTTACCCAGGAAAAAAAGAAGCATAGTGGAAATTATTTGCTTTAGGGGAAAATGTTCCAGACCAATGAAGCATAGTCTCAAATACCTCCATTCCTAGCTTTTGAATGTCTGCAGATATAGGGTTTAGCCCACTGCAAACATAAAGTGGGTAAATTATGTCTTTGGGCCATTAGTTTTCTCTTTTCCCTTGCCAATTGTGGTGAAGACAATTCCCCCAGATAGTGAGTTCAAGTGATTCCAAGCATTCAGTCCTAAGACTTCTCTGCCAAGTTAGTTGAGACAAAAGACCATCTCAAAGAGAAATGAATGCTTGTTTATATACATGTTCAGATAATTCTTTTCCCAAGTCTGTTTTATTTTGGCTGTGTCTCATAGAGATAGTTAGTTGCCATAAAAAGAACAATGTATTTAAGATTAATTCAATTCAACAAGCATTTCTTAAGAACCTATTATGCATTAGGCACAATGCTGGGATAAAGGAAACATGGAATGGCTCATCAAATATGAAGGTGACACAAAACTGGTAGAAATAGCTAAAGTGGTGGAAGACAAGATTCAGAGCTAAAAGGATATTGATATTTGACTGAATCAAATAAGAAAAAATTCAAGAGATACATGTAAAGTCTTGTACTTGAGGCCAAAAAACCACTATTTCATAAGCATAAGATGAGGGTGGTAAAATAAACTACTGTTGCTCTGAAAAAGGATCTGAGGATTTCAGTGAACTGCAAACTCAATATGAGTCAAGGGTATAATATGGCAACCAAAACATCTACTGTAATCTTGGACTTCGTTAAAATTGGCAATGCTATGGATTTCAAGTGAATCTATCAAACATTTAAGGAAAAATTGGTTCCAATTCTATATAAACTTTTTGGAAAAATAGGTGGGAACTCTGTCTAACTCTTTCTATGACATCAATATGGGGCTGATACTCAACCAGGAAAAGGCAAAATAGAGAAAGAAAATTATAAACCAATCTCTCTGATAAATACAGATGCAAAAATCTTAAATAAAACCTTAGCAAAATGATTACAACAAGTTATCACTAGAATAATACACTATAACAAAGTAGGCTTTATCCCAGGAATGCAGGATTGGCTCAATATTTGGAAAACTGTTGGTATAATTAACTACATCAATAACAAACCTATCAGAAATCATATGATTATATCAATAGATGCTGAAAAGCCTTTGACAAAATATAGCACCCATTCCTACTAAAAAAAAAAAACTAGAGAGCATAGGAATTAATAGATTGTTCTTTAGAATAATAAGCAGTATCTATCTGAAACAATCAACAAGCATTATATGCAATAGGGATAAGCTAGAGGCATTTCTGATAAGATCAGGAGTGAAACAAGGATGCCCATTATCGCCATTACTATTCAACATTGTGTTAGAAATGTTAGCTTCAGCAAGAAGAGAAGAAAAAGAAATTGAAGGAATTAGAATAGGGAAGGAAGAGACAAAACTCTTACTCTTTGCAGATGGCATATGGTATACTTAAAGAATCATAAAAAATCATCTAAAAAACTACTAGAAACAATTAGCAACTTTAACAAAGTCACAGGATACAAAATAAACCCTCATAAACTCTCAACATTTCTATATATGACTAGCAAGATACAACAGAAAGAGCTAGATAGAGAAATCCCATTCAAAGTAACTTCAGGCAATATAAAATACTTGGGAGTCGACCTGTCAATGCAGACTCAGAAACTTTATGAAAATAATTACTAAACACTTCTCACACAAATAAAATCAGATTTAAATAACTGGGTAAATATCATTACTCAACGATAGGCCAAACCAATATAATAAAAATGACAATTCTACCTAAATTAAGCTACTTATTTAGTGCCCTACCAATCAAAATTCCAAAAACTTACTTTAATGAGTTAGAAAAAAATTGTAAGTAAATTCATGTGGAGAAATAAAAAGTCAAGAATTTCCAGGGATTTACTGTCTTACTGTCAGGTCCATGGAAAGGGAAAAAGTTTATGACCAAGGAAGAGATGGAGAACATCATTAAAAACAAACTAGATAGTTTTGACTACATTAAATTAAAAAGCTTTTGCACAGACAAAACCACTGTAACCAAGATCAAAAGGAATGTAGTAAATTGGGAAACCAATTTTAAAACTAGTATTTCTGACAAAGGACTCATTTCTAAAATATATGGGGGGGGGTCAGCTAGGTGGCACAGTGGATAGAGCACTGGCCCTGGCGTCAGGAGTACCTGAGTTCAAATCTGACCTCAAACACTTAATAATTACCTAGCTGTGTGTCCTTAGGCAAGTCACTTAACCCCATTGCCTTGGAAAAAAAACTAAAATATATAGGGAAATGAGTCAAATTTATAAAAAAAAAAACCAAGCCATTCCCCAATTGACAAATGATCAAAGTGATCCATAGTCATATGAAAAATTGCTCTACATCATTAGTTATTAGAGAAAAGCAAATTAAAGCATCTCTGAGGTACCACCTCACACCTCTCAGACTGTCCAATATGATCAGAAAGGACAATGATCAATGTTGGAAGGGATGTGGGAAATCTGGGACCCTAACACATTGTCAGTGGAGTTGTGAACTCATCCAAACTTTCTGGAGAGCAAGTTGTAATTATGTCCAAAGGGCAAAAAAGTGTTCATACCCTTTGATTCAGCAATATCATTACTGGGCCTATACCCTGAAGAGATGATGAAAGAGAATAAAAACATCACTTGTACAAAAATATGCACAGCATCTCTGTTTGTGGTGGTGAAGAATTGGAAATTGAGTGAATGTCCATCAATTGGGGTATAGCTGAACAAATTGTGGTTATATATGTTATGGAACATTATTGTTCTATTAGAAACCAGGAAGGGTGGGAATTCAAACAAGCCTGGAAAGATTTACATGAACTGATGCTGAGTGAGATGAGCAGAACCAGAAGAACATTGTACACCATAACAGCAACATGGGGGTGATGATCAATAGTAATGGACTTGCTCATTCCATCAATGCACCAATCAGGGACAATTTGGGGGTATGAAATTAGATATGAGGAAAAACTTGGACAGATAATAAACAGCTTAAAAGCAAAGTAAGAAAGCTTTCAAAAACTTACACACTGAAAAATAGAATGGAACAAACAAAATATTCAATGATACAACAAAGTATTCTAGAAGGAAATCAAAAGACTGAAAAGGGAATGTTGTTGTTTAGTCATACTCAACTTTTCATTACCCCATGAACCTTTCTATTCTCCAATCTCTTCCAAAGTCTGTCCAAGTTCATCTTCATTGCTTTCAAAACACTATTTATCTCATTCTCTGATGACCCTTTTCTTCTTTTTCTTAAATCTTTTCCAATACCAGTTATTTTTTAATGAATCCTATCTTCTCATTATTTGGTCAAAGTACTTAAGCTTCAGTTTTATTAACAGACCTTCTAGTGAATATTTTGAATTAGTTTCTTTAAGTATTAACTGATTTAATTTCTATACTGTCCAAGGGACTCTCAAAAAAACTGACCTGGGGAGATGTTAATTTATGAATCATTGGTCTCTTTGAAAATATCATTGAAAAATCTTGATACTATATTTCATAAATCATTATTAGCACCAGAAAACAAATTAAAAATACTCAGAATCCACAGCTCAACCCCTTAAAGAAACCTCAAACCCCAGAAACTACAGTTCAATGTAATACACACACACACACACATACATACACACACACACACACACACACACACACACACACACACACACACACACACAAACATAGACACCAAGGGAAAAATGCATCAAGAATCAAGATTTTTCCACAGCATGATTAATATGGACTTATGTTTAACATAGTTATATATGTATAACCCATATTTGATTGCTTTTTGTCAGGGGAGAGTAGAGAGAAGGGTGGGGAGAAGAAAAATATGAAACTCAAAACCTTGCAAAAAATTGTTGATGAAAACTGTTGTATGTAGCTGGAAAAATAAAAGGTCAACATTACTGGTCCAGAGTACATGGAAAGGAGTAAGGAGTAAAGAAGATTGGAAAATTAGGAAAGGAAAAGTCAAATATGAGTTTATATGTGATCTTTGAAATAATAGAGAGAAACCAGAATTATTGGATGAGGGAAGATAGTGATCTATACTTTGATAGTTGAATTAAGGATAAAATGGAGTGGGGTGGACTTGAGGAAAGATCAATGGGCAGAAAGGCTATTCCAATAATTCTTCAGGATAAGAGTTAGACAAGAAAAGGGAGTGAATAGGAGAGATGTTGTGAAGGTAGCAACAATAAAATCTGACAAGGGATTGAATACGGTGGAGGGGGTACAGGCAGAAGCTGATAGTGAGAAGATCAATGTGACATTTAATTTGTGAGCCTGTGTGACAAGGAAGATGGTGGTGACAGGCAAGTTAAGAAAGGGGAGATTTTGGAGGAAATAATAATGAGTTGAATTTTGGAAATGTTGACTATGGGATAGCCCATACTACAAACATATTGTTGTTCTGTGATAAATAACTCAAGACTGATAATGACAGTGCAAAGGTGGTTCAAGAGATATATCAAGACATATATAATGATATAAAAGTTAAGAATAAAAAAAGAAATACTGCTGTGTATTTGTAATGTCCAAGAAACTGGACCCTGGATAAGAGTTGAGAAAATTCATCTCACTCCCTTCTTTGGTGAAATGGACATGTTAGGTGTGGCATATTGCATATACTTTCAGATATGATGAATGTGCTGGTTGGTTTTGCTGAGTTGCTTTTTCTTCTTTTCTTTTTTCTTTATTACAAAGGATGCCTCATTGATTTTGAGGAAGAATGTATTTGTTGATGGAGGCTGAATTTTTTAAAAAAATGTATCAATTAAAAAATATTCTTTTTTTTAGGTTTTTGCAAGGCAAATGGGGTTAAGTGGCTTGTCCAAGGCCACACAGCTAGGTAATTATTAAGTGTCAGAGGCTGGATTTGAACTCAGGTACTCCTGACTCCAGGGCCAGTGCTCTATCCACTGTGCCACCTAGCCACCCCTTAAAAAATATTCTTAAAGATATTTTAGGCCCTTTCTAAGTGAACAATAGGAAGGATCTCATTACTTAAATAATTCCCTTCCTCCAGGTAATATTATAAAAGAAAGAGAAAGACAGAGAGGCAAAGACAGAGACAGGGATGGAGAGACAGATTTCAATAATTTGGATTCAGTATTTCAAAAGGAGGAAATTGTGTAGCTATGAGGAAACAATGTCATATCAGAATAAATTTTTAGAAGTGGATATGGAAAAATACTGCTTGAGTGGGAATCAATCAAACTGTCTAACTCAGATGTAACTAGCTGGCCAAGACATGAGAAAAAAGATAAATATATGTTTAAACCTGAAACTGATAATCAGTTTTGCGTGGGATAAAAATCCACTTAAAAAATACAGAGACTCCTCTGAGCAAAAAAGAAAGTTTATTTTGGCTTTTCTTGAGAAAAGGGCATATTCCAAGTCTCAAAGAGGTAGTGAAGATCAAGGAGCTACCCCCAGGTGACAGTCAAGCAAGATTATATGGCCTAGCACAATTCACCCCCTCCCAAGTCCCTTCTCTTCCAACCTGATTGGTTAAGGTTTTCAGAGTTACAATCTTTAGGCAAAAAAATCTGCCCAGTAACAAAAAGAAGAATAAAATGTTTTCATAGAATATTACCTCACCATCCAGATGGTGAGGATATCTGAAGATTTCTAATGATTTTTTGTTGTCTATCTAAATGAATTCATGTCTGAGTATGCAAGGTCTTCTAGGAAAATCTATCTTCTTAGTTTAGTACTTATCATCAGACAAGAGAAGGCAGTCTACTACTGTTCTCCCAGTCTATCATCAAATAGGTGGCTAACTAAGAATGCAAGTTCTCTTCTCTGGAAGTATTCTACTATTTCCCTCCCTAACAGAATCATAAGGGTGTCTGGCAGGGAATGCAAGGTCTTTCTGGAAATAGTCCACTGTTCCCCCCCCCCTCCCCCTAATAGAATCGAGAGGGTGTCTGGGAATTCAAGGCCTCTTTCTTCCAAGAATAGTCTAAGGGTAATAGTCTGTCTTTGTTTTAATGATTTTTAACCCTTAGAGGACTTCACTAGGAATATTAACTCTTAAGAGGGAATATTCCACTCATTTTCAAAAAACAAAACTGATCATTTTTCCTTACTTGATAATTCACTTTATTATTATAAAATACAGATTATAAAAGTGATGAAAAACCTGATCTGACCAACTAAGTCAACTACTAACTTAAACATTGATGGACAAAGAAAGAGTAGTCAGTTTAACCAATTTGAACCAAGAATTGAATCAAATTGAAGCCAACTGTAAGGTGACATTGTGCCATAATTCAAATAAATTAGTCAGTAGAACAGTCTAATTGCTTATTGTTCAATAGCCAGTATTAAGGAAATTAAAAAAATAACTCAACCTCCAAAAATCAAGCCTCTATCAAGTTAGAGTGGCAATTCTACAAGAATTATGTCAATTTAATTCATGGCAAACCATGCTAGATTTGGCTTTATCAATGCAATAGGCTCTGCCAATAAGGCCAAGATTTAATGAGCAGTTCAGTTATTGTACTTGGGCATAGCAATAATCTGAGTATACCTGTAAGTATAAATTTGAGTGACATTTTACCCTCAGGAAATCTGATACCAGTTGCTTTGCTGGCTACAATGCAAAATCAGTAATTTCCTCTATTTAAAAAATAAATAAATACTCAAGGTACTAAGTCTTTCAATATACTCTAGTTTCTTCACTGATTTTCATCTCTGAGTAAATATTCATTTTGTCACTTAGATGAAACAAGACAAAAACATGATCTCAAAACAAATATCAGTTTGGGATTAGGAAACTTTAGATCACAGAGAGTATCACAGAAAACATCTGTGATATCAACTTGTATGGTCAGAAGACACTGGAACAGAACTGACCCTATTGTTTGAAAAGTTATCTAACACCTTCATGGGGAAAAAGGTAGAGTTAGACTGGAGAGGAGCTCATCTTAGGTGGTCAGGTGCTTGAGGGGAGGGGCACACCACCCAGTATTTCTAAGTTCTAAAGAGGCAACAATAGTTTTAAGTCTCTTCTGGCTCTCAAATTCTGTGATTCTGTAATGTATAAACAACTTTGGAGCCCACAAGAACTGGATCTAAGTCCCACCTAGGGTACATATGAGCTTTGTGACACTGGGCAAGACAAAACTAATTGTTGTCTAGTAGATACTGAATTGCAGTAGTAAAAGAAACAGCCTCATCTGAAATTCCTTGTACAAATAAAATCATTAAGTCAATCAAAAACAAAAACAAAAGAAAGCAAAACAAAACAAAACCAGAAGTGGTGTAATAGTCAACTATTTCTATACAACTGAAAGGGTGGTGGTGTCTTCTAAATCTCAGTGGCTTGAGATAAAGTCCTAGGTATAGTCCTGCTTTTCAAAACATTAGATGCTCTCTTAGCTTTTCTTAATCATCTTTAAGTACCTTCAACTTCTAGAC
Source organism: Macrotis lagotis (assembly GCF_037893015.1). Classification (NCBI taxonomy): domain Eukaryota; kingdom Metazoa; phylum Chordata; class Mammalia; order Peramelemorphia; family Peramelidae; genus Macrotis; species Macrotis lagotis. The sequence goes on along the minus strand of NC_133659.1, from coordinate 231,240,586 downwards.
ATCAAAAGCCAGGAGAATTGGGTTCTAGAAAAAGTCAAAGCAATCTAGACCAAGCTTGATCTGCACCATGAGCAGCTTTACCTAACCAGATTGGATTGGGGAACTTCATGCTGTTCTAAGAAATTATAGTTCTAATTTTTACAGTTTTAAATGACAATAGTAGCTGAAGCAATGGAAAGAATTCAGGTGCATCACTACTAACATGTGGACAGTGGATGAAAAAAGTAAAATGAAGATATGTTTACCACCCATTTCAAAATTCTTCATCTTTCAGGGTTTCCTTTTTCCTTTTTGAAAAGAGAGATTAAAGAGTTTTTCAGAATTTTTTCTTCCTTTTTTTTATTTGTGGGGATATATTTGAGAATATTTTACCTTGCTAAGATTAGAGAAGAAGAATCACACAAAGTTTAAGCATTTATATAAAGTGCCATGTACCTAACACATAGTAAACACTATATAAATATTAGTTATTACTATAAAATGTCATTATTGGGAAAGATGTAAAAAAACTTAATACCAAATATTTCTAATAAAATTGAATTTTGCCTCAACCAGGAATTCGCTACAGATGACTATAAAGATAATGTTAAAGAAAGAAGCTGACCAATGTCAGGTGTTAATTTTCCTATCTGGGTACTCAGGGTGATTTAACTTAACTCAGGATTTTCATCTAAAATAAACTCCTGGGGTGGCTAGGTGGCCTATTGGATAAAGCACTGGCCTTGGAGTCAGGAGTACCTGGGTTCAATTCCGGTCTCAGACACTTAATAATTACCTAGCTGTGTGGCCTTGGGCAAGCCACTTAACCCCCTTTGCCTTGCAAAAACCTAAATAAATAAGTAAATAAATAAATAAAATAAAATAAACTCCTTAAAGCTGAAGAGAAGTAAACCAAGTGGACCTTAGGATACTGTCCTTAGAGTTAAAATGAGCTAATTATTGTACCATGATATCTTCAAAAGCATGCCTTTACTGTTGTCTCATTCTGGAACTTTCCTAAGTACCTGAGGCTTCCTAGCACTAGAACCTCACTGACCCTGAGGTCACTCCACACCTCTCCCCTAATTCCCATGCTACCAATAGCAAGGGCACACTAGCAGACACAAATTCATAACAAAGACTTGCTTTTAATGCTATGCAACTAAATTACCAAAAAATACTTTATAATAAAATTTATTTGAAAAACAAAAAATCTAGATTATCAAGAGAAATGATGAAAAGAAGAAAGGATGAAAGTGGAATAGTACTTCAGAACCCAGACTGTAATCAGTCATCAAAATCATCTTGTAATGGTTAAAGAATAGAGAGATTGATCAAAGAAATACCCCAGTGTCTGATAAAATAGAAAATTTAAGTTCATTAGGGGAAAATTTTTTATCTGATAAAAATTGTTAAGAAAGTTAGAAAGATGGCTGGCAGAATTTAAGCTTAAACCAAAACCTTACATCTCACTCTGCAATATATTTTAAATGTTTCTCTGACCTTGATAGATTTTGCTATAAAAAATTAAAAGAGATATATATTTCTCATAGCTATAGATAAGAAGTATTCTTATCAGGAAGAAAGTTATAGAGGTGATTACAAAAAATATAATAGATAATTGGTTGCCTGAAACTGAAAAGTTTCTGCATAGACAACATTACTAGGATAAGAAAGAAGTGGTTAAATGGGGAGAAATTTAGCAAAACGCATGCTTTGTACCACATATTATTCAAAATCCTCAAATGGATCTAAGATTCAGTCAAATCTCACTGACATGATTGTTCCCTCTAGCTTTCAGATCACTATGCTGACCATCCTTTGCAACTCTTATCTCTGCCTTCTCATTAGTGTACTATGGGAGTTCTACCCAGCAGACTAGACTCCTTGACTTCCTTGTGATATTGCTTGGATACTTTAGGAGCATTTGATTTGTCTGCCTGACATTCTTTACCATTAATTGACACTTGACTAATCAATCTTTTTCTAGCTTACATTTCCCCAAGCTATTTATTATCGCTCTTTTTGGAAGTTCTTCATTGATTGTATATTGCAGCCTGCTCATACCAACCATTTTGCCCAATTTTTTTTTTTTGCTTTCCAAGTTATCAGAAAAGTTTCAGTTCTTCAAATATGATGTGCTATGTGTTACAGCCAGAGAGCAATACTGATAGAATATTGATATTAAAAAGATAGATCTCAGTTCTGAGAGATTTTAAGTCATTAAGGGAGCCTGGATAATGATGCCAGAAGGCAATTAATCTTGCCCTCTTCTTCATCTTGAATTCATTTTTGCTGTCTTTCCCAGATATAGATGTTGAGGGACAAAATTCATGAGTCATTTTTCAGGCTCCTGGTATCAAATTTTCTATATTCAAGAATGTTTTTATAAGCTCTGCCTTGATCTTTAGTGTCAAATAACTGTAATATCCAGTGTAATAAGGACAACTAGCTTAAACACATCCAGGAATCTGCTACATCATAGTCCTTCTCTCTGTGTGCTGAGTGCCCTAAAGGAAACTATGAGGCAACAGCATTTCCTGAACTGCTAGCTGGACTTGTTTCATTCTTGTAAAGGTTACTTTTCCTTAAGGGTTAAGGTTAAGGTTCATGTCAAGTTTACAGATACTTTCTTCCTTCATCAGACTAGACCTGTTTAACCTTACTTCCAACTGACCTCCTATGGTGTTGAGTAGGTCCCTGAACTTGGAGAGGAAGTTCAGGATATTGGAGACAGGAGGTGATTGCAGTCTTTTTTGGCCCTTTCTCAGAAAAGCAAGCTGCTTCCCTAAGATCTCTGTCATAATGCAACAACTTTATTTTAGTCTTGAACTATGTCCAGGTGCAGCAAGAAGAGAAATAAGGAGAGAGAAGATAGGAACAGTATTAGAAAGGAAAGAGTGAAAGGAGGAAATGGAGAAATAAGCACAAAAAGATCCACCTTGGGTAAGGAGCAGACATAGAAAACTACTTAGTAGATTCAGCTTTTCCATGTTGAAGCTAGGGATTCACCAGTGACTCTTGCAGAAAAAGACCAATATTTTCTTTATCTTATCTTAATTGATTCTCTGTTTATGGCATTCTCTTACTCAGGTTCTCTATCTGGAATGGATCTGGGAATTTTCACTGGACCATGAAGGCATGCCCTAAAGCTTCAAACAGAGCTTTGGTACAACTTTTACAAAAGGGGATTGACTGCTGAAAAGAAAGCTGAAGGTTCCTAGAATTTTGTGTTCTACAATGATGGGAAAGAGGAGAGGAGTGAAATTAGGGACACAAACAGAAACTGAATGAGAAACAGTTAAAGTCAATATGCCAACAGAGTCTACTCTATTCACCCATTGCTCCCTCTCCACCAAATTTTGAAGAATGAGAACAGAGAAGAATTTGAGAGAAGAATAATCATACACCATTTATTATATCATTGAATACAGAGCAAAAAAGACACTTATGTCATCTAATCCATTACACATGAGGAAACTAAATCCAGAGAGGTGAGGGACTTGCTCAATGTCACACATATTACTATAAGTGATAAGATTTAAACTCAGGTCCTCTGCCTACAATTCAAGCACATTCCTCTACCCTATCTTTTTCACCAAAAATAGTCAGGGTCTAAAGCAATCCTGCCAGTATCCTGAGTCATGGTGCCAGATGTGATAGTTGGAAATATCTTAACTATGGTCATTGCTTTGGGTAGGATCCAGATACTGACAATGTGCCATATTGTCTGGTTGATCAGACACAAAAAAATAGACCATACTGCTTTTTAAAGCTGTGCCTTTTAATAAAAATATATTCCAATGATCTGGACGAATGTAAAGGAGCTCTGGAAAGAAAAATGGAAAACCACAAGCAATCCTCTTAACTGGGTTGGGTGCCCATTCCCTGCTTGAGTAAGATTGTAGTTTGGATATCATGATATAAGTTAGGCAACAGAGATCCCCAGGCAGTAGAAACAAGAAGAGCTATAAACTTTTTGTCAGTCAGCAACTAAGCCAAATCCTCTTGTCTTCATTTAAAACACAAGAATTCTCTCCAAATGTTTGTCTTGTATCCAAGGTCTCTGCTTCAATCATATAACATCTGAAGATTTTAAGATGGGTATCACCTACCTAGAGTCTTTTCAGAGAAGGATGACCAGAATGATGGGATAATTCAATATATATTGAAAGGAATTAAGAATACTTAACCTTGAATAAAATGAGCAGAACCAGAAGAACATTAACAGCTACATGAGATGGTGATCAATCAAGATGGATTTGTCAATTGCAGTGGTACAATAATCAAAGGCAATTTTAAAAGACTTGTGATAAAAAATACCATCATCCATAACCAGAGAAAGAACTATGGAATTTAAATGAAGACTAAAGCTTATTATCTTCAATTTTTCAAGGTTGTCTTATTTATGTATTATATCATTTTTTTCTGTCTCAAGTTTTCTTTCTTCTGCTTAGATATGATTCTTCTTCTTTTATAACATGATCAATATGTATGTTCAACATGGTTATAAATATGGAAACTATATCAGATTGCTTTCTGTCAAGGGGAGGGGAGAGGGAAGGCAGGGAGAAAAATGTAAAACTTAAGACCTTGCAAAAAAATGATGGGTAAAACTACTATTTCATATGGTTGGAAAAACAAATAAATAAAACATTTTTAAAGGACATGTAACATCAAGAAGAGAATACTTAGGCAAGACATGATCAAAAATTTTTAAAAACTACCATATTTACTCTGTTTGGCTCTAGTAGGCAGGCCTATCAATACATCACCAGGAGTGGGGAATTGTAAAGAGATAAATTTTGAGTCCGTATAAGAAAGAATTTTCTTGCCATAAGCACTAAGAATAATAATTGATCTTTATATATACATATATATATATTAGATAATTTAATCTTTTTTTAGGTTTTTTTTGTAAGGCAAATGGAGTTAAGTGGCTTGCCCAAGGCCACACAGCTAGGTAATTATTAAGTGCCTGAGGTCGGATTTGAACTCAGGTATTCCTGACTCCAGGGCTGGTGCTCTATCCACTGTGCCACCTAGTTGCCCCAATAATTTAGTCTTTACAACATCCCTTCATGGTTAGTACTAGATATATTATTACACTCATTTTACAGATGAGGAAAAAGAAATTCAAAACATTAACTGACTTGTCTGTGATCACATGGGCAGTTAAGGTCAGTGGCAATATTCAAACTCAGGTATTTTCTGATTCTAGGCTCATATCTTTTTCCATTACAGAAAAATATTTCACATGAGGTAGGTTGTGCAAAAGTTCATGAAGTAGTGAGAAACCTGTCATGAAAAATGTTTAAGCACATGCTGGATAATCACTATGCAGGGATTCTGTAGAGGGAATTATTGTAAAAGTGATTAGAAAGTTGTATTAAGGGACAGCTAGGTGGCACAGTAGATAGAACACCAGCCCTGGAGTCAGGAGGACCTGAATTCAAATCCAACCTCAGACACTTAATAATCAGCTAACTGTATGACCTTGGGAAAGTCACTTAACTCCACTGCCTTTCCAAAAAAAAGAAATAAAGTTGTATTCAAACTGAAGTATGCTGTTGAATGTTTAATAACTAGCTGGAAGAAGAGGATATACACAGGACACATATCTAAAGTTTAATCTGCATCATTAGTATTTTCTCTATTGATTTTTTAAGTATAGAAATCAATAAAACTAATGCAAGTAACTAAAGTATTTACTAATTTCTGAGTTATAAATGCACTCACTGAAAATTTAACAATTGGCTTTCTAGACTGGTAAAACCTGAATTTAGAACACCCCTGCTTCAATTTCTTCAAATTCAAAGTTCTATCTTTTTATGCTTCCTAATGTTCTAGTTCAATAGAAATTCTCCAGATCCAAACTCCCATAGAGGACTTACAAACATACATATATAAGTACCTACCACCAATTGATCTCTAGAAAGATGGGGACCTGGATGCTGATAAAAATCCCAAGAGATTTTTTATGGAATCATGAAAACATACTTCTTTATGTCTCTCTGTAGATACAAGGCAGTCCTTACCCTGCAGGAGGTGTAGGGTTCTGGTTATTTTGAAACAATTAATTTTTTTCTGAAGTTTCTGTTTGCTGGAGTAGTTCTACCCATATTATTGGCATGTACTTGTTTTATCATTTCTAAAAGACTTACTGTATTGTATGTGTGTAACCTAATAGAGGGTTAGAAACATTGCCATTTAGATTTTGTTCTTGATGTGATTTCATTGCTCTTAAGAACTGACTAGAGATTCTGAGAGGATAAGCAACTTGGTCAAGGTTCCATAGCAAGTATGCCACAGAAGTCAAATTTGAATTCAAGTCTGTTTTAAGTTCTGGAATCCAAAACCAACTCTATCCCCTTTACCTGGTTTCCTCATAGTGTAAATTCAATAAATCCTTGTGAATTTAAGAATGGGGCTTTAATTGACTTTGAAACCTCTGTAATGAATGAAAATAACCAGGATCATCCCTAAACTAAGGCAATTGTCTTGAATGCACCATCAAATACATGGAGAAACCATTTGCTCTATTCAGAACCTCAAAATTTTATAATTGGGAAGGGAGTCCTGGAATTTTATTTAGTCCAATCTCATGTCCAATAAATTTATTGCTCTATATAGCCTTTTGAAAAATAGTTTTTTCAATATCTAGTTGAATATTACCAGTAATAAGAATTTCACTCTCAGGGGCAGCTAGGTGGCGTAGTGGATAAAGCACTGGCCCTGGAGTTAGGAGTACCTGAGTTCGAATCTCGTCTCAGACACTTAATGATTACCTAGCTGTGTGGCCACTTAACCCTGTTCGCCTTGCAAAAGCCTAAAAAAAAAAAAAGAATCTCACTATCTTTATATTACAGCATTATGCTACACAGGGAAGCAGCCTAGTCCATTGCTGCATTGCTGGATAGTTCTAATTACTAGATTATTCTTCTTCATATTAAGCTACAGTCTGTTGCCTTTGTCTTTACCTTTCATCTCCTGGTCTCTTGGGAAAGTTTACAAATTCAGCTGCTGAAATGTAGCCCATCTGAAGTGGGAGGTAGACTCTATGGTAGCATTGCAGTCAAATTTTCTCTAGCCCCTTCTCTCATTAGTAAGTTCTTCCCAGAACCTCAACATGGAGAAAAGGCCCAGTCCAGTCACCCTTCATTCTCTGGACTTCACCAGTAATGTTTAACCTTCCTTTCCCCCTTTCATTTCTACCAACTCCATCATTTTTCACCTCTTTTTTATGTGTCTTGCCCAATTTATATTTAAGCTCCATCACTTATTCTGGGTTCCTTCCTCCTTCCTATTTTTGTCTTATAAATACTATTTGTCATATAGTTTGACTATCTGGAAAGGGAAAGGAGGAAACTGATATTAAAAAATAAATATAAATGTATTTTTAAAAAAGAATGACCTGAGGGCAAGGCTCTTTCCTTTTGATTGTATTTGTCTCTCCATTGTTTAGCTTGTTGATTTGACTTGGTTTGATTTTCAGTCCCCCCCCCATAGAGAATATGAATATAGAAAGGAAGATAAAATGAAAAGGAAATTGTTTAAAAGACCTATTTTTATTGATACCTTTTGTTTTTATAATACATTCATTTCTGCATATGCCCTTCTCCCCATTCATCAAGGCTTCTCTGGTAACTAACAGTGCTGCCCTAGTCACCACTATCTGAAGGTTAGATTTAAGAGTAAAAAAAAATCCCAGTTTTTTTAGTCCTTTTTTTTGCAAGGCAATAGCATTAATTGATTTGCCCAAAGTCACACAGCTAGGTAATTATTAAGTGTCTGAGGTCGGATTTGAACTCAGGTCTCCTGACCTAGTCACCACTCTTTTCTAGCTGTGTGACCTTGGACTAGTCACTTAATACTGATTGCCTCAGATCTCAAGCTATCTCTAGCTTTCCTGATTCATTTCCGGTCATTGGACCCAGATAGTTCTGGAGGAAAAAGTGAAGCTTGTGACAGCACAGCAGCCTCCTCACACAAATACAATTCATTTTGTTTGTCATAGTCTTCTTCAGGAATGAAAGACAAACATCATCATCATCACCCTCAGTTTTAGAGTTTCTTAGGGTTTCCTTGATGGATTGGCAGCAACATCTTGGAGGATCCAAGGCCAGCATTTCTTGAGCCTCCATCCCATCTTTCTAGAACTGAAAAGAATAAAGGAAACAAACCTAAACCTCATCCATTTTTCAAGACCTTGGAACCTCAGGAAGCCTATGGGGAATACTAAAAGTGGAAAGGGGGAAAAACCTAATCAAGTGCATGGTGCCCCTGCTATGGATGAATGTGACCATCCTTGCATGACTAGAAAGAGAGAGTGACTTTACCTCTATCTGGTACTTAACCAATTCCAACTACATAACCCATGGAAAGAGGCTGTTTCCACATGGTAGAGGAACTCAAGATGACCCAGAAGTAGGTCCCTTTAGTCTCTCACATAGTTAGTTGCTTATAAGTTTATTTAGATATTCAGCAAAGCTGGGTTACATAACAAAGATTAAAAAGAAAAACCCAGCAGAATCAACCAATCTATCAACTATATCTAAAAACATATAAAACATTCCATACCCATTATCCTCCACCTTGTGCTGTTGTTTACTTTCATTGCTGTTGTCTCTCAAGCTGCATAACATTTTATTCTTCCTTATGTTATTATGTTGTCTTTTGCCTTTTGTATAATAAGAGAAATTAGTGGCCCCTAACCCTTGGTGTATAATCCATGCTAGGGCTACGGAAAGAAGAAAGCAGTCAGTCTTTAAAAAGCAGGAAGCTGGGCTTCTGAATCTTTTTTTGCGTGTGTCAGTAACCTTTTTGGCAGTCTGGTGAAGCATATGAACCCCTTCTAAGAATATTTTATATACAGAAAATAAGATATATAAGATTAGCCAAAAACAGTTTTCAATTTTTTAAAAATTCACTATTGTTTTCCAAATAGTTTTCTTGATTTAAGTCCAATTATATCATAACCCTACTTAATAATCTTTAGGAGTTCACTATTAGATTTTGAATCTCTGGCATTTAAGACTTTACAACCTGGCTCCAATATACCTATACAGACTTATTTTACAATATTCACTATAATTCTTTCACAAAAGACCAAAGTTTTAAAAAAAAGTACTATATTTAGGGAAAAACATGCAAGGAGGAAACAGAATAATAATTTCCACTGCACACAAACACCAATAGAAAACAATTTGATTACTCTTTGATCATATTCATTAGCCAGTTTAAATTTGAATTAAGAAGGGTATAAACAAAGAGATTTTAGTAATATAAAACAAATAAAACATTCTGAAACCATGAAAATATAAGATGCTTGGGCAGGCATGAATGAGTCTAGAATGAAAGGAGGAAATCAGGTTGTCCTTTGGTTGTGCTATAATAATTCCTTTTTTAAATTCCTTGGCTGGTGTGCTTGTTGCAATCCTGTAACTACCTCCCTCTCAGTAGCTTACCAGAGAGCTATACAGTAAAACAGTAACTCTCCTCAGTTTTTTCATTTATCATCATCCTACTTACATCTCTACACCAGTATCATCTCATTCATATATATATATATATATATATATATATATATATATATATATTATATATGAAGAAAATAAAAAAATTCAGTTCTATATGGTTGAGTCTGAAGAGCAAAGAGATGGTACTACCAGGGTTCTGCTGAGCTAAATCTCACTAGCAATTTGCCATTCGACTGTTTTGTTTTAACACAATATTAATGTGCTAAGTCATAGAGAATACCATTAGGAAATGTAAATGTAACTAGATGTATCTATGCAATAGGTCCCAGATTCATAATGATTCTGTATTAAAAGAGTAGCTATGAAGTGGCTTATACCCATGCCCCCCAGATAGAGAGCAAAATCACTAGTAATGGGCTAGTTCCCAGCATTGAATAGGAAAATTCCCTCTCTTCTTCCTGATGCCCTCATGCTACAAACAAATAGATACCCAGTAACATAAGGACAGGATTTACCAAAGGTGTTTATGAGAAATTATACCAAATTTGGAAAATGTTTCTTTAGCAGAGCAAACTTTTTAAAAACATAAATGGAAGTAAGGTTTAACCATTTTTCCTCTCTCAGTTCACTTGATTCTCTCTAAGAAATGGGAGTGTGTGTATGAGGAAGGGAGGGGTAGGATGTACTTCTCCATTAGATGAAGATCAGCTCTCATGCTCTTACAGGAAGAAACTACAGGTGTGGCAGGCATAACTGTTGTCCTGGTCACCCTACTAACATGGGACAAATATCACTTCTCTCTTTTCCTTTCCTTAATCTAGTTTAACAGTTCCCTCCCCAAAAAACTTCTGTAGTCAAAATCTCTGCCTCCCTCCCCCAAGCACATTTGAGGGCTAATCCAATATTTGTTTTCTGTCCTTTCAAATTGGAAATCCAAATTCCAGGGGGTTTTGTGACTACCCTGGAAATAAGTGTTTACATAAATAAAAATATATATTTAAAGTTTTAATAAAGTTACCAGGGGGTAAAAACATGACCAAGTTTTAAATCAGTCATAATTTAGCTGGTCTTCGTGATGATGGCTTGAAAAATCTCCCCCATATTGCAGAAGATGATAGCTTTGAGTCTTCAAACAAGTTGCTGAACATGAACAAGGCCCTGGTTAAGGTCTTTGTCTAATTATATCACTGAACTCAGCAACATTTGCTGGCTCTGCACTGACTCAAATGCTACCAAAAAAGACAGTTTAGTTTAATACTATATATTCTTCCTGGGCAAAGATCCCACTAGGACCCCAAGACAGGCTCAATAAGACTTTAATCCCAGAAACCACTGCAGATGAGTTATATGACCTTATCTTTGCAATAATGCTAATGAAATCATGTCTGGTGGTCTGGCTGTTCTTCTAAATCTTTGTATTTTTCAGGAGGTGATTAAAGCCCATTAGATGCTGCATTCTGGCTCATTACAACTTGATTGAATCGCCTTCTGGATGCCAGCAATTGTTTATGTTCCTAATGGACACTGCCTTGCTTTCAGTGTTGAGGAACATCATTCTTGCTAGGATGGAAACTGACATTCGAGCTGTTCCGGACCTTGGAGTCAATCAGATGTCCAGTGATACTGTTCCCAATCCTGAAGTACAGTGACTAGAATACCAAAGTGCTGCCTCACTCATAATCCTGCATTTAGTTCCTCTAGGGGTTTGAGGAGGTGAGAAATACTGAAAGGAAAGATGAATTTTATTATGAATAATTCTAAAGGGTTTCTGCCCTTGAACAGGATCGTCAATCAGTTTTATGGGAAGAGAAGAAAGAAATAGACAGGTGGTGATTTTCAATTTCAAATATGTCCATTCTAAAAGATTTGGAGTGTAATGGTCAGGGAAAGGTGTTGTTACTTTACTCTGGGGAAGGTCTGAATTATGCATTTTAAGATCAGATCACTCAAGGTGAAAGGGATAAGATGCAGGCCTCAGATACAAGGGTAACTCATACCCTTTCTAGAAGTCAAGAATCTTTGAGATTCTACGAGACTCCCAATGAATCTTAGGGAACTGACAAGGAGGAAGGGTGGGAAGTGGAGACTGTCAGAGAAGAGGATTATAAGACGTGGACTTTGTGAACTCAGAAAAGAAAGACAATCCTACTTTTTCAGAGAATAGTAATTTCAAGGAAAATTTCTATCCCTTAATAACTGCCACCATAGGATCTAAGTAAAATGCAAATTCGCTTGCACAGTGACTTAACATATTATAACTGAGAAAGAAGTCTCACCCCAAATACATATTAAATAAATCTTGGGTGATGTTATACTCAAAGGATGGAGTTAACCATCTTTGGGTGGGAACTTCAAAGAAAAAAATTGTAAATAAGGACATCTACTGGTCAATGAGTAATAAAGGCAACAAACAGAAAAAGAAACTGTTTAAAAGAACCTAGGATGTCAAATCTGAAAATAAATGACAAGAAATTAAAGAGGTTTTGCAACTGCTGTTAACTCTAAAAATACCAGAGCTCACACAGGTCATACCCAAACATAATTAACTCTAAGAAATAAAATAAAAATAAAATAAATTTTAAAAATAGGACCAACAGTGGTCATAAGCAAAAGTTTCTAGGCAAATGTGCCAGGGCTTCCTCTAGGAGGAAATTTGCTTTAGTGTGGGCAAATCTCAATACAGATAGCAATGATTACACAGTGAGCTGTTGCCCTACTAGGGAGGGTCAACAGCAACCAAAAGATAAGTTTGATTCATAGATGGACTTCAAGACTGGAACATAGGTCCTGCAGGTACTTGCCCAATCTCAGATACCAGCTAGTACTGCTGCAAAAAAGAGGGTTAGTGCAAAGCATTGTTGTCAAAGGACATAGGTTGCTGTGCAAAGGACATAGGTTGTTTGCTGGGCCTTAGCTCTGGAAAATGGGGTGTCTCCTAATAGTAAAGAGAGGAATAAAAATAAAAGTGTGGTCTTGGCATGGAGATTCTGACACTAGGGCTAAACAAGCCAAATAATTTCAGGTACAGATGGAATGGGACAAAAAATGGAGTACATTAGCTAACCAGAAGCAATTAAGTCAGAAAAGACTTAGGAACATTTCTAAGAGATAGAATAAGTACTGGTGGACTTCTTGGAGTGGAAAATGGAATGTATATTGTCATTCAGCATTGCCTGGGGAGAATTTACTATGAATTCAACTGTAGTAAAACTTTCTCCTCAAAGGCAACTATCCTCTAAACTTCCCAATTTCTGTCAAGTGAAGCATTATTTTTCTAATTATCCAGATTCACAATGGGATCTCCCACTCTCTTGTAGAGTGTTTCACCACTCTTTTGTCAAGTCTGGTTAATTTTACTTTCACAGTATCTCTCATTTGCATTTCCCTTCTCTCCAATTCACACAGGCATCACCCCTAGTTAAAAGGTCCTTATCACTTCTTGCCTCAGTTGTTACTTTCCAAATGGTTTCCTTCTTTCCATTTTCTCAATATCTACCAAGATAACTTTCCTTAAGCAAAAGTCTATCCATGTCACTACCCTATTTAAGGATCTCTATTAATTTATTATTAGACCATGGATTTCACAATCTAATCTCAATCTACTTTTTCAAGTTTAATATACCTTATTCCCGAGGTGGCAGCGAGGTGGCGCAGTGGATAGAGCACTGGCCCTGGAATCAGGAGTACCTGAGTTTAAATCCGGCCTCAGACACTTAATAATTACTTAATAATTACCTAGTTGTGTGGCCTTGGGCAAGCCACTTAACCCCATTTGCCTTGCAAAAACACACATATATATGTATATATGTATATATACATCATTCCCCCTCACTAGACTTGATTCAGTCAAAATGGTATTCTTGCAGTTCTTCACACAAATCATTCCATCTCCCATCCCCATCCATGCCTTTGCAATGTACTCCCTCCTCACATGCCATCCCCTGTCTCTTAGAAGCTCTAATTTCTTTCAAGGTTCAGGTCATAGGCTCATAGAACTAGAGTTAGAAGAGCCCACAGAGGCCATCTAATCCAACCTTCTCGTTTTACAGATGAATTAGTGAGACCCAGAGAAGTTGTTTTTTAAGGTCAAGATCCCACAGGAAAAGCATTTATCAAGCACCTTATGGGTACTTTTTAAGCACTTTACAAATCTGTAATTTGATATAACAACCCTGTGAGGTGGATGCCATTATTATCCCTATTTTTTACAGTTGAGAGAACTGAAGCAGAGGTTAAGTGACTTACCCTCGGTCTTTGCAGACATTAAGCGTCCGAAGTTAGCTTTGAACTTCCTAACTCCAAGGAACCACCTGGCTGCCTACACATAGGTGTGTGATTTTAACTAGTATACCACATACTCTTTATCATACTGCCTCCTCAAGCACAACATTTGACATTAAAACCTCTTCTAATCTCCACAAGTATTACTAACTTCCTAGAACAATTATCAATGTATCTATTTTTCATTCATATTGTTTCTCTGCTTAGAATGGCCCTTGAGGTTAGGGGCTGTTTCACTTTTTCTCAGAATACCCATAACCTAACATAATACCTGGTATAGCAGAGACAATAAATGCTTGCTTACCCATTGGAAAGTCAGATATCAGAGTGTAACTTAAGGAGCTGTGCGTAAGAGAATTCTAGTATGAACTATGGGGCAGAAGCCAGAATAAAGAACAAGTGAAGCAAGGGAAGGACTGAGAGAAGCACGAAGCCAGGCCTAAAACTGAATAGAGATGATTGCAACAGAAAAAAACAAGTTGACAAGAAGGCTTCAACTGTTGCTAATATTTTGAATAAGCTTATATTTTGGTTCTTTTTTTGTTCATTTACATTGTTGTAGTCATTGTATATATTGTTTTCTTGCTTCTGCTTACTTAGCTCTGCATCAGTTTCTATGTCTGAAATATTTCATATTTGTCATTTATTAGATTATGGTAATATTTCATTATATTCATGAACTTCAATTTGTTTTTGCCCTAATCAATAGGTATGGACTTTGTCTCCAGTTTTCTGCTATTACAAAAAGAATTTCTATGAATGTTTGAGAGTATGAAGGACTCATTTCTGCCTTTGATCTCTTTGAAGTAGATAACTAACAATGGGGTCAAAGAGTATAGATATTTTAGTCATTTTTATATCCATTTATATATCCAAATGCATTCCCCAAATGGATATATCAAGTCATTTCCACCAATAGTGCCTATCTGCCCACAAAAACTTCTAACATTGATTATTTCCATCTTTTTTTCATCTTTGATAGTTGATAGCTAGATGAGGCAATAAGAATTCATCTTTTATAACTCCCCATACAATGTAAGAAATCTCTTTAAAACATCTCTGACAAGTGGCTCTGCTTAAGGCAGTTTCCCACACAGAATTCTAGTCCCAAAGAATCTCATAGTTGGAAGGGAGCTTCTTAGAAGATAGAAACCCATCAAAACCTTCTCATGCCATCTAATTCTCCTCAATATCTTTGGTCAAACAAGAAATATGCAGAGTAGATGAAATGTAAACTCACAGGAAAGGCACAAACAGAAAGGGGATTGAGCAAGGCCTTCTGCAGAAAGTGGGAGGTAAACTGATTCCTGAAGGAAGTCAGGGAAGCTAAGAAACAGAGGTGAGAAGGAAGAACATTACAGGCATGGCAGCTAGCTAGTGCTAAAGCCTAAATCTGAGACATGAAATAGCAAGTAAAACTAGTATAGCTGAAGCACAGAATTTAGAGAAACATTTTAAGTATAAGAACAATAGAAAGATAGGAAGTGACCAGTTTGTTAAGGGCTTTAAATGCCAAAGATAATGTATATTTGATCTTGAAAAGGGAGCATCTGGAGTTTATTGAACAGGGGAGTGGCATGGGAATGATAGCAGAGCAATTTTCTAAAGAAAGCAGAACAGAGTGAACTCAGTGATGAAAGAGTTAGCCTTGGCAAGAAAGGCTAACTCAAACAGGACATGAGGGGATAGAGTAGGGAAAGATGCCTGAGTAATATGAGATTAAGGAAGAGATGACAAAAGGGAACTCTTAATCAATTGCCTTAATGTATTCAATGAAATATGAAGGGGAAATTCTAAATTGAGAAGGTTGGGGAGGGGTTTTGTTGGGAGGTTTGGTGGCAGGGATGAAAAGCTTTAGAATAGTTACTGTGGGCAGTAAGATAGTAAATTGATTAGGGAAATGTAAAAGAATTGCCTCATTGTTAGTTTTCTGGTTATGAACATCTCCAAACCTGACTGAGTAACTTAATGACATAATCTAGAAGCAAATTCTTTACTCCCACCCACACACCAATCAGTTTCCAAATTTTGTCCTTTCTACCGTGATATAATATTTCACATTTGTCTGCTCTCTGCTCACATAGCTACCAACTTTATTCAGACTCTTATCACCTATCTGGACTTATTGCAAAAATTGCAAAAAATAATAATTCCCTTGGCTGTCAAAATGATTTTTACTAAAAAATTGATCTAACCATTTCACTTCCTTATTTAAAAAATTTCAATGACTCCCTATTACCTCCAGGGTAAAATATAAATTCCTCTGATAGATATATAAAGTTCTTCCCAGTGCAGCTCCAACCTACCTTTCCAACTCTGCTCCATATATCTTCCCTTTATGCACTCCATGGTCTGTCTAGTCAGATTGGTTCTTTTTGCTATCCCCCCACACATGAAACTGAATCTCCTATCTCTGTGCCTTTGCATTGGCTAAATTCAAGGTCTAGAATTCATTTTTCTACCCTATCTGCCTCTTAGAATTTCTGGTTTTCTTCAAGATTCAACTGCTTCTGTAACCTTGGGAAGTCCTTTAAATCCCCCCCCCAAAAAAAATTTCTCCATCCCTAAAATGAAAGGATTAGACTAGATGGTCTCTTAGATCCCTGCCAGTTTAGGGCAATAATCCCATTAAGTCACCTAACTTCCCCAAGTCTTCCTTTCCTCTTTTGTAAAATGAAAGTGATAAAATTAACATGATATACCCAAGAGAATTACCATGAAGATAAATAGGATAACATTAAAACACTGAATCAACATGAGGAATTATTATTTTCATTAATAAATATCTTCTTGGTCCTTTATTTAGTTTTCTGATATCAAAAAGTAATGAGTTGACTCATCTTCAGATCCCTTAAGTATTTGTTAGAGATTTGAAAAAATAGATGCGTGTGTGGTGAGGTTGCTCATAGAGATGAAAAAATATTAAATATTGCTCTCTCCCTTCAGTGAAGAGAGGGCAAATAACGGATGTGAAATATTGCACAGGTTTGTCAATTCATTCAATGTGTTGGTTAGTTTTGCTGCACTGCTTTTTTTTCCCTTTTTTAAAAATTTTTGTTATAAGATATGACTTGAGAGTGAGGAAGTAGAAAGCAATATATGCTGAAATGAATGTGGTCATTAAAAACAAAAAGCACCAATAAAAAATAAGAAAGGTCAAGAGATGTACTCTCAAACTGGCACAGTGATCTATCAGATGATCCTCAACTGGGATTACAGCAGTAATTCTAGTCTGCCTGTCTCCTTTTGCACAGTCAGTTTGGGATTGGGTGGATCTCAATACCAGGCTTTACACTAACCAACATTACCAGATAAAAGGCTTCCTTAGGCCTGTGGTGAACAAAATTCTCCCAAAGGTCATTTGAATACCAGATTTGTTCTTTCAAATATAATGTCTTTCCCAGTTGTTGCTGACAAAGTTTATACCATGATTGTAGAATATCTTTAATAGGCATGTCAATACACTTGAATGAATTTCTAGAGATAGATCGTTGCTATTCAAACAAATTGGGGAAAATATTTGAGTGGGAGTCCCCAATTGGTTCAGAATATATAGGATAAGAGTAAGAACATTAAAGTCTCATTAGTTTTCCTAGTCATTATACTTCTAATAAATATTTGCTATTCTTTAAGTACTATGCTACTATCTCCTGGGGGGGTGGGAATTAGGTGGCATATTGGATAGAGCATTGGGGTTTGAGTCAGGAAAAGTCATTTTTATGAATTCAAATTTAGCCTCAAATATTTAATAGCTGAGTGATCTTAGGCAAGTAATAACTTTGTTTGCCTCAGTTCCTCATCTACAAAATATACTGGAGAAGGAAATGACGAACCACTCCAGCATTTACCAAGAAGACCCCAAATGGCATCATGCAGAGTCAAAAACGACTAGACAACTATTTCCATATCTTTGAATTTGTTTTTCTCCCCATCCTTCTTATGTATTTATCACCAAATCTCATTCACTGATCTCAACCCAACTTATTTGAAATTTTTGTGTCTGGCATAAAAAAGAGGAAAAAAGTTGGAAAAATGAAAATGTATTTTCTTTACAATGGTCCCTGCCTCCAGAGAATAATATGATACATTCTGATCATTCAACCAAAGCCAAATTACTGCTTTTCTCCTTTTGCTTTGGACTGCTGAAAACCAAAATACATTATCTTCTCCCTCCCTCACCTCTAATGTAGGCTGTTTGGAGTGTCACGCCCTCAACCACAACCATTACTGAGGCTTTAGGCCAAGTGTATCATCCTGGTGGTGGTGGGGGGGGAGTCCTGTTTCTGCTAAGATCAGCTGGAGTAGAGACAAAAAGGGAAGAGATGGGGGTCCAAGAACAGGAAGAAAAATGAAAGATTCAGAGTGGAATAGGGGATAAAAATGGAGGAAAAGTTGAAATGGAAGTTAGGGGTCCCGGGCAGCTTCTGGGTCAAAATGTGATGACTCCCAACCTTTTGAATTTATGAGACAGAATCTCCAGAAGATTTTTTTTATTACTCTCTAATTTATCACTGCTTTCTAACTTGCAAAAAGAAGCACTGAATTTTCTAGTTCCTTTAGTTCAAAAACTGGCTGAATTCAACCCTTGGGTATCAATCCTCACTTCTATCACTGCTATTATAACTGGATGCATTCTAGTAGAGCATTGACCTCATCTTTCTTGCTTTTCCCCGTCTGCCATACACATTTTAAACCATGAGAGTAGATTTTCTGGGGATCATTTATAAGTGAAAAGAAAATAAACAATTTTTGTTATAAGCCCTCTGGCTTATAACAAAAGTAATTTAAAAGTATAATATCCAAAGTAAGAAATTCATAAGTAGAAAAAAACAAATCCAATCTCAGACTTATGGAATCAAAGCAATCCAATCTAGTATTTAACTAAAGTTTCCTGGCTTCATCCTCTAGATCTACATCATTCATAGACTCAATCAAATCTTGAGAACTATGGGAAAATTATATGTCATCTATTGGTATTTTACCTAAAAGAACTATCTTGGGGTTTTTTCAGACCAAGTTAGAGGACCACTATGCATGAAGAGGTCTTCATTTAAAGAATCAAAAAAATCACAGGAAACAAGATGACAAGACAGAGGTCAGAGGAATGAGACAGAAGTCACATTAAACTAACAATAGATAAAGGAGTAGAGTTGAAAATGATCCTGGATGCTTGAAAGAAATAAAGTGGAAGAGGATCAGAAGTTTGAGCAAGTATTTCAGGCTGTTCTGGGAGCTGGTTTATTTACAGGAGAATTCTAATTGTTGGAAGTTGGGGAAAAGCAGAATTCTGCTATGGGAAGAGCCAGCTGGATTTGACTGCATTGCCCAGAGATAAAAATCTGAAAGACTTTTCACCTCTCTGTTTTAAAGAAAATGTTTGTCACTGGCATAGCTTAACACTGATTTAGCAACCAAGCAAGAGAACAGATTCAAAATGCTACCGATCCCAGAACTGGATCTGAAAAAGTATAATATGATTGCTAAAAAGAACTTGACATTGTTTCAATGGCCCCAAAGCAGCTGTATTCAAAGGGATACAAATGTATCTCTCTCTGTTGTACTTTATTGCACTTCACAGATTTTTTAATTTGTTTTATGAATTAAAGGATTGTGACAATCCTATTTCAAAATAGTCTATCGGCACCAGTTTTTTCCAACAGCTTGTGCTGACATAGTGTCTCTATTTCACATTGTAGGAATTCTCACAATATCTCAAACTTTTCTATGGTGATCTGTGATCAATGATCTTTGATGTTACAATTGTAATTGATTTGGAGTGCCACAAGCAGAGCCCACATAATATGGTGAACTTAATAAATATGTGTAGTCTGACTGCTCCACTGACCTGCTATTCTGTCCCTTTCTTTGGACCTCTCCCTGAGAGGCAGCAGTATTGAAATTAGGACACCCTACAAGAACCTCTAAGTATTTAAGTGAAAGGAAGAGTCAATCAATGCAGTAAACTTCAATGTTGTCTTATTTTAAGAAATTGTCACACCCACCTCAACCTTAAGGTACATTCATTGCTTTTTTTAGACATAATTCTTTTGCACACTTAATAGACCAGTAAAATACAGTATCATCTAACTTTTACATGCACCAGGAAACCCCCCAAAAATGGTGTGACTTGCTTTATTTTAGTATTTCCTTTATAGTGATCATCTGGAATTGAATCTGCAATATCTCAGAGACATGCTTGTAGTATAGAAGTTCAAAAGAATAGTGGTGATATGTAGAGATTGTTTTCTAAAAAAGAACAATCACATTCAAACTAACAAGCCATCATAAGTTGCCTCAGGAATATGAGTGTCTTTACTTATGTCTCATTGCTAGGTTTCTCTACACTGTATATACTGGTATGAGAGGGGTCTGACCTATGTTTTTGTTTGAATTATTTCTGTTTGAATTATCCTTGCTTTTGTTTTCAATTATATTATGATTATTGTGGCTTTTGCTTTCTACCTTAATAAATGTTTCATGTTCAAGGGTCAATGGTAATGTTATAATGTTATAACTGATTTGTATAATTTGTATAATTGTACAATTTTGTATAATAATGATAATAACTAACAATTACTGAGTACTTTAAACTTTGCAGAGAACTTTACATATATTGTCTCATCTAACCTGACAACAACCCTAGAGGTAGATGAAATAATTATCCCCATTTTTACAAATGAGGGAACTAAAGCAGGCAGCAGTTAAGTGACTTTTCCAGGATCACATCATTAATCATTGTCTGAGGGAGGATTTGAACTCTGGGCTTCCTAAGTACATCACACCAGAGAGCATATCCACTGGAGTTCAGTAGTACACAGAAGAAGTGCATGCCCCAGACTTCTCACAGAAATAGCTGTCTAAATAGGAAGCCATTTGACTTGCTCTCAAAGCAACCTACTCAAGAAAATGTTAAAGTGTACACAGGAAAAATTTGCAAAAATTGATCAATGAATCCAAAGAAAAGCTATAATAAATGACTTCTTCCACCCTTTAGCTAAAGAAGAGGTCAATTAAAAAACTGATAACAATGGGAAAGGTGATTCCACCAGCAAATCAACCAGAGACAGTCCAGGAACATGCCTAGACTACCAAGCTCTGCGATCTTAAGCAACAAGGGCAGAGAAAGTCCCAGGATAGAGACGATAGAAGTGCTAGAGAGATGTAGTGGGAATAGAGCTCATCTACCAAAGCATTACAATGCTCAGACCAAGATAACTCGGTCCCAGGACCTGAAGTTCCCTAACATTTTGTCCTGAAATTCCAGAGAAGATCCAGAGTAGATCCTACCAAAAAGTTCAATATAGAACCAACTGTCAGCATAAAGCTACCTCTTTATTTCTTTCATTGTAATTGAAATAACAGTATTTTGTGTCTTCTGATCGACTGATCCATAAATATTTGTATGCACTTAGGGATTTTCCTTTCTATTATTACTTCATGAAATTTTGTTATTATATAGCAATGCTGCTAAATTGTGTGGGTTTATTTTGTAACCTTGCAACTTTGCTGAAGCTATTAGTTGTCTTCACTAATATCTTTGCAGATTTCCTAAGATTTCTGAAGTAAATAATAATGTCATCATTAAAAAGGAATAATTTTATCTTCATTTTGTCATTATAGATCTAAAGCATTTATTAAATAGATGAAATTAAAGAAAGGAAGTCATCACTATTCAATATAGGGCCAAATGCTATCTATAGCAATAAGATGAGAAAAATAAATTGGAAAACTAGAGACAAAGAAAAATAAAATTATCCCTTTATGCAGATTATATGATAGTTTCCAGAGAACTTTAAGGAATTGTGTAAAAAAGATTGAAAGAATTAACAATTTCAGTAAACATGCAGAATATAAAAGAAATCCCTAAGAACCATAGTACTTCTCTATATTGCCAACAAAACCCAACAGGAAGAAATAGAGAAATTCCAATTATAATAACTAAAGAAAATTTTAAATACCTATGAGTATACCTGCTAAGACATACACAGTAGCTGTATAAATATAATTATAAAACTTTTTATACAAATAAAGATAGACCTAAATAACTGGAGAAATATTCATTCATTCATTTATTCATTCATTGGTAAGCCAAACCAATGTAATGAAAATGACAATAGTACCTAAATTATTTTATCTAATCAGTGTCACACTAACCAAACTATCATAAAATAATTATATAAAGTGAGAAAAAGCTAACCAAAAAATTCATCTGACAGTGTAAAAAGTAAATAATATCAAGAGAATCAATGGGAAAAAATGGGAAGGAATGAGACCTAGTTGTACCAGACCATAGACTATACTAGAAGTCAGTAATCATTAAACACTTTGGTATGATTTTAAAAAAATAGCAATGTTGATCAGTGGAATAAAATAAATGCACAATTTGCAGAAGTAAATGACCACTATAGGCTTGTATTTGATCAATTAAAAGATACCAGCTACTAGATAAGAAGTCACTATTTGACAAAAATTGTTTGGAAAACTGGAAAGCATCTGGAGGAAACCAGATAGAGACCACCATTGGCGTGGGGAACCTTTTTTCTGTCAAGGACTATTGGATATTTATAACATCATTTGCAGGCTGTATTTGGTCACACATTTAATTCATCCCTAAAAAGCTGTAGATTTGTTGAATTTCAAGTCCTGTTTGTGGTTGCCTTGGCAACACAAGACCAATAGACTGGATTGGACATTCCTCCTCCCTGACAGATAGGGCAACATCATAAACAAATCAAAAAAGTGAAGAAGAAATAATCTGTCAGATATATGAATAGAAGAAGGATTTGTGACCCAAGAGATAGAGAGGGTCAAAGATAACAAACTAGCAGTTTTGATTACACACACTTTAAACATTTATACATAAATAAATCACTCCGAGGTTCTCCTTCATACCCATCAAAATGGCAAAGTTGACAGAAAAAGAGAATGGCAAATTTGGAGGGGATTTGGTAAAATGTAATATGTTGATGGAACTGTGAATTGTTCTAACCATTCTGGAAAGCAATTTTGAATTTTGCCCAAAAAGTCATTAAACTGTGCATATCCTTTGATCCAGCAATACCACCACTAGATCTTTAACACAAAGAGATCAACAAAAGAGAAAAAGGATCCATATGTACAAAAATATTTGTAGCAATTCTATTTGTAATGACAAAGAACTGAAAATTAATGGGGTGTCCATCAACTGGGAAATGACTGCAAGTTATACTATATGAATGCAATGAAATACTAAAATGCTGTTAAAAAAAACTATGAAGGACTTGGTTTCTGAGAAACTTGGAAAGATTTGTATGAATTGAGATAGAGTAAGGTAAATAGAAACAAAAGAACAATTTGTGTGACAACAACAATACTAAAAACACATTTTTTTAAAGGCTTGGGAATTCTGAGGAAAAACAATGACAAGTTACATTTTCAGAAGCCTCAAGACGACAGGGCTACCTGATAAAGAAAGTGTTGGCCTCAGGGAATTTTGTTTTTCTTGCTTTCTGATTGGGGACAAAGGTAGGTGAAGAGAGAGCGTAAATCTTTACTTGAAAAAAAAATGAAAGGAAAAAATAAAATGAGTCAAGTAATGAAATGCCATTTTCAGAGAATATTAATTAGTCTAGTTTGGCTAGGTCACACTTCATGAGTCTCTTGGGTTGAAAATCCTGTACTACTTTCTATACTCTATTCAAATACACTTAGCCAATCCTAAAAAGAAGCATTTTTCATGCAGTTTTCCATTTCCTCACAACTAAATTTCATGATAAAGGATGTCAAGAATCAGTGTTTGTTTATAACCCTCATGGTTTCTAGCAAAATAGAAGCATAAGTTAACTTACAGCTGATTTAGAGTGCTGTAAATTTAGAAGTGCATATTTTAAGTCTTCTAAATAACTAATATTGAGGAAAAGATAAAGGACTTCTGAGCTTCTATCATATTAGCAAGATGACAAAAGATGAAAATGAGAAATATCAGAAAGATTATGAGAAAACAAGCACATATAAAGCAGCTAGGTGGCACAGTGGATGGAGCATCCACTCTGGAGTCAGGAGGACCTGAGTTCAAATCCTACTTCAGACACTGAATAATAATGACCTAACTGTATGACCTTAGGCAAGTCAATTAACCCCATTGCCTTAAGAAAAATAGAAAAAAAAAACAGAAAACAAACACACTACTGCACCAATGGTGAAGCTGTGAATGGGTCCAGTCATTATAGAAAGCAATTTAGAATTATGTCCCCATTTTTAAATTTTAAATATTCTTTGACCTAGTTGCACTACTACTACTATTAAACCTATATAACTCCAAAAAATCAAGAAGAAACAGGACCTACATGAACAAATGACAATAGCTATAATTTGTGTTGCACATTTATATAACAATTTAGATAGGTTTACAAAGTGCTTAACAAATATCACATTTTATCCTTTCAACAATCCTGTGGGATAGGTGCTATTGTTATTCCTTTTTTACAGATTTCAAAAGTGAGGCATATGGAATTCAGGTCTGTCTGACTCAAGGTCTAGCACTCTATGGGCCTCTATAGGCAGCTGCCTTAAAAAAAGGAAGAAAAGAAAAGTATGGTACTCTTTTTAAAATAGCAAAAACTGCACCCCTACTATTATTACTATTTTATTTTATTTGGGGTCTTTTTTTTTCTTCTTTTTGGTTTTTGCAGGGCAGTGGGGATCGGGTGGTTTGCATGTCACATGGCTGGGTGATTATTGGGTTTACGAGGCTGGATATGGACTCAGGTGCTCATGGCTCCAGGGCTGGTGCTTCGTCCATTGCACCACCTGGCCATACCTACAATTATTACTATTATCTTTTTATTTTAATTTTTTTCTCCCCCCTTTACTTTTTTGCCCAAGTAAGTCTATCTATATTCATGGGGGGAGGGGTATTTTGTTTACTTGTAAACAAGTATATTTTATTAATGTAAAGAAAAACATTTGTACAAAATGAGAATAAAAAATAAATTTAAAAAAATAAAATAAAATAGCAAAAACTGGAAACTATGGGTTTGAGAGTATCCTCCAATTGAGGACAAATTATGGTTTATGAAGGTGATAAAATATTAGTATTCCATAAGAAATGACAAATTGGACAGTTTCAGAAAAAACCTAGGAAGAACTGATAAAGAGTTAAATGAGTAGAATGAAGAAAATAATTTATAGTATTACTTTAACACCATAATAAAATGCTTTTGAAAGACTTAAGAACTCTATTTTATGTAAAGATAATCCATGAATGCAGACATCTGAAGATACTACCATCTTCTGCCAGAGAGGGATGGCTTTAAAGTGAAAAAAAATCCAATGTGAGCATTTGTTTTGATGAACTCAGTATTTGTTAGAAAGATTTTATTTTTTTGAATTTTTTTGCAAATAAGATTTTTTGTTATTATTTAATTGGGGGGAACAGCAGGAAGAAGAGGAAAATGCTGATAAAAATAATTTTTAAAAACCCTTCAAGTGCCTCTTCTGATTTCAACTACAAGAACTAATAAGATTCTCAAATTCTATGTCCCTCTTCTTCCATACTTGAGATAGAGTGGGAGTGGTAGAAGGGGACAATTTGCTGGAGAAGATGGGCTGACCTGGGGTCACTTGCCCCATGTAAGTTCTCCATAAAATAGTTTTTTTTGGCAAGTTTGGCATACTAACAACATGGCCAGCCCATTGCAGTAACTTTTCAATGTTTGGCAGTTTAGCTAGCTATCTGATATCTTCTCCAGCTGGGTTCTCTTCAGAGTCTTCCTAAGACAATTTAAAAGGAAATGATTCAGTTTCCTGACATGGAGCTGGTAGACTGCCCAGTTTTCACAGGCATACACCAATGAAATCAGCAAAACAGATCTGTAGATCTTCACCTTGGTTGTCAATCTACCACTCTTCTCCCCCACACTTTCTTTTAAAGTCTCCCCAAAATTGAACAAGTTCTGGCAATGTATGTGTCAACCTCATTATCAATGCATACCTCCCTGGAAAGGACACTGCCAAATAAACCTACCTTTGCAGCTAATCTATCAGTATTAAGTACTTCTAATTCCTTTCCTCTCACTCACTTCTTAACTCTAGAACTTGACTTCCCATTTAATTATTAAACTGAAACTGCTCTTTGTGAAGCTGTTAATGATCTCCAAATAGCCAAATCAAATGGCCTTTTCTCAGTCTTCAGACTTCTTGACTTCTCTTGATAATGATGACCATTCTCTTCTTAATACATTCATCCTCTCTGTCTGATTGTTCCTTCTCAGTACCTAGGTCACATCTGTTAACCATGGATATCCCCCAATATTCTGTCTTGGACCCTCTTCCCTTCTTCTATACTATTCCACTTAGTAATCTCATCATCTCCAGTTTCAATCATCATCTCTATGAAGATGACTCTTAGATTTTCTTAGCTAAACCTAAACTTCTCTCCAGAACCACAGTCCCATATCTCCAGTTATTACACCTCTTTAAATGGATATCCCATAAACATCTTAAACTAATCATGTCCAGCACCAAATTTATGATCTTTCTCTCAAAACTCTTCCTTCTTCCTAACTTTTCTATCACTTTTGAGCATACCATAATGCTTCCAGTAACCCAAGTTTGCAAGTTATTCAAATCCTTGACCCCCTAAATCTCACCCTCCATATCCAATCAGTTGTCAAGTCTTGTTATTTCCATCTTTGCAATATCTCTTTTATTATGTTCTCTACTCTGGACATTGTCAACACTGGTGCAAGATCTCATCATCTTATACCTGGGTTATTGCAATAGCCTACTGGAGGATATTCTTGCACCAAGTTTCTCCTTATTCCACTCTATCCTACACTCAGTGTCAAATTTATCTTCCTAAAATGAAGTTCTGATGATATTACCCTCCCCCATTTAATCACCTCCAGTGGCTCCCTATTTCCTGCAGAAGCGAATTAGAAGATCTTTGGTTTGCTTTTAAAATCCTTTTTAGTCTGACTCCTTCTTGTTTTTCCAGGCTTCTTAAACTTTACTCTCTTCCATATACTCTGCAATCTAAGGTTCTGATTGTTCCTCACACATAAAATTACATCTCCTGAATCCATGGATTCTCAAAGATTCTATACTTGGATTACCTCTCCCTCCTTTTTTTCTTGGATTCCTTCAAGTCTCAACTAAAGCTCCTACAAGAAGCCTTTCTTAGGCCTCCTTAATCTGTGCTTCACCCTCTATTTTATATAAACATCTTCTTTGTATAAGGTTATTTACATGCTGTCTCTTCTATTAATCTGTGAATTCCTTGCAAGTAGGACCATTTTTTGCCTTTCTTTATATACCCAGCACTTAATGTACCTACATAGAGAGGTTGCTTCTTGCTTCTCTTCATTCATGTTGCCCTTCATGAACTGCAATTCTCTTTTTTAATTTCTTAGGAGAGATTTGTTACTATAGATTCAGATTTTTCTTTTCAGACAATTATTTTTGCAGTCTAGGCCACAAATTATGTGATCATGATTTGTATTTCTCTTTGAACCATTCAGAAACATCTTACTTTCTTTGGAATCTATAGAATCTTAAGCTTAAACAATTGATAATATATTTTACTTTGTGTTGCAATATTTATTCAGAAATTTTTGGCTTAATTTAGATATTCCAGAACCACTTTTCCTTCTGCTATTTATTTAACTGCTTGAGTTCAAGGTTTTAATCTGTTTTCCTCCTCCTGAGATCTTTCGTAAGTTCTGTCTTTTTTTTTTCTTATATACTGCTATCACTCACTTTTTAACTCCTCCTCTGATGGTAGATGGCCCAAGGTTTGTATCTCAAACAGAGCTATCTCAGGCTCTTCCCATATTGGGGAATTCACTTTTAACCAAATTCATGCCTTGCTCCAAATAACTTCTGTAGGGATAGAACTAGATTCTCCTTTCTCTTGAGTCTGGTAAAGGCCCATACACATACTTGGGACTAAATTTATTCAGTTGAACTCTGATGTGATACAGTTTTTTTTTAGGTTTTTTTTTGCAAGGCAATGGGGTTAATTGGCTTGCCCAAGGCCACACAGCTAGATAATTATTTAGGGTCTGAGACTGGATTTGAACTCAGATACTCCTGACTCAAAGGCAAGTGCTCTATCCGCTGTGCCACCTAGCCGCCCCTGTGATACAGTTTTGTACATTCTTCTCCACGGAGGGTATACTGCTTTTCCAAACCTCTACCATAATTATTCTGTCAGAGGTTGTAGTAGCAGTAAAAAAAATTGTGGAGTGGAGCACAGAGCATCCAGCCCATAGTCCTATTGTGTAACTGCCATAATTTAGTAGTTGGTGAGAGAGGTTGGTGCTAAATGAGAATATTTGGTATTAGAGAGTAACCTTCTCTGATGTTAGTTTACTTATCCTTCTTAGATTCCTTGGTGTCTTAGCCTGTGGAGACAACTATAATTACTTTACCTCTTGCATACAATTGTTATTTTGGAGAGTTTTGAGAGGTTATGATCATTCCAATTTCCTTCGAGATGTCTTCTCAGTTGATCACTGCCCTGAATCTTATAACTACAACAGTCTGGACCAATCTTCTGACACTAAATATAGACTAACTGTGTCCTCCTGTTATTAGTCTCACTTTATTATTTGTAACTTTATATAAAACAGTACCCTTATCCCAATTTCCACTTGCAAGGATATTTATTGAGAATATATAAAAAGCCTAAGTACAAATCATTCCCCTGTGCCAAGACACACTCTCACTCAATATACAGGTTTGAGGTTGGTGGGCTTGGGGAGAGGGGAAGTCAATTCTCAAACTTAGCAGAAGTTGCAAAGCATTTCTTCCAAAGGGAAAGTATACCTCAGACTTTGAGAAGAGAAATATCCATCTTAAAGCAATTGCTACAAAGGATTCAATCCATATTCTGAATGATAATGGATGAGTCAGTCAAAGTCACTGTGGCTCCTGGGCCCTCTTAGTCATTGCTAGGCTGGGTCAAGCAGGTGGATCAGGACTTTGCTCCTCACTGGGCTCAGTTGTCTGTAAAATCTGGCATGGACTCCAACTTGCAGACACCTGGCATCTTGCTCTCCCAACCTTTTGAAGCTCACAAAGTCACAGCTTTTCCCTTCACAACATGTCTTCCTCACTTGAACTAGTCAGCAGGAAAGATAGCTGAATTGCCCCCATCAGTCTTTTGGATCCAAAACTGATTCTGGTTCAGTAGCCAATCATATAAGGATGCAGCAAGCTGACTAGAAAGGTCACAGAACTCCTATGTATTCTCTAAGATGAAAAGCCAGCCCCTCCATTCTGTTATTAGGCATTTTCAGAAAGAGACTCATGCAACATACATATTCTAAGGCCCATCTTGCATATAACTTCATATGTTGTATGACAGATACCTAGGTGAAAAAGTAACTAGGGTATGGACCTATAGTCAAGGAGACTTGAGTTCAAATGCTAGACAAGTCACTTAATCTCTGTCTCAGTTTCCTTGGCTGTAAAATGGGGGATAATAACACCCAACTCTTAGGTCTATTGTGGATAAATATGTCTAAAGTGCTTTACAAACCTTAATGCATCATATAATGCTTAGCATTATTTTTTATATTATCTCTGCCATACTAGAATGAAACTTCTTTGAGGTCAATCTTATATTTCTTATCTTGCCAGTCCCTTGGATGCACCAAGTCCCCAAAACAAGAGACTATAGGTTCTCAGTAACTATTTGTTCATGAATGGAGATTTCTAGTGTCTTTTCTTTAATGGTATCTCCATTCTAGGTTTGAGAGCAGATTCGTCTTATTCTTTTCCCTAACTCCCTTCCTCACATCTACAATGGCACTTGGAGACTTCCTTTACTAATTTCCAAGACTAGCTGGACAAAGTAAAAATGCATGTCTTTCTATTCACCAAACCAAGCTATGCCATATTTGTAGGGACTGCAGAAATGACATAGCACACACACACACATACATACACACACAGAAACAAAATGCCTGGTTGTAAATAAGAAAAGGCTTTTGTTAGAAGAACCCTTTGTCAGAATTATATTCTTCCAACAGGGTTTTGTGCTGTTGCTATAGAACCATGTTAGTGAATAAAAAGAAAAGAGAAAAAGGGATAAATAGTGGTCACTTTGCTCTTCCACCTATATAAATGTATGGATTCTGGGTTCCTACTTTCCTACTCCATTTCCCAGGTTCACTGCCTATGAACTGTTTGTAACAACATGGATTGGAAACAAGATGTTTCAGGAATCATATGACTGCTTTAGAAGCTAATTCTCTTTGATTCAACTAATCATTTATTATGTACAAGGTATATTTTAGTGAAGTAGATAGAACATAAGAGAGAGTTAGGAAGACTTGAGTTTAAACTTTACTTATAGCCCTTTCTAGTTATCTGAGCCTGGGTAAGCCAGTAAATATTTCAATCTCAGGCAACTCTGCCAGACTAGAAGTTATATCTGATTGGGGGCAGAGGTGCCAACCCCAAGGAAATCAAAGGCAAAGTCCAGGTAGGGATGGGGAGAGGCAAAGCAGTCCTATATATATTTAAGAAGCTATCTTGGGAACAGTGAAATATATGCAATGTATTCAAGGTCATGAGAGAGAAGATGCTCATCTCTGAAGGTTGAAGATATGTTTTGCATAGGGCAAGGAGCTGAAGTAGATAACATCTAAGGATCTTTCCAATTTTGATCCTCTAACTGATTTGGCCATAAAGTCAAAGCTAGTGGAAGCAGAAAAGTATAAGATTCAGAGACATCTGCAATGTTGATGCTGCAAGAAGACTTGGAGGCAAGATAATAATCTAGAGAAGAAAAGCAAAAAACAAAATTAAATGCTAGGTAATCGATTCAAAGGCAAACTTATTTGATTCTGAATTGGTTAATATGGTTGCTTGAAAGCTAACAGAAGAGCTCAATTCAACCAAACTCATGCTAGCAAAGATCTAAAATGGGAACAAAATTGATGTGTGCAAGACTGATGAATGTAAAATTAGTGTGCAAGATTTTATATACATAAAATAAATTGAGCAGGAATCCCATGAACTTATATCTCTTATCTGAACTGGACTAAAGTAAAAATAGACATGGTTAAGAGAAATATGGTAATCACAGCATGATTAAAGGCAATGAAACAATTTCATTTTTTAATATATATGTACTAAATAGCATTACACCTAAGTACTTAAAAGTGAATCAGTAGGGCAAGCCACTTAACCCCACTGTCTTGCAAAAAAAAAACTAAAATAAAAGTGAATCAGTATATATGGAAAAGCAGAAAGCAAAACTATCATAGTTGAAATCCTCAATATAAACCTTTCAGAGCTGGATTAAAAGAAAAATAAACAAGAAAGAGGTTGAAAATATGAATAGAATTTTAGAAAAAATAGAGGTGTTGGACTTGTAGTGATTTACTTTCTCATAGCTTATCAGAGTGGAACCATAGACCTAGGTTAAGACTTTTCTCAGGAAAGGACACAAGTTCTCCTGGGGAAGAAAAAAATGAGATATCTGGGTTAGAAACATACCAAAAGTAGAAAAAAGAGAGATGAATTTCTAGCTCATATTAAAAGTATAGTCTTTGGAATCAGCAAAATAGACCACACTCAGTAGACCACAAAACTTTTCTAAGTAACTTGCAAACTACCACATTACTAGGCAATATGCATTTGAACCATATTCACAAAATAGTACTATGAATCAAGTTTTCTGAGATATTGCCTTCAAATCAGTCCTATGCAAATTAGAAACTAGGAAACAGACACACATCTTTACTTTGAATAAATAGATTTTCTCTTAGGGGTAGCTTTTTTTTTTACATTACAAAGGACCAGGGCACCAGTTAGCATCTATCCTCTGGTCTTGATCCCTAAGACACTCTCTTCAGTATAAGATATTGTCTATCTGGCACCTCTTGTTGAGAACCCACAATCCTTCCCTGTGCTCTCTTAGTCTGGTCTTTAGAATACTGATTTCAACCCATAGACCTTGAATTCTCTTTTTTCCTTCTAATTTTTTTCTATTCTTTTGGACTCAGCTTTTCTATTTGGAACCTGTTCCTTTTGGCTATTACACCCATGCTATAAGAAATTATTCCAGGCATAATTTTAGCATTCATATGACTACACACAATACCCACAAGCCTATGTTTGTCCTTTCTTAATCAGACTTGATTTGCAATTCTGGCATGGACAAAAAGATTACAATTCATGATTATAAGCTCCATTATAGTTTATAAGAAGCTATGTCCATTCACAATGTTCTCAACCTCTTGTGAAGCTCCATTTCCTTCTTGCAGATGAAAGCTCTAGCACTCTCTTATGATGTTTACCTCGTTTCTTCTTACTTCAATTCCATATATTCTGTAACACAGAAATATTTTCTTCTGTGTCTCTCTCCCCCCTCTTTTATTTTCCATTTTCTTCCCCTTGTCGGTTTCATTTGCTTTTCTCTGAGCCCTAAACAAATGCCAGCTTTAATAATAATGTAATTTTATTAGAAATTAGATCTTAACTCAGACTGTCATTAGGAAAAGGTTATATGTGACTAATTTTCTTCCCAAACTGCATTAGCCTCAGAGGCTTAGGAACAGCAGACATTCTCAAGGGATGGGGGGGGATGGGGGAGAAGGTGGGAATGTGAGGGTGGGAGTGGAAGAGGTTATTGGCATTACTTAACCACCTTTCTCAGAATGCACACTGAGTACCTCAGGTTGGGACTCTGACACCTTTTGTTTTGTTGGCTGGTCCTTTTTCCTTAGATGCTAGAAGCTAGAGAGAGCAGAAAATAACTCTGCTCATTGGCCAAGCCTTCTCCCACAGTACCTGATCTCATCTGGCGAAAGCTGCTGTTACAGAAAAGCAGGACTAAAATGAGAAGTACACTAGATTTTGAGTCAGATGACCTGGGTTCAAATTTTTCTTTTTTTTTGGGTTTCTGTTTCCTTATCTAAAAGTGATGATTTCTAAGATCTTGAAGCCCTAAATTCCCTCACATTTGACCGTATCTTTTAAAACACTGGGAGACCTGAAGCTGAAGACCATGGTCTAACATTAACAAAGCAACTAATTTAATTCTCCACAACAATTAATGGAAATTAATTCAAATAATGGAAAGAGTGACAGCTCTTCCAAAAGCCAAAGAAACAAGTCCTAGGGACTGGTACCTTTCTTTTCTCAGATGAGGCAAATCATTTTATGAGTCTACTTTCCTCAGAAACACCACACTTAATTCCTCCTCTGGGATTACTGCAAGATTGTGCTTATCTGACTCCTATTTCCTGTGTAGTCCCTCTGAAAAGTCATTTTCTTAAAATTCTGTTTTCATTATATTATTCTTTTTCAGCATAGCATTAAAATTCTCTATTATGTGACCCATACACTACATATATATATATATATGTATATATATATATATATATATATTTATATATATTCCCAACTCTCCTCTCTATTTAGCCCAACTTTCTCTGTTTCTCAATATGCCAGGCTAACTACTGCTCCAGCCCCCACAATGCTCTTCTCCATTTTCCACATTCAAATTTCTAAATGTCTCAAAATTCCAATCACTTGGGCAGCTAGGTATGAATCAGGAGGATCTAAGTTCAAATTCAACTTTAGACACTTAATAGCTATTTGACCCTGGAAATGTCTCCTCCAAAAAATCCCAATCAATTTCTACCTCCTTCATGGAGCCTTTCCTAATTACTCTAAAGTACACTTGGCTCTAAATTTATTTGCATTTTCTATCTGTTCCAAACAATGTACTCTATTATGATTTGCACTATTCTATGCTTTAAAAAAAAAAAAAGACAAGTTAGATGGCTCAGTGGATAGGGTCTGGAGTATTTATTGAGTCTGGAGTCAGGAAGATCTGAGTTCAAATTCATCTCTGGGCAAGTCACTTAACCTCTGTTCACTTTAATTCACTCCACTACCTTTGACAAGAAAACCCCCATACTCATCATTAGCTTGCTATGGTCCATGGGATCAAGAATAATTGGACACATTTGAACAATTAATAATTGTTTCTCATGAATGTCTCTCCAGGTAATCTAGAAATTTTTCAATTTAAACTTTTTATATTTAATTTAAACATCTTTATATTTATATTTGACACCTAACAGAGAAGGTGAGGCATAGCTGACATGCTATATTTTGATAAAATTTTTCTTCTGAAAAAAATTGTAAAGTATAGTTCAATGGGTAGGAGAGGAGAAAGGAATATACTCACAAATATAATACAACTTAAAAATAAAACATGAATAAAAATAAGGTTATCAAAAATATGTATAACAAGCTTGACTGAATACATAATAGGTACTCAGTTAACTCCACTGATTAGTTCAAAGATCTTCAGGACATACCTATTTGAAAAAAAGAGTGGGGTCTTATGCTTTTAAGTATGAATAATCAATAGAAAATAGGAGAAGAGCTAAGCAGGTTTCTACACTGCTAAGAGGGAATTCTTATAAAGAGGTTTTAAAAGCTTTTTTACAAAAGGATATTTATTAAGTACACAAGTACAAACATTTCCACCCACAAAGCTTGTGAGTATACTCTCTCCTACATCATCTCAGTCTCTAGGGAGAGTAGGTTCATTGTTAATACAAAACTTATATGATATTGGTCTCACCAAGTTTATATTCAGATGCCTCAAAACTTTTTTACTATCTGTTACCTAGCCTGGGTCCTGAACATCACTCCCAAGACTCTAGAAATGCTTCTCTGGCTACAAAACCCAGCTTGGTCTTCAACCTCTGGATTTCATGGTCCCCCTCTCCTAGTCTCCATATCAATATTCTTCACCTAAACATTAAAGACAATTGCTGAGGCCAAAATCGAAGGCACTTTCATAGGATCACATGACCTAAGAGAGAAAAAGTCTCTCAGGCCTCTCACTTTATAGAGCTGTCTCTCACCAGACCTGAGGGGAGAGACACATCATGAACAGAACATTCAAGAGGACTTTTATATAACAGTGCTTCTATAGATCTTTCTAGTTTACAAAATGCTTTCAGATGTATTATCTTAGTTTACAATAATGGTATTGGACAAGTAGTGCAGATATTTTACAGACGAAAATATTG
This sequence comes from Macrotis lagotis, assembly GCF_037893015.1. NCBI lineage: Eukaryota > Metazoa > Chordata > Mammalia > Peramelemorphia > Peramelidae > Macrotis > Macrotis lagotis. The sequence continues at coordinate 231,205,797 of NC_133659.1, read as the reverse complement.
AGAGCCAAAATAAAAAAATAGACTAAGTATATGGACAAATAAATCTCAAGAAGAGGAAAGAAATTATCAATGACCAACTAAAATTACTTTAATTCTATAATAAGTGAAAAACAAAACAAGCCTGAAATACCATATATTTCCCCCTGGACATATAATTTCACCAGAATAGAGAGTTCCCCTTGAGGACACTCCCTTTACCAATGCAGTTCTGAACATCCACTGTAATTTACAGTCTTGCAAAGCTTGCCAAGAGCACTGAAAAACTGTAGGATCAACTCTAGAAGTTCTGATCCATATTTGGCCACAGGGCCCACAAGTTTCTGGAAGAGAAAGTGAGGCTGGCTATTTTGCATACCCCTTTTTCATTCACTTACTTTACATGTAAGTAAGTCTTCTTTCAGAATGAAGGGCAAATAAGGAGAGGCTGTGACTTATCAAGGTCACAATTCAATATGTGCCAAAGGCAGAATCTGAACCCAGGTCTTCTGATCTCAAAGGCCCATTGTCTATCCATTTTGTGATTCATCATAACCACTACAGTGACAAATTCGATGTGAACCTGTTTAAAGAGAAAAGGGTACATTATACTATTGATGCAACAGTCAATTGGTATAGTTTTTCTAGAAGACAATATAGTGACTTAAATAAGAGTTACAAAAGTGTTTATAACCTTTGTTTTAGTGATCTCATTGGGACTAAAATCCACTTGGACTTATCAAATTCTTTCTAGTAGCATTATCTGTATAATCAAAAAGCCTTAAGCCACTTGTATCCAACAAATAAGAAATAAACAAATTGTAATATATGAATATAATGAAATACTTTTGTGGCAGAAAAGATTACAAATATGAAGAATATCAACAATAAAGAATGATACACAAAGTAATGCTAAGTTAAGAAGACAGAATCAAAATGACATACCCACAGACCACATGACTATGTAAAAAACAAAACAAACAAAATCTCAAGAAATAAAAAAAGAAAAATATTTAGAAGAATTGTTGTTCCCTTATGTCTAACTCTTTGTAATACCATAGACTTGGGAGTTTCATGGCAAGGATACTAGGGGTGATTTGCCATTCTTTCTCTGATGTATTCCCAATGTTAGAATTGAGGATCTGAGGCAGATAGGGCAAATGACTTGTCCAGGGTCACATGACTAGTAAAGGAATATAAGCTAAAATAGAATCTTTTGATATTATCTTATTACCTTTATGTGAGGAAGATGGACCTGCAATAGCAATTCCTAATTGTCTCCTTCAGTATTGCTAAGGGCATTTCCTAGTGCTTTCTTTCAGTGGTAGAGTTGAAAGGAATTGATTCTCTATAATCTATCAGAGAATAATTGAGAGTATCTCCTTCTTTGTCAATTGGAAAATTCATTTCTGGAATTTGAGGAAATTCCACTCCAATTATGCTCACTTTAAACCCAACTCAGTCAATGACTCCCTGGACTATTTCACCTTGCCTCTGTATGGGTTGCTTCCTACACCTTTCCCATTTACCTTTTCAGTTTCCTTTTATGTATTGTTTTCCCTCATTAGAATGTAACCTCCTTGAGGGAATATTTCCAACACCAAAATAACTAGTATTAATTCTTTCTCTTTCTCTCTCTCTCTCTCTCTCTCTCTCTCTCTCTCTCTCTCTCTCTCTCTCTCTCTCTATATATATATATATATATATATATATATATATATATGTGTGTGTGTGTGTGTGTGTGTGTGTGTGTATGTGTCTCATTGAGATGTGAGAATGGTTAATAAGAAAATTAAGATCTTAACAGCTTTAACAAAATATCAGCAATTATTTTGTGTGCCCAGTTAGCATGATTATAGGCATAATGAAAGAGTAAGAGTAGAGGATGTGTTGATTGGTATAGTCTCTGAGGAAGAGGGAATATTGGATGTTCTTCTCAGTGAAGTTCCTACTGACGCCTTAAAAGTAGAAAGCTATCTCTAGGTCCATGTAAATTTAAAAAAGCACTTAGCAACCCTGGAAAGAGGTGGTATTCCTCATCCTATATGCCTGTCTGATGGCCCAGGTCCAAGCCCTCCTTATGGTTAATGTACATATTTTTAAAATAAACTGTATGTAATGGGGTTTATAGTTTCATGATCATTTTAAAACATTTGTGCTTGAATAGTACTATATGCAGCATGGCCCCCATTTTCCCTCATTGGATTGACTCAGTCATCCAATCTACTGTCAGGTTTGGGCTTCTCAGAGAAGGTTCATCACTACTCAATGTTAAGTCAACTTTCTTGGATTCTAGAGGTATTGTATTTTTAGGGAATACAGGAATGTCTATTTGTTTTATATAGATTAACTGTGTTGTGACTTTTAAGTAAATATTTATGTTTAGAGTTTAAGCAACATTCTGTCATGATGTTTTTGTTTGGCATAGGAGCAAATAAAGGAATAATTAACATCACAATTCAGTCATGAATGTGGTTTACATTTTCCCACCAATGCATACAGAATCTGTGGGGAAAAGCCAGCACATGCTTATAGAAACCTAGGAGGGAAGTACAAGTTGCTCAGAATAACTCACAAATCTGGATAGTAAACCTTAATATCCATGGTCCTTTAGGAATAATTTGAAAAGATAAAGCAAATCTCTGCTGTTGTCCTTTTGCTACACTGGAATAATGTCCCATGCCCAGGGTTCTCTGCATCATCAAGGAGAATTACAAAGCTCCTCAGTGTGATCACCAGTCTATCCACCTCTTCACTTCACCAAACAAGATTCTTAATTGTCCAATAATTTTATTATAGCATCTTATAGTAAATCAGAGTTCCCAGCAAAACTGCAATAGGATTTGCTTTAACTATCTTCTTGCAACAAAGCAACTGCAAAATCTGTCTTTCCCCCTTTTTTCCCTTTCTTTGGCACCTTTACAACTTTTCTTTTTTCCTTCCTTCTTTTTTTTTCCTTCTGTTCTCACTGTCTCAAAATAGGTTCTTGAGGATCAATCATTCAGCTTTCCCTTATGAGATAAAACTCATGAAATCTAACCTTTTTAAAGTTATGAAACCAATAGCCCTTATTTAATTTTCCCATGGTCCCAAGTGGTTATTTGATTTAAATTTTGTCAGTTCTATAAATAGGCACATGCAATAGAGCCAAGATACCTCAATGTCCTGCAGTCTTAGTAATTTCCCTCTCCGTAAAGAGGTCCTCTCAAGTTTATTCATTTGAGGGGCAGCTCACTATTCCATCTTCCTAAATAGACCTAGTGTCTCCTCATACTTTATCAGAGCAATTGTGTATTTTGGCAGACAGATTTTATCAGGTTTTTTTAATACACAAAAGCTCTTTTTCTAACTCTATTGACAACCAAACTGTTTAGAAATGATAATATCTTATAATTATCTGAATGTTAGTTTTTATTAATAGCTACTCAAAATAGAAAGAGAGGCAACCTGAGGTAGTGAAAAAAGGGTAAGCCTTTGCTTCAAAGTCAGGAAAATCTATATTCAGGTCCCATATCTGACATATACTGGCTACATATTGACTCTTAACATCTTAGTATCTCCAGGCAACTATCTAAGTGAAAGTTGTTAATCTATATTAGTAGAAGGGTTCTTTTGCCTGTGTAACTGAACCAAAAAAACAAACCAGGTTTGTAATAAATGCAAAATATAAAAACTGAGGTGGGACAACAATGAGATGAAGTGACATTTAAATTGTATAGTTCAAAAGACATATTCAATCATTTGGGTCCAAATCAAGTGTTCTTTTCACTCTGCCACTTCTTTTCGGAAGGGCATCTGCCTCAGTTGGCATTACTGTAGGAAATGAAAGGTGAATCAGAGACTCAGCTGCTGTCTTTCCTTAATAGGACATTAAGAATCTTTCCAAGCAATTAGAGTATTTGCTAATGCTTTTCTTCTGGAGTGCTCTGGAGCCCAGGGAGGAAGGAGTCATCTTACTTCCCACAATTAGCTCCCCACACACTAAGCCAGATAAGTGAGCAGGAGAAAATATTCTTCAATTAGATAAAAGAAGAGTCTATGTCAAGAGTGGGTGGTGTCTAATAATGGGGAACTGCTCAAGAGTTTGTCTTCTGTATCATTGAACAAAAGTGGTCAGGGTGTACAGTAAAAAAAAAAAACCCAACACATTGTCTGATGGAAATGAGCAAAGATTAGAGATATTAGAGAAAGAGGTGAACACTCCTAAAGAGAAAGTTAAGAAAGTCAACAAATACCTTGGAATGCATCCCCCTCCAAAAAACACCTTCAAGAAATTTAACAGTATCATGGAGAAAGGGGTGATTTTATGGGACTGTGAGATAGTTTGAATTGAAAGGGAATGAGATTTTGGGGGGGCTTATAAGAAGTTTGGAACCACTGAGAAATGGGCAAACTAGTTACAGAATGACCTGATGCGATCTGCTGGCAGACAGATACCAGATACCAGTCACCTATATGCAGAGCAGGACTTTTTCATCTAGTCTTCTCCCTTCCCTTTCTGTCTCCTTAGATTGGTGGGAAATGAATTAACTAGACTCCTCTTATGTGTCCTCCAGACAGAGAGCCATACTGAGAGAATATAACTGATGTAAATGAAAGCTAGGTCTCAAGGGGCAAATGGGTATGCGGGGATAGGGATGAGGAGAGCTGGGGGGAAAAACCCTTAAATTTCCATTCCACTTGTTCCCTTGGGAGGACAACTATGAAATATATAGAATTAAATCATTCATAAAACACATCTACAGATGGTTTCCCATACCACTAAATCAAGAGGGGGAAATTCTAGGTTGTATTCTGTGAAGTATAAAACCTCTTCAAGTTGCTTTAATAATTATACTTTGCAAATGGGACAAAAAGCTCACTCCTGCTAATTGGGCTGTTTCTTGGTGATCTCAAAACTGCTTTTAGACCCAGATCTCATCTCCTCTCCACCCAAATCTCCACTTTGCTATAATAAAACAACTCCTTCCCATCAAATTCCTTCCTTGAAATATGTGGGTAGGGCCTCAGGGCCAGAGATCTGTCTAATCAGATCAAATCACTTTGGTTTCTCACTTGAGAGAGAGGGAATATTTGCCAGTTGATCCCAGGTTTAAACCCTTTCAGGGACAGTTCCACCTTGTCTGGAAGCCCTGCAGGGATTAGCTATTCCATGACTGTTTCCAATCTGCTTACTGCATTGTCTTTTAGAATGACTGCTGAGCCAGAATTGGGTTTATATACAAAATGTTTCCACAAAGGCAACTCAATCTCTTTACTGTCTGAGAAAGGTCGGTAATTTCAGTAACCTTTTAAGGTCCAAAAGATCCGGGGGTGGGGGTGGGGTCCAAGGGTAGAGACCATGCAGACTTTGAAGGCCATCATACCTAGTAAGGAGTGAAGCCTAATTGACCCTGCCCAGGAGATAATGTTTTTCTTTTCTTCTTCTTGTTCTTCTTGTTCTTGTTCTTGTTCTTGTTCTTGTTCTTCTTCTTCTTCTTCTTCTTGTTCTTCTTCTTTTTTGTGGAGCAATGGGGTTAAGTGACTTGTCCAAAGTCACACACCTAGTAAGTATCAAGTGTTTGATATGGATTTGAACTCACTTCAGTTCTCTATCCACTTTCCCACCTGGCCTCCTCCAGGAGATAACTTCATTTTCAGCTATGCCACATTCAGAAATGAACTTTGTAGTGAATGCTTTGTAGCAATCATGTTGAGTTTGAGCCCAACCTTCTCAGGGACCAGGTAGTTCTTTACTTGTCCTTACTCCAGAAGCCTGATGTGATCATACTTCTGTTTTTTGCTATATCTTCTTAGTAAATATCCCTATTGTAAAAGCAAATTGATTTTAATTGGTTAAATGAAAATGGAATCAATGATATTGAAGATATATCAACTAGTTGTAGATGACATAGAAAAGATAACTGGCAAATGATATGGGGGGGTGGGGACCAAGAATCTCCAGCATCTATATGTGGTAAATAAACCTTAATCAATAATCCTTAACCATTAACCGTACAGATTTGATTTAGCTATGTTTCACCTCACCTCCCAGGAAGCAAAAAAGTTGGATGTGTAACTTAGGTTCTCATAACAACCTTTTAGATCCTCCCCTTCCCATCTGTGAAATAATGTTTGTCCTTCATTTTGAAGAAGAAGACCACCATATCAGGGAAGTGATGCCATGACAAGCACATGAATTGGATTTGAATGGGGGGGGGGGATACTATGCTAAGTCACCAGCTTCACTTTCTCTTCCAGAACCATCTGGAGCCAGTGGTTACTTATGAATCAGGATGACTGGAGATGGCCCTGGATGTGAGGCAATGAGGGTTAATTAAGTGACTTGCCCAAGGTCACACTGCTGGTAGGAGTCAAGTGTCTGAGGTCACATTCAAACTCACATCCTCCTGACTCCAAAGTCAGTTGTTCTATCTACTGTTCCATGAGGATCCCTAAAGTCTCTATCATCTCTAAAAATTACTTCATTATTTACCTTAGAGTTAAAGTTAATCATTTCAAAGAGCTGAAATTTTTTCCAGATCAAAGTTCTCTTAGGCAGTTTGTCCTCAATTTATTATCTGTTCATAGACTTTTCTCAAGTAATAATAGACTATTTTGAAATTTTTGTTTCATATCTATAGTGTCCAAAATAGAATATACAAGTAGATACAGGAGACACATGATTCTGTAATCTGGATGGCCATATTGGCAAGCTGTACCAGCAGAGACCTACATTTTGTCTTTCTCAAGTAGTTCTAAGAAGTCTCTCTACTGAGTTCTATGGAAGACAGACTATAAAATTCAAAACATAAAAAAATCATTACTTTCATAGTTCCCATCAGAGTATACATAGTACGTGCTTAATACATGTTAATTGAATGAATAAATGAAAATTTAATTTATAGACAGATATGGAACATCCTTTGCGAACCTTAAAGCATTATATAGATGTCAGCTATTATTATTATGATTCAAAAATATTGTTTATCAATAAGGTTACACTTAGAATATACATATGACTAGAAAAGGAGGTTATTTGTTACAATACACTCTCAAAAGAACATACCCAAGGATATGACTGAGGATAAAGGTATTCTGGTTGTTTAGTTCTCACAGGGGATAGAGGAGGTCAGATGTAAGACAAGGGAACATTTGTATTAGCTACTTCCCAACTACTGAACCCATACTGCTTAATTTTTCTCACTTCCCTTTAGTCCCAGTAACCAATTTCACATTAAAGCTTCTCCACTGTAAAATCTGGTGTATAAAGTCTAGAAGTTGCCTTTATTTGTGTCACCTGCTTTCAGACTACACAGAAGGACAAATAAAGGCATCATCTTATTTATACCACTATCTGCTGGGATCATTCTCCCACACTCTCACAATGGCATTTTTTAGACTCCTGTGGCTATTTTTCTAGAACTTCCATGTGCTTAGGCATCCTAGTCCCCCTACCATCACATGGCTGAGAGTAGACAAAGTTCAGATTGATCTGGTATTTCATTTCAAATCTCCCCAATCACCTCCCTTCCCTTTTTTATTCCTTCTTCATTGACTAGTTATAAAATAAAAGACCCAGTAGAGGGTAATTTCTGGAAGCTTTCTGCCACCTTGTGGCCAAATGAAACATTTCTTTAAAAACAGGAAAGATTAGAGAAATGAGAACAGTGTAGGTCTCAGCCATAAAAACCATTGGATTAAAGGAGGGATCTATGAAATTTATGCTGTCCATTTTTAGCCTCCATATAGTTTAGTGGTAAGAGTGTGGTTTTTATCTTATCTTAAAAGTCTCTAAGAGCTATATTCCCAAGGAGAAGACACACATGATCCTCAAGCACTTGTACATGACCAAAGTCAAATAGGCATTCTCATAAAAGGGCTGCAGAAATTCTCTAATTTTTATGGAAAAACCTTTGAAGTTTCATTCTGTCCTCTGGGGGCCAAATTGGAAAAGTCTTCCAAGTGACATCTTTTCAAATATTTTTGAAAAGACTATCTTCTTTTCTACCCCTCCCTCAAAACTTCTTTTCCAGACTAGCTATCCCTAGTCTCATGACCCTTATATGATATAATCTCCATTTTTTTCCTGATCCCCTCCCTTAGAAGCATTCCAACTTGTTAATTTTCTTCTTAAACTGTGGTATCCAGAACTAACAAAAATTTAAAAAAAGCATTTAGTGAATGTTTACTATGCTAGAGATACAAAGAAATGGGGAAAAAACCAACTCCTCAGGGAGTTCATAACACACTGACAACTATTTATGGTTTTTTTTTTGCAAGGCAAATGGGGTTAAGTGGCTTGTCCAAGGCCACACAGCTAGGTAATTATTAAATGGGGTTAAGTGGCTTGCCCAAGGCCACACAGCTAGGTAATTATTAAATGTCTGAGACCGAATTTGAACCCAGGTACTCCTGACTCCAAGGCTGGTGCTTTATCCACTACGCCACCTAGCCGCCCCATGACAACTATTTACAAACAAGGTATATACAGGATAAATATGAGGTAAACTTGGAAAAAAGGTATTTATAACACAAAGAAGGACCAAGAAAGATTCCTTCCAGAAGGTGAAATTTTAGCTAAACTTTGAAGGAAGCCAGAAAAGTCAATGACTAGAGTTGAGGATCATTCTGGACATGGGAGAGTAGTCACTGAAAATGTATGTGGTCCGATGCAAGGAGTGTATAGTGAGACTATTACTTTGCATTCTGGACCTTGATTTTGTAGATGTCTGCTTTACAACATAAGTCTCTCACTCTGATCAGATTGTCCTCCTTTAGTGCATCTCATACCTATTTGGATAAATTCTCTCGATAAATTCAACACACTTCAATAAATATTTATTGAGTGGCTACTACATGCTAACATATATTCCTTATTTCTCTACCTGAACTTTTGTAAAAGTTCTTCAATCTGATGGGAATGTTCTTGCATCTAATGACTCTTCTTTCTCACCCTTTCCCTTGCTCCAGAGATTGAGGCTGGTGAATTTGCAGTGTTGCCTCACTTAAATCCAATTCACTTACAAGTCAAGATATCACTTTCCTGATGTCATTGGTCTTCTTCCAAAACAAAAATAACAATATGTGAGTAGAGTAGTAGCTGCCCCACTGGGGACCCAACTGACCAGTACCTTTCTATCTTCTTTCCTTCCTTCCTCTGTGCTCATGGGGAATCATGCACTTGAACTTGAGTATGCCTTAAAACAAATCACTCTGGCTCCCCCTGATTGGGCAATAAGTTGCTACCAACAAGCTACTGTTGGTCAGTGTTGGGTTTTGAGGGTTCAGAGTGAGTGTAAATAGCAATTCTTCCTGTTCTGGTCAAAAACCCTGAGTGTTTTCCCTTCCCATATTGATTTTTTTTTAGAGTAGGTAAAATCTTTTGCTTCATTTCTTAACCTAGCCTTAATCACTAAGTGGGTATTGTCCCAAACTAAGATCTGTTAAAGACCTTAGCTTAAAAGACCTCCCACTGCTTGCTGATGATGCCAAAACAGAACACACTCATAGGTCTGCAAAATGACCAACTCATGTGTGAAATTGCTCTTGTACTCCAGATTTGCCTATCCTCAATGGAAATCTTCAGTCAGCTTCCCTGTGCCAATTTATACCAGTTCAATTTTATATAAGTGGCAATGAAAGAGGAAGAACCAGGCCTATAATTATAAGGAGTAGTAAAAATACTGTTTTTGTTTACATGAAACCTATTCAAAAGAAGCTATTTCCAGGTCTACCACTGCTGTACTTCTTAAGTGTTAATAAGTCATTTAAACCTATAAAATAGATCTAGCAATCTGACTATACATAACAAGAATTACAAAATATGTGCTTTGAATTGCACTTTTTCTTACTGAAAGAAGCACCATATATGATAGCCGAGTCAATGATAGTGCAAGTTGAAATATTGTGGAAAAGGGAAAAGGTACTTTAGAATTGGAGAATATTTCAATTTCCAAAAATATTTCCAAAAATATTTCAATTTCCAAAAAAAGAAGAGAATGGAACCTTCAAGTTGAGACTAGGAGACTTGGTTTTGATTACTGGGAAAAGTCCAGAGCATATTATTAAAGGGATGCTCAGTGATCATGTCAAAAAGGAAGTGATGATCACAAAGTACTAGCATTATTTCATCAACAACAGGTCATCTTCTTTGACTGGTAGATGAGAACACTGCAAATATAGATTACCTAAATTTTAGGTGTATTAATTAAAGCTTGTGGAAAAGATTGATGAATATGGACTAAATGATGTTATAATTAGTTGAATTTAGAATTGGTATAATGGCCAGTTCCATTGCCAGTGAATTCCAACTTAGAAAGTCCCTGGGAAAGTTTTACATGGACCTGTTCTTGGTCCTATATTGTTGTAAATTTTCACCAATTAACTTGGCTGAAGCATAGACAGTATCTTCTCAGACTTGTAGAAACCAGTCTGAGAGAAATAGCTAACAAAATGGATGTCAGTTTCCAAAATGGTCTTCACTGCATAGAAAATGAGATGGGAACATGGTAAATGTAAAATATTATACTTGTGTTAAAGAAATTGATATCAAAAATACAAGATGTCAGGAACCTGGTTAGAAAGAAAATTTTCTGAGAAAAAACTGAGGTTTTAGTGGTGGGCTAACTCAATATGAATCAGTATGAAAGAAGTCCAAAAAGTTAATGAGATTTTGGTCTGAATTAGGAGAGGTGGCGATAATAATAAAATAAGGTAGCAATAGTCTGCCTTGGTCAGACTTCACCTGGAATAATATGCTTAGTTCTGTGAACCATATTTTAGGAAAGATAAATAAGCTGAAGATTGTATAGAGAAGAGCAACAAAATGATGAAAATCCTTAAATCTATGCCACCCCTTCCCAGGTGCAAAATAATATAACTTCCTGAATATTCCATAAGAATACTATGCAGTTCAACAAGAAAGATGTGGAGAGAAGACAAAATACCACCAAGATAAAATTTCTGATTGTGACATAATAAAAGACTTTTAGGGGCATCTAGGTGGCAGAGTGGATAAAGCACAAGCCCTGGAGTCAGGAGTACCTGGGTTCAAATCCGGTCTCAGACACTTAATAATTACCTAGCTGTGTGGTCTTGGGGAAGCCATTTAACCCCATTTGCTTTGCAAAAATAAAAAAAAACAAACCTAAAAAGTAAATAAAAGACTTTTGCAACCAGTTCATAAAGATTATGGGAGAGGAAAAAATGGACGTTATAACAACTGCTGCAGCTACAACTCCTATTATACCTTCTCTTATTGAAAAACATTATTAATATTAGGATTTTAAAACTTGCAAGGTTCTGTATTATGTCAACCAAGCCTTGTAACAATCATGCAAGAATTGGGACTACCTGAACTATTATTTCCATTTTACAGATGAAGAAACTGAGTCTGAGAGTCTTTATATGACTTGCCTACAGTTCTACTCTATGGACTACATCATCTTGCCTCTGAAAAGAATTTATTAAATCTTATTATAAGGAAAGGGAGAAGAATAAAAAAAAGATTCAACTTTGAAAGTATAAAAGAAATGCTTTGGTTTATGAATATGAGAAAACAGAGATTTTTATCAGAATGAGGTACCAATTTATAGGGGAACATAAAAAGGTAATTGAGAGAGGAGGGTTTCTAGGTAGAGAATAAGCATCCCCAAACGCAGTACAAATATGCATAAGAAAAGGAAAAAATATCAATGGAAAAGACTTTTAAAGGATGAAAATTTGAGCAAAATGACAGAGCAAGCCTGTATACCACACACATGAATAAAACACCTTCCAATAAGTGAAAAATAAGAAGAATAATAGGGAGAAAAGAAGAAAGAGGAACCGCCAAAGAACATCAAGAGGGAATGATTGCTTAGAAAATGGGAAGGATGAGGCAAAGAAATAAGAAAACAGCAGGGGGCAAAAACACCTCTATGAAGAAGAAAAATGAGAAGCAAATTAATGTCAACAACATCTCAGGAAATGAAGATAGATTTAATAGAAGTTACATCAAACTGAATAATAAACACTTTAGAGAAAATTAAGTAGGATCTAATATTATTAAAGAAAGATATGGTATCAGAAAGGACGTTTGACATCAGTAATGAGAGATCTATCATAAGAAAAATAGAACAATATAATATAAACAGATAAAAATGTCACCAAGCTGAAAAAAAAAAGCAATAGGATGTATGAGTTAAAGGAATCAATAAAAAAAAAAAGAAAGCAATTCACAGGCTACAAAGCTGATTGGTAGAAGTAGTAGAAAATGCAACAAAGAGCAAAGGTCAGCTCAACTGGGAGAAAGAACTGCTTGATGACATTACAAGCAAAGATGAAAAACTAGAAGAGATGGCTCAAAGAGACAAAATAAGAATCACTGGATTACCTGAAAGATATGAAGAAATCAAGAGTCCACCTGCCATTTCAAAAAGATATTAAGAGCACTCAAGAGACAAAATATAGCTTTATAGATTTCATTCTATACCCTCCTTCACACCCCACCTCAGAGGGTGACATCAGACTCTACTCTTCTATACATGTTTTTCATCAGGCTCACATTTCATTAATAATCTCAAATGTCTAAGAAAAGAAGAATTTATCAGATTACCCCAGTTTAAATCATGTGGTGCTTCTACCTATTCTTTACTTCAAAAATGCACTATATTTTCATCTATACCACCACATTAGCCAGCTACATTAATATTTCCCCCAATGACTACTCCTGGAGTACAAAAGGCTATTCATCTTGACTCCTATGTCTCCAATTACACTCTCATACATGTATACATATATATGTATAGCCTAGAATTGAGAAACTAAGATTTTTTCCCTAGATGTTTTCAACAGGCTTTGTTTATACAAAAACATTTTTATGTAATCAAAAAAAATCCATTTTGCCTTATTTGATTGCCTTATTTCTCTCTTATCCCTCATTTGATCTTGAACTATTCCTCTGATCATAAATCTGATAGGCATTGTTTTCCTTGTTAAACAGTTTATTTGTGAAGCCACCCTGTTTGATGTGTATGTCATATATCCATTTTGAGCTAATCTTGACATATAGCCTGAGGTGTTGATTAATAGCTAATTTATGCCATAATGCTTTCCAGTTTTCCCAGCAATTTTGGTCAAATAGTGAGATCTTTACCCAGTAGCTCAGAGCTTTAGGTTTAACAAGTACTAGGCCACTGTGCTTACATGCTTCTGTAACATTGTATATCTAATGTATTCCAATGATTGATTTTTTATTAATCTTTTTCTTTTTTAACTTAATTTAGTTAATTTCTTAACTGAATCATTTTGAGAATTACTGCTAACATAGTTGAAATCAGATACTGCTATGTTCCTTTCCTTACTATTGTTTCTCCATTATTTCTTGTGACATTCATGAGATCTTTGGTTCATCCAGATCAATTTTTCTAATTCCTTAAGATAATTCTTTGGCAATATAATTGGAATGGCACAGAATAGATTAATTTGATATCATTTTTGCTAAATAGGTACAGCCTATACACAAGCAATTAATATTTCTCCAATTATTTATATCTGTATTTGTATAAAGAACATTTTATAATTCTATTAATAAGGATACTATATATGGCTTGACAGGTATATTAAGAATTTAATATATTCTGCACTTATTTTAAGTAGAATTTATTTTTATGCTGGGTTGTGTTGGTAATATACAAACATGTTAATGATTTCTATGGATTTATTTTACATTGTAGAACTTTGCTGAATTATTTCTTCTTTTTTTAATGAACAAGTCAGATTTTGATTTTTCCAGATATGATCTATAAGGGACCTCAACAATACTAAGAGATGGTAAGTTAGATTTGACTTTTAAAAATTGATATATTTTGTTTTTATATTATCTGAATTTGTAAATATATTCTTCCCCCCTCCTCCCCAGAGTCATCCCTTGAAAAAAATAAAAAGATAGCAGGGAACAAAGGCAGTTCAATAAAACTAACCAATACATCAATTAAGTATGAGAATTTATATATTGTTCTGTGCTCACACCGGCCCCTTCACCTCCACAAAGAAGAGAAGGTAGTGAATTTTCTTTTTTTTTTTAAAGATTTTGAGTTTTACAATTTTCCCCCATCTTGCTTCCCTCCCCCCAACCCCCCCCCCCAAGGAAAGCAATTTGTTGGTCTTTACTTTGTTTCCATGTTGTACATTGACCCAAATTGAGTGTGAGGAGAGAGAAATCATATCCTTAAGGAAGAAACAAAAAGTCTTAGAGATAAAAAGATCAGACAATAAGACATCTGGTTTTTTTTCTAAATTAAAGGGAATAGTCCTTGAACTTTGTTCAAACTCCACGGTTCTTTCTCTGGATACAGATGGTATTCTCTATTGCAGACAGCCCCAAATTGTCCCTGATTGTTGCACTGATGGAATGAGCAAGTCCATCAAGGTTGAACATCACCCCCCATGTTGCTGTTAGGGTGTACAGTGTTTTTCTGGTTCTGCTCATCTCACTCATTTGCTGAGTTATTTCAATTAAATTTTAGTTATAGGTTCAGTTTGTAAATTGAGTTAAGGAGAGCTAAGGGACATCTATTTTCAAAAGTTTAATAGCAAAATACGTATATATATATATGCATGCATATTATATGTAACAATTTATTTTTTAAAAATTAGTCTGTACTGAGAAAGACTGGAGTCCACCTCTGAGAAAAATCAATATCCCAAATATCTACTAAGTCACAATTTTTTCATCATTCTCTTTTCATCATTTTTCTATGAAGATTCTGGAGTTCCCAAAAATACTTGGAGTGCAATTTTTTTTTTAATTAAATGTTATCCATATAAGCACTGTACCCTTATTTCTTTTGGCCGGTGTCTGCTCTAGGAAGCTGGGTGGCCTAGTGAAAAAAGTCTGTTGATGGGAATTATGGAAACCTTGGATCAGAATCCTGCCTCAAGCGCCGTCTTAGGTATATGCCCTGGGATAAGGCTCTCAGCCAGTTTCTCCTGAAAAATAGGGACAACAATAACAAATATTTCATATAGTTGTTGCAAACTGTAAAGCGCTTTTGTAATTGTCAGCGGTCATTGGAAGGCTTCGCCGTCTTCGGATTGCTAGACTCGGCTGCCCTTACCGGTTTACACGAGCTGATGGAGAAATTTCAGCATGAGCCCCCAACCTTGAAAACAAACGAATCGGGGCTTGATTGATTGTTTTGTTGGTTCGATAAGCTTAAGAAGCGATGGGAACAAATGTTAGTAATGCGAACTACACTTAAATGTGCTGAATCGTGGAGGAAAGGCGGTTAGAGAACGGAATGGCTTTGCCACACACAGGCTTGCCTCTAAATCCTTACACGCAAAATACCGTGGCTGACCCGGAACCAAATCCTAGCCTACGAGGTCAGGGCGGGCTGCCGCGCTCCCACTCTCCCCGCCCCGCCCGGCACAGGGTTCAGCCCGGAAGAGCCGAGCCGAGAGGCATAGGGCGAAGAGCACCACGGGAGAGGAGGCGGGGCGGGGGCGGAGCCAGATCCGGCCCCGCCCCCGCCACGCTCAGCGGGGGCGGGGCGGGCGGACTAGGGAGCTCTGCGCTCCGCAGAGGGGGAGATGGCGCTCGCGAGTGGCCCGACAGAGACCTTGTGGAGGACGTGCAACTTCGTCATGGCCGCGTTCTTCGCGCTGGCGGCCTACGTGCAGGTCAGCTCAGGCCCGGGCCGGCCCCGGCCCCGACAGACTAAATCCCGGATGCGGGCGTAGGTTCCGAGGTCGGCCTGCGTGCCCTGGTTGTGGTTGGTGGGAGAGAGCGGAAGTGGGGGGGGAGAGCGGAAGTGGTGGGGGAGAGGCTCCGAGGGGGAGGGGAGGGGAGGGGGAGAGGCCTCTCAGAAGAAGCCCCGGAGCAGAGGCCTGAGGGAGAAGCCTGGCCCCAAGAGTCCTGAAGCCCAGAGTTCTGTCCTGCGCCTGGCACTGGCAGGGTGACCTTGGGCAAGTCATTCTGTTTCAGTTTCCTTATCTGTAAAATGGGAATTAAAGATAGCCCCTGCCTCTCCTGGTTGTTGGGAGGATTACATGAGATATGAGTGCTTTGCAAAGCCCTGTATACATGAAGATTTATTATTATTATTATTATTATTATTATCATTATCATTTATTCAAAGCCTGTATACATGAAGATGATTATTATTATCATCATCATCATTTATTATTATTATTATGAAGAAAAGTAATTTCTCAGTCTCAAAAGAGAATTAACACTCTAGCTCCACTGCGAAGGCTTTACTCCAAATCCAGAATTTTCCCTGCACCTCACTCCCCAGGAGAACACCCGCCACTGGTGTCCTCAGCTGTAGCATGACCTGGCGGGGCCAACTCTGATCCCATGGTCTGCTCGTGGGTAACTGGTAACTCTGTCAGATAAATCCAGTGGTCAGCGATGACCCCTGACTTTTATTTATGTAGCTGTGCATTGACTGGAAACCCTAGACCCTATATGCCTGCAGCATGACTAAATCCCACAGGTGAAGGCTGTGGGAAGGGCTGGCCCTGCTGTCAATAAATAAGTTTATATTTCATGCCTGTCTCCTGCCAGGGATGAGGCAGACTAAAGAGGTGTAATGGCCCCTATTTCGTTTCTTCACCTGTAAAGTGAGAGGTTGTACTAGATAGGTGATCCATGAAGTCTTCTTAGCTTTAAATCCCATCATTCCCTCCCCCCTTGATGCCTTTTTTTGCTTTATAGCATCTTATTTTCTCATTACTTCTATATTGCCATCTCCAAGCACTTTTTCTTATCCCATATCCATCAGAGACCCTCTTCTAGGCCTTTAGAGGCCTGAGGTACTTCTTGTAAATAAAGCCATCCTTTGGTTTTAGCTGAAATGAGAATTTTCTTTAATAAAACAGCATATTTAACTATCATAGGAGACTAAATCTGGTATGGAGTGTGACAGTTGGGAGCTTAGTATCTACCATTCAGGACGTGTTTTCTTCTTATAGATAAATGACCCAGATGCAGAACTTTGGATGGTGAGTATAAATTATATTTAATATATGACACACTATAGTCTTGTCTCTCTGATTCTTTAAAACCTCTGAATTTACTTGCATTTCAGATTCTTTATAGCCTTTCTTTGTGAAGGGAGGGAAGTATGCAAGGAGGCATACTTTCTTGAATATAAATCAAGCATTTACTGGGGATTTAGGAAGTGGTTACTACTTAACTTATCAAGAAGGCTAAATATGCAACATTAGCTGAATACTTCATTATTGAAATCACAGATCTTCTAAAATATAAAAATATGGAGACTTAGAGTTCTCTATTTCTTTTATTCTTTCATTATTGAATTGGCAGAAGTAGCAAATTTTTATACAAAAAAGAGAATTCTAAGTCTCCGACCAACAACCATTCATATTGTGTTCATTTTAACCTCTAAACCTGCAGGAACTATCTAGTTAACTGAAAGATTTATTCTGTGAATTTTGATTAGGAAATCACATGAACCAGGGTTTGACTATCTATATAGGATAATTACCAAAAAAATCAAAGTAAACTATAATTAAAATACTCAAATTCATCTAAACACTTTAATTTGCAGTACTTGATTAGGAATTGTGAAGTCTTTCCTTTGACTGAATGATATAGTGATTAAATGAGCTTTGAGATCTGTTTGATTCTTATTTCTGACAGTAGATATATGGCCATTGGCAGTTCAGTCACCTTTTCTTTAAGCCTCAATTTTCTGATCATTTGGAGGCAAGTAGTTTTCTGTGTTTTCATTGATATCCAGTAAAACAACTCCCTCTATCAATATAGAATAGTAATGATTCTGTAGCTTTACAGAGAGCACTAAGAAAGTTGTGACTTGTCCAAATCACATAAAACAGTATAATTCTCACCCACTACCTCATAAGGATGTTAAAATGTTTAAATCTTAATGCACTGTATAGTATTGAATAGGTAGTATTATACTATTATGGACTATCTGGAATTTACATATCTAGATTTTATTAGTTGTATTGCATTTTCAACATAAAAATTCCCAGACTTTAGTATTGTTTTGAATTGTGTAGAAATACTAGCCAATGATTTACTTTTATTTTGATCAGTTCCCATATACTTTATTTTTTTTTTGTACTTACGGATTTTATTTATTTTGAGTTTTACAATTTTTCTCCAAATCTTACTTCCCCCCCTCCACAGAAGGCAATTTGTCAGTCTTTACATTGTTTCCATGGTATACATTGACCCAAATTGAATGTGATGAGAGAAAAATCATATCCTTAAGGAAGAAACATAGAGTATAAGAAATAGCAAGATCAATAAGATAATCAGGGTTTTTTTTTCTAAATTAAAGGTAATAGTCCTTGGTCTTTGTTCCAACTCCACAGTTCTTTTTCTGGATACAGATGGTATTCTCCATTGAAGACAGCCCCAAATCTCTTATGCTTTAGATTATCAAATTTAATTCAGTTTACTGATTAAGCAGAATCTTATTACAATAATCCTTATATTATTCTGTTACATGACATAATTTTATATATATATATATATATATATATATATATATATATATATTTGTGTGTGTGTGTGTGTGTGTGTGTGTGTGTGTGTACATCTCTCTGTGGTGGACTGGTGATCGTTGTCAGTGTTGGTTGTAGCCTAGCCTGTCAATGAAATCATAGATCTT
Source organism: Macrotis lagotis (assembly GCF_037893015.1). Lineage (NCBI taxonomy): Eukaryota > Metazoa > Chordata > Mammalia > Peramelemorphia > Peramelidae > Macrotis > Macrotis lagotis. The sequence continues at coordinate 231,187,189 of NC_133659.1, read as the reverse complement.
CTAAAATATAAAAATATGGAGACTTGGAGATGTCTATTTCTTTTAGACATTCATATTTCTTTTATGAATTACCATTATTGAATTGGCAGAAGAAGCAGATTTTTGTGCAAAAGAGATTTCTAAGTTTCTGGCCTGTCCCCTCTTCCTACCAAGGTTGAGGCAGTAGAAAGATCCCAAAAGGTGACTGTGATCTTGATTGATCTTAAAGTAGAGAGTATTTGAAAACTATTCAAATGTGAGCCTTTTTAGAAGAACTAAAACTCTTCTGCCTTTACAATTCCTAACTTTGGCCAATTCCTCTCTAATCAGGCTTCCCTTAGGTACCTTCCCTGCTCCTTATCATCAGTCATTTTCCCTTCAGTTTTTAGCTTTCTTTTATGTTTCATCTCAAGTTCCTTGAAGGCAGGGACTCTTTCTTTTTGGTTTGTATTCTCAGTTCTTAGTCTCTGACACTTCAGTACTTGTTATTTATTCAGATTCAGTATAGATGCAAATAAAATCCCTGAATACCTTGTTTACCTTATGAAACCACTCCCCAAACTATCCTAGTATTAACATTACAAATAGATTTTGCTGTATTTATTGAGTGCTCACATCGTTTTTCCAAGTACTATTGGACAGATTTGCAGGAATAAATTTAAGAATCCCTGCCCTGAAGTTTACTATTCATTCAAGATGAATAAATACATTGTTTTAAGATTTAAATGAGGACCTAATAACCTGTTTTCAGTATGACAGTGAGAAAATAATTGCAAAAGTTTTAAAATTGTGCTTATTTCTATAGGGTTAAAAGTATTAGAGGAAGAGAACAGATTTTAAAAACTATCCAGGTCGGGCAGCTAGGTGGTACAGTGGATAGAGCATGGACCCTGGAGTCAGGAGGACCTGAGTACAAATTTGGCCTCAGACACTTAATTACGTAGCTGTGTGATCTTGGGAAAGTCACTTAAACCCATTGCCTTGCAAAAAAACAAAAACAAAACAGAAAAACCTATTTATGCAGTCCCCTCATTTTACAAATGAGGAAACTCTAGACCAAAGATGAACCTTGCCCAAGATCAAAGGTAGTTGCAGAACTGAAACTAGAACCAAAGCTTTTTTACTTCCAGCACGGAGATGTTTCCTTTTCAAAATGTCTTTTGTGCAATTATAATTAGACTTGTTAGGAACTGCTTGTTTCTTTGTTTTTATTTTTTTTAAATTTTTTTATTTATTTAATGTATGGGTTAAGTGACTTGCCCAAGGTCACACAGCTAGGCAATCATTAAGTGTCTGAGGTCGGATTTGAACTCCTGACTCCAGGGCCAATGCTCTATCCACAGTGCCACCTAGCTGCCCCGAACTGCTTGTTTCTTAAAGAAGCCAAACACTTTTTCTTTCCTAAAAGTTTTAGTTATTTTTGAACAGGTAGGAAAAAAACCTGTTTTAGAAAAGAATACTTTTTCAGCAATCAGGCATTGATTTGGGGGAGGAGGGGAGAGGAGGGAAAGGGGAATCACACCTGAAAGGAGTATAGTGACTTATGAGCAGAGTTGCAAAATAACTTTTCGTCTCAAAAGATCATTATGGAGTAAACCATACTGCTTGCATTTTCTAACCTTCTTTTGCTATAGCTGCTAGGGGAAATAAGGCATAAAACTGAGTGAAAAGATAGGAATTAAAAGGCACTAAGAAGATTAGATTGTCAGAGACTGGATGGACACTTCAAGGCTTAACAAGGCTCTTCAGGTTTTAATTTTAATAAACATCTAGATTCGTCTGAAGTAAGTGGTAAGCTAAGCTACCATGAGCTATGTAAATAACATACATGGATGAACTCTAAGATCCTCTTGTGTCTAAAATACTATGATTTAGGGCAGCTAGGTGGTATGGTGGCTAGCACACCAGCCTTAAAGTGAGGAAGACCTGAGTTCAAATGTGGCCTTTACTTACTGGCCAAATCACTTAATCCCCCCCAAAATAAGATAAAATATTATGACCAAGAGAAAACTTTAGCTTAAGGTGGATAAGTCAAGATTTCATAAAACAAAAGGTATTAATTAAATTTTCAAGTAGGTATCTAGCCTGGAGGTTTGTTTTGCTATAAATCTTGCTATTAAAAATTTCTCGAATTTAGCAACTTAGGCTTCAGGATGACTTTGGAAGCCTAAATCTATTGAGGATAAATGTCATAGTTATATTTGTGGTGATCCTTTTATATTTTTTGTTGGGGTTTTTTTGTTGTTTTTTTTAGGGTTTTTGCAAGGCAAATGGGGTTAAGTGGCTTGCCCAAGGCCACACAGCTAGGTAGTTATTAAGTGTCTGAGGCCACATTTGAACTCAAGTACTCCTGACTCCAGGGCCGGTGCTTTAGCCACTGTGCCACCTAGCTGCCCCTGTGGTGATCCTTTTATTAAGCAAACTAATAGTTTCAAACTGGAAAACTGGATTTTAATGATTATATGAGGTAATATAGTACAGTGGAGAAAGAACCCTGGATTTGAAGCCATCAAAGGACCAGGTTCTGCCATACTCCTTTGTCATCATGGACTAAAAAAACTAAATCTGTTGTATCTTCAGGTTTGCTAGACTATAAAATGAATGGCTTAGACTAAATGACCTCTAATTTACACTCTATCCATGATCTCAAAATGTAAAAGTTCAGAAAAGTTATTCAGACTTAATTATGGCCAATGAAATCCAATGATTCTATTTTATTTATATTCTATGTCCTTTGAATGATTTGTACTCTGGGGTCCGTTCCCTATGCTTAATAATTCTGCAATTTTGTGATACTGGGGATATTCTGTTTTGCTAACAGGTTATTTACACGATACCTGCTGTCCTTACTCTACTTGTTGGACTTAACCCTCTGATCACAGGTATGAAATTATCTTTTGAACTGAACTAAAACAGTTTTATCACCTTCATTGAAAAAAATGAGTCACCCCTGCTTAACTCATGAGAAGAAAGGAGACAATCTGTTCATTATAATTTATCTTGCAAGCTTTTTTCCTCTAAGTTCTCCTTCTTGAGTCCTTCTTACATTCTCCTGGAAACTTTCTGGATCTTCTAAAGTTCTTCTCTAGATCTAGTCTTTCTTTTCTTTCAATTTCTCAAGTACTTTCAAATTTCATCTTCACAAATGCATTCTCTGGTTTTCATAATTCCAAAACTTTCATAATTTCTGATTCTCCATTAGTTTCTTCTTTCAATTTCTCCTACAAGTCCTCCATTCTGAAATGATATTCATATCATTAAGGACACTAAAGATGACTGTATATGCTAAATTTATAGAAGTCATTTTTGATAGGTTTGTACATTGTTATTGACCTAAAAATTTCCTCTATTAATCCAAGTCCTTGACAGTGATCATCAAATGCTTTTCTCAAGCAAATTATACATTTATCTAGTGGGTCTCAGTCTGCCAGACATTTTATTGTTCACTGATGAAAAGCTCACAAACTAAATGAGTTTGGGGGTTATTCTTTAAGAAGTATTTCATGAGTAGTTGATTCCTCTGGGTTGTTTGTCTGTTGATCTTTGTAGGATTACTATCACCAATAATTTAGATAATTAATTCCCTTAACTTACAAAGAGGATAGTAAGAGAGAATATGGTCAAAATCAATGACATCATAAAGGGCTCATGAATAACTAATTGTTTATAAATACCATACTAGAATCAGAGGATAACCTGTGAGTCTTAATGAAAGAAGCTGTTTTAAGACAATTAAGGAAATATTTTATACTCTGAATAGCAAAACTGTTTATTGTAATTTTGAAAAGGGTAATTTTAAATTGATTCCTAAAGATTTTAGGTTAAATACACATAAAATTATATCCTTTGTGTTTTGAGATACTGAACCCTTCCCACATATCCACTGACACCACTTTCAGAGTCAAAATGTATATCAACTTAACCCTGAATGACATTTTCATTGTTCTTCTGTCTTGAAAGTAAGACCAATAGGGCCATCTAACCAAATGCTAGCTGTTTCTTTACTAATTTTTTTTAATTCAGAACTTAACAGTTATCATAAATGTATGTTTTTTCCATATCCAAAGTAGAACAGAAAAAAAGCTATTTAAAAACACAAATCCCCATTCGCACACAGATTTAAAAACACAAATCCCTATTAGCACACAGACAAGCAGAAGATCTTTTAAAGAAAACAAACATGATGTAAATTTCAAAGTTGTCCTGATACTCATGTGCCTAGCCCACTATCTGGCACATCGTGCTTAGGTTGTTGTTGACTTGAATTAGCTATGTTTCCAATTGACTTTCATTATCTTTTTTTCTGTGAATTTTAAAAAATATTTCAATGACACTCTTGTTTTCTTTTCTTCTTGGAAATCTTATTGATAGCCCTCTTCTTAACTCTCTCCTCCCTTAAAAAATAAAACAATACTCTTGTAAGTAATATAGGTAGTCAAACAAAACAAATCTCCACATTTACCATGTCCAGAAGTCTCATTCTGAACCTTGAGTTCATCACTTCTCTTTCAGGAGGGTGGGTAGGATGCTTCATTACCTTTTCCTTTTAGTCATTGTTGGTCACTGCAGTGAACTTAGTTTTTAAGTCTTTCAAAGTCATTTTTCATTAGAGTACTGTTGATATTGTTCACACAAATCTTTTAAGATTTGAAATCTCTGAAATTATCTGTCATTCCATATGGTGCCATAATATTCTATTACATTAATATACCACAGATTATTTAGCAGTTCCCCAGCTGACAAGGACCCCCATAAATTGGCAGTTTTGCTATACTAATGAATTCCTATAAATATTATAGGGCAGCTAGGTGGCAGAGTCAGGAAGACATCTCTTGGTGAGTTCATATCTGGCCTTAGACTAGCTGAGTGACCCTGGACAAATCACTTAACCCTGTTTGCCTCAGTTTCCTCATCTGTAAAATGAACTAGAGAATGAAATGGGAAACCATATCAGGATCTTTGCCAAGAAAATCCGGAATGGAGTCATGAAGAGTCAGACACAATGAAGAGTCAGACACAATTAAGAGTCAGACACAAAGTGACTGAACCACAAAAATAAAAGTAATTAGATCTATGGCTCCCTTTCCTCCCCCTTTTAGGGTATAGTCTTAGAAATAGTAGCATTGGGTCAAAAGTCATATAGTTTGGTGAATTTTTGGAGTATAGCACCAAACTGTTTTCCAGAATGATTAGATTAATCATAGCTCTACCCAGTAGTGTACTGTTTTCCCCTGAGTTCTTTCAACAATCTTCATTTTTTTTGGTCATCTTTGCCAAATCAATGGAACCTCAGAATTGTTTTAATTTCTGTTTCATTAGTTTCTCTAATTCTTAGTAATTTGGAGCATTTTTGATATGGCTATTGTTAGCTTACATTTTTTTCCCCTCTTTGACATTGCCTATTTTTATTTGACTATTTCCATTAGGAAAAGTTCTTTTTCTTACATAGCAGCTAGGTGGCGACATGGATAGGGTCCTGGCCTTAGGGTCAGGGGGACCAGAGTTTGAACCTGACCTCAGACACTTGACATTTACTAGCTGTATGACCTTGGGGAAGTCATTTAACCCTGATGGCCTGGCATCCAGTTCATCTGTGGTCAATGGACCCAGATGACTCTGGAGGAGAAAATGAGACTGGTGACTTAGCACAGCACCTCCTCACTCAAATCCAGTTCATGTGCTTGTCATGGTAATACTTCCCTAATGTCATGGTCTTCAAGAACACAGGACAGGAGGCAGCTAGGTAGCACAGTAGATAGAGCACCAGCCCTGGAGCCAGGAGAACTTGAGTTCAAATGTGGCCTCAGACACGTAATTGCCTAATTGCCTATTGTCCTAAATAAATAAAAATATTTTAAAAAAGAACAAAGGACAAACATCATTTATATATTTTGTATGTCATATTGCATATGCAAGCTCCCTATCACAGAAACTTAGTGCAAAGATTTTTTCCCTCAGTGTAGCTTGTTTCATTTTTGCTTTTAACTGCATAAATCAATTCACAAAATCATGTCAAAAAAAACTGTATAAAAAATTGATTTTTTTCTCTTATCTTTTCTAACTCTTGTCTGATCAATGAATTCTTTCCTACTCATAGCTGTGAATTGTTATTTCCTTCATTGCTCCTCTAACTTAACCATATATTTAACTATGTGTTAAGTCATAGCTCCATTTTGAACTTAACTTTCTTTATGGTGTTAGATATTTATCTAAATCTAATTTTTGTTATATTATGTTCTAATTTTTTACACAAGTTTTTGTTTAATAGTGAATCCTTAGACCAGTCATTGAAGTTTTGGGGTTTAATGGGCTACTAAGTTCATTTATTTCTGTATGTTATATACTTAGTCTTTTCTACTGACTTACCTCTCTTAATAAAAAGTGTCCACTAAATAGTTTTGATGGTTAGTACATTGTAGTATATAGCGAGATATTTGATACTATTAGGCTACCTTCCTTCCTACATTTTCTTTTCATTCTTTCCCTGGAGGTGCTTGAACTTTTTGTTCTTTCAAATGAATTTTTTCCCTAACTTTATAAATTGATACGTTGGGAGTTGATAAGTATGACATTGTATTGGTAGATCAAATTAGGTGATAGTGTCATTTTTATTTTATTGGCACATCTCAAATATAAACAGTGAATATCTATCTCTCCAGTCATTTAGGTCTGTCTTCATTTATATAAAGAGTATTTATCTATATTTGTAGCTCCTGTTTGTCTTTTTACCTAGATTCCTAAGTATTTTAAACATTTTACATATATTTTAATAGAATTTCTCTCTTTGATTTTTTCATGCTGGGTTTTGTTAGTAATATATAGAAAAACCGATAATTTGTTTAGGTTTGTTTTACATCCTACTTTGGTGAAATTATTGTTTCTTTTAATTTTTAATTAATTCTGTAGTGTTACTTAAGCAGACTGTCATCTGCAAAAATTAACAATTTTGATTTCTATTTCCCTAGATATATTTACCTATTTTTCAATTTATTTTGCTGCTAATATTTCTAGTACTTTACCAAATAACAATTGTGATAATAGGCATTCTTGCCTTACTCTTACTGAAAAGCACTCTTCTAATTTATCCAAATTACATAATGGTGATTTTTAGATAACTATCTGTTATCTATTTATTTATTCCCATGATTTGTTTTTTAATATTTTATTTTTCTCAATTACATGTAAAAATGGTTTTTGACATTCATTTTTAAAAATTTTAACTTAATTCTCTGCCTCCTTCCTTCTGCAGTTTAATATAGGTTATACATGTGCCATCATTTAAAACATATTTTTTTTATTAGTCATGTTGCAAAAGAAGTCACAGAGCAAAAAAACCCCCACAAAAAAACAAAGTGAAAAATAGTATGTTTTGATCTACATTCAGATTCTATCAGTTCTTTCTCAGTATGTGGATAGCATTTTTCATGATGAGTCTTTTGGAATTGTCTTGCATCATTATATTGATCATAGTAACTAAGTCTTTCACAATTGATCATTGTACAGTATTGCTGTAACTGTATCTACAGTGTTCTCTTGGTTCTGATCACTTCATTTTATATCAGTTTATATAATTCTTTCCAAGTTTTTCTGAAATCATTCTGCTCATCATATCTTATAGCCTGATAATATTCCATTACAATCTCTAATTGATAGGCATCCTCTCAATTTTCAATTCTTTGCCACAACAAAAAAAAAAAACATATTTTGTTCAGTAGGTCATTTTCCTCTTTAAAAAAATTTTTTTAGTCTCTTTGGGATAGAAACCTAGTAGTGGTATTGCTGGATCAAATGAATGTGCAGTTTGATTGCCCTTTGGGCATAATTCTAAATTGCTTTCCAGAATAGTCTGATCAGTTCACAACTCTAAAAATAGTACATTAGTGTTCCAATTTTCCTACAAACCCTCCAACATTTGACTACTTTTCTATCATATTAACCAATCTGATAGGTGTGAAGTGGTAAGTCAAAGGTGTTTTAATTTGCCTTTCTCTAATCACTAGTGATTTAAGAGCATTTTCCCCCACAGTTTTTATTTGTCCCTATGTTCTCAAGTATTTTTAATAGAAATGGGTGTTGTATTTTTTCAAAAGCTTTTCTGCATGTGTTGAAATAATCATAATGATTTCTGGTTTTTTTTAAATGATATGGTCAATTATGCTAATAGTTTTCCTAATATTGAGAGCCAAGTCCACAATCCTAGAATAAATCCTACTTCATTATTGTGTATGATCCTTGTGATATATTGCTATAATCTCCTTGCTAGCATTTTATTTAAAAACTTTGCAGCAATATTCAGTAGGGAAATCAATTTATATATATATATATATTTATATATATATTTTCTTCTGTTTTTGTTCTTCCTGGTTCAAGTATCGGCACCATTTTTGTATCATAAAGGTAACTTGGTAGAACTCTTTGATTTTTCCAAATAATTTATAGTCATAATTAATTGTTCTTTACATGTTTACTAGAATTCACTTGTGAATTCATCTGGCACTGGGGATTTTTGGTTAGGGAATTTATTGATTCATTTTTTTTTCCTAAGATGAGTAATATAACTATTCTATTTCCTCATCTGTTTAAGCTAAGCAATTTATTTTTGTAAATATTTATACATTTCACTTATTACTGGCACATAATTGGGGAAAATAACTTCTAATTGTTTTATCTTCATTGGGGGTATAGTCACCCTTTTCATTTTCCATGTTGGTAATTTGGTTTTCTTTTTTTTGGTTTGCCTATTTTAAATTTTTTAAAATAAAATTAACTCTTTGTTTTATTTAATTGGCTTTTCTTTACCTTCAATTTTATTCAGGATTCTCATTTTGGTATTTAATTGGGTTTTTGTTCTTTTTTTTTCTTTTAAATTGCATGACTAATTTATTGAGCTGTTCTTTTATTGATGTTCTTATGCTAAGATATACATTATCTCTTAAATATTGCTTTGCCTGCATACCAGAAATTTTGGAATGTTGTCTCATTGTGGTCATTCTCTAAATTGTTTCTGTATTTTGTCCTTTGCTCATTCTTCCAAATTATATTATTTAGGTTTCAATGAATTTTTAATTTTTGTTTCCATAGTGCTTTATTTTATTATGGTGTGAAAGGGTTGCATTTACTATTTCTGCTTTTTCTGTATTTACAGGTTTTTCATGCCTAAACACATGGCCATTTTTTTGAAGGCACCATGTACAGCTGAGAAAAAGTACTTTTATATTTCAGCTCAGTTTTCTTAAGAGGTCTATCATATCGGACTTTTCTTTCATATTCTTTACTTTTTTTCTCCTCAGATTTATCTAGCTCCAAGAGGGAAAAGTTGAGATTTCCCCATATTTCCTATTTTATTTTCCTATTTTCTCCTGTAATTCGTTTAATGTTTTCTTTAAGAACTTGGATTCTATGCCATTTAGTGCATATATAGTATTGCTCTTCATTGTCTGTTACCTTTTTAGCAAGAAGTAGCTTCCCTGCTTATATCTTCTAATTAGGTCGATTTTTAGGTTTTTTTCTAAGATTATAATAGGCTTTTTTCTTCACCTAAAATATAATAGACTGCTCCAGTCCTGTATTTTATCTATTTAAACTTTTTAAAATGAATATCTTAATTACATGTAAATGAAGTTGTTTTTTTTTAAATTTGAATTCCAAACTTTCTCCCTTCTTCCCTTGATCCTTGAAAAGGAAATATGATATAGCTTAGACATGTGCAATCCTGCAAAATATTTCCATATTAGCCATGTTGAAAACAGACAACCCCCCCCCCCCCAAGAATAATAGCATAAAAGAGTATGGTTTAATCTGCATTCAGACTCCATCTGGAGGTGAATTTCCAGGGTTTGTAAGTTTGCTGTGTTTCCAAGATTGTGTGATCCAGAGGGCTTCTCCTCTTCTACTGGTCTATGCTTTTACCCAGAAAGGGTCCTTGATCCCTTGCAGCTGTAAGTTATATTGTTCCTCAGGGCCCTTTATCTCATGGTGGAAAGTGCACCTGAATATGCCACCTGGCAGTGGGATAAGCAGTGGAATTGCCCAAATAGTATCTGCTCCTGTGTCTTTTGTTAACCACCATCGCATCTCTTTCTATCCAGCTATCTGCTTCCTTTACTGTCTCTGACCTGGGAACTTCAAAGCTGCTGCTTGTTGTGGTTGCTTCACAGGTCTACAGCTAGTATTACTCTGGGCTGGATCCCACTCCATTATCCCAGATCTCTCCCTCCAACCTCCTAATGTTTGGATTGGAAAAATGTTCCACCCCAACCTTTTGCTCGCTCTGAAACTCCAGGATTCTTTTTGAGGCATTATTTCAAAATTGTTGGAGAGGAATGTTAGGAGAAATGGGCAGCTTCTTTTATTCCATCTATAATGGCTCTGCCTCTAGAAGTCCAAATATCCTTTTAACATATATATCCAGTATATTATTCTCAAAATTGCTTTGCTTCTTTGTCCTTATTTCTGTATGTCCTTTTGTTCTATTTTGTCCAATTAAATCAATGTTTTTATGTATCACTATTGCCACTTTGCTTCCCCACCCCCCAACCAGTCCATGAGGGAGTTTCCTCACTGAGGAAGCTGAATCAGAAGATTAGGGGCACACAACTGTTATATGTCAGAGTCTGGATTTGAACTCAGGTCTTCCTGATTTCGGGTCTTAATCTTTATCCATTGTGCCACCTAACTGCATAGAAATGACAGTTGAAACCATGAAATGAGATCACCAATTGAAACAGTATAAAGGAAAAGGCAAAGACAACCCAGAACGGAAGCTTGGAAGATACTCGTGGTTAACAGACCTGACCTGGAAGAAAATTCAGCAAAGGAAATTGTTAAGGAGCAGTCAGAGAGGTAAGAGGAGAATCAGGAGAGAGCAGTGTTACAAAATCCTAAAGAGAAGAGAATATTGAGAAACGGGTGATCCACCATGTTAAAGGCAACACAGAGAGAAGGAAATACAACAAATTTAGGCAGAATTTTATTTTACTCAGTTCAGTTCTTTGTTAATGAGCCTAATGTTTGCAATAGTTTAAGTATTTCTCTGCACCTAGATAGGTTTCAGAGAAATGGGCCTAGAACATTTACAAAAATTTATAACTTCATGAACTAGAGGTAGGGTAAAGATTACACAATGTAATTTTTTTCCCATCAACCAATCTTTAACTGGTAGCGGAGATAGTTAGAATATGTTATTAAAGCCAAAGTCATAGGTTTCTTTCAGGTCAAGTAAGCTATATACTGAATATACTGATTATTTATTAATGTTTATTTCTTACTCAAGAGCAGGAAAATATCAGTAAAAACATTTTAAGTTTCAACTATGTACCAGTTATTATGCCAAAAGAATTCTTTATAAAAAATGAATTGTTAAATGGGGAAGACAAGTAACAGTATAAAGTTGGTTAAATACAAGATACAGTAAAATTAATTCAAGGTACAGTAACAACTGAAATCAGGAAGGGCTTCTTGAAGAAAATGGTACTTGAGCTCCATTTTAAAGAGAAATTTTGAGGGAGCTAAGAACAAATTCCAGGCATGGGAGGATGGCCATGAGTGAGCAGTTGTGAGAAGATTAATTTGACTGGATCAAAGAGTATAGGGAAGGGAATAATGTGGATTCAAGGCAGAAAAGTAGGTTGCAAATAGATTGTGAATAGTTTTAAAAGCTAAACAGGGGCAATAGGAAGCTGTTAGAGTTGATTCAGTAAATAAATTACATGGTCAGATCCACTGTAAAGGGAAATTACTTTGTCAGCAAGCATGTAAAATTAATTGCAGTAGTAAGAGATTTGAGGCAGGGAGGACACACCTTTGAAGGAAGATGTACAACTATTTCTTGTTCTGTTTTTCCTTTGAAACCCCATCCTTTCCAGGTTTATTTCAACTCCATTAAGTATATCATTATGACATTCTCTGATGCTTATATTTACGATACATTTGATTGTTGCTTTAAAATTATTTTCTAAAAAATAAAAATAAAAAAATAAAATTATTTTCTAGCCATTTCTTTTTTATGTATCTTTTTATATACCCCAAATAAATTACACTCTACATAGAGATTATCTTCTATTTTTTCATAATAAATATTAGAGAAGTGATATAGTCCATCCTGGTAGAGAAGTTTTGTCATCTAACAAGTGCAATGACTTCTTGCCATTTTTTTCTCCATGCTGGCAGTCTTTTTTTCATTGACTAGTATGCTTCTTCTACAAAACATGGATTGTACGAATGCAGCACCCAACTATAAGATTGCCTTGAATACCTGGCATTATTGTTTTAATAAAGTTCTTAAGGCAACTGACACAAAATCTATACTATAGATTTTCTCCTTATGGAAAGCCCTTCCTTAAAATATGTAGTCATGATTAATACCTTAGCATTGTTTGTCCTAGGTAACTTTATCTGGAAGAACTTTACCAAGCTGCACTTATTTCTTTGTGCTCTGGGCATTCTTAACTTGGGCAACTACCTCTTCCTTCATACAGAAAGGAAAATCTTACATGAGGAGGAAGGCAGGTGAGCAATGATTTTTGGTATATTTACTTTAGGTAGAGAATTAAATCTTTAATAGTTTAATGAAATGCCTTAATTTTTGTTTTTAAATCAACTATTTTTCAATGAACAAAAAATGCATTTTCTCTCCTTCCCCCTCCCCCCCCTCCATATGGTCCAAACAAATAATCAAACCCTTGTGGGGCAGTTAGGTGGTGCAGTGGATAGTATACCTGTCCTGGAGTCAGGAGGACCCGAGTTCAAATCTTGTCTCAGACACTTAATAATTACCTAGCTGTGTGACCTTGGGCAAGTCATTTAATCCCATTGCCTTGCAAAAACAACAAAAAATTTTTAAACCCTTGTTACAAACTACAGTCAGGCAGCAAATTCCCACATTGGTCATGATTCATTCTACATCCTGAGCATATCAGAACTTTGTCAGAAGGTGGGTAACCTGCTTCAGAATTGAATTTTAGTAATCATGGTTGATCATTGCACTGATAATATTTCTTTGATCTTTCAAGGATGGCTTTACCACTTTTTTGTTACTGTATACATTGTTCTAATTCTGCTCACTTTATACCACATCAGTTCTTTCCGAGTCTTTGCAAGTTTCTCTGAATCTGTTTTTTCTTTTTATATATAATTTCCAACTACATCAAAAGATAATTTTCAACATTCTTTTTTTTAAGGTTTTTAAGTTCCATGTTTTTCTCCCTCCCTTCCTTCTGCCCCCTCCTTCTATCCCCTCTCCCTTGACAGCGAGTAACCTAATATAGTTTATACATTGAATATTTTCTTTCAGCTGAACAAGTTAATGGTATATGAATGTTATGGAGTACTATTGTTCGATAAGAAACCATAAATGATTAGACTCTAGAAAAGCATGGAATGAATTATAGGAATTGATGCTGAGCTAAGGGAACAGAACCAAGAGAACAATGTGCACATTAACAACATTGTGAGTTGAACAACCCTGATGGATGCAGCAACTCTCAGCAGTTCAGAGAGCTGGGATAACCCTAGGAGACCTGTTTTGGACAAACAGTATCCACATCCAGAAGAAGAAAAACAAAACAAAACACAAACCCTATAGAATCTGAATGAACACTACATTCACTTGAAAAAATTTATTTTTTCTTTCCAATCTCATGGTTTTCTTTCTTTTCCCTTAGTCCTAATTTCTTTTAGAAAATGACTAATCTGTAAACATGTTAAACACAAATGTATATGTACAATGTTCACCAGAGGGGAAATTATGTAACTTATAAATATGAATATGCTTGTGGATGAATGTTGAAAATCTTTCATAACATGGAACAGAAAAAATAAAATATCAGTTGGGGGAAAATGCTCTTTCATTGTATCTTACTGCACAATAGTATTCCATTATATTCATATACCATAATTTGTTTAGTTGTACATTCCTTAAAAATTGGACAACCTCATAATAGTTCTTTTTCTACAAAAAAAAAGCTGCTATAAATATTTATGTACATTTTGTACACTCATTCTTTTATCTCTTTGGGATATAGACCTAAAAAGAATATTACTAAGTCAGTGGGTATACACAGTTTAGAAGCTTTTGGGGAAACAGTTCTCAATTGTTTTCCAGAATGATTACTGAGTCATAGCTCCACTAACAATACAATGATATATGCCTTCTTACCGTTGTTTAGATCTTTAATTTTCAAGACATTTTTACATTATTACATGTGATTCCCACGATATCCCCATAGACAAATAAGCATGATAGGTTTTATTATAATGAAAATGAACAGCTAATGAAACTGGTACTCAAATCCAGGTGTTGTGATTCTAGAGATCTTTCAACCTTGATGAATTCCAGAGTAATCACTGCATCATCAGGGACCTAAATCACATCTCTCCAATGACAAGCAGAAAAATTCATCACTCTAGTAAAATGTAATCCCAAGAGCTCAGCTAATCCTTAAATTGATTCTGATGGAAAGAATCATAAATGATTCACAGCATTTTGAGTTGTCTGTATGCTATTTCAGTGGTTCTTTCAGCATTGTTTTAGTTTGGGTTCAAGCTAAATTTTCAATAATATCTTAATGTAATCAATTGGGTAGTAACACTTGAGGCCTAACACTAGTGAAATTTCCTTGGTTTATGTCACTATGCTATTCATAGTCTACTCCCATCAGCCATTTCTAATGCCTATTTGTACATGCTCCACTCTACTTACTTATCTCACCTTCCATCAATCTCAGTAGCTAATATTCTACTCTTATTCCCATAATCCCTATCTGTGGCTCACATCTTAACTAGTCTACTTGCCATCTGTTGAAATTCACAAACTTTAAAGGTACATTTTACACACTAGTTTCTACTTCTGCCTTCAGATCCAATCCTGTCCAGCGCAAATCAACTTTTAAACTGCTACAAGCTAAAAAAGTGACTGCTTCATTGATGAATCTGAAAATAAACTATTAAATATAGTATATAAGGTGCCAGTGAGCAAATTGCATGAAATATGGAGTCATGAATGGAAACCTAACAAAATGGAATGACCCCTAGCTTTGTCAAGCCCTGTACCTAACTCACTAACTTTGGCTTTAAGTAATCTATTTCCTAATGTAAAAGTTATGAAACACAATTGATCATAACTTACACTATATATAAGTCCTATCTAAAAGAGCAATGTTCTTTGTGATATCACCAGTTGCTCTTCTGTTTCTTTCTCACAGTAGAGTCACTGTCTCTTATATTAGGTTTTGTAACTTTTGAATGAAATGACTGATGAATCATCATCATTAAGATGGGAAACATCCTTAGAAGTTTATGTAGATTGAGGGTAATTATCTAATCAGAAATTAGTATTAGAGGAATCTTAGAGTAATTTAATGGGTTTTTCATTTTGCTAACCTCTTAAAAGATATAAAAATGCTATACTTTTTCTCTTAGGGAACTGTTTGGACTTGGGATTATTATAATATGGCTGAGTCTTTGTCACATCTCAACAAAGTAAGTTTCCATTTCTTTAAAATTAAGGAACTTCAAGACTAGCAAAACAAAAGTACTGTTGATGAAAAAGCTAATGAGAGAAAGATTCTGAATCCACCTACTTTTTCAGAGAAAGCTATTGCTAGTTGGTTTTATGACTTAATTCTACTAATCAGGCTGTTTTTCTATCCCAGTTATGTTATAAGAAGTTGCACAATTATTAGCATTTTTAATGGAATAATTTCTAATTAAAATAACAACACTAATCTTTTTGTTTTTTGTTTTTGTTTTTTTTAGAAATCTGGTTGGTAGAAGAGTTCAACTGGTGGTTGCCATTGCTATTTCTCTTTGCCCATTTATCACATGGTTCTACATATATGTAAACAAAGAAATGCGTTCCACTTGGCCAACACATTGCAAGACAGTTATTTAAATAACTTTGCCATCCTTTTCATAAAATGAATATTTTCATAACTGTCACATTAAACGATTATGACCTAGTTAATTTAAGTACTTTAAGATAGACTAGTAAAGGTTTTTGACCCAAGAACTCTTTAAGATTGATTTACTATAATATAATCTTAGACTAGATAGAAGTGCAAAATCATTGGAAGCCTTTTTCTAAAAAAGGAAAGTTCTATGATGTAATGGAAATAACACTGAACTAAGCCGTGGGATTTGACTGCTACTCTGAGTTATCATTATTTACTGTGAGACAGGTCGTTTATCGTCCTTGAGTCTATTTCTTCATTTGTAAAATGGCAAAAACGTTGTATATACTATTCACAAAATCACAAAGTTTGAAGAAAGCTCTTGAAAACAGTAAAGTATCTTAAAACATGGGTTACTGTGTAATTTGGTTTTTGTATTCCTGGTGCCCAGAACAGTACTACTGTGTAACCTGGGCAGCTGGTCAACTTCTCATTTCCTCACCTAAAAATGGAAATATCTCACCTACCTACCTCATAACATTATTTTGATGATTAAAGTAAGAACATGTAAAAATTCAAAATGTATAAAAGCTCTTCACAAGGTCAGGGTAACTTAAGGGAAAATGGCTCAAATATATCTCCAGGAAAAGAAATAGTCAAATCCATGAATGGTTCACCATGCTGAATTAGTATAAGATAAGGGGATCTCAAGTATTCATTTTAATCTTAAAGGTGAAAAAAACACAAAGGAATGTCTGTTTTGGAAAGGTAAGAGTAAAAGGAAGTTTGCTACGTTGGGGCAAATCAGGAAGTGGGGAAAGAATTGTCCAATACACTCTAAAAGAGAAAAAGACCAAAGTGACCATAAGTTTTTGTTTAGAATGAGATGATGCAGCTTTTTAAGACTTGTTAAATAGCATTACTAACAAATTAAGTAAGACATTTAGAATGTAGAATAACTGCTATTATATATCTTTCCATAAGCCTGAAGCATTTTATTTAACTGCTTTAAAGGAAATTTTAGATGTTTAAGTTCAAAGGATCAGTAGATAAGATTGATTTATATGATAGAAGAAATATTATTTTAAGGGTCCTTGATAACAAAACCTATCTTTTGTATTATATTTTTGGCAAATATTAAACTTCAGTTATGAATGTAGGCTTTTAAGAAAATCATTCAAGCAGTTGGACTGTCTTGGAGAATGAGTCAGTGAGCATATTTCCTAACTGTTTACTTTTTTTTTTACTGTCAAGAAGAGAGGAAAATATAGGACTCTTGTGCTTAGCATATTTCCAGGAAACATTTGCTGAATGAACATGAAAGAATGTCTTCTATAATTTTAATAGTAGATTTGCATATTAAAAAAGAAACGATTAACTTGATAGCTAAGTCTATAAGTTTCATGAGCAAGCTGCCAAATGAAGCAATAAACTACATTTTATGAGGCCCTGAGTAATCAAATATTTATTGATCTTTTAATGAAATTATGTGACACCAATGGCTATGATATTCATATGAACAGCACTTATTTCATTGAACACATATGATTTAGTTTGTTACAACTGACATGAAAAATAGCCTTTTGCAAACTGGCAAATAGAATTTGACCAAACATTGAAATTACCTTTTAAAGCCTACTCTGTGTGAAAAAAGTAAGACTTTAAATCAATAAGGTATTCCTAATTTTAAAAAGAAAGTCTCAAGTGATTTGTTGCCCTGGGACAGGTTCATTTGCCAAATTGCAGAGGTAAATTTCAGCGTTCTTAATATATGTCAATTTGCCTAAAACACTCAACATTTTTCTAAGTAGAGTATAATAGTGAATAGAAAATTCATTTCTACAATGGAAACAATATGTACACATATATAAATGTACATTATACACATATATATATAAATATATATGGTGAGAGAGATTGAGATTGAGATTGAGTGTTCCTGCCCTCAAGGTACTTAGACCATGATAACATGGAGTGGAACTAGCACTAAAGTTAGAATCAGAAGTCCTGGATTCAAATCACTTAAAAAAAAAACAGGGTCAGCCAGTAATCTGCAGGATGGAAATAATCAGGTAATAGATTTAGAACTGGAAAACAAGTTGATTTTAGTCTGATTTTATTTAGGAGACTGAGGCCCAATGAAGTTAAGTGACTTGCTCAAAGCCCATGGAGAAAGTAGCAGAGCCAGATTCCAACCCAGATCCTCAATTACCAATCCAGCATACTTACTACAAGTCTCAGATTTTAAGGAAAATGCTTTAAAGCAAGAGTCAAAACCTGTGTTTTAAGATACTTTACTGTTTCCAAAAAGCTTTCTTCAAAATTTGTGATTTAACCCCATTTGCCTTGCAAAAACCTAAAAAAAAAAATGAAATAGACTCAAGGACGATAAACAACCTGTCTCACAGTAAATAATGACGCAGAATAGCAGTCAAATCCCATGGCTTAGTTTAGTGTTATTTCCATTATATCATAGAATTTTCCTTTTTAGAAAAAGTTTCCAATGATTTCGCATTTCTATCTAGTCTAAGATTATATTATAGTAAGTCAATCTTAAAGAGTTCTTAAATCTTAAAGACTAAAGACTAAAAAGTTTTAATTTGTTAGTAATCCTATTTAAAAGGTCTTAAAAAGCTGCATCATTATCTCCTTTATTTTTCTTAAAAAAAACTTATGGTCGCTTTGGTCTTTTTTCTCTTTTAGTGTATTGGACAATTCTTTCCCCATTTCCTGATTTGCCCCAACATAGCAAACTTCCTTTACTCTTACCCTTCCAAAATGGACTGTTTTAGAAAATGCTACCATGGCTACAGTAGAGGTGAACCACTTGACCAAGGACTTCTGACAAATCTTCAGTCATAGCTAAACCCAATGGGCAGGTATCTCTGCTTCTTCATGTTCTGGGATAAGGCAGACCAGCTTCTTTGTCTATTGGGAGCTACAGTGGGACCACTTCATCCTGGCAGAGGAAATAATGCATTCTTTTGGCCTATGCCTGAACAAAGTGTTATGGATGATGGAATAGTAGAGAAATGGAATCACAGCCATGGATAGAAAGGGATGCTTTGGAAGACATAATATTTTTAAAATATGCTTTGGCTAATAAAGTATTCTCTGCTTTTAAATGTGGTAAATATTTTACTATTAATTTGTAACATCTTATTTGGGTAAAGTCAATTTTTCTGTGCCTTCCCTCTCTACTAAGGTATTCCTTTTAAAAAGGTATGCCTACTAACATGACTCTATCTCCTTCATCCTTACTATATCCATTCATGCTCACTGGTATTTTTCCCAAATCCCTCCTTATTGAGGGATATCACTCCCTTGTCTCTCACTCTCTTTCTTCTTAACTCTATAGTCTGGTTCTAACCTCATCATTCAACCAAAACTGCTCTTGCCAAAATTACTAATGATATCTTAATTGACAAATCTAAAGATCTTTATCAGTCCTCATCTTGAAATTTAATAGATGTTTTAAAAAATGTTTATCTGACTGAATGACTGACTGGCAGACAAAAAATTACATTTAACAACATCATCAATGACACTCTATGATTTGTGATACTCTGCACCAAAGACAAGCCTACTCTTCATAAAAATGATACCTCAAGAATGTAATCTTTATAGTAAAAGACATTTTTATTTTCTCATTATCTTTCCATTGTCTAATACAGTGCCTAGAATATAAGTGCTTAATGCTTGCTGATTTATATTTTAATAAATTAAAATTTGAACATTGTAAAGGATTTTATCATCTAAAGTCTGTATGAGAACATTAATTATATGTTGAATATTACCTATATATAACTTTGGGCATCATAATCTCCTTGGGACTCAGTTTCTTTATTTGTAAAATGAAGAGGTTGGTTGGATTAATTGGTTATTGAGGTCCCTTATGAAAAGTGTTATAAAAATTTTAAGAAATTCTTAATTTTATTTGAATGACATATAAGCTAACAATTTCATAACATTTTGAAGCTCTAACAGTATTTTATAAGGGTAACCATTACTACATAAAGTTTGGAAACTATAGCCTTAAATAGGACACATGAATTATTAGCATTATTACTACAAAAATACAAAAATATGATACAAGGATTTTCTTGATCTAGACTTGTGAATTCATTGATTTGGGAAACTTAAGAGTATGGAGATTCCTTTCACCAATGGAGATCAGCAATTTCTCTCCTTGCCTGAGGTACTGGAAAGTTCAGCAACTTGCCTGTAGTCACACTGCAATTACAGTTCAGAGGCAGGACTCGAACACAGTCCTGGATTCCAAGTTCAGCTCCTTCATACCAGTCTGGCTCTCTAGCTGGTGATTTCAGTATACCAGGTTATTGTATCTGGTACCTGAATCACAGTTATGGTTATGACGATAATTAAGACTTTACTAAAAGGTCCTCACATGGTGCTAAATAACCTTTATACATTCTTATGAATGTATATGAATCTATGAAATGATTCCCTTTCTTATTCATCAGTAACCAAATTAAATAGCTTTCAGAGGAAAGAATAATACAAGCATCTACCTCCTTAAGATTGTTGTGAGGATAAAATAAGAACATTTTTAAAGGACTTTACAAACCTCCTTTAAGTCCTATGTTAATGCTTTATTGTGGTAGTTGCTGCTGTCGTTATAAGCTCTATGAAGGGTAATAGGAAGATAATGGTTATTTCTAAGCACCAAACAAATACCTTTTTATCCAAAACAGAACTTCTAAAATATATAATGAACATGCTAATGTAAAAAATATATAGTTTATTATATGTATTACACATGTCAAATGGGGACTGTTGATTATGAACAAAAAAGTAATTTCTATCATATTTCTTAAAATTAACAAGAAAGAAAGTTCATTCAAGGAACAGAATTTCCCTTTTCAATCTCTCTTATAATACATCATCCTATCTGGAACTCTGCCTCTTCCTTTCAACAACATTTTATCAGGATAAACATATATTGTACCAAAAGCCTGGCTCTCTGGTGCTGTTTCAATAACTCCTTCCAGTGTGATATGGTGCACACCATGACCATCTAAGCAATACCCACCATCATGAGTGTGACCAGCAAGGAAACACACCACACATTTATGAGACCAAATGATTGAGAGAGCATCTTTGTAATTCCAGGCAAGACACACATTGTCAGAGGAGTCTGGATGAATAGGAACATGACCTGTAATTCAAAAAGAAAATACAATATGAACTAGTTCAAGAATATTGTCACATTTTTCCATCAAAATTACTGGCAGCTGAGAACTATTACTTGGCAGTAATGTGAAAGATTACCTTGATATTCAGACTGATTAATGAGGCATGATCCAGATAAAAATTCAAATAATCTAGTAAAATGTTTTAATATTGTCCTCCTTTATAGCAAAGTGGCGCAGGAAAATTTTCTCCCCCTTTGGGGGGGGGGCTGAGGCAATCAGGATTAAGTGACTTGCCCAGTCTTCAGGTTGCATTTGAACTCAGGTCCTCCTGACTTCAAGGCCCTATCCACTGTGCCAACCAGCTACTCCTAATGTTTGTCCTTCGTTCTTGAAGAAGACCATGACATAAGTGAGGTAATGCCATGACATGTATGTGAATTGTATTTGAGTGAGGGGAAGCTGTGCTAAGTCACTAGCCTAATTTTCTCCTCTGGAGTCATTTGGGTCCATTGGCCAATTTATACAGTGACAAAAACACCCTCCTTTATAATTTGATACAATTCGACTGTTGGCATGTGCATAATCTCACTAAGCACGTTGCCTTGGTCTGAGGAAGTAGAGAGATGCCTCTTTTGCAAGCTAGTAAGAAAAGGAAATCTTAAAAAAAAAAGGAATAGGTTTATACATGTGTGGTTAGGATGAATAAGCTGGCATTTTGCACTTAAATCTAAATAGTTTACATCTAAAAGATTGAATCCAAAGGGTATGGTTCATGTATGCACATATCACCTCAAAATTGTTTCTTTTTAATTGTTTTTCTTCACGACATTCCTCTGAAGTACTTTACAAATAATAAAATCACTGGAAAAAGGAAAATATATCCTCTGTATCCCAGTCTTGAGTGTCTTAAGTAGAGCTAGGAAAAAACCACGAGTTCCTGAATTCTAGACAGGACATTACTTCACTATCATCTAATTTACTTTACAGCTAGAAGCCCTGCTACAAGTCCTTCTACTGCCATCACATCACTACTTTTTCATGATTTAATTATTATATTCCAGTTTTGGTAACAAACTTAAGTTCTTCCATAAATCTTTTTTGCTTTGCTAAGCAATCAAAAGGCAACAATGTAAAAAACAGGAATACAAATTCAGGTGTCCATTGTATTCTAAAGGAATTTAAAGAGATAAAAAGATGAGATAACTTATTTAGCTGAATGAGTATAAAGGACAATCATATGAGAACCATTTAAGTGGTTCTTAAAATGTAAAGAATGTGTCCATATCTGTGTATTTATTCACCTCTCTAGAACTCAGTTTCCTCATTTGCCAAATGATGGAGAAGGATAATTTCTTATGATTCCTTTCAGTCATAAAATCCTAATAATCTATGGATTCCAGATAGCCCTTTTGCTCTTCCCATAGAAGTCTGACAAAGATGAGGGTAAAAGAAAGAGTCCAATAAAGAGATGCATTAGATATTTCTGAAACAACAAAAACCTCCCAAGGACAGAATTTTTCAGCTGCCTGAAAACTATACTAAGGCCTTTTTAACTGTTGTAGTGATAAATAGCAGCATGAACCTTCACTGAAGCGATACCTCATCATGCACTGGGGGAAGTGGGAGGAGGGAACCTCTAGGCTCCTGGGGGGTGTATGCCAATAGCATAAATCAACTAACAAGTCCTACTCCATAAAGCTACAGAGACTTGCAGCTAAAGCATCTGAAATAAATGACACCTTTTTTCCTACTTCCTTTCCTCTCTCCTACTTTATGTTTGTCTTTTGAGCTCTGTGCTTCTATTTCAATTTATATTATATAATTCATTAAAAAATTCTATTTTATATAAAATAATTGCAATGTTTTATCTGGAGATTCTTTGCTAAGGTGGATTGAAACATATAGTGCAAATGTAGGGCTGGTTCAACATTGTCCATATCAGTAAGGAAATTAACAGAACTCATATCTCAAATGATGCTGAAAAGCTTTTGACAAAATAGTACCCATTCCCATATGAAAACCACTAGAAAGCATAGGAATAAATGGGGTTTTCCTTAAAATGGTAAAACCATCATCAAGCATTATATATAATGGGGATCAGTTGGAAGCTGTCACAAAAAGAATAAGGGGTGAAACAAGGATGCCTGTTATCATCGCTATTACTCAATATTGTACTAGAAATGTTAGCTTTAGCAATGAGAAGAAAAAGAATTCAAAGGAATGAGACTAGGTAAATGAAGAAACAAAATTCACTTTTTTGCAGATGATATAATGATATCCTCAGAGAATCCTAGAGAATAAACTAAAAAACTATTTGAAAGAATTAACAACTTTAGCAAAGATGCAGGATATAAAATATATTCACAAAAATCATCAGCATTTCTATATATACCCAACAAAATCCAGCAGCAAAAAGATAAATTCTATTTAAAATAACTATAGAAACTATACTTGAGAGTCTACCTGCCAAGACAAATCCAGAAACTATATGACCAAAATTACAAAACTCTTTTCACACAAATGAAGTCAGATCTAAACAAATGGGAAAATATCTACTACTCATGGGCTGAGCTAATATAATAAAAATGACAAGTCTACATAAATTAATCTTATTCAGGAAAACAAAATTCATTTGGAAGAACAAAAGGTCAAGAGTATCAAGAAATAATGAAAAAAATGCAAAGGAAGGTACTTTGGCTGTACCAAGCCTAAAACTATGTTATAAAACAGCAATCACCAAAATGATTTGGTACTAGATAAAAAAATAGAGTAGTAGATCATTAGGATAGATTAGTTACAAAAGAATTAGTAAATGACTATAATAATCCACTGTTTGATAAACCCAAAGATTCCAGTTTCTGGAATAAAAACTCATTATCTGACAAAAACTGCTAAGAAAACTACAAAACAGTACAGCAGAAACTAGACACAGACCAACATCTCACATCCTATTTCAAGAGGGGTACATGATTTAAACATAAAGGGTGATAGCATAAGTGAAAAAGGAGAGCAAGGATTAGTTTACCTGTCAGATATATGGAGTGGGGAAGAATTTATAACCAAAAAGAGCTAGAGATCATTATAAAATGCAAAATGGATAATTTTGATTACATGAACAAACAAAACCAATGTGAACAAGATTAGAAGGAAAACAAAGCTGGAAAACAATTTTTATAGCCCTCGTAAAGGCCTCATTTCTAAAATATATAGAGAACTGAGGGAAATTTATAAGAATACAATTCATAACCCAATTGATAAGTGCATCAAAAAATATGAATAGGCAGTTTTCAGAGGGGAAATTAAAGCTATCTTACTCATGAAAAGATGTTCTACTATTTTCATCTTTTTAAATTTAAATTCCTTTTCAAGGTTTTTCCCTTTTTATTCTGGTTCTTTCATAGCATGACTAATATGGAAATATATGTAATGCAATTTACAAATAAAACCTAAATCAGATTACCTGCTATCTTAGGGTGGGAGGAGGGAAAGATAGAAGACAGAAAATTTACCAAAAATGAATGTTAAAAATTATATATAATTGGAAAAATAAGAAAATGAAAAATTGCTCTAAATCATTACTGATTAGAGAAATGCAAATAACAACAATGCTGAGATACCTCTTCACTTATCTGGCTAATATGATAGAAAAGGAAAATGATAAATGGAGGAGATGTGGGGAAATTAGGGCACTAATTCACTGCTGGTAGAATTGTGAAATGAACCAACCAATTCTGGAGAGCAATTTGGAACTATGCCCAAAGGGCATATAAACAAACTGTTCATGCTTTTTCATCCAGTAAATAACACTATCAGATTTATACCAGTTCTTTTTGTGATGGTAAAGAATTGGAAATTGAATTCAATTGGGGAAGGCTGAACAAGTTGTAATATATGAATATAATAGAATACTGCTGTTCTATAAGAAATGATGAGCCAGCACATTTCAGAAAAATCTTTTTTTAAGTTATATAAATATTTTATTTGTTTTCAAATTATTTGATAGTAGTTTCTACCAATCATTTTTTCTGCAAGGTTTTGAAATCCTTCCTTTCCCCCTCTCCCCCAACAGAAGGCAATCTGATATGCTTTACATTTTCCATGATATTCATAGATCAAAACTGAATGTGTTGATAGAAAAAAACATCCATAAGGAAGAAAGGAAATATTAGAGATAGCAAAATTATGTAATATATAAGACAACTTTTTAATAACTGAAGATAATAACTTTGGTCTTTGTTTAAACTCCATGGTTCCTTCTCTGGATGCAGATGGTATTCACTGTCACAGATACCCTAAAATTGTCTCTGATCATTGCACTGATGGAATGAACATGTCCATCAAGGTTGATTATCACCCCATGTTGTTATTAAGGTATATAATGTGCTTCAGGTTTTGCTCATCTCACTCAGCATCAGTTTATGCAAACCTTTTCAGATTTTTTTGAAGACTTCAGAAAAATCGCTAAAGACTTACATGAACTGATGCTGAGTGACATGAGTAGAACAAGAACATTGTACACATTAACAACAACATTGTGTGGGGGCGGCTAGGTGGCACAGTGGACAGAACACTAGCCCTGGAGTCAGGAGTACCTGAGTTCAAATCAGGCCTCAGACACTTAATAATTACCTAGCCCTGTGGCCTTGGGCAAGCCACTTAACCCCATTGCCTGGCAAAAACTAAAAAACAAGAACAAAAACAAAAACAAAAAAAACAACAACAACATTGTGTGATAGTCAACTATGTTAGACTTAGCTCTTCTCAGAGACAGAGTGATCAAAGATAATGCTAAAAGACTTGTTATTTGTGTTGGAAAATGCCATCCAGAAAAAGAACTATGGAGACTGAATGCAGATGAAAGCATATTATTTTCACTTTTTTAAATTTGTTTTTTTCTTTCTTGTGGGCTTTTCCTTTTGTTCTGATTCTTCTTTCACACCATGACTAATATAGATATATATTTAACATATTTGTACATGTATAACTTTTGCCAGATTGTTTCCATCATGAGAGAGAGAAGAAAGAGGAAAGGAAATGGAGGGAGGGAGAAAAATTTGGAAATCAAAATCTTAAAAAAAATGTTAAAAACTAAAGTGACATATAATTGGAGGAAATACTGTAAGTTAAAAAAGAAAACAAAGGGGAACAAAAAGAAAATGCAGGGAAGGAGGAGGATATACAGACAGTAAGAGTTCACACAATATAGTACTTGGCTACAAGATATATTGTAGATTGTAGGTACTAGATAATCTGTTATAGTTATATATTTGTTGTGTTATACATCAGAGAAGTAATGAAAAAATATGATTTTAATTGCACTTTACTTTTAGGAAAGAACTTGAAGGCCTCACTCAGTTTATTTATGTTTATTTTACAGATTTGAAAAAAGAGTGACAAGTTTGGTTTCCAGGTGCTTCTAGTTTCCTATATTCATGGCTAAATCCCCATATCCTCAAACACTAAAACAAAATCTTATCAAAACTGAAATTCTATTTGAAATTTGTATGTAAGTAGGCAAAGTACTCAGTACTGACTGTGTCTTACTTGTCTACCTTCCATCTATTCTGTATATTGTATCATGGTCTGTTTTGTTTACATGTTATATTAGCCATCAGAATGTACTGACTTTTCTCTGGGAAAGCAAGGAGCTTCCTCACTTCTGCTTCGTCAATTTTCAAAAGTAAGATGCTTTGTATGATTTTGTTTGAGATTGTGGAATTAATTTCATTTTATATTTGATATGTTATTCCTGTTTTGAGGGAGACTTTCAAAATTTTAAATGTGGATTTAGATGATTCAATACATGGTGGCAGAAAAAACAGAAGAAGAAAAAGCAATATCTATCATTTATGTCTGCATCACCAGTGGAGCACATTTTTTCTAATGACTAAGACTATAAATTGTAGAGCAGCTACCAACCTGTACTAATTGAGTGAGTTTTCTCACAAGAAGCTCCTTACCCTAATTGAGTGAAAAGTTCAAATGAAAATATAGGGTTTTAAAGTTTATAAAATATTGTTATTTTACAGACGGCCACTTCTTGACTTATCCTGGAAAATTAATAAAATTAATGTATTTACCAATAAAAAAGTGAAACAAATCATCCATTTTATAAAATTGGAATAACAAAACAGAATAACTTTTCTTTTTGGAAAAGAAAAATTCTCCCATTTCCTAAAGTATTCATGTAATAAGTAATTCAAAAAGGCATAAAGTTAAAAACCTACCCACAACCACCACCTTTTCTTGGTTTGTGTCACAGAAAGTAAGAACTGCTTCAAACCAGTCCAATTGGTCCTGGCTGAATCCTCCATTATACTGGACAAATTGAGGTTCAGAAAGTCCTGTAACAAATAAAAGCAGGTCAAAAATATATGTCTTTGATCATCTGAATATTCTGTTTTATCTTAGAATTTGAAAAAGAATATATTTTGCTTAAAAGGATATAACATGGGAAAATCACTAGATTTTTTCAGTGTTAAAAAACATAAACCAGTCATGATCTGAGGCAAATAAGTTATGTGACATTTATGTCTGTCATTGAATCCTGACCCTGAACAGTAACATTATAGTTTTACCTTAATTGTTCATCTTCCTGCTGAATAAAAAGTATCTGAAGAATTTTAAGAAAATGTATTAGATTCTCAGCTCAAAGGAATAATTCACCTTGAGGGCTATTCAGTTCCTTATTTGGATTCTTCTCCTTCAGCATCTTCATACAATCTTGATATTTTGGAGAAGACTGATCCATTCCAAGGACACTTAGATCATAAGTATCAAGTAAAATGAACCGAAACTTAGGGAAAGGTACAAAGTGATAGGCATAATAGTTTTCTGAAGCAGAAGTCTTAGGACAATGTGAAATCTGGTCTTCTAAAAACTTTGTGTTAAGCTTAGAGTTTCTTAAAAGGTCCCTGCTGAAGTTGTAGAATTCATGGTTTCCCCATGTATGATGAACAGGGACTCTGAGGTTTTTAAATTCCTTCAGGACAGTTTTTAGTGAATTTTCTGACATTTTATGCTGTGCATTAAACCCATCAATGATATCACCAAGTTGCAATACAAAAAGGAGTGGACTGCTTTCTTTATTCCACTCTTCAACAGCCCCTTGAAGATGACGAAGACTGTAACGGTAGTATCTCATTCTGGTTCTTTGGAAATTATAGCCATCTTCTAAATCTGCATATTGAATATCTGATATAACTCCAAAACTGAAGCACGGTTCTGAGATCCCATGTGAATTGTTTTCTGAGTTTCCATCTCTGGCTTTCAGACTGGGGTGTGTATCCATAACTTTTAAAATGGTTTCCTGAAAACTAAATTATATGAAAAAGACAACTCAATTTCAAAATAATAATTTTCTAATTAAGGACTGACAATTCATTAAGACTGGATAAAATGCTGAAATGACTTTACATGTACTTTTGATAATGATTAAGTTATTGGTCTTAAATTTATTAGTTATTTTTAATATTTACAAACCTCTATTCAGTTTCATTTAGAATTTACTTGTAGCATATAAATAGGGGGTTAAGTACATAATAATTAGTGTAATTTCTTAGAGGTGACCTATTGAGGAAAACCAAGCAAAACAACTACTTCTAAGGCTATAACTTCAAGAGAATCTTGAATGATGTGTCATATTAGAATTATAGTTCTAAATCTGAAAGGGACAGAGCAGAGGATCTTTAGCACAATTTCTTCATTTCACAGATGAGGAAACTGAGGTTCAAAGAGGTTAAGTGATATGTCCAAGTTTACAAAGCAGCTCCTCTGATTTAAAAATCCTTTCTATCTATAAAGGCAGAAAAAACTATAAGGATGATGTAATTGCTTTGGAGACTAAAATCTCAACTGTTCTAAATTAGTTAACTGTTCTAAATTAGTATATCTATTTTTTTATAAAAATCTTAACCAAAAAAGATTATATTTTGATTTTTGTCTTGCTTTATTTGCAAACCAAATATCCTTTTTGGTGAATAAGATAAACCAGCAGTCCTAGAAAACAAAATACCAGAGGGATTTTTTTTTTCAAAGCTCATGGCAATAACTGGCTCCTGGTGCAAACTGAAGCATTGTTTAATCTCTTTTTACCTTCCAGACTAAGGGATCAATCAAGGCTGCTTTCCTTGGAAAAGTAGTAACATGGAAGGGAGGGGTAGGGATGGAAGTAGAGACTTGAATTTCAAGTTGTATTAATTTAATTTAAGAAGTATTAAAGAAGTAGAGATTTATTTAAAATAAGTAAACATTTTAAGTACTCATCAGTTTTCTCATACGTGTCTTCTTATTCGATTTGCAATATTCTCTAAGGGGCAAAAGTTAGAGGGGAAAAGTAAGGATTTGAGGGAAAATGATGTGATGCTAAAAATATTTGAACTTGAATAATTTTTGTATTTAATAAGATAGTTATCTTATACGTGGAGTTCACAATGCCTGGCATTTGTACTGAAGACAACATGAAAGCCTACTCAATCAGTTCTCATGGGTACTTATTACTGTTAGACTCAATTATAAACTGTTCAGCATTGAAAGATCTTCACAACTAGGCCCTCTCCTTCCTTTACAATCTTCCCTCCCCACTCTATGATCCAGCTACACTGATCCACTTGCTGTTTCTTGAAGCCCACTCCCTAACTCCCATCTCCATGTGCTGGCTTTCTCTTTTATCTGCAATGGTCTGTCCAATGATTTCTGCCTCTTAGCTTCCCTGACTTCATTCAGGACTGAAGTCTCAAATTGCCTGGTTGCCATTGGCAGTGCCTCCTGGAGCTAGTGTTCCCCATTGGAGATTCTATCTATATCTTGAATGTTATTTATTTATATGTTGTCTTCCCAAATTAGAATTTTAAGTTCCTTTAGGATAAAGACGTTTCTTAGTTGTATTTGTATTCTCAGTGTGTTTAATAATTTAATTTGCTGACTAACCTGTAGATGCGTCAGTTATTATGACCAATCCCTAGCAGTGAGAGCCACAAATGTAATTAAAGGTAAAGGAAGGTAAAGCTTCCTAACATCAGCTAATAATCATTCATTCAATAGCTTTCCTGTACACCACACACCAGTGTTCACAACTCACACCCACACATAGCTCAATACCAAAAAGAAAAAGTTATCTTTCGTATATCTAATTAAATATTTTATCTAGTTCCTGTTCTCTTAAAAGGTGGTAATTGATATATCCACTCCCAAGATTCCAGTAGATAGAATCAAAAGGACCTGGTTTCAAATCCTACATCTGACATTCAGTGAAGCTGGGCAAGTCATTTCACACCTCAAGTGCTGTGGATACATTACTAGAACAGGAACTTCCAAAGAAGCTGCCAAACTGCATTTGTTAGGGGCTCATTGAGGTGGTCTCCCCTATACCAATGAAATCACAGGTCCTGTCCCTTTCCATATTCCTACTTACCACAATAGCAGAATGGGTTTTTTGGTTTTGTTTTGTTTTGTTTTGTTTTGTTTTTGCAAGGCAAATGGGGTTAAGTGGCTTGCCCAAGGCCACACAGCTAGGTAATTAAGTGTCTGACTCCAGATTTGAATTCAAGTACTCCTAACTCCAGGGCCACTGCACCACCTAGCCACCCCAGCAGAATGGTTTTATTCTTACTTCGCTTCTGAAAATGTGGTAAATTAGCTTATAACCCTTATACAAACTAACCTCTATGTATAGAATACTTTTACCAGGTCCTCTAGCTTTCTTCAAGGATCACCTCCAGTACTACCTCAAAAACCCTTCCCTCATTTGAATCACAGATTTAGAACTCCTTAGGCATTCCAGAGGCAATTACACAGGGGTAAGGCCCAGGGAGCTAAATGTTTCCCAGGAGATTATATAGATGTAGAATTTGAACACAAAGCTTCTGACTCTACAGGTAGTGCTTTTTTCCTGATTTCCAAGAAAAACCTTCAGTATTTTCCTCACTCTCATAAAATTATTTTTTATTTATTCACCTTTGTATGTATGTATATATCTTCCCTCTTCATCCCACCTTAATCATAATAAGTTCCATAAAAGGAGGTTTTATTAGTTCAAGATATTAAAGCCAACTTGGGTAGCTGAAGCAGTTTTTTCATTGCCTGAGGACACAAAAGTCATGAAGATCCTGTTCCAGTAAGGACAAACTTTAAACATAAGAATGACCAAAATCAGGAATCTGTGGATCATTTCTAATCTTGATTCTTCCTTTGCATTTGTTAAGTAAACCTTTTTGCTATTAGATCAGAATGAAACAAGTGGGTTAGGTGAGCCACCATACTAGCTTAATTCTGGTCCACCACAACTGGCATAACCAGCATTGGGAATGGAATGATCTTCTTGAGCTCAGGAGACCAGCCCAGGAGGAGGTGAGTTCATTGTATCCTCCATGCTCCTGGTGATACCTCTAGAAAGGATAGTCACTTAGGAAAGGCTTCCCCCATCACCTGCAAAGGACTGTCTGCAGTCATTCAACAACTAGAGAAGGACTGTAAAAATTTCATGTCTAAGGAAATGTACCCTGAAAGTGTACTATTCATTGAATTTGCAGTTTTTGTATTTTCAGTTAGTAGTGATCTCCAGGCTCTCTCAGGAAGTTTAGGTATGTGCTTCCAGTTTAGTAATTTAAATCTCCTCCAAATTCTTCTAAAAGATTTTCTGAGAACTAGATTTATTTTTAAAATAAAAAGAAAAAAGATTTGAGTTTTGGGAATGGAAAGCTGGTTGTTCTTCCCCTAGTTGAAAAACAGCAATGTTTTCTATGCCCCAACTAGGATAGAATTTGCACTGCTAATGGTTTTCACTTAACTGCTTTGGGGAAGTCATGTGAAATATAAACCTGACACTAAGGTATCTTGATAATTTAAAAGGAAATGCCTTGAATAAGAAAATAACTCTGGTTTTGAAAACCTTTGTAGAAATGTAAATGTAATTGAACTAGGAGTTTTCAGTTGAGGGTGGCATGAGAGTCTACAAAGGTAGATAATACATTGCATAAAAGGGTATCAGACCCCACCAATTTTAAATGATTAGGCCTAGCTGTCCTATAGTTGGATATAGAAATGACCAGCTTGTTGAGTCCCTGACTATAATCCTGTAATTTTGGATTATCTAAAAAAAACTGCACTGAAAAGAACTGCTTGGAACTTTTTAGGTGGCATTTGAATCTCCTGGGAATTGAGCAAGTGAAATGTGACTCTTTAAAACAAGGCAATTGAAAGAAGAGTGCTCAATTTTCCTTAAGAATCTTGAGACCTCTCTGTAACTGGGGATACAGACAAATGTATCCATTTGGGGGATTGCAGTGGTGGTGGAAGCTACATCACACTAAAACACAGATCCCTGCAGACTGAACTCAAACACATATAGTGACAAAGGTGGGCCAAGCATAGCCTTCTGTTGACTGCGATTTGGAAATGACTGGTTGCTCTGTATTGTTGCCAAGCTATGACAATGGTAAATTGGGAGTTTGGCGATATAAAGAATGCTAAGGAAGGAACGATCCTTTGGAAATGGCTTGCTTTCTGTCAACAAAGCAGAGAAATACCAGGCTATCAAAATTGAAAAGAATCTCAATAAGTCAGAATAATAGCTCTGTTGGAAGTGAACTGCACCCAGAACTGAGAATAGAGTTGCCAATCAGCACTAGCTACACCCAGGGCCAGCAAAGGCTCCCCTTGTAATGTCTTCTGACCAGTTATTTAACCTTATAGTCTCAGAGCTGAGAGGTCCTAAAACTGCTGCTATATGTATGTGCTAGGGACAGGCTTCTACTTAGGTGTCACAGACCACTCCTACTGATCAGATTGTTTAGTTCTGAGACTTAATCCTTTTTTCTTTTATAGGGATTCCTTTATAATGAAGATGTTGGAAGATTGTTAAAAGTTTTCATTATAATTATTCTGTGGTCTGCTTTTGTTTTTTTGCTTTTTAAAAAAATTGTTTCTTCCTCCTTAAGACTGATGATGATAGGGGGGGCTGTCCCAATAAAATTCCTACAAGAATTTAAATGGTAGAAAGTCCTCTATGTTTAGGACCTGGTCACCATGAGATATTACATGACTGGACCAGGGCTCCCTGCTTTCCCTAAAATAGCAACAAAAACTTTTACCAAGACTTGATTACCTTAGGGAGGATCAAGGTTCAGGGTGTTTTTCTTGGATAGTATAGCCTCTGGTGGATTGGCATGACTTTCTGGTCCCTTAAGGGATATCCAAGTTGGGTCAGTTTTACCACACCCTATTCTAACAGACATCTGAAAAACAGAGATAGGGGTGTGGGCATGGCTATTTCTCCAAGCTATCTATCCTTTCTGTGCTCTAGCATCTGTTTTAAATTGTTGATGACTTGCTAGGACTTCATTTCATCTCTGTATCAAAACTGAACACAGGGTGCCATCAGATCAAGGTTTGACCTTATCACTCATGTACTATGAATCAATATATTTTTCTGACCCAATTTGGGGCAAACTCTGGCAGACTGATCTAACATTATTTTTTTGTGAATATATTTTCCATACTACTAAGTCAACATCCTTTTGTGATAAATATACTTTCTCAGAGCCTCTTATTAGTTCTTTTTTGTTGTTTGTTTTTGCAAGACAATGAGGTTAAGTGACTTGCCCAAGGTCATACAGCTAGGTAATTAAGTGTCTGAGGCCACATTTGAACTCAGGTCCTCCTGACTCCAGGGTCAGTGCTCTATACACTATGCCTCCTAGCTGCCCTTCATTTAGTTCTAATCCTGATATTGAATCAACTTAAATTGTCTCGTACCAGAGATGCACGGTGGCAAGACATATGGCAAATGCCCCCTGCCCATGATGGATGGCATGAAATATGGTTTAGGAACAGTTTAGGGGGAAAAAATAAAAGAACTGAGAACTGGAATTCTACTACCAAAGACTTCATTCTTTATCTTGTGCCACCCAGTAAACCACCTATGACTTTTTTAGGAATCTGCTAATATTAAAGCAAAACTAAACTGCATGCCTGACTGTAGGTCAAGAGCATTATTTTTGCATGTGACATTCTAACAATCAATCAAAAAGCAACTATTTAAGCCTCTACTGTGCTAGGTGCTGAGGATAAAAAGAAAAAAATCATATTCCCTTAATGTGGCTTATGTTATTTCAATGGAGATAAATCATTTACTTATGTAGAAATATTTAGAAAATACAAAGTAATTTTGGATAGGGACTTAGGAGTTGAGAGTGATCAAAAGACTTCATTCATGTAGAACGTGAAGCTTGAGCTAAGTTTTGATGCAAACTAGAAGTTCTAAGAGGAGTGTATTCCAGACAATGAGAGACAGAACAATGCACATGCCAAAACATGGACAAGGGAGAATGTGATGTTATATATATAGATGTTTTGCTGGATGATAAAGTACACCGATAAAGGAACCCTGAAATTCTGTATGTGATTCTATAAGGGAAACTAGACAATAAACATTTATTCAGTGCCTATAATGTCCCAGGACACTGTACTAAGTGAGGGGGGATCCAAAGAATAGTAAAAGACAGTTCTTACTCTCAAGAAGTCTGAATTCTAACAGAATGTGGGCCAAGACCTTCCTTCACTTATTCAGTTTTCAAACAAAATAGGCTATATACTCTGCTTCGTGCCAGAAGTGAATGCTTCAAATTCAACTCCAAGTCTCTTCACCTCAATTGAAATTCTGTTAATTTTTCCTAATATCCAAATTACAAACTATGAAGCCAATTTACTCCCCACTCCTACCCAGTGATTTTTTGCAACCCAAAGGTGACAGAAGGAATATATAAGATTACATTTATGTAAACAGTTTACAAAGGTTTTTGGTTTATTTGTTTTTATGATTAAAGTTTGGAAATCAAGTTTTGGAAGGGCAGGAGGCCTTCTTAATATTCTTTATCCTTCTTCTCATCATCCAATACAATGTTTTGAAAATAACGGGTACTTAATAAATGATTATGGAATCACTTTAGTATCTATTCCAACTACTTTGCTTTACTGTGAAGGTTAACTGAGGACCAAGATGTAAAGTAGCTACATTCTCTAATAATCTGAAGCACTCTTGTTAAACTTTTATGACATTTTTGATATACTGTCCAAATGCCCAACATTATTATCTCTGCAAAATCTTGTGTAACATCTTATTAGCCCTACACCTAAAAAGTTCTCTAAGGAAAGCAATTTGTCTCCTCAAACTGTTAACAACAGGGCAGCCCTTCCTCTCCTTCCTCACTGCTTAGCCAAGAAGTCACCACAACATATTGTTCATACTTAAAAAAAAAACTTTATTCGTACTTTCTATTATTTTATTTTTCTTGAGGTCTCTTTTCTAGGGGAAGCAAGGGAGGCCTATGTTTACTTTCATAACATGATTATTATGGGGGGGAAGGATTTGTTGAATAAATGAATCATCTTAGTCTAGTTCTTCCTACTTTTACAGAGCTAAATGAGGTCCAGGTTAAGGCAGAATAATCATAACCGGAATCAACCTTACAAATCAAACAACCCCTTCATTTTACAGATAAGGAAATCAAGTAAGTCCAAAAGGACTTAGAGAGATTTGAAATTAACTTTTCTGACTCCGAATTCGGTGTTCTTTCTCCCACACTCATCTACAACGACAGTTGAACGGCCCTAGTTCAACTGGTGACAGTCTCAGAGGCCTCACAATGTCTACCCGAGCCCGGGGTCGCAAGGATCCCTCGGCGCGACTCCTCATCGGGCCTCGCCTCCCAAAGCACCGCACAGGTGGCCAGAAGGGCTGAAGAGGGCCCTGGCACATCTCCCGCTCATCCTCGCTCCCCAGCCGGCGGGAGGGCGATTCCCAGGGAGCCGCTCAGCCTCTTCTTTCTCGCCCTCTTTCTACCAATCCTTCACCTTTAAGAAATTCTCCTGATTGATATAAAGACTTGGGAAGGGGAAACTGAGGCCGTAGGTACCAAAGAGAGACCTACCTCACACCCAAGCGCTCTACACAGGCTAACTTACCGCTTCCTATCCCCGAAAGGCGAGCCTCCCCCTAATGACCCGGAAGACGAGTCTCACTTCTGGCGGAAGCCTCGAATGAACCCCGGCGCTGGCCGGAGCGGGCTCTCTTTTCAACCGGAAGTTAAATCCCTCGGAAGGGGTCTCTGCCGGTCCTTCCTTCTCCGCCAATGGCGTTCTCCCTGCTGGCGCCGTGGCCCCGCGGGCCCCTTTTGGCCTCTCTAAGGCGCCCTGTGGGGCCGCCACTGCGAGAATTGTGGAGCCGAAGCCCGACTCTGGGCAGCAAGGGAGGCCTCCTGACACCGGCTGATGCAAGAGGAGGGGGCACTTCGGGGCCACGGCCCCGGGGGGAGCAGACCTGGTGGCCGCCCGCGGGTGGGCTCCGCGGGAGCCGGCCCTTCTCCACGGCGGGGCCACTGCCTCGAGGGACTAAGGGCCCGAGCGGCCCCCGCGCGTCCGGGGTAAGTAAGCCTGGGCCCGGGACCCCCGCCCAGCTTTCGCGTCCCCATCCCTCCCATTTCCCCGCAGCGCTCCGGCTCAGAACCCGCCCAGTGGTTTCCGGTTCCTGGCAACTAGCCCAGGGTGCCCCAGAGGGCCGTGCCCCAGGCTCGAGCCTGTGTGGTGCCCGAGGCTCGAGCCGGTGTGGTGCCCGAGGCTCGAGCCGGTGTGGTGCCCGCGGCGCCCCCGCCCCAACATCCGCGTTTGTAAACAGGAGCCCAGGGAGGAGCCGGCCCTTAGCTCCCCAGTTGTCATCAGTATCCTTACTCCACGTGTGGCAAGCCTTTTCTGCCCCCCGCCGTTATTAATGACTCCTCTCCGAGGATTATTTCCATTTTATCTAGTATGGAGGGTTTTTTTTAAATAGTTGTTCCTTGGGGCGGCTAGGTGACGCAGTAGATAGAGCACCGGCCCTGGAGTCAGGAGGACCTGGGTTCAAATGCGGTCTCAGACACGTAATAATTACCTAGCTGTGTGACCTTGGGCAAGCCACTTAACCCCATTTGCCCTGCAAAAACATTAAAAAAAAATAGTTGTTCCCGCGTGTGACAGTGGGCTCCCTGAGAGCAAGGAAAGTCTTTTGCCTTTCTTTGTATCCCTCAGCTTTTAGGAATATATCTTTATTAATAAATACTTTTTAACTTGCCGTAATGACTACTTGTTTATAGTACCTTAGTTTACAAAGTTTCTTACTTGCATAAATACTTTAGTCTTTTTTTTTCTTCTGTTGGTTAGGGGCCTGTGATTTCATTGGTGTAGGAAATTCCCTCTATCAGTCACACAGCTTGTGTTAGAGTTAGGTCTTGAACTAACTCCATTGTTGACTTTCTGTTCTCTATTCCGCACTACCTTTAGCCTTAGACTAAAATAGAGTTTTGTTTTGTGTTTTAAACCACACAACTGTCATGTAATCCCTTGTATTCACAAAGTGTAGTTCATTTTGTGCGGGGTATTGAGACCCTAACCCAGAATAAGTACTCGAAGTCTTCTCAAAGTGGCAGCAAAGAGTTAAAATTTATTTCGATTCTTGCAAGAAGCGGGGCAGTTTCTAACAGAGAGAGAGAGAGAGAGAGCAGGAAAAGCCGAATTATAGAAGCTGAAGCAGGGTTAAAAAACCACAACCCATTCCCCCTCCTCTTTTCTGTTGACCCTTGCAACAGTTGGTCAAACTTGATGGTCCAAAGAGAAGGGGAATGGACCTAAGCTTTCCCAGGAGAGTCTGTCTTTGTTTACACCTTATATGGTTAGGGTGACATGATTTTTCTAGCAGGAGATCAGGGTTCTCATGCTCTCCTGATTCTTGAGAAATAGAAACTGAAGCCTATGGCTTAGACTAATTTACCACTCTTTTTCTGAAAAGTCAACATTTTTTGCCCCTCACAATTTTAACCTATGACAGTCTTTTGAGGTCACTTTATGGATGAGGGGAAAAATTCAATTTAAGAAACCTGCATAGGGTATGAAGAGCTGGTTTACTGCTTAAAAATAAGAAGTTTAGATGCCATGATTGCTAAGATCCTTTCCAATTCTAAATCTTCTGAACTGTAAGACAGTCAAAATCATATCCAGTAAATTAGAAATATCCTTGCACATATTTGATTTAAACCTATGTCTGAACTTCAGAATGTTCTCTTTCCATATTTAGCATTTAGTATCTTTTATAGGAGAATTAAATGTCTTCTAGACCAGAAGAATTCTTCCTAGGAGAAAATCATAGCCTTTATCTGGAAGGAGAGACTCGACTTGATTTTTCCTACAATTTTAAGGATTATATTTTAAGTAATTTAAAATTTCAGATAACCCTAGCAAATAAACATGGGCAAGAATTATTTCTTGAATGAGAAATCAGTATGATCACAAATACTAGTACTGGCAAACACTGGAAATGAGAAGCGGTAATAATATTAGAGTTGGAGATGCCCTATATCATTTTTATTATATCAAATTCTATAATTCTTCAGTTTATTTCCGATTATATCAGGGTATGGTATGTGATTCTGTGTAAGTATTCTTTGCATTTCAACATCAAAAACAAAATGGACACTTGTGTGAGTTCAAATACATTGTACCAAATAGCTTGGTTGACTTTTGGGACTTAGATATATTGGAATCAATATAGATTTTACTCCAGTTTCATTATAGATAGTAAAGCCAGTAGGATACATTATTGCATTTTAAAATTATTTTTAATGTTGAAATTTCTGTCCTAGTAGCCCGTTTCCTGGAAGTCCCTGGCATTCACATTTGCTATTGGTGGAGCTTTATTGGCTGGAATGAAGTACCTCAAGAAAGAAAAGGCAGAGAGTATGTATATGTCCCGTGATGGTCTTTGAGCATTTTATAACACTATTATCAGGACTGCTTAGAACTTGTTCCTAGGAAATTTACTTTTCTGTGCTTTAGATTTTTTAAAATATCCTGTAGCATTTTAAGATGTTTCCTAAATCTGTTTGGGTACTCATTCTAGGTTATTATAACTTTGTTGTGTTTTTTTTTTTTAATCTGGAAACCAGAATATGTAAGTTTCAACCCTTGGTTATTTACATTCCTTATACTCTGTGCCAAATCTCTTTCCGCTTCATGTCATCTATCCTGCTCCCTGCCCTCTCCTTCTCAGATGAGGATACCTCACTATAGTACTTCACCACAAAAATCAAAGCCATCCATTATGAGCTTCTTTGCTTCACCCTTTGAGAAAGAAGGGATCTATTTTGCCAGGATCAGCCCCCTTTATTCATATTTTTGGTCCCATGATTACTTCTATCATTCCCAATCTTTTTATAATCTACTGTTTTTCTTTAGCCACTGGCTCCTTCATTGAAAAAATTTGCCCATCCATAATAATCTTCACTTGACCCTGCCATTTCTTAAAGCTGTCATCCTACAGTTCTTGTCTTTTTCCTTGCCAAACTTCTAGAAAAGCCATCTGTCTATACTTAGTGGTTTTGCTTTCTCACTTCCCGCTCTCATTTCATACCTCTAGCTAACTTCTTACTCTACCACTCAATTGAAACTGGAATTTCCAGGTTACCAGCAATATCTTAATTGCTAAATTCAACATCCTTTTCTTAGTCCTTGACTTCTGCAATGTTTTCTACTCTTCACTGTCCTCTTGGATTCTTTCTACTCCCTGGGGTGTTGTGATATTGCTTTCCTCCTACCTATCTGATTGTTTCATCTTAGACTGTCCTGTGTATACTCTGGGGACTCTATCAGGAATAGCTTCCTCTCCTTGATGATATATTTGTCCCTTGTTGTCAAGTTTCATTTCTTTACTGATGATTCTAAAATCTATATGCCTTGACTTCAGTTCTCTTCACCTGTATGTCTCATAGGCATCTCAAATTTAACATTTCCTTAATGGAACTAATTTTCCTTCTTCCTAACTGTCCCTTATTCCTGAATTCTCTATTTCTACTAATGATACCACCATCATTCCAGGCTCAGGTTTACTATCTTGAATTCATTTGTATCTCTTCACTCTCTCTTATATTCCATTGATTGACTAGCTTTGTCAATTCTGTCTCCACAATATCTCTTATATCCATTCTTTTCTCCAATTATACAGCTACTGTTCTAATTCAGGGCTTATGATCTCTCCCCTGGAATATTGTGATAACCTCCTAATTGGTCTTCCTGTCTATAGTCCCTTCCTTTTTGAATCTTTCTTCCACAAATCTGCCAAATTGATATTCCTATAGTACAGGTCTTATTTGGCTGCTCAGAAATCTTTAGTTTGGTTCATTCTTTCTTTCTAAATAAAATATAAATTTCTGTTTAAAGTCCTTCACAATCTAACTCCAACCCATCTTTCTAGAATGATTTTCCTTTCATTCCCTCACATAATCAGTTCTTCAGCCAAACTGACCTACTTGCTTTTTCCCCAGGACCACATGCATGCCTTTGAAAGACAAATTGTCCTTGTCTGGAATGTTCTTCCCCCACCTCTGTCTCTTGGAATTCCTGACTCCATGCTAAGTCTGAGCTGTATTGTTACTCCTCTATGTGGACTTTCCTTAATAGTACAAGCTCTCAAATTACTTTATTTTTGGTATATATTTGGTACATATATAATGATGTTTCCTCTCAATAGATTGTACACTCTTGAAGACAATATCTATTTCATTCTGTCTTTGAGTTAACAGTGCCATATATGTTTGTTGAATTGAATGCAGTTTTCCAGTTTTTAAATCAATTAAGTTATAACGCCTAACTTCTAAACTAAATGATTTTCACTTTCAATTTTATTGTCACCTTGTTTCAGAGTATTACAGGCAGAAATCATGTCCTATTTTATTTCTACTTCCCTGATTAACTATATTCCTCAACTGGCAAAGCTAGTAGGTACTTATTATTTAATATTTTGTTTTAGAGTTAGAGAAGGAACGGAAGCGAGCCATAGGAAAACCTTTACTTGGAGGACCTTTCTCACTCATGGATCACAATGGAGAACCCAAAACAGATAAAGACTACCTGGGACAATGGATACTAATTTACTTTGGTTTCACTCATTGTCCTGATATTTGTCCAGAGGAACTGGAAAAAATGATAGCTGTAGTGGATGAAATTGGTAAGAAATCATTTTATATGAATAAAATACCTGTAATATTCTAGTCTATATTTTCCCATTTTACATTTCTTACTATTGTTTTGTAATATCTTATTGGAAATTTAAATTAGTCTTATAGGAATATTGTCAACATCAAATTAATCCATTGCTTTGGTGAATCTACTTAGAAAGTTGATTTTCAGCCTTATAAAAGATGATTTGTTTTTGTTCATTTGTTTCAATCATATCCAAGTATTTATGACCCCATTTGGGATTTTCTTGGCAAAGATACTGGAGTAGTTTGCCATTTCCTTTTCCAGTTCATTTTATAGATAAGGAAATTGAGGCAAACAAGGTTAACTATGACTTGCACAGGGTCCACAGCTAAGTATCTGCGGCAGAATTTGAACACAGGTCTTTCTAATGCTAGGTCTATCTGGTGCTGTATCCAGTGAGATACCTAGCTGCTTCTAAACCAAAAGATGAATTGGGAGGTTATTAGATAATCCTGTAATTTTAACTTTAAGATTAGAAAAATCTAATTTTCAAACTTCCTTTATACATAGGAAAAAATCATTTTCTGTCTTTTAAAAATGGAACTAATTTTAATTTTTTTAGTATCTTTTCACTACATCCTGGGCCTACTGATTTCTCAAAATATTCATGAAGTATAAGCTTCAACTTCCAAAAGTTTTACAAACCTTTGATGTCATTTTCTTAATCCAAAATCATATTTTCCTGGTTTTTATCACTGTCTTTCCTTATATCTATCTTTGCATTGATGCCACCAAGTATTTATTTAATTTGAAAGGTTTTAACAAATTCTTTATAGAATTTATCTATGTCTCCTTTCTTTCAGATATATATTAGCACATAATGCATACAAAATATATATTAGCATATAACTCATACAGCAGTATAATGAAAAATAAGCAAAATTCCCATGAAATGTTGTTTCTTTGTTATCTTGGAGTACCTCATAAAACCAATTCCACCTTTATTTACATCTCCAAAGGGAAACTATGGATTCCGTTCAACATATCAATTTCTTTTATAGCAAAGATGTCATGATTTATATAATTTTCTTTGCCTAATAATATGCCCTCTTATTGTTCTAGACAAGAAATCACAAGTGTTATTCTCATATTTATGACTTCGTTCATTTTCGTAGACAATCTACGCAGTCTGATGCTCAGACCCTTTGTTTTCTTTTTTGCTTCTCTGCCACTATCACTATAGCAAAAAAGGGGATGCATGTACCTGAGAGCTATTTGTATTTTCTTTGGTTTATGGATTATTTGGCCAAAGAATTTATTACTAAATGGTTAGGCTTTCTTTCAATCTTGTGATTTGGCTGTGGTCTCAAAGAAGTGGATATTGTCTCCTGAACTCCCTTATTCCAAACACATTGCTATTGTTTCTCTAAATTTCCTGATATTGCATGAATACCAGAGCACATGTTCTACCAAGTATTTTTCCTCAATCTTGCCATATGATTGGCATACCTTTTACAATAATTGTCTCAAATGACAGCCTTTATTTTGCTTTCTTCTATTTCTTGGTTGATAATATGTTGCAATCCACTCATACCATCCATGTACCTCTACATTGCTTTTTAGGTAACCCTCATGTTTAAGCCTTCAGAATCTATGTGATTCCATAGCCATGCAGGATCACTAGAACAATATTACTTTTGCAAGCCTTTCTAATTAACTTTTATTTTTATTGTTTTTTGAATTTTACAATTTAAAAATTTTCCCCCCAATCTTGTTCCCACCACCACCACCACAGAGTCTGTTAACAGTCTTTACATTGTTTCCATGCTATATATTGAACAAAATTGAATGTGTTGAGAGAGAAATCATATCCTTAAGGGGAAAAAAATAAAATATAAGAGATGGTAAAATTACATAGTTATCTTTTTTAAAATTAAAGGTAATAATAGTCTTTGGTCTTTGTTTAAATTCCACAATTCTTTCTTTGAATACCCATCACAATACCCTAAAATTGTCTCTGATTGTTGCACTGATGAAATGAGCAGGTCCATTAAGGTTGATCATTACCCCCATGTTGCTGTGTATAATGTTCTTCTGGTTCTGCTCATCTCGCTCAGCATCAGTCCATGCAAATCCTTCCAGGCTTCTCATCCCTCCTGGTTTCTAATAGAACAATAGTGTTCCATAACATACATATACTACAGTTTGCTAAGCCATTCCCCAATTAATGGATATTCACTCAATTTCCAATTCTTTGCCACCACAAACAGGGCTTCCATGAATATTTTTGTAAACATGATGTTTTTTTACCCTTTTTCATGATCTTTTCAGGGTATAGACCCAGTGTAATATTGCTGGATCAAAGGGTATGTATGTTTTTAACGCCCTTTGGGTGTATAAATAACTTTTTTTTAAACAAATGCTTAGCAAGATTTGAAATCTGGACTGCCTACAGTAAATAGTGGATATAAGCATGTGTCAGCATTAATTTTATCCTATTCTGGAATGATTCTTTTAGGCTAAGATGTTTGCTTCAGTTGAGTTTGTTTTTAGGCTAGCTGAAATCAAGTTAAAATTTTAAATCTGAAGTATGTCATCTTTAAGACTTAAATGAAATTCCTTAATATACTTGGTATTTCTATCAAAAAATTTTAAATTTCTGAAAACACATTAAGTATAGTGGGTTCACACTATTAGATGTTGAACAGACTGATTAATAAAGTAATATTCCATAACTTTCAATAGCTTGTGGCAATTTGTTAGCAAAAATTCTCAAAGAAACTTGACTTTAAAAATGCTAAAATAATAAATTTACATTTTCAAAATTTTAAAGTGGATAATGATACAGAAAAAAAATATTCAATCTACATTTATAGGGAATAAGACCTAAGGAAAAAAATATAAAAAGGCATCATGGATAACCAGCTTTAGCTTAAGAATTTAATAGCAGTTTGCTGATCTGTATTGGTTTGAAGGCATTTCCTTGCTATGTTCTATTAGTGAAATCACAAGTATCAAGTAATCAAAAGTAATTAAAAGATGAATGAAAAAATAGTCTTTGAAGAAAAGCAGTATAATGAACTTTTGAAAAGGAAACATGGTTGGTCACATCCAATGATGCATTGTTATAGGAAGAAATTGTTACTAATATTAGCATAGAAATTCATAAAAAAGGGATGTGGGCAGTGTTTTTCTCGGCCTTTTGATTAGTTCTTTTTTCTGCTCCTTACTTTAATTCTTCCCTCACTCTATCCTCTGGTCTTTATCTTGTTGACTGTAATGAGCCTCAGAAGTTGGGTGCTTGACTATGACCCAACTCTCCAGTCCTTTCAATTGTCCATGTATATGAGTAGATGTCATATAAAATCACTATTTTTAAGACATCCAGTGCAGAGCTTAGGGAAA
This sequence comes from Macrotis lagotis, assembly GCF_037893015.1. Classification (NCBI taxonomy): domain Eukaryota; kingdom Metazoa; phylum Chordata; class Mammalia; order Peramelemorphia; family Peramelidae; genus Macrotis; species Macrotis lagotis. The sequence continues at coordinate 231,142,761 of NC_133659.1, read as the reverse complement.
TGCCATTTTTTCACTGGAGCAGAGTCTATTATTACTATTATAAATGAATATATCTCAGAGGTATTAATAAAGGGTATGAAACAGTATGTTTTCAAAATTTTGCATGCAATATTATGTATGCAACATTATTTGTATGCAAGATTCATTAATCTTATTGTATATGTTTGATAAATTTTATAAAGCAGCTTGGGTGCAGTGTAAAAAAATACTAGAGTAGAATTCAGAATACCTATGTTGATATGCCTCTTCTGAAGCTGTAAGTCATTCCTTCTACAAAATGACCAGAAATAGTGTTTACATTTTTTTTAATAAACTGGAATAGAATTCTCACTGTACTGTTGGATGCTTTCTTTTTAGGAGTTGACCAAGTTAGAATGATAATTTCTCATAAATCCTCAGTCTGTTCTTTAGGGCTAATCTGTTCTTTGAAATTAGCCTAGTAGTGAATTGTATTGATCTTTACTAATAAAAACTTTCTTTCAGATAGTATTCCAACTCTACCAAATTTAATACCACTTTTCATCACTATTGACCCAGAGAGAGACAACAGAGAAGCTGTTGCAAGATATGTGAAAGGTAAGATATACTAATTTTATTTTTTAATTTTCATTAATGGTTATAATAGTGATACTTTCCATTTGTATTATTTTTATAGTCTTTTCAAAGTGCTTTCATATGTATTGTTTCATTTGAGGCAGCTACTCTAAGTAAGTGAAGGCATTTATGACACCTTTTTCAGAAGACAAAACTAAGGCTGAGGTAGCTTAAGTGACTTAAAGACTAGAAACCTATTTTTCTGACAATACCTTCTCTAATGTTTTTGTTTTTCTTTTTCCAGCAGTATAACAGTAGACTTAAATTAGATCATGAAGAGTCTAGACTAGGAGAGATCTGAATTCTAGTTCTGTGACTTAGTGTTTTCATTTTTTAAATTGTGAAAGTGCTGAAATTTAAGCAAGAGTTATATATTGTGGGAAAGCATTCATTAAGGACTTATACAAACAACACAGTCCCTGCCCTGAAAAAAAAACATTCTAATGAGGAAATACAACATATATAAGGGAGTAGTCATTATGGTAATAACATTATTATCAAAAGATTTTGAAACCTGTCCATTGTGTTTAATTTATTTTGTAGGTGAGAAAACCGAGATTAAATGATTTGTTCAGGCTCTCACAGGTTATGATGTCAACCAGAGTCTTGATTCCTAGTCCAGTGCTTTTCCCATTACACCCATACACCTTTTCCCTGTCTCATAGCACTGTAACTTCTAAAGCCACTATTTGCAAAGCCACTGGGATAAGTAGAGATCCTTGACCAAATGCGTGTTCTGGGTCAAATATTTGTGTGGGGCTATAGAATAATTATAATCAATCATTAAACATTTATCAAATAACCTATTTTGTACCAGGCACTGCTACATATTGGTATTAGATACAAAAAGAGGCAAAAGACAGTCTCTATCTTCCAAGAACTTAGTCTTACAAGGGAGACAAAGTGAGCTTTATGTAGAAAAAATAGGAAATAATTAAAAGCAAGAAAACACTGAAATTAAAAGAGGTTGAAGAAGGCAAATGGGATTTTAGTTGGGACCTAGAAGTAACTAGAGAGGTCAGTAGTCAGAGGTGAGAGGGGAAAGTATTTGAGGTATGGGAGAACAGTCCAGAACTGAGAGTTGGGATATCTTATTGGAATATCCAGGGGGCCTAGTATCACTGAATCAAAGTATATGTTGGGAAGTAATAACACTGGAAAGTATGAGGGAACTAAGTTATGAAGAACTTTGAAAGCTAGAGTATTTTGTATTTTTCCTAGTGGCAAAGGAAAACCACTGGAGTTTTTTTGTTTGTTTGTTTTGTTTTTTTAGGTTTTTGCAAGGCAAATGGGGTTAAGTGGCTTGCCCAAGGCTATACAGCTAGGTAATTATTAAGTGTCTGAGACCGGATTTGAAACCAGGTACTCCTGACTCCAAGGCAGGTGCTTTATCCACTATGCCACCTAGCCACCCCACCACTGGAGTTTATTAAGAAGGAATAGCATAATCAGACCTGTGCTTTATGAAAATAACTTTATTGGCTAAATGGAGGTTGGATTACAGAAGGGAGTGGAATGGAGTGAGGAGAGCATGGGGTGATGAGAACCTGCCCTAGAACATTGGGGGGAGAGAAGGGAAAATATTCAAGTTATGTTGCAAAGGTAAAATCATCAAACTTTAGCAATTCTTGGATGAGAGGTGAGTAGGGAGGAAGTAAGAGATAATATTTAGGTTGATTCTGAGGTTATTACCCTGTGAAATTGGAAGAATCATGCTGCCCTCTCTAGTAATAGAGAAGGTAGGAGAAAAAGATAATGAATTCCTGAATTTAACATGTCTACTGGACATCCAGTTTGAGATATCTGAGAGGCAATTGGAGATTTGAGAAAATGGAGAACAGCACAGAGTTTGGATAGATAGATTGTTTGCCTTGCAAAAACCTAAAAAAAAATATTAGAGAACCTATAAGAGGACATGATCTAGAGGAGGATCCAGCAAAGGAGACAGAGGAAGAGTGGTCAAATAGGTAAAAAAAAGAACCAGGAGAGAGTGGTGTCCTGAAAAAAGTGATGTCCTAGAAGAGAGTAACAATGAGAGACAGATCAACAATGTTAAAGGTTGCAGAGAGGTCAAGAAAAATAATGATAAAAGACCATTGGATTTGGCAACTAACAGATCATTAGTAACTTTGTAAAGCAGAAGTTTTGGTGGAATAAGAGAAGAAGCCAGATAGTCCAAGAGTAAGAAAAGAGTGAGAGGAGAGAAAGTGGAGGCACTTACCGTATATGGCCTTTTAAAGAGTTAACTATAAGGGGCAGAAGAACAATAATTAGCTGGGATGTAAGAATCAAGTGAGGCATGTTTGCAATCATTAGGAAATGAACAGGTAGAGAGGGAGAGATTGAAAATGATTGAAAGTTGGGATGACAGAATGGATAGTAATCTGTTGGCGGAGACAGGTTTGAATGGGATCATTGGAATAAGTAGTGAGATGGCACCTTCATCATGTGAGACAGTGGGGAAGGAAGAGAAAATAAACAGAAGGCATCTGAATGATAAGAGGAGGAACATGGGAGAAGAGGAAGTTCATTGCAGATAGTCTCAAGTGTTTTCTGTTAAATGTGAGGCATGATTCTCAGATGAGACCAGAGTAGGAGAGGGGAAACCATAGGAATTTGAGGAGGGATGAAAAGATTTTAAGAGTCCTTGTGGAGAGTGGGATAGTGAGTTGATAAGGGAGGTATAATAAGATTACCTAGCAATAGATGAAGTTATGTAACATAATAGCTAGCATTTTATAATAATAACAACAACACTATCACTTTATGATTTGTAAAGCCATTATGTTATAGGTGCTATCTTATTTGATCCTAATTAAATAATGTAAAACTGAACTGTTCTGTACTTCACTTCCTTTTTTGGGTTAAGACTATTAATGTCTTGACCTCCAGTTTCCTTTATAGGAAGACCCCAATTACAAATGAGTTCCACTATCAGTTAATTTTCCCCTCAGAACAATGTGCTACATATTTGGTGGTTAGGTTCCAAGACTAACTTGCTAAAAGCTATTTAGCCAAAGGAATAAATTGAAAGTTAAAAGGAATCTTTAAAAAGGGACCTTAAAAAATCAAAGTGTAGTTCATCCCCATGCAATATTTTCCTTTTCCTTATCAAATCTTTAGACTGAATATTCAAAGATCTTCTCAGAGACCTATCTGTCACCACAAAATTAGTAATTCAGATTCATAATAATCCTTTACATTTTCAGAAAATGAAAATTTCTTAGTGGTTCTTTCATTCCTGACTTCATCAAGATTCTTCACTTACTGTTACTAACAGAGACTAAGGCTCCATTTTAAAATGAAGCATTTTGACCATATGTCCAAAAGCTTGCTTATTTCATTGCACTGAATGTAGCATAAAATATACTGTAGGACCTTGGATAAATCAATAAGTCAACTTCAGTACTTTGATAATGATTATCAAGTAACTTAGCCATTCTAAACTTCAGTTTCTTCATGTATAAAATGAAGGTGATTAGATAATTTCTAAGAACACTTCCAGATTCTAAATATTGTCATAATAACTTTCCTACTTAGATTTGGGTTTTACTTTTATAACAGATACACAATACATTTTAAATTAGTTATTTGTTTGGCATCACCCAGATACCCAAGATGACTGGCCCAACACAGTAGACTCTAAACTAACTGATAAAGCAGCTTAGCCAGAGCATTTGGGATCTGATCCTTCCACTTGACCTCCCCTACTCAGAACCCTAGACTTGTCTCACATTTTGAACCTGCCTTATCTCCAGATCTTCAGGATCACCATCTGTCTCTATTAGCCAAATCAGGATTTCCTGGAAGCAATCATACTTTTATACTTAATAGAGCAGCTCCCATGAACTATGAGACTTCCATGAAACTCTTCAGGTTTCAAGACTACCCATGAAAATCTGCTGGCCAAATATTCTCAAAGAATGAAAAAACTCCTGATCCTCCAGTATCTTGACAAGATAAAATAGTCCTTAGTGCTGAGTAAGAATATGAAAGATTGAAAAAAAGGGAGACTGTTCTAAGATCTAGACACCACTCAAAACAGAATGGGTCAGGGCCTATAATTGTAGACCTACTTTAGTCCTTGGTAAACTAGAGCTTAGTTCTATCAGCTAGTGAAACTTAATTCATTTTTCTCATTCCCTACTTTGCATGAGGAACTGATTTTAAGCCTTTAACACAGATGAACTGTTCATCTGACTGCTCCATGAAACAAAGGTATATTAACTCAGAAGGAAAGAACCATTGTCGATCATTCTGTCACCCTGTATCTATGCAACTCTGCTCACATTTTATGTTTGTGTGTGTAATTTCTTATATATTAAAAAAATGATCTAAAGAATGCATTCAGTTTTCTGGTATGAATAATGGTGATTTGGGGAAGAGATAAAATGTTAAAAACTGAATGGTTTTCCTAAAGTAGGTGAGCTTGTTGCCTCTTCCCATACCCTTCCACTCTGAATAAACTGTTTCCTTCAAGATTAAATATAAAGTCCTTTGTTCTACATGTAAAACTTTTTACAACCTATCTCCCACTTGTCTTTTCAATTTTCTTAGATTTTTTTGCCCTTCTACACATTCTGATCCTGCCATACTGCACTTTTGTTTTATCTCAGACGCAACATTTTTACATTACTATTCTCCATGCCTGTGATTTCAGCTACAGCCATCATAAAAAACTTGATATTAATTGTTTTACTGAAGCACCCACCTTACATATTACAACTATTTTTTGATTCAACAGATAAATATAACATTAACAAATTTTACCTGTATGTTTTAAATATTAAATTTCTCAGTTATTTGAAATGAAGAGTTTTTTAGTAGCAAAAATTAATCTTATTTTAGCATGTCAGTAAGAAACTAAAAAATATGGATGGATATATATATATAAAACTAAACATCTTCACCTTTCTTTTCCTAAGTAGAATGAAAAGAAAAATAAGCTGCCTTATTTTTTTTGATCCCTGAATAGCTAAATGAATTAGTCCAAAAAAAGAAAATACATTTTCTACACCTGTAAAAGGCACTTTTGGTATTGTCTTAATGAATCTAGGTGAAATTTCTTCTACCATTTCACTAATTTGAATTTCTTTAAAACTTCATCAACCTTGAATGGTTTAATCTTAGCCAGGACATTTATTATATTTTTTGTTGAAAGTTGACCCAAACATAGCCAACTATCAGTTGGGGATTGACATAGATACTAAACATCAAATGTGTTAATAAGTAAATTACCTGAAGATAGTCAATAACTTGCTATGAATTACTTAGGATATTTTTCTTTAAAAGATTGCATAATTATCTCTATAGAGTTATAAAATAGTTCTATTCTTTGGTAATTTTTTGATCTGTAATTCCTAAATGAAATCTTTACTTAGGTATTTTAATTTAAAATCTTTGTTAATCCCCAAAACTTATTTAAATAAAAAGAAATGATGGGAAGAGATTCTATATTTACCCCATCCTTGAGCATGTTACATAACTTGGCTTTATCTCACTGGTAAAATGAAGAGTTAGATTAGATAATTTCGGATATCCCTTCCTGTTTAACATTCAATATGTCTTTAAAATAAATGTATGCTGGCTTTGTAGTGGTAGTTACCATTAAAGAGTTTGTATTAGACTAATTTTCTTGACCTTTCCAGGTGAAATTCTTAGCACTTTAGCAACTTAGAAATAGTTGAGGTCAAGCAAAATCATAGAGTATATCCAAACTGACATATTTCACTTAAAAACTGACAATGCTGCTTCTCAACTAGAGAAGACTTTTTTACATGTGATATGTCAGCACTTTGCTGATTTGTTGGTTTCCTTTATAGAATTTTCTCCCAAGCTCATTGGCTTGACAGGTGGTCCAAAAGAGATTGATCAAGTTGCCAGAGCTTACAGAGTCTATTACAGCCCAGGACCCAAGGACGAAGATGAAGACTATATAGTAAGTAAATGCCCAGTTCTAGCTCTAATTTCTTATATTGTCATAATAACTTCTGTAGAATATCATTGGATTCAGAGATTAAAAGTAAATAAATAAAAGAATTGTCTCCGCTACACATAATTTCTTAAGGAAGTATCTTTATTGGGGTGACTAGGTAGCGCAGTGTATAGAGCACTGACCCTGGAGTCAGGACGACCTGAGTTCAAATGCAGTCACAAACACTTAATTATTTGTCTGTGTGACCTTGGGCAAGTCACTTAACCTCACTGCCTTGCCAAAAAAAAAGGAAGTATCTTTAGAGATAAGAATGGATTAGGGATAAATTACCAAACTTCAAGTTTGTGATTAGTTTGCCAGTGATAGGTCTCTGTTCAATCTTCAGATCATTTCATAAGGAAGAAGTAATCATTTGTGACCTTTAGATTTCCATTGTTTAAATTACTTGATTTCCCCATATGAAACATTTTTTCCATGGGAAAATATGCTTTGAATTGAGATTGCTGGTATAATTTTGGAGTAGAACTCATTTGTAAGTTGTGGTCTACCCCCCAAAAAAAGAGCTTGAATCCACAGGAAGGTTTTCTAGCCTTAACACTTCTAATGAGGCACAGAATAATCTGCTCCCAGTCTTGTACCACTTTCTATAAGTCTCCAGGTGGCCCAGCATTAGACTTCCTATCAGCTTCCTCAACTACCTGCCCCATCACTCCCAGAAACTCCCAAGAGTGATTTTTTGTCTTTGGAAATTAGTGGCTTAAGTTTCAATATTAGTAAACTAAAGTGAAGGCAGAATGGTATGGGAAAAGCAATGTATCTGAGCCAGAAGAACTTGGTTCTGATTTTATACTTCTGCTAATTACTGGTGTGATTTCTCTCCCTGTCTGAACCTCGATTTCCTCATCTGTAAAATGAGGGGGATGACTTACCTGGCCTCTTAATTCTTAGCTCTGAATTCCAACAAATGGTTTATTAAAGTGTTATTGGTAAATTGACCAGCAGAGGGAGGTATAATTCAGTTCCTCAGGTTTTTGTTGGCTAGAGCATATAATTATGTTCCTTGAGTAGGCATAGACTTTTCTAGTATAATAAAGGTAGATCTTGTGGTCCATGGAGGTAAATACTGAAGGATAGTTATTTTAGAATTAGTCTGACCCTCAGGTACTCTGTTATCATCCCTCATTTTACAGATGAGGAAACTTGAGGTCTGGGTAAGTTAAAGTGACTTACAGTCTCTCCAATAATGTTACAGAGGTAGTCTTTGTTTTCAGTGATTACAAAATATTGCACCTTCCTTTGTATCACAATGATTTCCTTTTTCAGAAATTCTAACCTAGTATGGTAATCCTTCCTGTAATCCCTTTTACTGAGGAATCTAAACTGCAGGCTATATGGAAGTACCCAGACTTTTTGTTTCAGTGGACTAAGCTAATCAAATGTCCATACAAAGTCCATCATCAATATAGTAACCACAGGATTGAAGGAGAGGGGCCCCTTTAAGTTTCTAAAGAAAAGGAACAGATTGAAAGTCTTCTGCTAATCAGTAGTGGGATCAAGATCCTGTAGCCACTATACTTCCAGCCCTGGTAAAATAAGGAAATGAGTCTTTAAAAAAAAAACAACTAAAAATAGGGGCAGCTAGGTGGTACACTCGATAATTGATTTCCCCATATGAAGCTTTTTTTTCCATGGGCAAATATGCTTTGAATTGAGATTACTGGCATAATTTTGGAGTAGAACTCATTTGTAAGTTGTGGTCTACCCCCCCCCCCAGAAAAAGAGCTTGAATCCACAGGAAGGTTTCTAGCCTTAACACTGCTAATGAGGCACAGAATAATCTGCTTCCAGTCTTGTACCACTTTCTATAAGTCTCCAAGTGGCCCAGCATTAGACTTCCTACAAGTTTCCTCAACTACCTGCCCCATCACTCCCAGAAACTCCCAAGAGTGATTTTGTCTTTGGAAATTAGTGGCTTAAGTTTCAATATTAGTAAACCAAAATGACCCTAGAGTCAGGAGGACCTTGAGTTACCTAGCTGTGTGACCTTGGGCAAGTCACATAACCCCATTGCCTTGCAAAAACCTAAAAAAAACTAAAATATAGTTGTGAAATAAGATGCCTTTAATTGCTGAAGAAAGGTAAAGCTACTATACAAGTTTAAATGTTAAACAACTATCTCATTTATAGTTTCGAAAAATAATTAAGCACCATCTAAAGTTTAAAAATCTTGGGGCGGCTAGGTGGCATAGTGGATAAAGCACCAGCCTTGGAGTCAGGAGTACCTGGGTTCAAATCCAGTCTCAGACACTTAATAATTACCTAGCTTTGTGGCCTTGGGCAAGCCACTTAAACCCGTTTGCCTTGCAAAAGAACAAAAAAAACACATAACAATAAAGTTTAAAAATCTCTATACCTAAAAACTTTATGCAAAACCTTCATAATTCCTCTGGAAAAGAAACATCTGTATTCTAGTATTAATTGGAAAAACAAATAATCTATTCACTTCCAGAAAAGTTAATGTTTCAGAGAGCATTTACAACATGTGATATATTCTAAAATGTGTTGTTCCCGTAAATAGGGCATGTAATAAAAACTGCTTACCACTGAAACAGCTTACTAAGCTCCTCTTCCATACCTTCATAATTGTGTCTATCATTCTCTTTCCTCTTAAAGAGAGGAATCCCACAAGAAAAATAGGCTGTTGTATTAGTAATAATAGGAAGAAGAAAGTGGCAGTTAGGGATCCATTTACAGATTCCTATTCTATGCCTTGAAATAATTGAAAAATATTTTTTTTAATGCTCTCATCTCCAAATCTTATCTCCTTATCTCAACTTCTATCTCTAAGAGCCTAGTGCCCCCCAAGACTTGCGTTTATAGCATCTTTCTTCAATCTTCATAATTACCTAGATTTAAGCTGATTTGAGTCTCTTCTCCCAGGAATGTGAATATCACTTGAGTATTGTTTCAATTATCCATTTTAAAATAATTTACCCTAAAGTATAATGTTCAGAGGCTCTAATCTCTGCAAATTCCAACATTATAACTATTGCATCTCTAGTGAGTAGAATATTGGGGGAAAGATTTTGAACTATGATATTTTTTCTCAGTAGAAAGTAATATGGAATCATTACAGTAGCCACATATTATCCACATCCTTCTCTCTGCTCCTTAACAGTCAGTTCTACATTTCATTGAATCTTTCACCTAAATAGTCATCTCTTGCAGAAGTTACAGTATCTGGAATAACCCAGGAGAGAAGTTGAGGTACAAAAGCCAAGGTCATTTTAAGGCAGTTTTCTAAATTGAGGCTAAACTTCGCTTTCCATTTTTTTTTGTTTTTGCAAGGCAGTGGGATTAAATGACTTGCCAAAGGTCAAAAAGCTAAGTAATTATTGTCTGAAGACAGATTCAAACTCAGGATCTCCTGACCCTAGGACCAGTGCTCTATCCACAATGCCACCTGGCTGCCCCTATCCCCTCCCTCCATTTTAAAATGACATAATAAAATTTAGTTCCCTATAAGTATATAAAGTTCAGATCAAAGTCAATGAAAATATGATTAACACAGCAAATGTGTTCTATTTGGTAGGGAATGGAATAAGGGATAAGTATAGTTGTTGATCCACAGGTGTCACTTACTTTTTCTCACCTCCAAGCTTTTTCCTTCTTAGATTTGTGTTTGGCCCTACTGCTGAGGAAGGTAGCAGGCACTTAAAGCAATGATTCACCTTTATGACAGTCCTGATCCTTGGTACCTAGCATTCCCTTGTACAGAATATTAAAGAGTCAGAGAGGTTTCCCTTTGCCTTTTGGGAAGTAGTATGGTCTGGTGGACGAAAGAGTTGAATTTTCACTCAGAAAATCTGGGTTCAAATTGAAATGAATGGAAGGCCTAAGAGAGTTTCTGGGTAACTGATAATCAGTTTATTAATTAGACTAACTGATAATAAATTGGTCAGTGATTTCTCTCAGTGGAGAAATCACTGAATGCTTAAATGAAAAAGGAGGTGCCTTTGACAACTGAAAATCAACCTTGATTAGTGAATAGTTAATGAGGGTGTGCATATTAATGAAGAGATGGGTTAAAAGCTTTCAGCTCCCCCTACTGAGAAGTGACTTGATCTTGAGACTCAGCCATCTCCAACAATTTCTATAAAGGAATCCATCTCTATCCAGACCACTCTGATTGTTCATAAGCTGATTCCTTTAGACTCTTAATGGAAGGATTTAACATGACATGGAATCATTTCCCAAGTGGAAGAATTCACCTAGATTAGATTCTGTAAGGTCTTCTAGTTCAGTGGGATCCTCTCAAGATTGCAGAGCATATATCCAAATGATTTAAACAGTTTCATTTATCAGCAAAACCCTTCAGAGATTGACTGACCAATAAGGGGTGGGGTTGAGTCTCTGAATGAGGAAACAGAAAAGAAAAACCTCAGTCCTAATTTAAGAATTTTTATTAATATAATAAGAAAATAATCACTTTTCTCAAAATATTGATTGTAAGAATTACTTGCTTTGTGATTTGAGGCAAGTTGCTTGAATTCTCTCAGAGCCCAATTCATCCATAGGACTGCTTTATTTAGATTCTGTGTCTACTTCAGACAGCTGACTGTTTTTGATTTGTTATCTCACTCTTGTTTTGAGTTTGCATTTAACCCATACCAGATTAAAGAAAGTCACTGAAAAATTTTCATTTATAAACTATTGAAATAGATTGCATATCATTTAATTTTTGAAGGGGAATAAAAATAAAGGAATAAAAAATTATATTATACTTAGTGTGTGCCAGGGATAATGCTAAGCATTTTACAAATATTATTTTACTTGATGCTCACAGCAACCCTGCAGAGTAGGAACTATTATCCCCATTTTGCAGTTGAGGAAACTGAGGCAGAGACTAAGTGACTTGCCAGGGTTACATAAGTAGTAAGTATATGAAGTCAGACTGGAACTCGGGTCTTCCCAACTCTAGGTCCAGCACTCTATTTCTTGCATCACTTAGTTTCCTAGGCACTTATTTTGATAATGATTTTGAAACTTCATATATGTAAATACACACAGATATTCTGATTTGAGTATACATGGCAAGGACTCCTTATGCAATTTTAGTTCCCCCACTGTGTTATTCTGAGACAAAAGAATCATTAGCTATTTTAATTCTCAGCATAAATTTCTTGCTGAATAATGAATAAAGTTTTGACACTTGACACTGTTTCTTTCTGTATACACGTGTGTGTGTGTGTGTGTGTGTGTGTGTGTGTGTGTGTGTGTGTGTAATATATACGGAAGAAACCTTATATATGTTTGTCTTTATGGATGTATATCTCCAGTTTAGTATTCAGTATGCATGCTAGTCTTTCTTGCTAAATATCCTATTAATTCTAAGGCATCTTGTACTAAGTATTATGTTCTTTTGATAGATGTAACACTTGAGAGGTGTCCTTTTAAAATAGAACTTTCTAAGACATTTAGTAAAGAAAATTAGTGTATAATCTAACCTTATATTAGAGAAAAGAAATTTTTAAATAGGGCTTTCTGGAAGACATTTAGCTAAAATTAGCTAGCTAAGCCAGCCTTAAATTAGAGAAAAATAAATTCGAGACTTTTAGAAACTCTACCAGAAGGAGAAAAAAGGATAATAGACTTTAAAATGACTTCAGAGGGGTATCATTTATTTGCCTTTTTAGGAGTATGTGGGGAGTTTTATATCAGATAGGATTACCTGGTAAATCAAATTTATGAAAGAGAAGATAAAATAATCCCCCCTCCCCCTATTTCTCAACATTTGAAAATATTGGCAACAGTTCTTACTTAAATCAGTGTTAAAATTTGTAGACGAGATTGCTGATTTTGTTCTGTTAACTTCCTGACTTCTTCCAGTCTATATAGTAAACAGACAGTTCAATTCAAATAATGTTGCTATGCTTGATTTAAACTTAGCATGAAGAAGTTACAATCTTATTAATACTATTTTATACTTTTATTTCCTAAACTATATAAAAAAAGAAATACTAAAGTTCAAAAATTGGATAAGATGTTTTGTTCATAAATTAACAAACAAAAAAGAGCATTTCCTTGAACATAACAGAATTCAAAAAGAGGTTTGAATATGAAACTGAATATCTATTTCATACCTTTTCTTTTCTTTAAAAGTAGGTAATAAATTTTCTAAAATTATCCTGGATTTATGTATATCCTTCTGGACTTCTTTCCATTCTCTTCTGTGTGTTAAAAAAAATTACAGTACCTCTCTTTTTTGCATCACTATTGCTACCTTTCCTCCCCTCTTTTCTCCATATCATGTACATGTTCTTAATAACATTTCCAAATAGTTTCATTGAATAAGTAGAATCTTCACATTTAGCACAAGACAAGAACATTTTCTCAATGGCATAGCTACTCATTTGATTCTTTTAGCATGATTGATGATTTCTGAAGGAAACTTGGGAGAATCTCAGTATTTGGAGAATCAGGGTGGAAAGGAAGAATGTGTAACATGCTCAAACCACACTAAAGCCTGTAGGGGTAGAAAGGATGACTCTCCTGCTCAAAGTCAGTGATTTCTTTAAAAAAAATAATTTTTTTAGCTGAATGAAGTATTTGTCTATTCTTTGAAGATTGGACACTGGAAGTGAGGGTATTTAAGAGGAAGCAAGGAATATAATCAATATATCAAGAAATATTTCATTCACTAACTTCTAGTAACAGATAAATATTTAGTCAAGCCTTAGGAAACTGCTGTAATTTGGCCCAAATTTCACATGGCACTCTCTAAAAATAAATTTATTTATTTATTTATCTGGCTAGCTATTATTTGTTTGCTTGTTTGCCCATTTATTTATTTATTTGTTTGTTTTTGTGTTTTGCGGGTTTTCCCCTAATTTTGCTTCCCTCCCCCCAGCCCCCACAGAAGCCAGTCTGTTAGTCTTTACATTGTTTCCATTATATGGCACTTGATAATCTAACAATATTTTTTAATAATCATTGGTAAAAGTTATGCTATTCTCTGTCCACAGCTATTCTTTACCCCACAGTTTATATTTTCCTCTTTCTTTACAGGTGGATCATACAATAATAATGTACTTAATTGGCCCAGATGGTGAATTTCTGGATTATTTTGGCCAAAACAAGAAGAATTCAGAAATAGCTGGTTCAATTGCTGCACACATGAGGGATCACAAGAAGAAACACTAAAATAATGCTACTCTTGTTGCAGTGATATTTTCTTACTAGTAAGAGAACTTTATCTCCCTTAGGAGATGGTGTATATGATTTTCAGCTCCTCCAAAATCCTATACTCTGACTACATTGAACTTCGTCCTTTCCAAAGCAGGAAGAAGAGCAAGCCAAGTTTGCTCAATTCTTTGAATTGTAATAATTAAAACAGGAAATATCTCAAGAAATACTTTTCATTGTAATCCTGAAGTATATGGAGAGATTGAAGGAACAACTAGTGATGGATTAAAATCATAGGTTTAATTTATTCCCAGATACTTGAGGCCCTATCAGAGCCCTATATTTCCTCTTGCTGACCTCCCGGCTTCACAGACACTTCAGAATTGTGGAAAATTATTTCTAGAGAAAAAGATGTTAACCTTCATTGTACTAGTTCTGATTTCTGGTGGTTGTTAAAAAAAATAATAATTTTACTGGGACCATAATTGGGCAAAGGCAGTTTTTGTATTTTAAAAACAGGTCTATATCAATTGATCTAGGGAGGGAAAGCTGATAGGTTTACACACACACAAACACACACACATTAGTTGGGAATGATGTCTTAGGTTCTTTCGTTAGAAATAAAATAGAGTTATAATTGTAAATAATGATTTGCCATGTATAATTATATTGAGTGTAAAATAAAGATATTCACTTCTTTTTTGTGTATTGTAGGCTCAGGTTTTGGGGGGTTTTTTTTCAATTCTATAAAAGAACCACGGTCTTAGTTCTTGTAGGTAAATATTTGAGCCTAAATTGGCAACATACTGCTCTAGGGATAGCAGGTTATGTTACTAGGATTAAGAAGATGTGAAGATTTTAACCTCACTTTCATGCAACTGAATCTATTCAGAGCCAAACATAACCTAAGGGTTGAATAATTAAATTTATCATATGAACAATTAAATTTTAGCCTGAACTTCTAGAATTCACTTTTTTCTGGGCCCTCAGACTTCACTCTCAAATTACTTTTCATCTCCAAGAGATCTTTTGGGAATGTTGATGAAATCTCCTAATTTAAAAAAAAGGTATAATGAAAATACCCTCTAAAGACATTAATTTTGGAAAAAAGACATTAATTTATCAAGTCATCAGCTCCTCACCCATTCATAGAACAACAAGATACTAGACATCCTCTAACATCTTGGGAGGAGGCATAGGAACTATTTGAGTTCAATAATGTCTGAAAAACCTATTCACCGTGAATTTGTTAATTCAATTCCTTATCTGATTTTCCTGAATATCATGACATCCTTACATCATTATTAGGACTTTGAATGGTAGGATCCTTAATCAAATAATACTGTTAGTAAACTCTTTTCTTTCTTAATCTTTTAATCTTTCAAGCACCTTGGCAAAACTGATGACAGTAATAGTTTTCTCATTCTTAATATGCCTCAGCTCCTGATATACCCTCCCCTCCCACTGTGGCTTCTTCAGCCTAGGCCTCTTAATTTCATTCTGTATCTCCGGATACTTCTGGAAATATAATTATCTTCCTCACAGAAGATTCTTCTTCACCATCCTTTCTAGTACAAGGCACACTTTCTCCTATTTTCCCAGTGCTTTGGGCCAAAAGGAAAAATAAATAAGCTTCTTGGCGCCCCTTTGCCAGTTTTAAATCCTCTATTACCATAATAATTCACCTAAGGTATTCATTCTAATTTGGTTATTGTACTCAAAATTATTGTTGCAGTTATCTACCAAACATGAGTTACTTCCTAGCATTTTTAAAAGTATTTAGTACATGATACAGTCCTCTGGGGACAATCACCTCTCTTGCAGGTTGTGAGTACCATGTGAAATAATATTTTTAAAGTGTTAAGCACAGTGTTTAAGCAACTGGGGTTTTTTTTTTTGAAAGATTTTATTTATTTTGAGTTTCACAATTTCCCCTGCATTCTTGCTTCCCACCCCCCATAGAAGGCATTCTGTTAGTCTTTACATTGTTTTCATGGTATACATTGAGTTGAATGTGATGAGAGATAAATCATATCCTTAAGGAAGAAAAATAAAATATAAGAGCAAAATTACATAATAAGATGAAGGGTTTTTTTCTAAATTGAAGGTGATAGTCTTTGGTCTTTGTTCAAACTCTTTCTCTGGATACAGATGGTATTCTTCATTGCAGATAGTCCAAAATTATCCCTGGTTATTGCACTGATGGAATGAGCAAGTCCATCAAGGTTGATCATCACCCCCATGTTGCTGTTAGGGTGCGGGGGTCCAGCCTCCATGGGGTTCGTGGAACCTGACAGGAGGGATAGAGTAGGCGAAATGAGTTGAGTCAACAAGTGGGTAAAGGCAGGAGCCGGTTGACTGATTGTCAGCTTAGATTTATTTTTATAGTCTCAAAATCGTATGAAACAAGCAAACTAAAATCATTTCCTTGGTTACAAAAGTATACAATTTTCATCATTAATCACATAGTTCATATGGTTACAAGTTTGATCATGTAGTGGTTACAAGTGTGATTATCAATTATGTAGTTAATTTTCTTGTCCCTGCTCAGACCGTGATGACCTCAACCTGCCTGTTGCCTAGTTTGTTGCTGCATAGTAAAGTTATTAATTAAGCAGAACTTTCCTTATAATAATCTTTGATATAATTTGTTTAATGGAATGCATCTACGTTTTTGTGTGGCATATGTAATGTTTTTCGATATGCTCCCTTGACAACCTATAGTGAGGGTAGTTATGTTTGTCCACCTGTCCATTGACTCCTTCAATAACTAATTTTCCTTTCAGCCCTTGTTGGTAGATGCTACAGTTTCTATGGTTTATTCTTTCCCAATAAACTAAGGCTGTTAGAGTTCACATATTGATTATCTATACTAACTATTCTCCCTCCATCTTTATCATATATTCCTGTGTATGATAAGGGGGGCAAAACTGTTAAATTTCGCTGGAATTCTATCTGGTTTCCCTGTATATATTCTGACATCTCCCTGGAACTCCCAGTGCTGTATCTTCCAAAGATTTCATAATGTTGAAGCCTTTTGTATGTCTCAGGGAGAGGCAGTCCTGTTAAATTTGGACAGAGTTCACAATCTGTTTTATTCAAGGAATTTCTCTGAAATTCTTCCTTTATAGTCATTCCACTATTAGGATGAGTAAGTTTTATAATCAATAATGGACCTATAAATATAGGTATACATGGAATCCCTATATATATTGAAGGAAATGTTGTTCCATCAGGCAATGTGACTGCCTTGAGTCTTGCTGCTACTGTGTCAAACAGCTTAGAGACCCTGACTCCCAAGATTAGGGTGTACAATGTTTTTCAGGTCCTGCTCATCTCACTCAGTATCAGTTCATGCAAATCCTTGCAGGTTTCCCTGAATTCCCATCCCTCCTGGTTTCTAATAGAACAATAGTGTTCCATGGCATACATATGCCACAGTTTGTTAAGCCATTCCCCAATTGAAGTACATTCACTTAATTTCCAATTCTTTACCACCACAAGCAGAGCTACTATGAATATTTATATATAAGTGATGTTTTTACCCCTTTTTCATCATCTCTGGAGGAAATAGACCCAGTAGTGGTATTCAGCTGGATCAAAGGGTATGCACATTTTTGTTGCCTTTTGGGCATAATTCCAAATTGTTCTCCAGAAAGGTTGGATGAGTTCACAGCTCCACCAACAATGTATTAGTGTCCCAGATTTCCCACATCCCTCTCAACATTGATCATTGTCCATTCTGGTCATACTGGCCAGTCTGAAACGTGTGAGGTGGTATCTCAGAGAGGTTAAGCAACTGTTAAATACATAGTTGATGCTGCATAATTATTCCATTTTTCACCCTGTAATTCTAATTTTCAACCTCATATTTGGAGATTTCAGCATATAAATGTTCTCTTAAGCACTGCCTGTGGTTTCTATGACCTATATTTTCACTATACCTCAGCTATATAATTGGGCTCACCTTGTTGCTATCAGTCATACCCTTGATCCCACTATCACTCATGTCATACATATATCCCAAACCAGTAACAAAATCTCCATCGAAAGTCTCATTACTCCAGCTCTCCCTCTGATTTATTCCTAAACCAGTGCTCCATGCTCACCCTAAACTTCATTCACTCCATTCTTTCCTGTTTTCCCAATTGTTGGAATTTAGTCCAACTCTTCTAATTTGAAAGTCTCACTGTCTTCTTTAGGATTATAGGTTCAGGGAGGTGATGTCATGACATGCAAGTAAATTGGATTTGAAAGAGAGGGTGCTATGCTATAAGCCTCAACTTTCTCCTCTGCAACCCGCTAGGTCCAGTGACCAGATATGAATCAGGAGGACTGGAAATGGCCCTGGATTCGAGGCAGTATGGGTTAAGTGACTTGCCCAAGGTCACACAGCTAGTATGTTTCAAGTGTCTTGAGGTCAAATTTAAACTCTTCCCATCCTGACTCCAAGGCCAGTGCTCTATCCATTGTACCACATAGATACCCATATTATTTCATCAAGTTATATAACGTATCACCTTGATAATTTAATTGACATAGCAATGCTATTTTCTTTTTTGTTGTTGTTTTTAAAATACTATGTTTTCCAAGTATATACAATAGTAGTTTCTCTCATTTTTTGGTAAGGTTTTGAATTTTATAATTTTTTCCCCACTCTCCCTTCCTGCCTCTCAGTCCTCCACATAAGGCAGTCTGATAATCTTTACATTGTTTCCATGTTATACATTGATCAAAATTGAATGTTTTGAGAGGAAAAAAATATCCTTGACAAAATATTAAAGATAGCAAAATTATAGCACATAAAACAACTTTTAAAACAAATTGAAGGTCTTTGGTCTTTTAACTCCACAGTTCTTAGGATACAGATGGTATTCTCTGTCACAGATACCCTAAAATTGTATCTTATTATTGCACTGATGGAATGAGCAAGCCCATTAAGGTTGATCATCGTCCCCATGTTGCTGTTAGGTTGTACAATGTTCTTCTGGTCAATGCTATTTTCTTATATGATTTTCTCAAAAATTGAAAAATTCCTTTAAAATTTCAATTCAGCACTTAGTGTGTGCAAGGTACTGCTATTTGGGTATGTAACAATATCAAGACAATTTATAAATCAGTAAACTTTATAGTCATCCTTCTTCAGCTCCCTTAATAAGCAGCTGTATTACTTATAAAAAGTTATAAATTAAAAAGGGTAGTTGTCTCAGTGGGATCTTCTCAAGAAGGTAAAGAATTTACTAAAAGAATATTTCCATGTAACTTGAGAGGTCTTAACTGAATCTGAAATGCCAAGTAGATTAAAAAAGATTGTCTGTTTTAAGTCATCAAACATTTGCCTGGATCAGTTTGCACTAAGTGTGTTGTATGGGCTGATAAGTTTGAACATTCATTCTCAGCTGTTGCAGGTTAGGTGTTGGGTAATCATCCTGAAAAGGATGCAGCAGCTTTTTTTTGGGGGGGGGGGAGTCTTCTGCCTTAACTATTCCAGTATCAAGTTTGAAGGGATTGAAAGGTGACATTTGTAGAATGTTAGAACCAAAGGACATTAGAGATTATTCAGTCCAATCCCCTCATATTACACATGAGGAAATACACCAGCGAAATAAAGTGATTTGCCAAGGCTTTAGATCATGTAGCAGATTGATGTCAATTAAGTTCTTTTTCACTATATCATCCCAAAGAATTTACTAATTTTGCAAAATAATAGAAAAGTGAAGAACTGGCTTAAAATCAAAGTAGTAAGGAGTAAAGCTGAGATTTGAACTCATTCTTTTTCCAAATCCAGAATCTCTTATCATTTCTGCTTTTTTACTGCTGAAACTTATGGAACCACTGTTTCCATAGGCAATGTTACCATCAATTTCGGGGGGGGGGTATTAAAGTTGCTCTAGACCTCACTGGGAGATTGATTCATGACTTCCAGCTCTCTTTACAAACAGATCCCAACATAAAAATGAATTAGGTTCCAGATTAGTTCACAGAATTCCATTGAACTGATAGAATTTGATTGCAGAAGTGACTGACATCATTTATTCTAAGAAATAATGTAACCAAAATGACTATAGGATAAACAATAAAAAGTTGCTTACAATAATCCAATTGGTATTTTAATATTTATTTCAATTATTCTATGTAGCACATATAAATATTACCATTTCAGTTATTATTTTTAGTAGAAAAATGTAATAAGGGTTTAAAAATGATCATTAATGCCTTATCCAGTGTAGTAATTTTGGCCAAGAGAACATGATGGCTCCCTTTCAATGGATCAGTGAGGAGCCCCTTCATTGCATAACAGACCAGTCATTTATATGCTCAGTCATTCATGAGTTGGGTATAAACTTTATATATAAAAATAACTATAATCAGTTTTTTCTGACTTCATTCCCTCACTTCTTTGCAGAATATCTACTCTCCCAGTTGGGTAAACCCTAAATATGAGATATGATCTGAAAAACCTTTGTGTGCTTTCATATATATTTGTACAATGAGAAATTAGACAATTTTAAAAAAAGGAAATGTTATTTGTCCCCACATGAACTTCTTTTTACTTAACAACTGATCTTAAGAATGATTGCCCAAGAACTCATCTGGGCAGCCCAGCTATACCCTTGCAGTTAAGTAATTCATTTTTAGCCCATTTTGGTCTCATGGAATTTATACCTCCTTATCGAACTAGCATCTATCTCCATCATAGAAAATTTTCTCTCCTGAACCCATTGAGACTCTTGAAAGAAACTTAATATGAGAATCTGAGACAAAGACTAGCTAGGCATTGGGAATATATTTACTCTATGTCTTTGTATTTATCCTTGGACTCAGGCTGTAATGTACTCTGTCCTCTGATCTCTTAATCAGTTTCTTTTTAAAGTATCCATCAAGAGCGGCTAGGTGGAGCAGTGGATAAAGCACTGACCCTAGAGTCATGAGTACCTGGGTTCTTCTGTCTTAGACACTTAATAATTGCCTAGCTATGTGGCCTTGGGCAAGCTACTTAACCCCATTTGCCTGGCAAAAGCTTAAAAAAAATTAAAAAAAATAAAGTATCCATCAATTCCATCTATTTAGGAAAAAAAATTCTGAACAGATATCCAATTCCGCAATCTTGTTAGTATTCCTCTTGTAGTAATCATCTCAGTTGGACATCTTACACAGAATATTTAGAGAGGAAATAAGTACAAATAAATCTAAATAAGCAGTTCTTTGGTCTTAGCAGGAGAGTAAGAAGATTCCATATCAATACTATAATAGGAAGAGGTTTATTTGATAGAGATGCCTTGATGAGCTCAGGGATTCTTTGTTACTTCTGGACTCCTCAGAGTTCAACTTCTCCAAAAAGGGCTTTGACTGGACACACTGCTCCTGATTGTCATATGTTCTATAAAAGGATCCAAAGCTTTAATTGAACTAGGCATCACTGGTATTTTGATGAGGTCTGAGAGAAAAGTTGTCTCTTGTTCCAGTTGTATTTTTGGAACTGGAATCCTCAGCTTCTGTTCTTATGCTCTGAGATTATTTCTGCACCTAGATCTGCTCTTCATTTTCTACCTAGGGTTGTACTTGTGGGGAGACACAAGTAGCATTCAATTAAGCAAAGGAATCAATCAACAATTATTAAGTACCTATTTTGTTTAAGTATTTAAGTCTTATAGGAAAAGAATTAGGAGAAAGTACTGTCTCCAAAACTCAGGGAGAAGAGAATATCCAGAAGGTGATTAACAATCTAACATGTAAGGTAAAATACATAAGGACTGAGAAAAGATGTCTTGCACATACATTTCAGGGAAATTAGCACTATTGGAGACATACTGTGTATGTGTTTCTGAGAGTCAAAATATTTTCAGTAGGTTGGGTCTGAGAACATGGTTCTTAAGAATTACCTAATCCCTTCCACTATCTACCCTTAAGAGTATAACCTAATTTCTAACAAAGAGTTGGCCGTTCTTATCCAAACCAATTCTTCTATAGGTGTTCTTTGTTTCATCCCTTTCGATTTTCTCTAGGAAATTCAAATCAAATTCAAATCATCATTAAGCTTTCCTTCTCTACTATTCTCTTCCCTTATTGCCTTCAAGCATGCCCCTGAATTCATTTCTAAATCTAAAGTTCATTTCTAACCCTAAATCTATTTCTGATTCTAAATTCTAACCCACACCCCACTCTTAAATTTAAAAAAAGTTCCCCAGAAGATTCAAATATTCTTTTCAATAACCAATTGACATATTGTGACACTTTGTGACAATTTTAAAAAATTACAGAAGACATAGTTTCTGGGTAATTTAATCATTTTATCAATAATACTGGTATCTTAATAAAATTTAACCATTTGAAAAGTTCTCTTAAACCAAAGATTTATAATGGCAGTGGACTCACAGTTTATATGTTCTTTGAAGAGTAGGTAATTCCCAAGGAATGACAATTAACTTTTCATTGGTTAACACAATGGGAGATGGGCTATAGTAAAATGAGGATCTTGGGGGGTTCATGGCCCAATTTCCATATTACTTGTTAAGACAAAAGATAGAATCAACACATCCCAGACCTGTCTAGGCAAATACAATGAACAGGAATAAACCCATTAACCCAAACTTAGAATTTTTTTTATTGTCCATTAAGATCTTGACCTGGGTCCCTATAATTTCTGAGTGTGTTGGCAAGTAGATTTTCAATTATTTTATACTGTGTAATTATTTTTCTTTAATCTTTTCATTTTTATTTAAGGCAATGGGGTTAAGTGACTTGCTCGAGGTCATATGGCTTTGCAATTATGAAGTGTCTGAGGTTGGATTTGAACTCAGATCCTCCTGATTCCATGACTGGTGCTCATCCATTTCACCCCCTGTCTGTAATTATTTAAAAAGAAATTCTCTCTATCTGTTCCTGCTGGGTTTTGTTAGCAATATGCAGAAATGCTATTGAATTGATTCTATCCCTACAGCTTTGCTGAATATTTAAACTCAATTAGTTTTATATCTATCAGTATATCTGTGCATATGCAAATACGTAAACTCATACTTGAATTTATCAGTTCTTTCTCAAGAGAAGAATAGCATCTTCCTTAATAGGTAATTTATAGTTGATTTGAATATTTATAATACTCAAAATAACTTAGTCATTCACTGTTATTCTTTGAATAATATTGCTATCACTGTACAAAGTGTTCTCTTGATTTCTTTCACTTCTTTCTTTTTTATTTCATGTCTTTCCATGTTTTTCTAAAATGAACCAGCTCATAATTTCTTATAGCATAGAAATATTCTCTCACAATTGTATACCACAACTTATTTAACCATTCCCGTATTGATTGCCATACCCTCAATTTTCAGTACTTTGCAATCATAAAGAAAGCAACTATAAATATTTTAGAACATATGGATTTTTTCTTTCCTTTTTCCCTTATCACTTGGGAAACAAGTCATATTGATATTGCTGAGTCAAAGGGTATGCACAGATTTAAAATTCTTTGGGCATAATTCTTGATTTCTCTCCTGATTGATGAGTTCAATTCATAGTTCTATCAACATTGAAATAATAGAGTCTCAATTTTTCTACATCTCCTGAAACATTTATCATTTTCCCCTTCTATCTTTTTTGCCAATATGATAGGTATGAGGAAATATCTCAAAGTTGTTTTAATTTATATTTCTCTGATCAATAGTAATTGAGAGCATCTTTTCATAAGACTATAGATGGCTATTCATTCAAAAACTGCCTAATCATAGCCTTTGTCCATTTATCAGCTGAGGAATAACCTATATATTCTTATAAATTTGACAAAATTTTCTATATAGTTGAAATATAAAACATTTTTGACAAACCGTCCATAAATTCTACCACCCCTGCCCCAAGTTATCCACTTTCCTTCTAGTCTTGGAAACATTGGTTTTATTTGTAAAACATGTTTCAATTGATTGTAATTAAAATTATCCCTTTTACATCTCATAGTACTCCCTATCTCTTGTTTATTCATAATCTTCTCTTATCCATAAGTCTGATAGGAAATATGTTCCATATTCTTCTAATTTTCTTATGATCTCTCCTTATATATCTATGTCATGTATCAATTTTGACCTTATCTTGGTAAATGATGTAAGATATTGGTCTAGACCCAATTTCTGCCAAACAAGTTTCCCAATTTTCTCTATAATTTTTTTAAATAGTGAATTTTTATCCCCAAAGCTAAAACCTTTACATTTGTCAAACATAAGATTAATACAGTCACTTACTGTCATTGATCCACCTTTTTATTTCTTAGCCAAAAAAACCAAAAAGCCAAATGATTTTAATTAATTACTGCTTTAAAATATGGTTTAAAATAAAGTACTGCTAAATGTTCTTCCTTACATTTTTCATTAATTAATTTGATATTCTTGACTTTTTGTTCTACCAAATGAATTTTATTATTATTTTTCTAGTTCAACAAAATAATTTTGTGATAGTTTAACTAGGATAGCTCTGAATAACTAGATTAGATAGAGCTGTCATTTTTATTTTATTGATTCTGGTTACCCATGAGCACAATATTTCTTCAATTATTTTACTCTGATTTTATTTGTATAAAAATTGTTTTATAATTCTGTTCAAGGCTTTGCCTTGGCAGCTGGGCTCCCAGGTATTTTATACAATGCACAATAACTTTAAATGTGATATCTTTTACTGTCTCTTCTTGCAGGGGCTTTTTGGTGATACTTAGAAATGATGATGATTTTTGTGGGTTTATTATATCCTCCTACTTTGATAAAATTATTTATTTTTAAACTAAGTTTTTAGGTGAATCTCTAGAATTTCCCAAGTAGGTCATCATATCATCTGTAAAAAGAGATAGTTTTATTAACTCATTGCCTATTCTGATTCCTTTGTTTTCTTTTTCTTCTCTTATTGCTATTGCTTGAATTTCTGATATAATATTGAATAATTTTGGTAAAATGGGTATTCTAGTTTCACTCCTGATCATTTACAAATAATACTTTCTGATGGTTTTAAGTAGATGGCTGTTATCATTTTATAGAAAAAACTATATTTGTGTTTCCAACTATTGTTTTAAGAGGAATGAGTATTGTATTCTATCAAAATGTTTTTCTGCATCTTCTCATACGATCATATGATTTTTGTTACTTTTCTTATCTGATACAATCTACTATGTTAATAGTTTTTCTTATGTTAAACCATCCCTTTATTACTGGGATAAATACTACTTGATCATTATCTTTGTTCTACATTATAGTGATTTCCTAGCTAGTATTTTATGTAGAACTTTTGTATCCATATTCATCAATGTAATTGATTTATAATTGTTTTCTCCTTTTTTATTTTCCTGATTTAGGTATCAGCATCATTTTTTTTTTATTAAAGGAGTTTGGTAAGATTCAATTTTACCAATTAAGCAAAATAATTTATTTAATATTGGTATTAGTTGATTTTTAAGTGTCAGATAGAATTCATTTGGTGATGATGTTTCCTCTTAGATTAGTGGAATATTAATCTTTTTTTCATTTTTAATAATTTTAAAAGGTTCATTTTATTGTTTTCCCTATAACATCAACTCATAGTTTTTATTTATTAATTCAATGGCTTTCTTGATTCAGTATTATTAATCTTGCTTTAAATTTTCAGGATTTCTATTTTGGTATATGATTGGTTTTGTAATTTGTTTTAATTACATGCTCAATCTATTGATCTAGTCTTGTTTGTCTATGAAAGCATTTAGAGATATGAATTTTCCTCTGGTTACTACTTTTGATACATCTCATTAGTTTTGATATGTTGCCTCATTGTTATAATTTTCTTTAATAAAATTATTGTTTCTCTGACTTGTTCTTTGTCCCTTTTATCGAAGATTTTATTCATCTTTATTTCTTTCTTATTTTTGGTTAGGTTTATCCAGTTCAGAGAGAGAAAGGTTGAAGTATTGTACTGTTATAGTTTTGCTGACTATTCCTATCTGCAATTCATTTAACTTTTTTTTAAATAGATGGTATAGCATTTCATTTATCTGTGTTCATTATTGATATTGCTTCATTTTCTATGGTATCTTTTATAATTAAGCAGTTTCACTGTTTGACTCTTTCAATTAAATCTATTTTAACTTTTGTTTTAGATAATGATTGCTACCCTTTGCTTTTTTTCATTAGCTGAAGCATAACAAATTTTACTTGAGCCCTTTATTTTAGCTCTTTGATTTATCTTTCATCTTTAAATGCCTTCTTTGTAAACAGTGTATTGTCAGACTTTGGTTTTTAATCCATTGTGCTTATCTATTTTTTGTTTTATGGGTGAGTCCCCTTTCCCTCCTATTTCTCGATAAGGTAAAGAATATTTTTATACCTTCTAGAAATGTTTTTCTCTTTTTAATCCATTTCTGATGAGAATAATATTCTAACACTACCAGTCCTCCACCCTCATGTAACAGTTCTATTCACACTTCATTTGTATGAGATAATTGCTCCATTTTTCCTGTTCCTACCCAATTTTATTTTTTTAAGAATCATACCATCACATTCAATTTAACCCCAAACCTTCTATCTATGTAGCTAGGTGATTCAGTGGATAGAGCACTGGGCCTTGGAGTCAGGAGGACAAGAGTTCAAATTTGACCTCAGACATTTGACTTGTACTAGCTGTGTGACCTTGGACAAATCACTTAACTCTGATTGCCTCTTATTCTGGGTCATCTCCAATTGTCCTGATTCATATCTGGACATTGGCTAGATCCAAATGGTTCTGGAGGAGAAAGTGAGGCCGGTGACTTAGCACATTCCCCCTAACTCAAATCCAATTCATGTTCTTGTCATGGCATCACTTCCCCTGATGTCATGTCTTCTTTGAAAATGAAGGAACAAAACATTATTAAACTACCCTTGACCTTATTAAATCTCTTAATAATTGATCTTTCATGTTTGCTTCCTTATGTTTCTCCTCTTTCTTTTAGATGAAAATTCCCATTCAGTTCTGTTCTTTTCCTCTCAAATACCTGAAAGTCCTTTAATTAATTAAATATCCATTTTTTTCTATTCAGTATTTCACTGAGCTTTGTTGGATAGATTATTCTTGGTTGTAAACCCAGATACATTGCTACCCAGATTCATTTCCATGCCCTTCAGTCTTTTAATGAAGAAGCTGCTAAATCTTAGAACAACCTAACTGTTGCTCCATAGTATTAAACTGGTTGTTTTTTCTAGTTTTTTGTAGTATTTTTTATTGATATTTTATTTTATTTTACCAATTACATGTTATAAAAGTTTTTCAACAATCATTCACTTGCATGTTTATGTTATACAATTTTCTTCCACTCTCCCTACCCACTCCCTCCCCTCAGTAAGTGAACAGTCTAGCCAACATTACATATTAGTCATATTAGTCATTTGAGGAATTAGATCTAAGGGAAAAGACAGAAAACCATGGGATAGAAGGAAAAACATAAGAGTAATTTTTAAAAAGTGAACTTAATATTCAATCAAATTCTGTAGTTTGGTTTTTGTTTTGTTTTCTTCAACTGGATGTGGATGGCATCATGCATAACAGATCTCCCAGGCTTATCCTAGCTCTCTGAACTACCAAGAGGAGCTGTATCCATCAAAGTTGATTAACTCACAATTTGCTATTGCTGTGTCCACTGTTCTCTTGATTCTGCTCCCTTTGCTCAGCATTTGTTCCTGTAAATCTGTTCCTGCTTCTCTGGAGTCCAACCATTCATGGTTTGTAATAGAACAATAGTATAACATTCATATACCATAACTTGTTCAACCATTCCCCAATTTATTGGCTTCCCTTCAATTTCCTATTCTTTGCCACTACAAAAAGAGCAGCTATGAATATTTTAGAATATGTGGGACTTACCCCCTTTTTATGATTTCTTCTGGATATAGACCTAGTATTAATATTGCTGGGGCAAAGCATATGATGTTTTATTTCTCTTTAGGCATAGTTCCATATTGCTTTCCCAGATGGTTAGATTAGTTCACAACTCCACTAACAGTACACCAATGTCCCAATCCTCCCATAACCTCTCAACACTGATTTTTTACCCTTTTTTGTCATCTAGGTCAATTTCAGAGGTATGAGGTGATACCTCAGAGTAGTTTTAGTTTATATTTCTTTAATGAGTAATGATTTGGAGCATTTTTATATGTGATTATATATAGTTTTAATTTCTTCATTTAAAAAATTTGTGCTTATATACTTTGACCACTTATCAGTTGGCAATGATTTGTAACCTAAATTTGATTCAATTCTCTATATATTTTAGAAATGAGACCTTTAAGGGCAGCTAGATGGTGTAGTGGATAAAGCATCGACCCTGGAGTCAAGAGGCCCTGAGTTCAAATTCAAATTCAGACATTTAATAATTACCTTGCTGTGTGACCTTGGGTAAGTCATTCAACACTGTTGCCTTACAAAAAAAAAATGAGACCTTTATCAGAGCCCCTACCTGTGAAAATTGTTTCCCAGATTTCTGTTTTCCTTCTAATCTTGGTTACATTGGTTTTTATTAGTGCAAAACCTTTTAAATTTAATAGAGTCAAAAAAGATCTATTTTGCCATTTATAATATACTCTACTTCTTGTTTGGTCATAAGCTTCCCCCCTTTCCTTAGATCTAACGATAGAGTATTTCTCGATCTCTTAATTGGTCTATGGTTCTGCCCTTTATGTCTAAATCCTGTAACTATTTGGACCTTATTTTGGTACAGAGTGAGAGGTATGGATCTATACCTAGTTTGGGAATACTGTTTTCCAATCTTCTAAAAAATTTTTGTTGAATAGTGAATATTTATCTCAAAAGTTTATGTCTTTGGGTTTGTCAAATAGTAGACCACTATAGTTATTTACTACTGTTTATTGTGTACCTGTCCTAATCCACTTGCCCATTCTTCTATTTCTTTTTTTCCCAACAATGTTTTTTGTTTTTTGTTTATTTATTTTATAGTATTACAATAATATGGTGATGAAAAAGATGAGAAATCTTAAGAATAGTGAGAGAGAGAAAAAAGTACTTCAGTCTGTGTTCAAATTCCAATGGCTTTGGCTGTGGAATGAGTTACTTTCCCCATCATAGCCACCAGAGAAGTTGCTTCAATATTTTTCCCACAGTTGCTGTCCCTAGATGTATTTCCCTCCACTCTATTCCTCCCCATTCTCATATACTCCATTCTATCTCTCCTTTCTTTCTGTCCCTGTTCAGAAGTGTGTTGTATCTCCCTCTCCCATGGTCTTCCCTCTTTTATACCTACTTCCCCCTTCCCTCTCCCATTCCCCCTTATTCCATCCCTTTTCTCTCATTTTTCTCTAGGGTAAGATAGATTTCTATACCCTATTAAGTGTGTGTGTGTGTGTGTGTGTGTGTGTGTGTGTGTGTGTGTGTGTGTCTATGTGTGTTATTTCCTCTCTGAGCCATTTCTAATGAGATTGAAGACTCACTCATTCCCCCTTACCTTCCCTGTTCTACTCCATTGCAAAACATTTTTTGACTTGCCTTTCTCTTCCTCCAAATACTTTCCTTTATCACCCACTGACTCCATCTTTTTACAATACTATACTATTATTTTCAGTTCCTTCCTGTGCCTTGTCCACATATGCTCCTTCTAACTGCTCTTATAAATAACAAAGTTCATATGAGTTATCAGTATCTTCTTCCCATGCAGGAATATAAACAGTTCAACATCATTAAGTTCCTCATAATTAGAACTTCTCATCCACCTGCACTATGGTTCACCTGAGTCCTGTACTTGGAGATCAAACTTACTGTTCAGCTCTGATTCTTTCAATAAGAAAGTTTGAAAGTACCCCATTTCATTGAAAGTCCATCTTTTCCCCTGAAAGAGGATGTTCAGTTTTATGGGATAGTTGATTCTCAATTGTAAACCAAGATCCTTTGTCTTCCAGAATATCATATTCCAATCCCTACAAGCCCTTAATGAAGACATGGCCAGATCCTGTGTAATCCTGACTATGGAGCCTCAGTAGTTGAATTGTTTGTTTCTGGCAGCTTTTAGTATTTTCACTTTGACTTGGGAGTTTTGGAATTTGGCTATAATATTCCTGGAAGTTTTTCTTTTGGGATCTCTTCCAGGAGGTGATCAGTGAATTCCCTCAATTTCTATTTTACCTTTTCCTTCTAGGATCTCAGGGTAATTTTGCTGTATTATTTCTTGAAAAATAAAGTCTAGGCTCTTTTTTTCTCATCATGAATTTCAGGTAGTCCAATAATTTTTAAATGATCTCTTCTGGTTCTGTTTTCATTTAATAAAGCAAGTAGAAGGAGCTTTTGTAGATGAAGCACAGGAGAGCTGAATTTGAAGATGCAGTATAGTGTAAAACTGGAGTCAATGGCTAAAATGGAAATGTAATGGGAGTAAGAGAAAGGAGAGGTGGAATAGGCTAAGATATTTCATATAATAAGATTTTTTTTATTACAATAGCAACAGTAGAAAAATGTGGAAGTAGCTTTTTTAATGGACTTATCCTAAAGAATGTGATCTACCAGGGTGGCTAGGTGGGCGCAGTGGATAAAGCACTGGCCCTGGAGTCAGGAGTACCCGGGTTCAAATCTGGTCTCAGACACTTAATAATTACCTAGCTGTGTGGCCTTGGGCAAGTCACTTAACCCCATTTGCCTTGCAAAAACTGAAAAAAAAAAGAATGTGATCTACCTACGACAGAGCTGGCGGTATTGGAACACAGACTGACGTGCATTTATTATTATTATTTGGGGGGGGAGATTGCAGGGCAGATGTGGTTGGGTGGCTTGCCCAGGGTCACACAGTTGAGTGACTGTTGGGTGTCTGGGGCCAGATTTAAGCTCAGTTGCTCCTGACTCCAGGTTCGGTGCACCATCCACTGTTCCACCTAGCTGTCTCCATTATTATTATTATTAGTAGTAGTAGTAGTAGTATTAGTATTAGTATTAGTATTATTATTGTTGTTGTTGTTGTTGTTGTTGTTGTTGTTATTATTTTTATTATTTTTATTTTTTCCTCTTTCCTTTACTTTATTGCTCATGAGGGTCTATATTTTTAGGGGGAGAAGGGGTATTATGTTTACTCTTAAACAAGAATATTTTAGTAATGTATAAAAAATCATGTGTACAAAAATAAAATAAATATAAATAAAATAAAATAAATAAAGAAAAATAAAAAAATAAAATAAAAATGAATAAAAATAAATAAATAAAAATTAAAAATTAAAAAAATTATTTAAGATTTTTGCCTCAATGTTCATTAGGGAGATTGTTCTATTATTTTCTTTGTCTATTTTGACTTGTCCTGGTTTAGGTATCAGAACCATATGGTGCCATAAAAAATAATTTGACAGAACTCTTTCGCCAATTTTTAAAATACTTTATGGAGAATTTGAATTAATTGTTCCTTAAATGTTTGATAGAATTCACTTGTAAATTCATCTGAACCTGGATATTTTTCTTAGGGAGTTTATTGATGGTTTCTTCAATTTCTTCTTTTGAAATGGAGTTAATTAAGTATGTTATTTCCTCTTGTGTTAATCTGGGTAGTTTGTATTTTTTTGTAAATATTCATCTATTTCACTCAGATTATTAATTTTTTGGCATATAATTGGGCAAAATAGTTGTTTTTTTTTAATCAGAGTAAAACAGTTTTTTCATAAAACCAACTCTTAGCTTTATTGATTAGATCAATGGTTCTTTCACTTTTATTAATCTTTCTTTTGATTTTCAGAATTTCTAATTTAAATAAGGGAACTTTGATTTGTTCTTTTCCTAGCTTTTTTTGGTTGCATCAATTCATTGATCACTTCTTTCTCTGTTTTTATCATATATAGTTATATAAAAAAAACTGCTTTGGCTGTATCACATAAATTTTTCTATGTTGTTTCATTGTTATCATTTTCTTGGATGAAATGATTGATTATTTCCATGATAATTTTTGATCCTCTCATTCTTCACGAATTTGCATGCCATCCTGGCCCAGAGGCCATACTAATCTTCTCTGTATTGTTCCAATTTTAGTATATGTGTTGCTGAAGCGAGCACAATCCTCTCATTCTTTAAAATTACTTTATTTAATTTCCAATTAAGTTTTGGTTTATCTTTCCATGACCCTTTATTACATGTAATTTTTACTGCATTATGATCTGCAAAGTATGCATTTATTATTTCTGCCTTTCTGCATTTGATTGTAAGATTTTTATGCCCTTGTACATGATCAATTTTGATATAGGTGCCATGTACTGCAAAGAAAAATGTATATTCTTTTCTATCCCCATTCAGTTTTCTACAGAGGCCCAGCATATCTAAGTATTCTAAGATTTTATTCACCTTCTTAACTTGCATCTTGTTTATTTTCTTTTTTTTTGGCAAGGCAATGGGGTTAAGTGACTTGCCCAAGGTCTCACAGCTAGGCAATTATTTAAGTGTCTGAGGCCAGATTTGAACTCAGGTCCTCCTTGTACTCTATCCATTGCACCACCCAGCTGCCCTACTTCTTGTTTATTTTTATTTTTTTATTAGATTTATCTAATTCTGAGAGAGAGGTTGAGGTCCTCTTGTATTATGGTTTTTCTGTCTTTGTCTCCTTTTAGAATTTTGATGTTATTCCACTAGATGATATATGTTTAATAATGTTTCAACTTCATTTACTATAATGACTTTTAAGAATATTTAGTTTGGGGGCAGAGACAAGATGGTGGTGTGAAGACAGCATTTCCCAGGAACTCCAACCCCACAACCCCACAAAAAACAAAAGATGTCTCTAACCAAAATTTAGAGGAGGCAGAACCCACAGAAAGACTGAATGATACATTTTCCCAGTTCAAAATAACTTAGAAGTTCCACAGTAAAGGTGTGTTTCACCAGGATCAGGCTTTGGAAAAAAAGCCACAGTGCAGCCCAGCCTAGCCCAGAGATCACCTGCAACAGCTTGAAGGGATGGTTGAGAGAACTCTACTGCACCTGGGTGAGTGTGGCGTAAGGAGCACAGCCACAGAATCTGCAGCAAGAATGGGGAGAAAGCAGCCTGCACCCCCAGAGACAGTAAGGGGAGTTTGAAGAGGTTTCTCTGCTCTCCCTGGGGTAGGACTCTGTTGTTTGCTTACACTCACATGTTGTAGTTTGGCCTTCCATACTAAAGAACCAAGCTGGATTCCCTCCTTATAGCCCCAGGGCAGGGGGAAGTCCAGGGCCTATCTACATATCAAAGCACAGACTAGAGAGCATAAGACTTTCAAGGAATAAAGGTCCCAGTGAGGTGGCCCAAAAGAAAACCAACAACCCCAAAGCCTTGGAAGTGCTGTAATTAGTCTTGGGCTGAGGAAATGAGTAAACAACAGAAAAAGAAGAGTCTGACCATAGAGAATTACTTTAGTCTCATGGAAGAACAAAACACATACTCAGATGATGACCAAAATTAAAGTTTCCATATCCAAAAGCTCCAAGAGGAATAGAAAATGGGCTCAGACTATGGATGACCTCAAAAAAGACTTTGAAAAGCAATTAAGGGAGGTGAGGAAAAATTGGGAGGAGAAATGAGAGTGATGCAGAAAAATCATGAAAACCAAATCAAAAACTTGGTGAAAGATATACAAAAAATACTGAAGAAAATATTATATTAGAAACCAGTTTAAGCCTAATGGAAAAAAAGCAAAACAAAAGGTAAATGAGGAGAAGAATGCCTTAAAAAAGCAGAACTGGCCATCTGGCAAAGGAGATAAAAAAGCTCTCTGAAGAAAATAACTCCTTCAAATGCAGAATGAAACTAAAGGAAACTGTTGACTTTGCAAGAAATCAGAAAGAAATAAAACTCTTGCAAAAAAAGCCAAAAATTAGAAGAAAATGTGAAATATCTCATTGGAAAAACAACTGACCTCAAAAACAGATCAGAAAAAATAATTTTAAAATGATTGGGCTATCTGAAATCCAAGACCAGAAGAAGAGCCTTGACTTCATTTTTCAAGAAATAATACAGCAAAATTGTCCTGAGATCCTAGAAGCTGAGGTTAAAATAGAAATAGAGAGAATTCCCCAGTCACCCCCTGAAAGAGATCCCAAAAGAAAAACTTCCAGTAATATTATAACCAAATTCCAAAACTCCCAAATCAAAGAGAAAATTCTAAAAGGTGCCAGAAACAAGCAATTCAACTACAGAAGCTCCATAATCAGTATTATACAGGATCTGGCAGCATCTACATTAAGAGTTTGTAGGGATTGGAATATGATATTCCAGAAGGCAAAAGATCTTGGTTTACAACTGAGAATCAACTACCCAGCAAAACTGAACATCCTCTTTCAGAGGAAAAGATGGACTTTCAATGAAACAGGGGACTTTCAAACTTTCCTATTGAGACGACAAGAGCTGAAAAAAAAGTTTGATTTCCAAGTACAGGACTCTGGTGAACCATAGAGGGAATGGAAGAGAGGGACTAACTATGAGGAACATGATGATGTTGAACTGTTTGTATCCCTGCATGGGAAGAAGATATTGATAACTCATAAGTACTTTCTCATTTATAACAGCTCTTAGAAGGAGCATATATAGAGAGGACATAGGAAGGAGCGGAATATAATGGTATGATGTGGTAAAGGGATGGAGTCAGTGGGTGATGTGGGAAAGTACTGGGAGGAAGGAAAAGGAGATGAAGAAGCAGCTGAGAGATTTCACATAAGAGTCAAGAAAAAGCTTTTTCAGTGGATTGGAGGTGGGGAAGGCAAGGGGGAATGAATGAGCCTTCATTCTCTTAGGAAATGACTCAGGGAAGGAAACAACATACACACTTAATAGGATGAGGAAATCTATCTTGCCCTGGAGAAGCATGGGGGGAAAGGGACGGGATGAGGGGGAATGTGGGGAGGGAAGGGGGGAATAGGTGATAGAAGAGAAGGAAGATCAAGGGAGAGGGTACTCAGATGCAACACACTTTTGGACAGGGCCAGGATGAAAGGAGAGAAAGAACAGAATAAATGAGAGTGGGGAGAAATAGAGTGGAGATACAGCTAGTAATAGTAACTGAGGGAAAAATATTGAAGCAACTCACCCCAGAGACAGAGCCATTGAAATCTGAACACAGTCTGAAGTACAATTTTTTTTTCTCTCTCTCTCTATTCTTGAGGTTTCTCATCTTCTTGGGGGAGGGGGAGGAGGTTTATGTTTATTCTTATGTTTGCTCTTATAACATTCAATTTATGTCAATATATAGCATGGAAAGAATGTAGAGATTGTCAGACAGCCTTGGGAGGAGGGGGGAGGGGAAATTGTAGAATTCAGAGCCTTGAAAAAAATAATGGCTATATATTACTATTGTATATAATTGGAAAACAACTAAAATCTTAAAATGTTAAAAAAAATAAATTGTGGAAGGCTCTTTGCTCCTTAGATGTTAAAAAAGATGTAGTTTCCTTATCCCTTTTAATGAGATCTATTTTTGCTTTTGCTTTATCTGAGACCAGAATCACTACTCCTGATTTTTTACTTCTGCTGAAACATAATATATTTTGCTCCAGCCTTTTACTTTTACCCTTTGTTTATCTTTGCTTCAAATGTTTTCCTTATAAACAAATATTTTAGGATTCTGGTTTTTAATCCATTCTGCTATTCATATTCTGGTTCATGGGAGAGTTCATCCCATTCATGTTTATAGTTAAGATTGCTCATTCTTATTTCCCTCCATGCTTTCTTCTCCTGTTTGTACTTTTCTTTTTCATTTCCTCTTATTCCTCCTCATCAATGTTTTGCTTCCTCATCCCTTTAACTTTTCTGTTAAATTTTAACTTTATCTTCCCTTTTTGTCAGTCCCGTCTTCCCTTTTTTCCCTTTCTACCCCTCCCCCACTTGTATTTTCCCAAGTTACAAAATTTCCCTCCACCCTCCCTTCCCCCCCCCTCCTGAATAGAGAACAGTCAAGTTAGTACTTTACATACATATTTTGTTAAATATATTTACAAATTAGTAATTTTTGACATGAGGAATTAGGATTAAGGGAAAGAGATATATAACAGATAATTTTTATAAAGTATTCCCCAGATTTGGAAGGGTTGGGTTTTTTTCTGCATATTTTGCTTTGTTGTGTTTTGTTTTTCCTTCCTCTGGTTGGTGATAATATAGTCCATAACCAGTCAAATACAGTTATCCTAGCTCTCTCTGGGCTGCTGAGAAGAGCTGCTTCTCAAGGATGTTCATCTCATAATGCTGTTGGTGTGTACATTGTTCTCTTGGTTCTACTCCCTTTGCTCAGCATCAGATCCCATAAGCCATTCCATGCTATTCTAGAGTCCGACCCTTTATGGTTTCTTATAGAACAATAGTATTCCATAGCATTCATGTACTATAACTTGTTTAATCATTCCTCAATTGATAGACATCCCCTCAATTTCCAATTCTTTGCCACAACAAAAGAGCTGCTATGAATATTTTGGAACACATAGGACTTTTCCTAATTTTCATAATTTCTTCTGAATATAGAGACTTAGAACTGGAATTGTTGAGTCAAAGGCAATGAACAGTTTTATTACTCTTTGGGCATAGTTCATATTGTTCTCCAGAATGGTTGGATCCATTCACAATTCCACCAGCAATGCAACAATGTCCCAGTCCTTCCACAACCTCTCCAATGTTGATCATCTTCCCCTTTTCTCCTCTTGGCTAATCTAATAGATGTGAGATGATATTTCATTGTTGTTTTAATTTGCATTTCTCTAATTTGGAGCATTTTTTTCATAGGATTATATATAGCTTTAATTTCTTCCTTTGAAAACTGTCCAAATCCTTTGACCATTTATCATTTGGGGAATGACTTATGATCTTATAAATTTGATGCAATTCTCTATATATTTTAGGGTTTTTTTAGGTTGTTTTTTTTTTGCAAGGCAAATGGGGT
This sequence comes from Macrotis lagotis, assembly GCF_037893015.1. Classification (NCBI taxonomy): domain Eukaryota; kingdom Metazoa; phylum Chordata; class Mammalia; order Peramelemorphia; family Peramelidae; genus Macrotis; species Macrotis lagotis. The sequence goes on along the minus strand of NC_133659.1, from coordinate 231,106,206 downwards.
TAAGTGGATTGCCCAAGGCCACACAGCTAGGTAATTATTAAGTGTCTGAGACCATATTTGAACCCAGGTACTCCTGACTCCAAGGTGGGTGCTTTATCCACTACACCACCTAGCTGCCCCAAGAAATGAGACCTTTACCAGAACTCCTGGTTGTGGAGATTGTTTCCCAGCTTTCTGCTTTCCTTCTAATTTTGGCAATATTGATTTTATTAGTGCAAAACCTTTTTAATTTAATATAGCCAAAATCATTTACTTTGCAATTTAAAAATCTGCTCTAATTCTTATTTGGTCATAAATTTATCCCCTTTCCATAGATCAGATAGATAATTTTTTAGTCTATTAATTTAAGCTATGATATAGCTCTTTATGTCTAAATCCTGTACCCATTTTGACCTTAATTTGATACATGGTGTGAGATGTGGTTCTGTGCCTAGTTTTTGCCATACTATTTTCCAGTTTTCCAAACAATTTTTGTCAAATAGTGAGTTCTTATCCCAGATACTGATGTCTTTGGGTTTGTCAAATAGTAGATTGCTGTAGTCATTTACTGCAGTTTCTTTTGAACCTATCCTAATCCATTATTCTATTTCTTTTGCAAGGCAATAGGGTTAAGTGACTTGCCCAAGGTCACACAGCTAGGAAATTATTAAGTATCTAAGACTGGATTTGAACTCAGGTCCTCCTGACTCCTGGGCATAGGCTCTATCCACTGCACTTGGGCTCTATTCATGGTGCCCACCTATTTGCCCCCAATTACTCTATTTCTTAACGAGTACCAGGCAGTTTTTTTAGGTTGTTTTATTTTGTTTTGTTTTTGCAAGGCAATGGAGTTCAGTGGCTTGCCCAAGGCTACACAGCTAGGTAATCATTAAGTATCTGAGGCCGGATTTGAACTCAGGTACTCTTGTCTCCAGCGCCAGTGCTCTATTCACTGTGCCACCTAGCTGCTCCTAGTACCAGGAAATTTTGATGACTGCTGCTTTATAGTATAGTTTTAGATCTGGTAGAGCTAGGTCACCTTCCTTACCACTTTTTTTCATCAGTTCCCTTTCTATTCTTGCCCTTCTGTCTTTCCAGATGAATTTTGTTACTATTTTTTTCTAGCTCAATAAAGTAGTTATTTGGTAGTTTGATTGATATGGTACTGAATAAGTAATTTAACTTGGGTAGAATTGTTGTTTTTATTATATTAGCTTGACCATGAGCATTTGACATTTTTTTCAATAATTTAGATCTGACTTTATTTGAGTGAGAAGTGCTTTGTAATTATGTTCATACAATTTCTGAGTTTGTCTTGGGAGGTAGATATGCAAGTAAGTAATTTTGTCTACAGTTATTGAAAAATGGAATTTCTCTCTCTTGCTCTTGGGTTTTGTTGTTCATATATAGAAATGATGATGATTTATGTGGATCTATTTTATATCCCGCTATGTTGCTGAATTTCTTAATTGTTTCAAGGAGTTTTTTTAAGATGATTTTCTTGGGTTCTCTAGGTATACTCTCATCTCATCTGCAAAGAATGAAAGTTTTGCTTCCTCATTGCGAATTATGATTCCTTCTCTTATTGCTACTGCTAGCATTTCTAATACTACATTGAATAGTAATTGTGATAATGGGCATCCTTTTTTAACCCCTGATTTTATTGGACATGCTCCAAGTTTATTCTCATTACATATAATATTTGTTGATGGTTTTAGATAGATACTATTTATTATTTTAAGGAAAACATTTATTCCTAAACTTTCTAGTGTTTTTAATAGAAATGGATGTTGTATTTTGTCAAAGGCTTTTTCAGCATCTATTGAGATAATCATATGATTTCTGTTGATTTTGCTATTAATATGTTTAATTATGTTAAGTGTTTTCCTAATGTTGAACCATCTCTGCCTGCCTGGTGTAAATCCAACCTATTCATGGTGTATTATCCTGGTAATAACTTGCTATTATTGGTCTCATTGCTAAAATTTTTTTACTAAGATTCTTGCATTGGGGGTGGCTAGGTGGCGCAGTGGATAGATCACCAGCCCTGGAGTCAGGAGTACCTGAGTTCAAATCCGGCCTCAGACACTTAATGATTACCTAGCTGTGTGGCCTTGGGCAAGCCATTTAACCCCATTGCCTTTCAAAAAAAAAAACTAAAATAAAAGATTCTTGCATCAATATACATTGGGGAGATTGGTTTATAATTTTCTTTTTTTTTTTTTTGGTTCTTCCAGGTTTAGATATCAGCACCAATTTGCCAGTCTTTACATTGTTTCCAATGTTATACATTGATCCAAATTGAATGTGAAGAGAGAGAAATCATATCCTTAAGGAAGAAACATAATGTATAAGAAATAGCAAGATCAGACAATAAGATATCAGGTTTTTTCCTAAATTAAAGATAATAGTCCTTGGTCTTTGTTCAAGCTCCACAGTTCTTTCTCTGGATACAGATGGTATTCCTGGAAACTTTTTCTTAGGGAGTTTATTGATGGTTTCTTCAATTTCTTTTTCTTTTTTTTGTTTTTGTTTTTGTTTTTTTAGATTTTTGCAAGGCAAATGGGGTTAAGTGGCTTGCCCAAGGCCACACAGCTAGGTAATCATTAAGTGTCTGAGACTGGATTTGAACCCAGGTACTCCTGACTCCAAGGCCAGTGCTTTATCAACTATGCCACCTAGCTGCCCCTCAATTTCTTTTTCTGAAATGGGGTTATTCAAGTAATTCATTTCCTCTTCTGTTAATCTGGGCAGTTTGTATTTTTTGGAAATATTCAACCATTTCACTCAAGTTATCCAATTTATTGGCATACAGTTTGGCAAAGTAGCTCCAAATTATCTCTTTATTCTTATTTCCTTCTCATTGGTCATTAGTTCACCCTTTTCATTTTTGACACTGGTAATTTGATTACTTTCTTTTTTTTTTTTAAATCAGATTAACCAAAGGCTTGTCTATTTTATTGGTCTTTTCATAAATCCAACTCTTAATTTTATTTATGAGATCAATTATTTTCTTGCTTCCAATTTTATTAATCTCTCTCTTGATTTCCAGAATTTTTAATTTCATATTTAATTGGGGATGTTTAATTTGTTCTTTTTCTAGTATTTTTAGTTGCATACCTGATTCATTGATATCCTCTTTCTCTATTTTATTCATAGAGGCATTTAGAGATATAAAGTTTCCCCTCAAGACTGCCTTGGCTGCATCCCATAAATTTTGGTATGATGTCTCATTATTATCAATTTCTTGGATATAATTATTGATTATTTCTATTATTTTTTGTTTGATCCACCTATTGTTTAAGATAAAGTTATTTGTTTTCTAATTAGTTCTTGGTTCATCTCTCTCTGACCCTTTATTACATGTAATTTTTATTGTACAATGATCTGAGAAATGTGTATTTATAGTTTCTGCCTTTCTGTATTTGATTATAAAGCTTTTGTGCCCTAGTACATGGTCAGTTTTGGTGAAGGTGCATGTACTGCTGAGAAAAAAGGTATATTCTTTTCTATCCCCATTCTGTTTCATCCAGAGGTCTATCTTATCTAAACTTTCTAAGATTTCATTTATCTTCTTAACTTCCTTCTTGTTTATTTTGTTGATAGATTTATCTAGTTCTGAGAGAGGGAGGTTGAGGTCCTCCATTATTAAAATTTTGCTGTCTATGTCTCCTTTTAGTTCATTCAGCTTTTCCTCTAGGAATTTGGATGCTATACCTTTAGGTGCATACATGTTTGATATTGAAATGGCTTCATTACTGATGGCACCTTTTAAGATGTAGTTTTCTTCCTTATCCCTTTTAATGAGATTGATTTTTGCTTTTACTTTGTCTGATATTAGGACCACTATAGCAGATTTTTTACTTCAGCTGAGGCATAATGTATTTTGCTCCAACCTTTTACCTTTATCCTTTGTGTATCTCTCTGCTTTAAATGTGTTTCTTGTGAACAGCATATTGTAAGATGCTAGTTTTCTGCTATACACTTCTGTTTTATGGGACAGCTCATTCTAGTCACATTTACAGTTAAGATTACTAATTCTGTATTTCCCCCCATGCTATCTTTCTCTATTTATAATTATCCTTTTCTCTTATACCACCTCCCCAAAATTTTACTATCTTTCCCATTTGTCTTTTAAAAATTTAACTTTCAGTTTATTTTCATTTATACCTCTCCTTCCATTTTATCAGTCCCTTCTTCCCTTATCCCTTCCCAGTCCCCCCCCCCGTAAATTAAGTTAGATTTTTAAACCCAAGTAGGAATGTATCTTATTTCCTCACTGGGTATTGAATAGAATTTACTCAGCATTCACATTCTCCATTCTCTCTAAAATTATAAATCTTTGTGCCATTATTTATTGCTCTAATATTTTTAATCATGTATCATCACTTCTGGCCATGATGGCAGAGAGAAGATAGGCACAGTTCTAAAATCGCCTGATCTATCCCTATATATGATATGAAACAAACCTCTTAACAGAAATCTGATCATCAAAACCCAGAAATAAAAGCCTGGAGAAAGGACATCTACCTCAGAATTTGTCTTCCATAGTCATGGGTGAGTCTGGGTACAGAGAGTAGTGGATCAGCCTGATTAATGGCAAGGTTGGAGCCCAGGACCCTGAGGGCCAAAGAACTGGACCTGCTTGATCAGCAGTGGGGCTAGAGCCTGGTCAAACATGGGGGCTTGGGTCAACTAGGGAGCAGAGGCATTTGTGTTGATACTGACAGTCTGGTACTTGCTGACAGGGCTAGGGGTAGAGGTCCAGCACAGTAGAGCTGAATCCAAGCCTCCATTTCAGCTGAAGCCTCTTCCCAGAACAAACACAATTACATATCTTCTGTCCTAGGCACAGGTGCATGAGCAGCAGTTTCAGCAGTTTACCACACTAGCTGACGATAGGGAGAGAGATTACCTCACCCCATGTTATAGTCCACCACTGATTGAAGAAAAAAGTATTTAACAGCTTCAATCACTCCCTTCAGGCCAAGGGAGAGGGACTCAATCAAGTTCACAGACACTCCAGAGAAAGAAACCAACACCCCCTACTGACCAGCTGGATAAATAGCACTTAGTGAGCAAATCCTCTAGCACCTCCTACTGGCCAGCTGGAGATATTACACTCAATGAGTAAAGCCTCTAAGGATCCCAGCACCAAACCTATGTGAACCAGCCTCTCCCCAACTCAAGGTCTTAGCAAAATGAAGCAAGGTCAGCAGAAAGGTGGATCCATAGAAAAATTCTTGGAAGGAAAATCCCCTAACTCTGAGATACCTAAAGCCTCTGAGGAGAATATGATCTGGTCTGTAGCACAGAAAGACTTCCTTGAAATAAGGAAGGAGCTTAAAAATCAATTGGAAAATTTGGGAAGAGAAACCCAAGAGAAGATTATCACTGTGCAACAAGAAAACAAATCATTGGAAAATGCAATTGGACAAATACAAAATGAGAATAATTCTCTCAGATCCTCAACAGGACAAATACAAAATGATGGATACTCAGAATTTTCTATGACTCAGATATAATGATTTAAAAACACTTACTCCTTAAAAAGAGGGACAGGAAGGAAATGGGAGGAAGGAGGGTATTGAATGGGGGTAAACTTCATTGCAGTATGAGGTACAAAAAAATCTATGGTAATAGAGGGGAAGAAGGGAGACGATGAGAAACACCTGAATCTTCCTCTCATCAGATTGGGTTAAAGTTAACTTACACACACACTCAGTTAACTTAAAAAACATCTTACCTTTAAAATATTAAAAGGGGAGGTGGAGCACAGAGTGGGGGAGTAAAAGGGGAACTAACAGAAGGAAGTGAAGGGAAAAGGGAAAAAGGGAAGGGGGAAAGAAAGGGGAGGGAGGTGGGCATAGGAGGGCAAACACTCTGAAGGGGATGGTATTCAGAAACAAAATACTGGTGAATATGGATAAATGGGAAAAAGGGGAAAAATACAGAGGGAAGATACCATGGAGGGCATTAAAAAGTTAGTAATTATAACTTTGAATGTGAAAAGGATGAACTCTCCCTTAAAATGAAGGCAAATAGCAGAGTGGATTAAAAACCAGATTTCTACAATATGCTGCTTACAAGAAACTCATCTGAAGCAGAGAGATACATATAGAGTAGGGGCAGTTGGAGTAAAATATATTTTGCTTCAGCTGAAGTAAAAAAAGCAGGGGTAGCAATCCTTATCTCAGACAAAGCAGATGCAAAAATAGATAGCTAGCATTAAAAGAGATAAAGAAGGAAACTATATATTCTCCTATAAGGTACCATGGACAATAAAGTGATTTCAATCCTGAACACATATATGCATCTAATAGGATAGTATCCAAATTTTTAGAGGAAAAGCTGAAAGAACTACAGGAAGACATAGACATCAAAACTCTATTAGTGGGAGACCTCAATCTAATGCTCTCAGATTTAGATAAATCAAATCATAAAATAAACAAGAAAGAAGTTAAGGGAGTAAATAGACTGTTAAAAAAAACCTAGATATAATAGATGTATGGAGGAAATTGAATGAGGATAGAATGGAATATACCTTTTTCTTGGCAGTACATGACACTTATACAAAAATTGACCATATACTAGGGCATAAAAACCTAATAATAAGTTGTGGTAAAGCAGAAATAGTGAATACATCTTTCTCAGTCACAATGCAATAAAAATCACGTGCAATATTCGGCAGGGAGATATAGACCGAGAACTAATCAGAAACTGAATAACTTCATTTTAAAGAATGAGTGGATCAAACAACAAATTATGGAAGGAAATAATTATTTTATCCTAGATAATGAAAATAATAAAACAACATACCAAAACCTATGGGATTTACTCAAAATGGCTGTCAGGGAATATATTATATTTTTAAATGCTTATATAAGGGGCGGCTAGGTAGCATAGTGGATAAAGCACTGGCCCTGGAGTCAGGAGTACCTGGGTTCAAATCTGGTCTCAGACACTTAATAATTACCTAGCTGTGTGGCCTTGGGCAAGCCACTTAACCCCATTTGCCTTGCAAAAACCTGAAAAAAATGCTTATATGAATAAATTAGTGAAAGAGGAAATCAATGAACCAAATATGCAACTAAAAAAGAACATATTCCCCCAATTAAATACCAAATTAAATATTCTAAAAATTAAAGGAGAAATTAATAAAACTGAAATTAAAAAATTATTGATTTAATAAATAAAACCAAGAGTTGGTTTTATGAAAAAAAAAAACACTAAAATAGATAAACCTGTGGTCAATTTTATTATAAAAAAGAAAGAAAACCAAATTGCTAGTATCATAAATGAAAAAGGTGAACTCACCACTAATGAGGAGGAAATTGAAGTAATAATTCAAAATTATTTTGCTGAACTCTATGCCAATAAATTTGACAATCTAAAGTGAAATGGATGAATATTTACAAAATATAAGTTGCCCAGGGTAAATGAAGAGGAGATTAAATACCTAAACAACCCTATCTCAGGAAAAAAAAGAAATTCAACAAGCCATCTTTGAACTCCCTAAGAAAACCTCTCCAGGGTCTGATGGATTCACAAGTAAATTCTATCAAACATTTAAGGAACAATTGTTTCCAATTCTATATAAACTCTTTGGAAAAATAGGTGAAGATGGAACTCGACCTAACTCTTTCTATGACACCAATATGGTGCTGATACCTAAACCAAGAAGAGTTAAAAACAGAGAAAGAAAATTATAGACTTATCTTCCTGATGAATATAGATGCAAAAATCTTAAATAAAGTCTTAGCAAAATGATTGCAACAAGTTATCACTAGGATAATACATTTTGACCAAGCAAACTTTATCCCAGGAATGCAGGGTTGGTTCAATATTAGGAATACTGTTAGTATAATTAATTAGATCAACCACAAACCTATCAGAAACTATATGATTATATCCATAGATGCTGAAAAAACTTTTGACAAAATACAGCATCCATTTCTACTAAAAACACTAGAGAGTGTAGGAATAAATGGACTGTTCCTTAGAATAATAAGCAGAATGTATCTGAAACCATCAACAAGCATTATATTCAAAGGGGAGAGGCTAGAGGCATTCCCAATAAGATCAGGGGTGAAACAAGTATGCTCATTATCACCACTTCTATTCAATATCATATTAGAAATGTTAGCTCCAGCAATTAGAGAAGAAAAAGAAATTGAAGGAATTAGAATTGGGAAAGAAGAAACTAAACTCTCATTCTTTGCAGATGACATGATGGTATCCCTAGAGAATCACAGGAAATCATCCAAAAACTACTGGAAACAATTAGCAATTTTAGCAAAGTTGCAGGATATAAAATAAGCCCTCATAAATGCTCAACTTTTCTACACATGACTAGCAAGATACAACAGGAAGAGCTATAAAGAGAAATCCCCTTCAAAGTAACCTCAGACAATATAAAATACCTGGGAGTCTATTTGTCAAGGCAGACTCAGAAACATTTTGAAAATAATTACAAAACACTTCTCACACAAATTAAATTAAATTTAAATAACTCAGCAAACATGAACTGCTCATGGATAGGTTGAGCTTATATAATAAAAATGACAATTCTACCCAAATTAAACTATCTGTTTAGTGCCCAAAATTCCAAAAAATCACTTTAATGAGTTAGAAAAAGTTGTAAGTAAATTCATATGGAGAAGTAAAAAGTCAAGAATTTCTAGGAATTCAATGAAAAAAAGTGCAAAAGAAGGTGGCTTATTCCTACCTGATCTAAAATTGCTTTATAAAGTATCAGTCATCAAAACTGTCTGGTATTGGTTAAGAAATACAGTGGTGGACCAGTGGAATAGACTAGATGCAATAGCAGGAAATGATTAATAGTAATCTGCTGTTTGATATACCCCAAAAGACCAGCTATTGGGATAAAACTCTCTTCAATCAAAACTGTGGGAAAATTGGAAGTTAGTATGTAGGAAACTTAGATTAGACCAACACCTCACACCCAATAATAAGATAAGATCCAAATGGATACAGGATTTAGAAATAAAAAACAATACTATAAGCAATCTAGAAGATCAAGGACTCGTTTCCTTGTCAGATCTATGGAAAGGGAAGCAGTTTATGACTAAGGAAGAGATGGAGAACATCACTAAAAAACAAACTAGATGATTTTGATTACATTAAATTAAAAAGTTTTTGCACAGACAAAACCACTGTAATCAAGATCAAAAGAAATGTAGTCAACTGGGAAACAATCTTTACAACCAATGTTTCTGACAAAGGACTCATTTCTAAAATATACAGAGAACTGAGTCAAATTTGTTTTTAAAAAACTCATTCCTTAATTGACAAATGGTCAAAGGATATGCAAAGGCAATTTACAGACAAGATCAAAGCAATCCATGGTCATGTGAAAAATTGCTCTAAATTATTACTTATTTTGGAAATGCAAATTAAAGCTTCTCTGAGGTACCACCTCACACCTCTCAGACCGACCAATATGACCAAAAAGGATAATGGTCATTGTTGGAAGGGTTTTGGGAAATCTGGGACACTATTACATTGTTGGTGGAGCTGTGAACTCATTCATCCTTTCTGGAGAGAAATTTGCTGCCAATGGGCAGCAAAAATGTGCATACCCTTTGATCCAGCAATACCACTACTGGGTCTATATCCTGAAGATATGATAAAACAGGGTAAAAATATCACTTGTACATAAATATTCATAGCAGCCCTGTTTGTGGTGGCAAAGGATTGGAAATCAAGTAAATGTCCTTCAAATGGGGAATGGCTTAGCAAATTCTGATATAGGTATGTCATGGAACACTATTCTATTAGAAACCAGGAAGGATGGGAATTCAAGGAAGCCTGGACGGATTTGCATGAACTGATGCTGAGTGAGATGAGCAAAGCTAGAAAAACACTGTACACCCTAAGAGCAACATGGGGGAGATGATCAACCTTGATGGACTGACTCATTCCATCAGTGCAACAATCATGGACAATTTGGGGCTGTCTGCAATGGAGAATACCTTCTGTATCCAGAGAAAGAACTGTGGAGTTTGATCAAAGACCAAGAACTGTTAACTTCAATTTACAAAAAAGAAGGCTGTTATCTTATTATCTGATCTTGCTATCTCTTCTTATACTTTATTATTTATTCCTTAAAGATATGATTTCTCTCTCATCACATTCAGTTTGGATCAATGTATACCTTGGAAGCAATGTAAAGATTGGCAAATTGCCTTTGTGGAGGAAATTTAGATTAGGGGAAAAATTGTAAAACTTAAAATATGAAAAAATTTAAGAAAAAAATCATGCATCGTCAATCACAATTTGATTATTTGATTGCTTGATATGCTACTATTGTTATCAAGATATGATCATAGATTGTTTACTTGATTGCTTGATAAGCAGCATTGATTCAAATTGCATCAAATTATAATTTTAATCATTTTTTTAACCTTACCCTCTTTTCAAGTATCTTTCAAGTACACACAATTCTCCTTAGGAGCTATAATATCATCCATAGTCTTATTATTTCTTGAACTATTTGTGCCCCTCCCCCCAGACCTATTTTCCTCCACACTTCCCCCCCAGCCCAGGGTACTTAACTCCTTGTTAAATGAAGCAAGAACTATTTTCTCTTCCATTTTACCTCCCCGCCCCTCCCCATCCAGGGTACTTAACTCCAGTTTACATCAAGCAAGAACTATTTTCTCTCACTTTGCCTCCCCACTTCCCCACCCAAGGTACTTAATCTAACTAACTATAAGAATCTTAAAGATCTCTAAGTACTGGGAGGCTCTAGAAGTCTCACCTGTGAACTTCACAAATCATTGTAAGTTACAGAGACATTGAGTCAGGTCCTTGCAATTTATGATGCGCTCATTAGACGAGATGCTAAACATCAGGTAATTAAGGTGAGTCAAAGGATAATGAGACACTTGAGTTTAAAGTTAATGCCCCTGCTTTTTTTAAGGTCTTTTTGTCTAAAACATAGTGATGTCATCTTGGACCTCTTCAATTGAGAGATAAAACCCAATTAAACTCATATCCTTTAGGTTCATTCTCTTCAATTATATTTTACCATCTATTCTTAAAGAAGCAAAGTTCTAAAGAATTAGAAGTGTTAGAGGAGGACTTTGAGCCAAGATGACAGAGGGAAAACAGGCACTATGCTAAGGTCTTCTGGTTTACCCTCAAAACCAACATGAAAGAAACCTTTTAACAGAAATTCAATTGACAAAACCCAGAAAAAGAAGCTAGGAGAAGAACATCTACCTCAAGTTCTGTCTCAAGGCACCATGGGTGAACCGGGAATGGAGAACAGAGTTGGAGGGGTTGGGGTGAAGGCAGAGGATCAACCTTATCTGAGGAGGCTTTGGTGCATGGCAGTGCAAGGACCAACTTTAGTCATGGAAACTTTGGCTGGGGGAGTGGGTGAGTCTCAGCCAGACTGGAATGTGAGTTCCAGTGCAGAGAACTGTAGAGCATGGCTAGGCATTGACATGGTGCTGGGGGCCTGAGTTCCATATGTTTAGCACAGCCCTCTTCCCAGAACAAACACAGTAACAGCTTCTCCTCCACCCCTTCAGGCTCAGGTGTGGACAGCAGAGCTCCCTCAACTGAAAGGGAGATTAACTAGCTTCCCTCAGGGCCCAGCCCATTGTTCAAGGACAATTCAGACCCTGCTGCTGAGGGACTCAAATACTCCAGACAAAGCAACCAGTAACCCCTACTAGCTACTAAGCCAAGTGAACAAAGTCTCTAGGGTATTCAAAAGCAAACCTCTGAGAGCCAGCCCCACCTCCAACACAAGGTCCTAGGAAAATGAAGAAAGGCCAGTAGAAAGGGGGGTCCATGGAGAAATACTTAGAAGTAATAGTTCCTAACCCAGAGAGATCTAGAACTTCTGAGGAGAATATGAATTAGTCTCCATCCCAGAAAGACTTCCGTGAAGAAATCAGGAGGGAATTTAAAAATCAATTGGAAAAATTGGGAAAAGAAACTCAAGAGAAAACTAACATGTTGCAAGAGAAAATTAACATCTCTCAACAAGCAAATGAATCCTTGGAAAATACAATTGGACAAATACAAAATGAGAATAATTGTCTCAGATCCTCAATTGAGCAAATGCAAAGAAATCAATACTCTCAAAACTACACTTGGGCAGATGGAAAACTCCTTCAAAAACAGAACTGACTAACTGAAAAAGGAGTTGCAATAGTAAGTGAAGACAATTCTTCTTTTTTTTTTAAGAGAAGTGTGCATCTTTATTTCAGCCCCAAATCCACATGATGATCCCACAGCAAATCAGAAGAGGGATAAGATCCAAAACATCTTAGAAAGAATCATTTCTGGGTGGCTTAGTGCTAAATACTGATAAGGCAGAGAAACCCAAGCTAGCCAGTGGAGGTGGGTATACCAACAGTTCTCATGAGATAGCAATCTGTTTTACCTCTAGTGGTGACATACCAGCCTAATAAGAGATCTCTCAGTCTAGCGAGATGACAATCTGCAGAGGCTATTCAGTCAAGGTAGGGCCCAGGAAAGTAACTAAGCCTCATGTACCCACTTTCTCTTTCCTACTCATTCACTGAGTCCAAGATGACTTCTTCACTCCCAAGACACCAGAAGAAAAATATTTTCATCCAGCATTGATACAGTATTTGATATGCATTGATCATTTATTTCCTTGTACTAAAGTCCAGCAAAGCCTCACCTCTTCAAGCAAATTCTCTACATCTATCTATGCTGAAAGAGACAGTGTGGCTTCCAAAGAAGTGCTGGCCTCCTCTTCTGAATCTTCCTTCTCAGGATCCACACATCAGGCACTCATCTCTGTTTTCTAAAGAGCAAACCATAGCTGCTGTGTTCCTCTCCTTTTCCTCTTCCTTCAACACCATTCCTTCTCCTTCAGTTTTTCCTTATTCAGAGTGAACTGAATGGGGTTAGCTGCTGGTCTTGTCCTCAAATAATACATGCCAGTCTTCAGGCCCTGCTTCCAACCATAGAAGTGCATACTGGTAAGTTTGCTCAGCAATGTGGATGTTCAAAGACTGACTCTGATCAATGAATGCCCCTCTATCAGCTGCCATCTTGAGAACAGTTTTCTGTGAGATTTCCCACACAGTTTTATAGAGCTGCTTCAGGTCTTCGGGAATTTCAGGGATACTCTGGATAGAGCCGTTACATGCAATGATCTGGTTTTTCATCTCTTCATTCCATAGGCTTCGCTCTGTCAGATCTTTTAGCAGTGTGGATTGACAATCTGAAATTCTCCTGATAGAACTCTCCAAGTATAAATGTTGCTAGTGTAAGGTTCAATGGATTCATTATTCCCCAAAATCTGAGCAGTAGAGGTAGTTGGCATTGAGGCAAGCAGTAAACTATTTCTGATGCCATACTTTTCAATCTTCTCCTTAAGAACTTTCCAGTCCCACAGGTCTGTAGGAGTGACATTCCACATATCATACTGAAGAATTCCTTTGCTGACTGGGGAGCCTTCATATGTTTCATATGGGCCATACTCCTTGGCCAAGTCACAGCTGGCTTCCAAGGCTCCATAATAAATGGTTTCAAAGATCTGTTTATTCAATAACTGGGCCTCTGGACTCTCAAAAGGGTATCTCATCAGGATAAAAGCATCAGCTAGACCCTGCACTCCAATACCAATGGGGCAATGATGTTTATTTGATAAACTTGCCTCTGGGACTGGGTAATAGTTGATGTCAATAATTTTATTTAAGTTGCGAACAATGACTTTGGTAACCTCTGCCAGTTTCTTGAAGTCATATGTGTGCTCCAAAGTGACAAACATATTCACAACCAAAGAAGCCAAGTTACAGACTGCAACCTCATCTTTACTAGTGTACTCTACTATCTCTGTGCACAGATTGCTGCATTTGATGGTCCCCAGGTTCTGCTGATTACTTTTCCGATTACATCTGTCTTTGTAGAGCATATAAGGGGTCCCTGTCTCCGTCTGAGACTCAATGATGGCATACCATAGCTTCTGGGCTTTTATAACTCTACAGACACGACCTTGTTTCTCATAACTTTCATATAACTTCTCAAATTCTTCTCCCCAAACTTCATCCAAACCAGGACATTCATTAGGACACATTAGGGACCAGTCCTGATTGCTTTCCACACATTTCATAAGGAGATCTGGGATCCAGAGGGCAAAGAAAAGATCCCTGGCTCGCTGCTCTTCCTTCCCAGTGTTCTTCTTCAAATCAAGGAATTCAAATATGTCTAAGTGCCAAGGCTCCAAGTAGATGGCAATGCCCCTGGCCACTTGTTACCCCCTTGATCCACATAGCGAGCTGTATTGTTGTACACTCTAAGCATTGGAACAAGGCCATTAGAATTTCCATTTGTCCCAGCAATGTAACTTCCAGTAGCTCTGATACAACTCACAGCAGCTCCAATGCCACCAGCTGACTTGGAAATCAGTGCACACTGCTTTAGAGTATCATAAATGCCTTCAATACTATCATCTTTCATACTCAGAAGGAAGCAACTAGAAAGCTGGGGACGGTTGGTGCCTGCGTTAAAGAGGGTGGGAGAAGCATGAGTGAACCATCTCTCAGAGAGAAGATTGTAGGTTTCAATTGCAGCATCAATATCTTCTTTGTGAATCCCCACAGACACTCTCATTAGCATGTGCTGAGGTCGTTCAGCCACCTTTCCATTGATCTTCAACAAATAGGAACATTCTAAGGTCTTAAAGCCAAAGTAATTATAAGAAAAATCTCAATCATAAATAATGGCAGAGTTGAGTCAATCTTTATTGGCTAATACAATGTCTAGGGTTGTTTTTGCCACCATTGGAGAATGCCTGTCATTAGAAGGATTTACATAGTTATAAAGATCTTCCATCACATCACTGAACACTTTCTTTGTTTCTTTATGCAAATTAGAAACAGTAATCCTGGCTGCTAAAATGGCATAGTCTGGGTGCTTGGTGGTCAAGGTTGAAGCCGTTTCAGCAGCCAAAGTATCTAATTCCACTGTGGTCACCCCACTGTATAATCCTTGGATAACTTTCATGGTGATTTGGGCAGGATCAACAAATTCCATGTTGAGTCCATAGCAAAGTTTCTGGATCCTAGAAGTAATCTTGTCAAACATGACCTGCTCCTGTCGGCCATCTCGCTTAATGACGTGCATGGCAGTGGCGGCGGCTGCCAGGGCCGGGCGCAGTCTCGGGAGGGAATCTTAGGCTGCAGAGTCCAAGCAGTGAGGCGCGCAGTGCCGACCGGGTGTGGCAGCGAGCGAGCTGGGCTGCGGGGTCAGGCCTGGCCGGGGCCGGGGCCAGGGCAGGACGGAGACTCAGGGCTGGGGCAGCTGAAAGCTTCAGGGCGCAGCAGGAGCAGCTGAGGCCACTGCGGGACAACGGATCCGAATCCTCTTCCAATTCTTCTCTTACAAAAAAGAATGGAATCTGTGGAAACTGATGACTTCATGAGACAACAAGAATCTGTTAAAACAATAAAAGATCAAAAATTGAAAAAAATGTAAAATACCACATCAGCAAAACCACTGACCTTGAGAATTGATGAAGGAGGTATAACCTAAGAATTACTGCTCTTCTTGAAAACATTGAAGGGGAAAAAAGCTTGGACTTAATATTATAGGATTTAGTGATTGAAAACTTTCCTGATATCATGGAACCAGATAGCAAAATAACTATCGAAAGAATATATTGATCCCCTCTGGAAAGGGATCCCAAAATGAAAACACCAAGGAATGTTGTGGCCAAATCCCAGAACTATTAGGTAAAAGAGAAAATCCTGCAATCAGCCAGAAAGAAACAATTTAAATACCATGAGCCACAGTAAGTATTATGCAGGACCTGGATACATCAACATTAAAGGATCAAAGGGCCTGAAATGAGATATTCTGAAGAGCAAGGGAGCTTGGAATTCAGCCCAAAATCCACCATCCAGCAAAGCAAGACTTCTCTTCCAGGGAAAAAGATGGACATTTAATGAAATGGGAGACTTTCAACGTTTCCTGATGAAAATACAAGAGCTAAATAGAAAATTTGGACATCAAACAAGAGACTCGAGAGACACTTGAAAAGGTAAAAAAAAGGTAAAGGAAAAAACTGCTATCCAATAAGATGAAACGGGTTATATTCCTGTCAAGCGACACCTCCTAAGAGTGATATACACATATTTTTGGTGACCTTGGCCACCAGAGATATGCATGTCTTACTCATTAAATGGATTTGTTGGCTCACCAGTGAACCCTGACCTAAACATCTGAGGAGCTGGAGGTGTGTAGGAAACTTTCTGATAAGGAAATCTATAGACTTCAAAGGACAAATATTGTAAATTCAATCGAGGAAGCTATGCAGACCTGTCATGTCTGAGATAAGTTTTGTTTTAAAAGTCTTAGTATTGGGGTGGCTAGGTGGCGTAGTGGATAAAGCACCGGCCTTCCAGTCGGGAGTACCTGGGTTCAAATCCGGTCTCAGACACTTAATAATTACCTAGCTGTGTGGCCTTGGACAAGCTACTTATCCCCATTTGCCTTGCAAAAAAACCTAAAAAAACCCAAAAGTGTTAGTATTGGGGTTGCTAGGTGGTGCAGTGGATAGAGCACCAGCCCAGGAGTCAGGAGTACCTGAGTTCAAATCTGGCCTCAAAATTTAATAATTACCTAGCTGTGTGGCCTTGAGAAAGTCACTTAACCCCATTTGCCTTGCAAAAAAATCCCCCTAAAAATAAAGTCTTAGTATCCAAGAATAAAGCAATAGAATTGTTATCATGATCATTTATGATGGGCATCTCTATTCAGCCTGACTCTTATCAGTGTTCAGATCCACACAGAATTATTGCAGGCAATAACTGGAACCCAAAGCAGGGATAGTCTGGAGAGGAATCAGTCTTGAAAGGAAAGAAACTGTCTGGACATCCTGTGGATCAAAGAAAGAGCACTCTCCATAGACAGCAGGTATTGGAGGTAATTTTTATTTATTTTTATCAGGTCTAAAACAGAGAGCATTAATATGGGACAGGGACAGTCTAAGTAAGAGGACATTATTTGAAAGTGCTAAAGCAGATAGTTAAAGTTGTTAATAGCAACAAAATAACTGGAAAAATTTATTGAATGTGTACAAAAATGTTGTCCTTGGATTCCAGGAGAAGGAGTACTAAGTACTGACAAATGGGAAACTGTGGGGAAGCAGATGAGTGAACATTTTAAACAGGAAGGTCATGAGGCATTTTCTATAGGAGTCTTTTCATTGTGGAATATTTTAAAAATGTGTCTGACTCCACCTGAAGATGTTTCTTTGACTCAGAGTATATTAAAAAAGGTTGATGTAGATGTTCAAACTATTCAGCAGGAAGATAAGAGTAAAAAAGAATAGAAGAAGAATGGTGTCTTTTACCTCCAATGCCACCTCCTTCTAACCTTAGCAACCCACCTTCTGTTCCTTTATGATCTAAAGAAGAAAATGTCAACAAAGATAAAGGGCATATGAATGTTTTTCAAAAAGTTGTTCAAAAAAGCAATAAAGGAGAGAAGATTCCATGGCACATAAAAGACTTATTGTTCTCTTTTTCCATGCTTGAAAGACCTGATACACAGATTCCAGGGATTTTTTTGAGAGAATACGGTAATGTAAAAAAAATTTCAAAACATTTAAAGAATTAAAATCAGCAACAAGCACATGTAGCAATATTAGCCCATACATTTTAACTATGATAGAAATATTAGCCAGAAAAATATTAGCCTCAGAAAATTAGACTATGATAACAAAAACTGCTCTTCCACCAGAAAATTCACAATTTCTTGCTATACTGCAGCAGGCAGTTCAAAGGGGTGTGAGAGATCAGACAGCTTGTTTGCTCATGACTGATTTATCTAGATCTTGAAATTAACTGAGAGAGGAATTAAGAAAAAGCACTAGCTAGGAGAAGGAGAATTGTTTCATGAAGACTTGATAAAATAAAATGTTAAAAAATGTTAAAAAGGGAATTTATTTGAAGTTGTAGAAACAGAAAAGTGACGGTGAGTATTCTCAGATGAGAAAGGTATGTGTTTAAAAAAAACAATCACCAAAGAAATGTTATTTGACATGAAGAAAGTTTTGAAGAAGTAAATTTCAGGAAGAGAAGATAATCAGGTCCATTTTGAAGTACAAGATTTGATTGTTACAGAAAATAATGGGACAACTGAGGATTTAAAAACAGAAGGCTCCCCTCTCAGAAAAGATTTAGGGATGTTCCCAAAAAGAAGTTATTTGGTTTTACTCTAAACTGAAGGGGGACAGGGGATACTCCAATTAGGCTTAGGGATTTTTGAGTGACTGTCTTCTCAAAAGTTATAGTAATTTATAGTTAAAAATTAACAAGTGTTAAATACTAAAACCTTTGAATGGAAAAACATATTGTGAAAGATGGAATGTTCTCTGCATTTTTCCTCCAGTTTCTTGGAGATTTGTCACCTTTGGTGGCGTTTGTTTTTGTTTTCCAGCTGAAGCTTGTGTGTTTATCTTGTATCCTGTTGTCTTTTGTCTTTGTGTAATGGTTAGAGAATCCTCTAGTGTGAGAGCAAGGTGGGGTTTTCCTGGATTTTGGGGGCCTCGCTGGTTCTAAATGCTCCAATTTTGTTTATGTGCTTGTTTTAAAATACAAGCAGAGGGAAGCTCTCAGCTGTTTCTATATGGTCAGGCCTGCTATTCTCTGTCATCTGATTGGCCAATCTTCTTTCTAGTCTCCCTTTTCAAAATTAAATCTTATTTTTTCCCAAAAACTCATGATTTAGCGCAAAAAAGGGAAATTTTCCTGAATTCATGTTGTTTTGGGAGGAGAAGGGGTTGTATTATTTTTTTTTTTAGGTTTTTTGCAAGGCAAATGGGGTTAAGTGGCTTGCCCAAAGCCACACAGCTAAGTAATTATTAAGTGTCTGAGGCTGGATTTGAACCTAGGTACTCCTGACTCCAGGGCCAGTGCTTTATCCACTATGCCACCTAGCTGCCCCTAGGGGTTATATTATTTTCTTTTATTTTCTATTGCTTCTTTTCTGGTCTGATTGACTAACAGAGTTTTATTTACTGATTTGGCAAATTATACTTATGAGGGACCTAGAAGAAACTGAAATTGTCTCTAAAATTATTTTTTGGACTAGTCATAATAAGCATATTTTAAAAAAGAGGGTTTTTTCTTATAATTTTTATGGCTCCTCCAGAGTTTTAAAAACAAAACTAAAAACAAAAAGTATGAATGATATGCTAAAATAGATAAGGGCAGATCGAGACTGGGAGTCTGCCAAAACCATTGTCAGCATAGACTTCTGAGTTAAGTGCTCTTAATCAGGCTTTACATTTTCTAAAAAGGGAGGAAATAATTTTTATAAAGATTCAAAATATACTTATATGCTTTAGTTCATATATATTATAAAAATAAATAGATAAAAATTGGGGGTGAGCAAGGAATGAGATACAGTAATGGTAAATAATTAGTGCATACTACTTTGATATCTCAAAATGTGTCAGTGATGATAAAAAGCTCTTATAAATTAGAGTATTGAGAAGTTAAAATAGCACTGATACAAATAAGAATTTGCAAATCTTTATATTTTGAAAAGGAAAATAATTTAAGGTAATTTTGAATATGAGTTTGGAATTTACAAGATTATTAAGAGAACTATAAAGAAAATCTTGTAATCATAAAAAAAGGATTTTAGAAACATCTGGTCTTGGGGTGGGGTAGAGCCAAGATGGCAGCATGAAGGTAGCATTTCCTGGGAACTCCTTCCCCCCAAAGCTCTAAGAAACCATCAAATTATGACCCTAGTGAAAATTTAGAGAGGTATAACCCACAGAAAGACTGAGTGATACATTTTCCCAGTCTAAGATAACTTAGAAGTTCTATGGGAAAGGTGTGTTTCACCAGGACCAGGAGTTAGAAAAAGCTCCAGTTGCAGCACAGCCCAGGAACATTTTGAAGGAGCAGTGAGAGAATTCTGCTACATCAGAATAAGTGTGGAGTTAGGAGCACAGGCTGCAGAACCTACAGCACAAATAGGGGTGGGGGTGGGGAGGAATCAGCCTGCACCTTCAGAGCACAGCCCACACATCGTAATGGGATCAGGAGAGTCAGAGCAGAAATCTCTGCTCTTCCTGGGGGCAGTACTCTGTTGTTTGCCCACACTTAGATCCAGGTTGCAGTTTGCTCTTCCATACTAAGATACCAGAGCAGGGACCCTTCTTATAACTCCAGGGCAGAGGGGAATGCTGTGGTTAGCTACATATCAAAACACAGGAAAGAGAGCCTAAGACCTTGGAGGAATAAAGGTCCCAGTGGGGTGTCCCCCAAAACAAAATAAAACCCAAAGCCTTGGAAGTGGTGTAAACTTATCTTGGGCTGAGGAAGACAGTAAACAACAGAAAAAGAAGAATCTGACCATAGAAAATTATTTTAGTTCCATGGAAGATCAAAATACATACTCATATGATGACAAAATCGAAGTTTCCATATCCAAAACCTCCAAGAGAAATAGAAAATGGGCTCAGACTATGGATAAGCTAAAAAAAAGACTTCGAAAAGCAATTAAAGGAGGTGGAGGAGAAATTGGGAAGAGAAACGAGAGCAATGCAGAAAAATCATGAAAACCAAATCAGCAGCTTGGTGAAAGAAATACAAAAAAAAAATACTGAAGAAAATAATGTTAAAAACTAGTTTAGGACAAATGGAAAAAGCAAAACAAAAGGCAAATGAGAATACCTTAAAAAGAAGAATTGGCCAACTGGAAAAGGAGATAAAAAAACTCTGAAGAAAATAACTCCTTCAAATGCAGAATGGAACTAAAGGAAGCCGATGACTTTGCAAGAAATCAGGAAGAAATAAAACTCTCTCAAAAAAAGCCAAAAATTAGAAGAAAATGTGAAATATCTCATTGGAAAAACAACCAACTTTGAAAACAGATCCAGAAGAAATAATTTAAAAATTATTGGGCTACCTAAAAGTCATGACCAGGAAAACAGCCTGGACTTCATTTTTCAAGAAATAATACAAGGGGCGGCTAGGTGGCTCAGTGGCTAAAGCACTGGCCCTGGAGTCAGGAGTACCTGGGTTCAAATTTGGTCTCAGACACTTAATAATTCCTAGCTGTGTGGCCTTGGGCAAGCCACTTAACCCCATTTGCCTTTCCAAAAAAAAAAAAACCCAAAAAAGAAATGATACAGAAAAATTGCCCTGGGATCCTAGAAGAAGAGGATAACATGGAAATTGAGGGAATTTACTGATCACTTCCTGAAAGAAATCCCAAAAGAAAAACTTCCAGGAATATTATAGCCAAATTTCAAAACTTCCAAATCAAAGAGAAAATTCTAAAAGGTGCCAGAAACAAACAATACAACTACTGAGGCTCCATAGTCAGGATTATACAGGATCTGGCAGCATCTACATTAAGGGCTCATAGGGATTGGAATATGATATTCTGGAAGGCAAAAGATCTTGGTTTACAACTGAAAATCAATTACCCATCAACACTGAACATCCTCTTTCAGGGAAAAAAAAATAGACTTCCAGTGAAAAAGGGGACTTTCATACTTTCCTATTGAAACAACCAGAGCTGAACAGAAAATTTGATCTCCAAGTACAGGACTTTGGTGAACCATAGAGGGGGGTGGAAGAGAAGGACTAACTATGAGGAACTTAATGATATTGAACTGTTTGTATTCCTGCATGGAAAGAAGATATTGATAACTCATATGAACTTTCTCATTTATAAGAACTGTTAGAAGGAACATATATAGACAGGGCACAGGAAGGAGCAGAATATAATGGTATAATAAAGTAAAAAGATCGAGTCAATGGATGATAAAGGAAAGTACTGGGAGGAAGGGAAAGGAGATGAATAAGAAGCTAAGAAATTTCACATAAGAGTCAAGAAAAATCTTTTTCAGTGGAATGGACTGGGGGAAGGCAAGGGGGAATGAGTGAGCTTTCATTCTCATCAGAAATGGCTCAGAGAAGAAATAACATATACACTTAATAGGGTAGAGAAATCTATCTTACCCTAGAGAAACATGAAAAGAAAGGGATGGGATAAGGGGGCATGAGAGGAGGGGAGGGGGGGAATAGGTGATAGAAGAGAGGGAAGATTGAGGGGGAGTATACTCAGATATAACACACTTTTGGATAGGATCAGGATGAGAGGAGAAAGAGAATATAATAAATGAGAGTGGGGAAGAATAGAATGGAGGGAAATACAGCTAGTAATAGCAACTGTGGATAAAATATTGATGCAACTTCTTTGGTGGACTTATGATAATGAAAGCAATTCACTCCAGAGACAGAGCCATTGGAATCTGAACACAGACTGAAGTACATTTTTTTCTTTTATTCTCTCACTCTTTGTGTTGTTTCTCATATTCTTGGGGGTGTTTATGTTTACTCTTATAACAAAAATATTATAATAGTACAAAATAAATAAATCTAGATCCCAACAAAAAAAATCTGATCTCAAGAATTTTTTATGTATTGCAGAGTTTTTAGGGAGTAAAGAGAATATACATTAAATTGAAATGTGTTACATATAATTAATAAACTGTGTATAAGAACAGATTCAAACAATTAATTTGAAAATTTAAAATTGTGTTACAATAACAAATAACAAATGCATTGAAGTGTCATCCATCACCTTTAAAATTTGTTATAAGAGGTGGCCGCTAGGTGGCGCAGTGGATACAGCACTGGCCCTGGAGTCAGGAGTATCTGAATTCAAATTAGGCCTCAGAAATTTAATAATGACCTAGCTGTGTGGTCTTGGGCAAGCCACTTAACCCCATTTGCCTTACAAAAACCTAAAAATAAAGATTTGTTATAAGAAAACAGCTTATATCTTTCAAGATCTTTTGGCCCAGAGAGATTTTGAAAAGCTGTACTCTTGCACCTAGGGTTTTTTAAATGAAATATTTATATGTAAGATCAAAGTAGCTTCCTTAGTTTTTGTTATTTAAGAAGAAAATTTATATATATCCTGTAACCCTGGCATTGGTAAAAGTTTGAGTAACCAAGAATAAAGCAATAAAGTTTGTATCATGACCTTTTGTGTTGAGCATCTCTATTCAACCTGACTGTCTTCAATGTTCAGATCCACACAGAGTTATTGTTGGCAATATATCCCCACCTGGGAGAAAGATTCTCATAACTCTTGAGAATTGTAACTCTATTAGAGAGAATATGCTTAGCCAGAAGTGCTGGACACTCATTACTTTTCTGTGACTCAGATAGAGTGATTTATAAACAATACCTCCTTTAAAAGGGGGACAGTAAGGAGATGGGAGGAGGGAGGAGATTGAATGGGGTAAATCTCATTACATTAAGAGGTACAAAGGAACTATTGCAATAGAGGGGAAGAAGGGAGGAGCTGAGAACTGTCTGAATCTTAATGTTATCAAGTTTGGCTTAAAAGTTAACACACACACACACACACACACACACACACTAAGTTAAGTTAAGAAACTTACTTTACCTTTCAAATATTAAAAGGGGGAAAGGGGAGGGGGGAGAGAAAAAAGGGGAACTAAGAGAAGCAAGGGAAGGAAGAAGGGGAAAAGGGAAAGGGGAACAAAAGGGGAGGGGGCTAGATATAGGAGGGCAAAACATACTGAAGGTGGTGGTGGTATTCAGAAATAAAATACTGGGGAATATGGATAAAGTGAAAAAAGAGGGAAAATACAAACAGAAGGAAGATAGCATGGAGGGCAATAAAGAGTTAGTAATTATAATTTTATTAGTTTTAGTTTTTGCAAGGCAATGGGGCTAAGTGGCTTGTCCAAGGCCACACAGCTAGGTAATTATTAAATGTCTGAGGCCAGATTTGAACCCAGGTACTCCTGACTCCAGGGCCAGTGCTCTATCCACTGTGCCACCTAACTGCCCCAGTAATTATAACTTTGAATGTGAATGGGATGAAGTCTCCCTTAAAACATAAGTGAATAGCAGAGTGGATTAAAAAACAGAATCATACAATATGTTGCTTACAAGAAACTCATTTGAAGCAGAGAGATACATATAGAGTAAAGGTAAAAGGTTGGAACAAAATATATTTTGCTTCTGCTGAAGTGAAAAAAGCAGGGGTAGCAATCCTTATCTCAGAGAAAGCAGCTGCAAAAATAGATATCCTTAAAAGAAATAAGGAAGGAAACTATATGCTCCTAAAAGGCACTATAGACAATAAAAGTAATTTCAATACTAAATATATGTACCCTATGGCATAGTATCCAAATTATTAGAGGAGAAGTTGAAGGAGTTACAGGAAAATATAGACAGCAAAACTTTACTGGTGGAAGACCTCAACCTCCTGCTTTCAGATTTATTTAAATCTAATCATGAGATAAACAAGAGGGAAGTTAAGGAGGTAAGTAGATTGTTAGAAAACCTAGGTATGATAGACTTATGGAGGAAACTGAATGGGTATAGAAAGGAATATACTTGTTTTCTGCAGTACATGACACTTACACAAAAATTGACCATGTCCAAGGGCATAAAAACCTAATGATCATTTGCAGAAAGGCGGAAATAATGAATACATCTTTCTTAGATGATAATGAAATAAGAATCATATGCAATATTGGGCCAGGGAGATATAGACACTAAACTAATTTGAAACTAAATAACCCAATTTTAAAGAATAAGTGGATCGAACCACAAATTATAGAAAGAATTAGTTAATTTATCCTAGATATTGACAGTAATGAAACAACATACCAGAACCTATTGGATTCACTCAAGGCTGCTGTCAGGGGATATATTATATCTTTAAATGCTTACATGAACAAATTAGAGAAAGAGGAAATCAATGAACTCAATATGCAACTAAAAAAAATTAGAGAAAGAATAAAATACCAAATTAGAAATTCTAAAAATTAAATGAACAATTAATAAAATTGAAAGAAAGAAAATTATTGAACTCATAAATAAAACCAAGAGTTGGATTTATGAAAAAACCAATAAAATTGATAAATTTCTGGTCAGTTTGATTTAAAAAAGAAGAAAACCAAATTGCTAGTATCATAAATGAAAAAGGTGAACTCATCACCAATGAGGATGAAATTAAAGTAATAATTTAGAATTATTTTGCCCAACTCTATGCCAATAAATTTGATAATCTAAAATAAATGGATGAAAATTTTCAAAAACATAAGTTGCCCAGGTTAAATGAAAAGGAAATTAAATACCTAAATAACCCTATCTTATTAAAAGAAATTTAACAAGCCATTATTGACTTCCCTAAGGAAAACTCTCCAGGGCCTGATGGAGTCACAAATGAATTCTATCAAGCATTTAAGGAACAATTGGTTCCAATTCTGCATAAACTCTTTCGAAAAATAGGTGAAGATGGAACTCTGACACCAGTATTGTGCTGATACCTAAACCAGAAAGAGTTAAAACAGAGAAAGAAAAGTATAGACCTATCTCCCTGATGAATATAGATGCAAAAATCTTAAATAAAATTTTAGCAAAATGATTACAATAAGTTATCACTAGGATAATACATTTTGACCAAGTAGATTTTATCCCAGGAATGCAGGGTTGGCTTAATATTTGGATAATTGTTAGTATATTTAATTATATCAATAACAAACATATCAGAAATAATATGATTATATCAATAAATGCTGACAAAATACAGCACCCATTCCTACTAAAAACACTAGAGAGTATAGGAATAAATTGATTCTTCCTTAGAATAATAAGCAGTATCTATCTGAAACCATCAATAAACATTATATGCAATGGGGATAGGCTAGAGTCTTTCCTAATAAGATAGGGGTGAAACAAGGATTCCATTATCACCACTACTATTCAGTATCATATTAGAAATGTTAATTTCAGCAAGAAGAGAAGAAAAATAAATCAAAGGAATTTGAATTGGGAAGGAAGAGACAAAACTCTTACTCTTTGCAGATGATATGATGGCATACCTAGAGAATCGAAAAAAATCATCTAAAAACTAGAAATAATTAGCATAGCAAAGTTGCAGGATATAAAATAAACCCTCATAAATACTCAACATTTCTATATATGACTAGCAAGATGCAACAGAAAGAGCTAGAAAGAGAACTCCCATTCAAAGTAACCTTAGACAATATAAAATACCTGTGAGTCTACCTGTCAAGGAAAACTCAAAAACTTCTCACACAAATATAATCAGATTTAATTAACTGGGCAAATATCAACTGCTCATGGATAGGTTGAGCTAATATAATAAAAATTACAGTTCTACCAAAATTAAACTACTTGTTTAGTGCCCTGCCAATCAAAATTCCAGAAAATTACTTCAATGAGTTGGAAAAAATTGTAAGTAAATTCATATGGAGACAAAAAAGTCAAGAATTTCCAGGGATTCAATGAAAAAAATGCAAAAGAAAGTGGCTTAGCCTTACCAGACCTAAAATTATATCCGTCAGCATCAGTCATCAAAATTGTATGGTATTGGCTAAGCATTAGAATGGTGGATCAGTGGAATAGAATTGCAGAAAATGATTATAGTAATCTGCTGTTTGATAAACCCAAAGAGTCCAGATTTTGGTATAAAAACTCTCTCTTCGATAAAATCTGTTTGGGAAATTGGAAGTTAGTATGGAAGAAACTTGTATTAGACCAACATCTCATACCCTATACCAAGATAAGATCAAAATGGATATTGGATTTAGAAATAAAAAACAATATTATAATTATATTATATTACATAATTATAATTATATTATATAATATTATAAACAAACTAGAAGATCAAGGATGTTTACTTGTCAGATCTGTGGAAAGGGAAGCAGTTTATAACCAAGGAAAAGATGGAAGACATCATTAAAAAACAAACATTAAATTGATTACATCAAATTAAAAAGCTTTTGCACAGACAAAACCACTGTAACCAAGATCATAAGAAATGTTGTAAATTAGGAAATATTTTTACAAGTAGTATTTCTGACAAAGGACTCATTTCTAAAATATACAGAGAACTGAGTCAGATCTAAAAAAAAACAAGCCATTCACCAATTGACAAATTGTCAAAGGATATTCAAAGGCAATTTACAGATGAGGAAATCAAAGCCATCCATAGTCGCATGAAAAATTGCTTTAAATCATTACTTATTAGAGAAATGCAGATTAAAGCATCTCTGAGGTACCACCTCATACTTCTCAGACTGGCCAATATGGTCATAAAGGGCAATGTTTAGTGTTGGTAGGGATGTGGAAAATTTGGGACACTGGTACATTATTGGTGGAGCTGTGAACTCATCCAACCTTTCTGGAGAGCAATTTGGAATTATGCCCAAAGGGCAGCAAAAATATGCATAAGCTTTGATATAGCAATACCACTACTGGATTTATACCTTAAAGACATTATGAAAAAGGGTAAAAACATCACTTGTACAAAAATACTCATATCAGCCCTGTTTTTGGTGGCAAAGAATTGGAAATTAAGTGAATGTCCTTCAATTGAGGATTGGTTTAACAAATTGTGGTTTATGTAAGTCATGGAACACCACTGTTCTATTAGAAACCAGGAGGGATGGCAATTCAGGGAAGCCTGGAAGGATTTGCATGAACTGGTGCTGAGAGAGATGAGCAGAACCAGAAGAACATTGTACACCCTAACAGCAACATGGGGATTGATGATCAACCTTAATGGACTTGCTCATTCCATTAGTGCAACAATCGGCCACAATTTTGGGGTATCTGCAATGGAGAATACCATCTGTATCCAGAGAGAGAGAATTGTGGAGTTTGAACAAAGACCAAAGACTATTACCTTTAATTAAAAAAAAAATAAACCATTATCTCGTTATGCAATTTTGCTATCTCTTGAATGCTTTTATTTTTCCTTAAGATTATGATTTCTCTCATTACATTGTTTAGATCAATGTATACCATAGAAACAATGTAAAGACTAACAGACTGCCTTCTGTGTTTGGGGGCGGGGAGCAAGATTAAGGGAAAAATTGTAAAACTCTAAATAAAATATTTCTTTTATTTTTTTTAAAAAAAGGTAGGTGAGGGGCAGCTAGGTGACACAGTGGATAGAGCACTGGCCCTGGAGTCAGGAGTATCTGAGTTCAAATCTGGGCTCAGACCCTTAATAATTATCTAGCTGTGAGGCCTTGGGCAAGTCACTTAACTCCATTTGCCTTGCAAAAAAAAATAAATAACCTAAAAAAAGGTAAGTGAGATGAGGAGGTTTAGTTCTAAGAGAAAGAAGGAAGGAGGAAGAACATTGTAGGCAAGGAGAGAAGAGAGAGTCAGGGTAAAGACAAGAGTGAGACAAATCATAGATAGACTATTTGTGAAGACTTGGAAGTCTTATTTTTTAAAGAATGAATTCTTTGAATGTCTGAAATAATGGTGGTTTATGCTAAGCATAGTATACTACTGTGCTATAAGAAATGCTGAGCAGGATGGTTCAGAAAAACCTGGGAAGATTCACATGAATTAATATAAACTCAATTGAGCA
This sequence comes from Macrotis lagotis, assembly GCF_037893015.1. Lineage (NCBI taxonomy): Eukaryota > Metazoa > Chordata > Mammalia > Peramelemorphia > Peramelidae > Macrotis > Macrotis lagotis. Next base: position 231,077,775 of record NC_133659.1, on the reverse strand, counting down.
TAAACTTTGTAATAATGTAACAATGATCAATTGTAAAAGACAGTTATTCTGGGGTGGCTAGGTGGCACAATGGAGAGAGCACCAGCCCTGGAGTCAGGAGTACCTGAGTTCAAATCCAGCCTCAGACACTTAAAATTGCCTAGCTGTGTGGCTGTGGGCAAACCATTTAACCCCATTTGCCTTGAAAAAAACTAAAAAAAAAAACCCAAACAAACAGTTACTCTGATAAAAACAAATATTCCAAATTATTAGGATGAAAAATGATGACAAATGCTCTCTACCTAGAGAGAGAACTGACAAAGATTGGGTGCAGTTTGAAGATTTTTTCACTTTGTTTTTCTTTTTCTTCCCAGTATAGCCAATATGGAAAGTTCTCTTACATGATGTCACATATCTAATAATAAGTATAGTTATTCCTTGCTTCCTCAATAGATAAGGAAAAAAGGAGGGAGGGAGGATAAGAATTTGGAACTAAAAGGAAAAAATAAAAAATAATAATGAATTCTCTGGTTGCTTAGCCAGTCCCTTTCTCTGCTGTCCATTCAGATTATTTATTTCCTTGTTTAGTGGCATCTCCTTGAAAAAAAAGAATATTTGAGACTTAAATTAATATCTCTGAGTTTTAATAATCTGGTTTTCTCTTTAAGTTCAGTGAGTAAGGAAGTTTGGTTAATTTCATTAATTTCTATTTCATTCATATTCCATTGATTTTCATGATAAAAAAATGCAAGTCCCTTGAGCCCAGGGTTTGTTTCCTTTAGTTATTTGATTCTCTTATGCCTACTGTATTGCCTAGTTCATAATGGTAATCTAATAGAAGTTGTTGTTTAATTGCTAACGAAAAAAGAAAGTGTTATATCTTCCCTTTTAGAGTTGTATACAATTTGATAGTCTTGACCAACATTTGTTTTGTTTTGTTTTGTTTGTTTTTTCCTTCCACTTTTCCTTTACCTTTTTTTAATGGAACTCTTGAGTTGTGTATTTGGTGATTGAATTTCGCTGTTCAGTTCTGGTCTTTGTGTCAGAATATTCTGGAAGACTTCTATTTCATCGAACAGCCATCTTTTTTAACTGAAAATATATGCTGAATTTTGTAGGGTAGTACATTCTGAATTGTAATCCCAAGTCTTTAATCTTGTAAATGTGCAATTTCAGGTCTTCCTATCCTTCAGTGTTGAGGCTGATAGGTTTTGTGGAAGTCTTAATTATTTATATTTGAATTGTTTTCTTTTTGCTGTTTGCAATATTCTCTCCTTTATTTGAAAGTTCTGGAATTTGGGTATTAGAGCCCTTGGAGTTCTTATCCTAAATTCTCTTTCTGGAGGGGTTTTGTGGCTTCTTTCAATGGTTATATTGTTATCCTGTTCTGGTAGATTTGGACAGTTTTCCCTTAAATTTTCTGCAAGATGTTTTCTAAATTCTTCTCTTTCTTTCTCTCTTTCTTTATTTTTAGGTTTTTTGCAAGGCAATGGGGTTAAGTGGCTTGCCCAAGGCTACACAGCTAAGTAATTATTAAGTGTCTGAGACCAGATTTGAACCCAGGTACTCCTGACTCCAGGGCCAGTGCTTTATCCACTGCCACCTAGCTGCCCCTTTAAGTTCTTTTCTTAATCCAGGCTTTCTGGGTCCAATGATTCATGCATTGTCTCCCCTGGATCTACTTTTTAGGGCATTCATTTTCCCTTAAAGGTACTCTACATTTTCTTCAATTTTTTTCAGTTTTTTATTTTGTTTGATGGAATTTTGTAGTCTTGTAGTTTCTTTGCTTTCTATTTGATCAATTCTAATTTTTATGGTTTTATTTCCTTCTATTATCGTCTGTTTTTCCTTTTCCAGTTGGTTAGTTTTACTTTTAATAGAGTTGATTTCTTTGGTCAGTTTTTCATAATTTTCCTCCATGATTTTCATTTCTTTTTTTCTTTTCTTCTTCCTCTCTTCTTTGGTTTTTTTAAATTCTTTTTTAAACTCTTCAATGAGCTGTCATCTTTGTCTGTAGTTTTCTATAATGAGCACTCTTTTAGCTTTTTCATTCATCTTTTCTCTTATCCTAGGGTACAGGAAGTATAGATCCAAGTTGTTTTTTTTTTCTCCTGGGGCTGGGTTCTGATCCTGGCTTGCCATTGGCCGAGATTTTACCTGGGCAGTCCAGGCCTTGCCTTTGCAGAGGTTTTATTTTTTAATTCCTTAATGTTCAGGTTCTGATTTAACAGTGGTTTGCTCCCAACCTTTACCCCAGTGTACTCAGGGTTCAGACTTTATTTGGGGGTGGAGTCCTCCCTGCTGGCTTACTATCTAGCTACCAGGACTTCTGCTGTTGTTAAACTGTGGGAATTTAGATTGCACTTGGCTAAACACTCTCTGCTGACTTTCCTGCTCTCCTGTCTCCTGGACTTTACTTCCACTTTTCCCCCTTTCACAGAAGATCCTCCACAAAGTCTACAATTGAAAACTTCTTTGAATATTCTCCTTTTCTTGGTGGAATCTGTAGTTTGAATGCCAAAGAAGAGGCTTCATTTGTTTTTGATAGAGAAAAGCTCCAGGAGCCTGTTGGCTTCACACCACCATCTTGGCTCCTCACTGAAAACCCCCTTCATGATGTTTTCAGTCCAATCCTTCTAAGTATACTCTCTCCCTCATTCTCTAGAGTATTCCATCCATAGAGCTATAGCCCTCCCCAATAAAAGTATTAGGTACAATCTTTCCCACTGTCCCTTCAGTACCTCAGACAAGGTACTAAATCCCTAGTTAACTAAACTATGGATTAAGAGAAGATCACTTCCTAATCTTTTTATGTTTATCCCTTCTAAGTATACTCCCACCCTCTGCTCCTATTGTGTTACAAACCTCTTGGTATCTGGTAAAGTAAAGTCACTTCTGATTTAATTATATAGAGATCCTCTAAGTATTCTGAGTATCCTGAAGGTTTCTCTTAAGAACTTTAGAATTAATTTTAAGACAAGAGTGACACTGGCACAGCACCCACCAGCATAGAGTGCTCTCATCAGAGCAAATGCTGAGCTCTATGAACAAGGTAGAATTAAGTAGATCGGGGCGGGGGGGGGGGGGGGCCAGGTGGCACAGTGGATAGAGCACCAGCTCTGAAGTCAGGAGTACCTGAGTTCAAATCCAGCTTCAGATATTTAATAATTACTTAACTGTGTGGCCTTGGGCAAGTCATTTAACCCCATTGCCTTGCAGAAAAAAAAGATCAATATCCTATCATATTCAACTCACACTGATTCCTCTGTCTATGTATACTCCTTCTAACTGTCCTAATAATGATAAACTCTTAAGAGTTACAAGAATCCTTTTCCCATGCAAAAAGTTTAACCTTTTGGGATCCCTGAGTTCTTTGTCCTGCTGTCTTGATTTACCATGACTTTTCTTCCAACAAGCAGGTATCTTTTAATTTCCTGATGCAGTGATCTTTGAGTCCAAAAATATAAAATCAATCATTTCTACAATTGCTCCTCTCTCTGTTTGCCAGGATATGATAGGATCAGTTGCAAAGATCTTAGTTTTGTTATTAAACTTCAAGTCACATTTTACACTCTTTTCTTTCACCTGCATCTGCTGTTTCTTAATTCTTCTTCACTTTCTGTCATCAAAGAAGCATAATCTGCATAGCTGAAATTGTAGAATTTTTTTGTAACCTATAATTCTGGTTTTTGTTTCAACCACCCTGGTATTTCACATAATATACTCTGCTTATAAGTTTAATAAATAAGGTGACACTATACAGCCCTGTCATATTCCTTTTCCAATCTTGTTCAATTTTAATTGTTTCTTCTTGACTTGCATATAGGCTCCTCAGGGGATAAGAACAATGATCTGGTATTCTCATTTCTGAGGACTTGCTCTATTTTGTTATGATCCACACAGTCAATGAACATAGAACAGTCTATGAAATGGAAATAGGTATTTTTTCTGGAATTCCTTTATTTTCTTCATATTCTGATGAATGTTGAAAATTTGGTTTTTAGCTCCCCTAACTTTTGGTAGCCAGACTGCTTTCTTGGTAAGCATTGGTTCTCATATTGTCTAAATCAGTAATCACATTGGGTTATTATTATGCTAATATATTTCTCATGTAAAATTCTTTTCTATATTCTTGCCATCACTCTCTTCAACTTCTGTTAAGTTCCTACCATTTTTATCTTTTATTATACCTATTTTTGCATGAAATTTTTCCTTGACATCACTAACTTTCTTTTTTTTTTAATTTTATTTTTTAGGGGTTTTTTGCAAGGCAGATGGGGTTAAGTGGCTTGCCCAAGGTCACACAGCTAGGTAATTATTAAGTTTCTGAGGCCTGATTTGAACTTAGGTCCTCTGACTCCAGGGCCAGTGCTCTATCCACTGCACCACCTAGCTGCCCCAATATCGCTAACTTTCTTAAAGAGATCTCTTATTTTCCCCATTCCTTCTCTTTTTTTGCATTATTCATTTAAGAAAATCTTCTAAGATGGTGCAATGACACAAAAAATACTAGTCTCTTCAAAATTTTCCCACAAACAAGATAAAAAAAGTCTCAAAGTAAACTTTAAGTGAAAGAAATCATTTAAATTAGGGGTAAAGTAGTTGTTGTCCTAATACAACTTGAGAGAACTTAAAGAAAAACTGGACCTCCCCAGGTGGAGGTTTGGCCTAATTGAAATGCACAGACCTCTAGACTCCTCTGAATCAAGAAATGAGTCCTAGGAAGTATTTGGATTAGGCAGCAGCTTTAGGACAGCATGGGATTCAGATAACTGAATAGGGGAAGATTGAAGGATGCTCTACTGTCATGGGATGTCAAGTACAGTTGTGCTCACTACACATGTTCCTAGGCTGAAGCTATGGGATAGGAGGAATGAGCACATGCCTGGTGATTGTAGTAGTAGAGGGGTGGGAACTCTGCTGATTGTGGGAAGAACCATAGGGAGTAGGGTATCTTGGTTGCCATGATAGTTTGATTGGGGGGAACTAGCTGTGGTTGAAGGATGGAGAGAAGTGCTCTAGGTCAGACCTCTAGACAGAGCTCAGTAAACAATAGTATTAAAAATTTGGAGGCTAGAGGGTTGGCTAGGTGGCACAGTAGATAGAGCACCAGCCTTGGAGTCAGGAGTACCTGGGTTCAAATCTGACCTTAGACACTTAATAATTACCTAGCCGTGTGGCCTTGGGCACTTAACCCCATTGCCTTGAAAAAATCTAAAACCACACAAACAACAACAAAAAAACCAAAATTTGAAATCTAAGGCATCATCCTCCACACTTTGAAACTAGAACCTGACCATACTAAAAAATTGACAAGGGACTTGCAGGGTGGAATCAAGATGGCAGCATGAAGCTAACATGTTTTTAGAACTTTTCCCTACCAAAGATAAATGAAGACAACAAAGCTACAGATCCCACCAAGAAAAAGATAAGATCTGAAGGAGTTTTCATTGGTAAACATCAAGGAGAATCTTCAGTGAAGTTCTGTCTCTTTGGGAGAAAAGGGGAAGTAAAGCCTAGAAGGCAGGAGAGCAAGAAAGTCACAGTGCAGTCCAGGTCTCAAAACTTGACAACAAGCAGAGGTCTCAGCAGGTAGCTAGCAAGCCAGCAGGGAGGGTCCCAAACCCAAACAAAAACTGAACCCTGGGAACACCAGAGCAAAAGACAGAACTGGGTTGGGAACAAACCACTACTAAGTCAGAACCTGAACACAAAGGAGGAAATAAGCCTCTGCAAAGGAAAGGCCTGGACTGCACAAGTAACATCTTGGCCAATGCCAAAAGAGGTATCAGACCTCAGTCCCAGCATAAAAAAGCTTGAATCTATACTTTCTTTACTCCAGAAATAGAGTTAAAACAACCAAAATGAGCAAAAAACCTAAAAGAACTCACACTATTAAAAACTACTTTGCAGATAAAAATGATAACAATGCCATATCAGAAAAAGAAATCAGTGAAAAATCATTCACAGGGGAAGTCTCAAAACAGTCTATGAATTGGACTCAAATTGAAATGTTCATTGAAGAGCTTAAAAAGAATTTACAAAAACAAAGAAGAGAGGGAAAAGAAAAATGGAAATAAGAAATGAAAGGCACGCAGGAAAATTATGAAAAATTGATCAGAGAATTCACACCTTTAAAAAAAGTCATAAAAGCTAATTGAAGAAAATAAAACCCTAAAAGTTAGAACTGAACAAATAGAAACCAATGAATCTACAAGATTACAAGATTCCATCAAACAAAATAAAAAGGTTGAAAAAATTGGGAAAAAAAACCATAAAGGACCTTTTAGGAAAAATGAATGACCTGGAAAATACATCCAGGAGAGATAATCTATGGATCATTGGACTACTAGGAAGCCTAGATCAAAAAAGGAACCTGGAAAACATAAAGCAGTAAATTATCAGGGTAAACTGTCCAAATCTGCTAGAACAAGAAGACAGTTTACCATTGAAAGGACACACAAAACCCCTCCAGAAATAGACCCCAGGATAAAAAAATCCAAGGGCTGGATTTGGCTTATAGCCAAATTCCAAAACTCTCAAATAAAGGAGAAAATACTATAAGCAGCAAAAAGGGAAATAATTTAAATACAAAGGAAGCACAATCAAACTCACACAGGATTTATCAGCCTCAACACTGTAGGTATTGGAGGGCAAAGGACCTGGGATTACAACCAAGAATTTACTACCCTGCAAAATTCATATACTGTCAAGGGAAAAGATGGATGTTCAATGAAAAAAAGGACTTCCTGAATTTCCTGACACAAAGACCAGAAATGAACAGAGAATTCAATCCCCAAATATACAACTCAAGAGATGCATATAAAGGTAAATGAAAAGGGGAAGGAAAAAACAAAACAAAACAAATGACTAAGATCATCAAATTGTATACAATACCAAAAGGGAAGATATAATTTTTCTGACTCTTGAGGATTTTACTCCTTTTAGGATGAATAAAGGGGCAAATATAATTGAAGAGATTGGATTTACAGGATATGGGTATAGGTGAGTCTTGTCTCTCTGTCAAAGAGATCCAAGCTGACATCACTGTGCTTGAGACAAAAATGCCTGATGAAAAGCAGAAGTGTTAACTCTAACCTTAAGTGTCTCAATATCCTTTGAAACACTTTAATTCTGCTGTGCTAACAAAGCATAGTATTTTTTCTGAAGAGGGCATTATAAGCTGGGCAGTTCTGAGTGAGCATCTTCCATAACTTAAAATCATTTGTAAAGTTCTCAATGAGACCTTCAGAGCCCACCAGTACTTGGCACCCTTTAAGATTCTTATAGTTAATTAAATCAGGGTTTGACTTAATCTTCACTTAACAAGGGATTAAATACTCTGGGTAGGGAGGGTGGGGTAAAGAATGGAAGAAAATAATCTTGGAGAGAGGGGCACAAATAGTTTATTTATTTATTTGCTAACATTTTAACATTTTATTTGTTTTCCTATTATATACAGTAGTAATATGTGCCCATCATTTTTTGCAAGGCTCTGAATTGTACAATTTTTTCTCTGCCCTCCCTTCCCCCACCCCAGAAGGCTGTCTGATAGTCTCTACATTTTTTTCCATGCTATACATTGATGTAAATTGAATGTGTTATAAGAGTAAACATAAGAATAAACATAAACCCCCTCTCCCCCCAAGAAGATGAGAAACCTCAAGAGGAGAGAGAGAGAGAGAGAGAGAGAGAGAGAGAGAGAGAGAGAGAGAGAAATTGTACTTCAGTCTGTGTTCAGATTTCAATGGCTCTGTCTCTGGGGTGAGTTGCTTTCTTTATCATAAGTTCACCAGAGAAGTTGCTTCAATATTTTCCTAGTTGTACCTCCACTGTATTTCTCCCCACTCTCATTTATTCTATTCTCTCTTTCCTTTCATACTGGCCTTGTCCAAAAGTGTGTTGCATCTGAGTAGTACTCTCTCCCTGGATCTTCCCTCCCTTCTATCACCTATTCCCCCCTTCCCTCCCCCCATTCCCCCTCATCCCATCCTTCTCCAGGGCAAGATAGAATTCCTCACCCTATTAAGTGTGTATGTCATTTCCTCCCGGAGACATTTCTGATGAGAATGAAGGCTCACTCATTCCCCCTTGCCATCCCCCTTCCCCTCCATTGAAAAAGCTTTTTCTTGACTCTTATGTGAAATTTCTCAGCTTCTTCTTCATCTCCTTTTCCTTCCTCCCAGTACTTTACCCCATTGCCCTTTGACTCCATCCCTTTACCCCATCATACCATTATATTCTGCTCCTTCCTATGTCCTGTCTGTATATGCTCTTTCTAACAGCTCTTATAAATGAGAAAGTTCATATGAGTTAACAATATCTTCTTCCCATGCAGGAATACAAACAGTTCAACATCATCAAGTTCCTCATAGTTAGTCCCTCTCTTCCACTCCCTCTATGTTTCACCAGAGTCCTGTACTTGGAAATCAAACTTTTTGTTCAGCTCTGGTCATCTTGATAGGAAAGTTTGAAAGTCCCCTTTTTTCAGTGAAAGTCCATCTTTTCCCCTGAAAGAGGTTGCTCAGTTTTGCTGTGTAGTTGATTCTCCGTGGTAAACCAAGATTTTTTGCCTTCCAGACTATCATATTCCAATCCCTATGAGCCCTTAATGTAGATGCTGCCAGATCCTGTGTAATCCTAACTATGGAGCCTTGGTAGTTGAATTGTCTGTTTCTGGCAAATTTTAGAATTTTCTCTTTGATTTGGGGGTTTTGGAATTTAGCTATAATATTCCTGGAAGTTTTTCTTTTGAGATTCCTTTCAGGGGGTGACCAGTGAATTCTCTTGATTTCTATTTTATCCTCAACTTCTAGGATGTCAGGGCAATATTTCTTGAAAAATGAAGTCTAGGCTCTTCTCCTGGTCATGGCTTTCAGATAGTCCAATAATTTTTAAATTATTTCTTCTAGATCTATTTTCAAGGTCAGTTGTTTTTCCAATGAGACATTTCACATTTTCTTCTAATTTGTGAATTTTTTGGAAGAGTTTCATTGTTTCCTGATTTCTTGCAATGTCCTTAGCTTCCTTTAGTTCCATTTTGCATTTGAAGAAGTTATTTTCTCCAGGGAGCTTTTTTGTCTCCTTTTCCAGCTGGCCAATTCTACTTTTTAAGGCATTCTTCTCCTCATTTTGCCTTTTTGTTTTGCTTTTTCCATTTGACCTAAACTGGTTTTTAACATATTATTTTCTTCAGTATCTTTTTGTATATCTTTCACCAAGCTTTTGATTTACAAATATTTCTTGAAATGATTTGGCTTTGAATACTACTGACTATTGACTCATGAAGATTGTGTGTCTTTGGAGGGTATTTGAAAAGGAGGTAAGGAAAAGTGATTTTAATTTGATATAATTCAAGACTTTTGAAAAGTAGACTACTAATGAGACAGAAGAGGGGAGGGTACTTAGTGACTTGGAGGCAATGTTACAATCAATCTGTGATGGTACTTTGATAACACCTTGAACTTATCAAATAATCTATTAATCAAGCTGCAATTGATTATGCCTGATTAATAGTACCTGAGGGATAAGTATTACCAGGTGAAGAGGCACAATGATCTATAATTTTAGAGGGAAAGAAGGGAGGGCAGCAACACTGAGTAAATTCTAGTCAATACACTTGGTGAAGAGAAGGAATAAAGTACTTTCTCACTAGGTTTTAAAAATCTATCCTACTGTACAGAGTATGGGGGGGCAAGGAAGGAAAAGAGATGGGAAGAAAAGCCTGATAAAAGGGAAGGTGAAGGTATAAGTAAAAATAAACTGAAAGTTAAATTTTAAAAGAAAGGTTAAAGGGGAAAGGGAGTAAAACTTTGATGAGGAAGAATAAGAGGAAAGGAAAGAGAAACAATTTAAAGGGGAAAGATATCATGGAGGTAAAAACAGAATTAGCGATCTTAACTGTAATTGTGAATCAGATGAACTACCCCATAAAATGGAAGCTGATAGCAGAATGAATTAAAAATCAGAATCCTGCAATGTTTTTTTTTTTTTAACAAGAAACAATTTTGAAGCCTCAAAATACACAGAGGGTAAAGTTAAAAGGATGGAGCAACATATACTATGTTTGATTGAGGTAAAAAAATGACAGTTGCCATCCAGATCTCAGACAAAGCAAAAGCAAAAATAGATTTCCTTAAAAGGGATAAGGAAGGAAACTAGATCTTCTTAAAAGGTACCATAGGTAATGAAGCTATATCATTATTAAGCAGGTATGCATTGAGTGTTAAAGCATACAAATTCCTAGAGGAAAAGTTTAGTAAATTGCAAGGAGACATAGATAACAAAACTTTAATAATGGGGGACCTCAACCTACTTTTCTCATAACTAGATAAATCTAACTACAAAATAAATAAGAAGGAAGTTAAGAATGTGAATGTAAACTTAGAAAACTTAGTTATTATAGACTTCTGGAGAAAATTTAATTGTGATAAAAAATATACTTTTTCTCTACAGTACATGGTACCCATTCCAAAATTGACCATGTACTAGGGCATAAAAACCTCTTACTCAAATGCAGAAAGGAAAAATAATAAATGCATACTTCTCAGACCATGATGCAATTAAAAATTACATGTAATAAAAAGTTACAAAAAGAGAAAATAAAAACCTATTACAAACTAAATTTAATTTTAAATGAGTTAATCAAACAACAAATCATAGAAATAATAATTATATCCAAGAAAATGATAATGACAAGACATTATAATAAAATGTAATGGATGGAGCTAAGACAGTTTTGAGGGGAAGCTTTATATCTTAAATGCTTATATGAATGAAATAGAGAAAGAGGAGATCAATGAATTGGGTATGCAACGGAAAAAAGCTAGAAAATGAACAAATTAAATCCTCAAATATCAAATTAGAAATTCTGAAAATCAAGGGAGAGAATAATAAAATTGAAAGCAAGAAAACAATTAATCTCATAAATAAAACTGTATGCCAATAAATTGGATAACTTGAGTGAAATGGATGAATATTTACAGAAATACAAAATGCCCAGATTAATAGAAGAGAAAATAACATACTTAAATAACTCCATTTCAGAAAAAGAAATTGAAGAAACCATCAATAAACTCCCTAAGGAAAAAATATCCAGATTCAGATGGATTTATAAGTGAATTCTACCAAACATTTAAGGAGCAGTTAATTCTTATCCAATATAAATTATTTTAAAAATAGAAGGAGTTCTGCCAAATTCCTTTTATGACACCAACATGGTGCTAACAGACAAAGAAAATTATAGACCAACCTCCCTAATGAATATTGATGCAAAAATCTTAAATAAAATTTTAGCAAGGAGATTACAGCAAATTATTACTAAGATAGTACAACGTGATCAGGTAGGATTTATACCAGGTAGGCAGGGATACACAACCCTTCCAACAATGGTCATTATCCTTTCTGGTCATATTGGCCAGCCTAAGAGGTGTGAGGTGATACTTCAGAGAAGCTTTAATTTGCATTTCTCAGGTGCTCTTGACTCCAGGGCCAGTGCTCTATCCACTGTGTCACCTAGCCACCCCCACATTTCTCTAATAAGTAATGACTTAGAGCAATTTTTCATATGACCATGGATTGCTTTGATCTCCTCACTTGAAAATTGCCTTTGCATATCCTTTGACCATTTATCAAGTGTGGAATGGATTTTTAAAATTTGACTCAGTTCTCTTTATATTTTAGAAATGAATCCTTGGTCAGAAACATTAGTTGTAAAGATTGTTAGATGGACAAATTTATGACCAAACAAGAAATAGAGTATATTATAAATTGCAAAATGAATAATAGTGACTATTAAATTTTTAAAAATTGTACTAATAAAATCAATGCTGCCAAAAATCAGAAGGAAAGTAGAAAACTGAGAAAAAAATCTTCATAACTAGGAATTCTGATAAAGGTCTCATTTCTAAAATATAAAGAGAAATGCATGAAATTTATAAGGTTGCAAGTCATTCCCCAATTGATATATGGTCAAATGATATTAATTGACAGTTTTCAAATGAACAAATTAAAACAATATAAACTCATATGGAAAAAAAATGCTCCAAATCATTACTGATTAGAGAAATGCAAATTAAAACAACTCTGAGGTATCACCTCATACTTATCAGATTGACTAAGATTAGAAAAAGGGAAAATGATCAGTGTTGGAGAGGTTGTGGGAGGATTGGGACATTAATGCTAAGGATGAGAACCTGGGAAAATCATTCTCTTTGACCCAGCAATTTCAATTCTAGGCCTATAGAAGGCCTATATCCTTCTGGATAGAAGAATTCATAAAAAAATGACAAAAGTTCCATATGTTCCAAAATATTCATAGCAACTCTTTTTGTAGTGATAAAGAATTGGAAATTGAGGGAATGTCCATCAATTGGAGAATGGCTAAACAAGTTATGGTACATGAATACAATGGAATACTATAAGAATTCCTGTAAGAAAATGATTGGACCATAGAGAAGCATAGAAGTATTTACCGATCTGATGCTGAGCAAAGGAAACAGAATCAAGAGAACATTTACCACAACATTGTGAGATGATCAACCATGATGAAAGTAGCTCCTCTAAGTAGTTCAGAGAGCTATGATAATCGTATTAGACAAGCTTAGAAAAATGCTATCCCCATTAAGAGGAAAACAAAAAAAAATTAAAAATAATCCCTTCAGAGTCTGATGAACACTTTATTAAAAATATCTCTAGTGTATTTCTTTACCTTAATCCTAATTCTTCATACCAAAAATGAGTAATCTGAAAACATGTTAACCACAAATATGTATGTACAATATTAACCTGAGTATTCTCAGCTGAGGGGACAAGTGTGGTAAGAGAGGGTGGAAGGACATTTTGTAACTTAAAAATATGCTTATTCATATAGATGAATGTTGATAAACTTTTATAGCATGTATTTGTAAAAATAAAATATCAATAAAAAAGCAAGTAGTACCTGAGCTGCATCTTGAAGGAGGAAAAGGAATTCCTTGAGATAGAGATGAGGAGGGAATACATTCAACCAATGTGGGACAATAATTGCAAAGGTACTGAGAAGGATAATAAAAGTTTGATGTATGGACACCATTTGGGTAGGTGAAGTTATATATAATGAGATTAAACAGATAGATTAAGGCAAGATTGTGAAGGATTTTAAAAGTTTAACAGATGAAGTTATGTTTGATACTTGAATGTTCATGCATTAAACAATGCCACTGAGAATAATAAAAGGAGGGGCTATAGTCAGCAAGGCTTTCAGATTAAAAGGAAATCAATAAGAATTGTTCCAAAGATTTTGAGCACCTCCTGGGGGTAAGTTACATTTGGAAGAGACATAGAAAGGAAAAACCCTAAGGTACAAGGGAATTCTGCAGGGCAAGCACGTCTCTTGTTGGCTTAACTTAGAGGCAGCTGATCAGTGTCAGTCACCTTGGCACCTGTTCTATCCATTCTTGTGCCCCTTAGAATCCGTATTTTATGGACTCCTCTTACACTTGGGGCATATGCTACATTCCTGGGTGGAGGGCACAGCTGGCAGTTCCTTATCTTCTTTCTATAAGAGAACTGCAATCAGGGGTCAGGTGTAAATGAACGTTTTGGACTTGGGAGGATGGAATATTTTTGTAGGATTCCCATCCACTTGACAGTAAATGATTGGGTAGGCATTTGTATTGGGTTAAACTTTATATTATATGTAAAATTCTACATAAATTGTAGTTTATATAAATGTAATAGAATGCTATTGCATCATAAGAAATTATGAACAAGAGGACATATTAATTATAGCAGGGTGAAATAAACAGAACCAGAAGACTGTACACAACAACTAAAATTATGTAAGTAACAATACTTGATAGGTATCTAAACACTGACAAATTATAATAGCTAATCTTGGCCTAGCAGGGCAAATAATGCTATGGATGTAGTATATGCATACATATATAATTAGGTATGCTTTTGTATCAGTCAATTTTGCTTAACTTTTTCTTTGTTGGAAGGGAGGATTTAGTTGAGGAGATTTGTCTACATTAGTCAGGAAATGACTGGTGTAAAAATAAAAGGAACAACTTAAAAGTAGAAATCATTCATAAATATAACAGACAGAAATGGTCCAAAAATCTACTAGAGTTTGTCCTTTTTCATTTCTGATTCCCAAGCAATATTTTAAAAATATTTCCCCATTCTTCCATTATTCACCATTGCAATTAATTTACTGAGTACCAAGGTATATACACTGATATGGTCTAAAGGATCTTTTCAAAAATTTCTCCTGCTTTCTCTCTTGTAACACATAAATTTCAAAAAATCTTTTTTTTGTAGTTTCTGTGTTCATCTTGAATACAATAAGGCAAGATTATATAGTTTCCTATTAAATAATATTTCTTATTGCCCTTGGATGAATGACATGTTAACCTACTCTGCCAATTCATTATTTATCTTTCTAAAGCAAATCTATGCATTTTCAGTTCATTAAGCTTTAACTCCTTGTCTTCTGTTTTCATATGTAAGAAGAATGTGCAAATGGTTATAGTTTCTCCATTAGTATATAAACTTGTTCATTAAAAAAATCACATATTAGTATGTCAACAGAAAAATTTATGTTTATTTATGGTTTTGGCACATTTTCTCCCTTGTTCTACCATTTGCAGTTAGCAATGCAGAGGGGAAATTGGATGGTGAGCTTTATTACTTATCTGTTTGAAGGCTAGTGGTCAATCTGCTGCACACAAACAACATGCATGATCTCTTTCTGTGATTATTTGAAGCTTTACAACTTGGTAGAATGTACCAGAGCTTTTACCAGACTGATATATCCATCAAGAACCAAAAGTCACTTTCAGGCCATATCAAGTAAGATTTTGTGGAAGAGATATAATGGAAGAAATTATTTTTCTTTCCTAGGAAAAGCAAGTGCCCTATTACGAATTCTTTCAGAGTGCTGGATAGTTATGACCAAAATTTCGAAAGAATCTATGAGGGTGGAATCAGTGTACTATGGTGTGTCCAGGAGTTATTTTTGCTGCTTGGAAGAAAATCTGAGAACACTAAAGAAGGAAAATATAAGAGGTCAAGACATACAGATAGCGAGTAGCAGAACCCTGACCTCTTGATTCCAAATTTAATATTCCTTACATTGTATTATAATGCTTCTGGTTTACCTATTATAGGGCATCTGTGATTTAGCAAAATGTACTCCCCACAATCCTTCTTGAATTTTCACATTTTCTTCTTTTGAAATTTAATAGAAAGAAGTACTGGGGACATAAACCATTTCCTGAGAGGAAACAACCCAAGGAATCACAAGAAACACCATAAACATGGCACAATATACATAGATTATTTTTAACAAATAATTCTTATAGATATATTTTATTTTTACATCATGTTAATTTCCACATATATTTTTCTCTTCTAACCCAATGAAACATCCCTTAAACAAAGCTTTAAAAGAAGAAAAAGAAAGAGAAATTTAATGACTGTCTAATTCATCAACTGTGTTTGATAGCATATGCAGCCTTTCATACCCCTAGTCCTACAACTCTGCAGTAAACAAAGAGAAGTGGAACAGTTTCTCAATTCCGAGCCAGCACCAAAATTTGTCATTAAAATTTCATAATTTTTGGTTTTGGACCTTTCTTTTCATAGTATAGAATTACGTTACTTTTGTTAATAGTCATTGATGATTGCAATTACAAAATTGTCATTACATAGCTTGTAGTTTTTGCTGTGGTTGTTTACAATTTACATTAATATAGCCCTTATTTTCACTTTGCTCCCAGTTCTGATTGTTTTACTCTGCATCAGTCTTCACATAATTCTCTGTAGTATTATTATATTCATTTTTGCTTTGTAATAATATTTCATTACATTTACATACCACAATTAAGATATTTCTCAAGTTATAAATATCCACATTGTTTGTAGTTATTTGACAACAAAAAAGTGCTGATAATAGTATTTTGGTGGATAATGGACTTTTAGTTTTGCCTTTGGCTTCCTTGAAGCTTATGCCTAATAATAGGATGAAAGGGTTTAACCACTTGAATAATTTTATTTGCATAATTTTGTATCATTTTCCAGAATGGTTGGAGCAATTCATAGCTCCACCAATGGTGTATTTGTCTATCTTATTTAACTCCCCCAACATTAACTATTATTATGTTTTGCATAAATCCTAATTCCCTATCTCAAAATTTTTCACTATTTTTAATTCCCATCATAAATGTCTTGAGCTCTCTCTCGCTCTCTCTCTCTCTCTCTCTCTCTCTCTTACACACACACACACACACACACACAGAGCATTCTCTCTCTCCTCCTAATGGAAATAGAATGCAGCCAGCAAAGGGTCCTCATCTGTGGAAATTCAAATGAGATGATTTTGAGGCTAAAGAAAGAGCCATAGTTGAGCTCTTGAGTTAACTTTTGTCTAAGTCACTGAGCTGATATAAATGCTATGTCTTTAAAGGTGATGAAATAGCACAGTTTCTTAGTGGGGAGAAAGGGAAGTGCAGAAGGAAAGGCTCATTATTTGGTCCAGTAATTGCCACAGAAGTTTAGAAAAAGGAGCTGCTCTCTTTAGATCTTGTGGGAATCAGAGTAGAAGAGTAATTTGATTTTTGCATGAATGGGAAAATACATAGATGTTGTATGGGTAAGGTGAGGAAAGAACAAGTAAAAGTTAGGGTTAAGGAATCACATCCATCTTAGAACTAGAAACCATCAAGATAAGATGTTGTCAATTGTGGCCCAATAAACCAGCACGAGGAAGCTATAAAGTTGACTTACTATATATATAGTATATATACATATATATATGTATATATTATGCACAATACACTGTGCATAAATGTAATCTAATAGACACAAGTGTTTCACAGCCTCTACAGAGGACTGACAGGGTACAATGTACAGAAACACAGTGATGCCTGATCATGGTTACTTTACCCATAAAATAATGATAATGCCTGCTTCACCTACCTGCAGACAAGCTTGAGAATGAAGAGCATAGACCTAAAAGAGCTTTCAGAATGTTTGTATGTCACATTCTAAGGGAAAGAAATATGATCCCCAGTGTAAGGTAGCAGAGGACATCACCAGATTGGGGGAACATTTGTATAGAAGCTCATGTTCTATCCTACTGACCCCTTAAGGGAGAACAAGTAGTGATGTGATGTGAGGAAGAGGTAAATCTGTTGAATTGCTTTTTCGTGGCTTTTAGCAATCTTGCCTATAATGTGCCTAGGTTGGAGCTCACATTCCTGTTTCCACTTCTCCTTGAAAACCTTATTACTTACTTACCATTTCCCTAAACCTAAAGCTCATCAATAAAGTTGATATGTACTTTCCCATGGCTATATCTCAAAAACTAAAAGAACAACTTCAGGGTCACTTTGATTTTCATCTTTTTTTATCATTAATCATGTGGATCAATTTTTTATGTTGTGAAAATAGATTCTTCTTTTAAAATATATTGTTATTCCAACCATTCTGAAGAGCAATTTGGAACTATGTCCAAAGGACAACAAAATGATGCATGCCCTTTGATCCAGAAATATCACTACAATGTCTATTTCCCAAAGAGATCATAAAAATGGAAAAATTTGCAAATATTCGAAAATATTTATAGCAGCTCTTTTAGTAGTGGCAAAGAATAGGAAATTGAGGGGATGCTCCTCAATTGAGAAATGACTGAATAAATAATGTCATATGAATGTTATAGAGTTCTATTGTTATGGAAGAAGAATAGAACTGAACTTTAGAGAACCATGGAAAGATTTGCATGATCCAATGCTGAGTGAAATGAGCAGAACCAAGAGAACATTATATGAATTAACAACAAGATTATGAGATGATCAACTATGATGGATGTAATTCCTGTTAGCAGTTCATTGATCAAGGGCAGTCTTGAGAGATCTATCCTGCATAATGCCATAGGAAAAAACTATGAAGTCTGAATGCAGAGCAAAGCAAACATATTACGTTAAAAAATTTTTAAATTTAAGGCAATGGTGTTAAGTGATTTGCTAGGTAATTATTAAGTGCCTGAGGCTGAATTTGAACTCCTTACTCTATTGCCAGTGCTCTATTCACTGTGCCATCTAGCTGCCCTTATGTTTCCTTTTTTAAAGCTTCTTTTATGTCTTTTATTTCTCATGGTTTTTATTTCTCCTTAGTTCTAATTCCTCTTTCACAACATGACTAATATGGAAATGTTAACATGATTGTACATGTATAACGTTTACAGGATTGTTCATCACCACCATGGGGAGGGAGTGGAAAAGGAAGGGTGGTAGAAAGATGTGGGACTCTTAAACTTACAGATAAATGGTGAAAACTACTTTTGCATGTAATTGGAAAACTAAAATAAAAATGAAACAAACACACAGAATAAAATATATTGTTATTCTGATGCTAAGTAAAATGAACAAAATCAGACAAATATTGTACACCTTAATATCAGCATTATGTGTTGATCAGTTATGATAGACTTAGCTCTTCTCAGCAATACAATGATCAAGGACAATTCTAAAAGACTTGTGATGGAAAGTTCACATCCAGAGAAAGAACTGTGGAGCCTGTATTCAGACAAAAGTATACTATTTTTATTTTTAAATTTTGTTTTTTTTACTTTCTCACAGTTTTCCCTTTTGTACTGATTCTTCTTTCACATCATGACTAATATGCAAATTGTTTAACATATATATGTATATTGATAACTTTTGTTTTTACATTATTGTTTTTCCCTTATATCTCTTTTTCTAATTCCAGAGAATTATATCTTATCATAAAGAAATTTTAAAAAGAAAAATGTAAAAGAGTAAGAAGAATTTTAAAAATCAGTACAACTTAGGTTATGGACATTTTCCTGACTATTTGTACAGTTCCAAATTGCTTTTCAGAATGATTGTACTAATTGGCACTTCCATTGATAATTATTATTTATATTTCTGCAGTCCCTCTATATAAAAGACAAAATGGGAGAAGTCTCAGTGGAAAATCACTAAAATTAAGACTCAGAAAGACTTCTTGCACCCAACCTTCTATATGCTTCCCATCATCTCAAGCCTGGACCATTGCAATAGCCTGCACTAGTTTATATCCCTTTCTCATTTCTCCCTTCTTAAATGCAGTCTTCCCTTAGTGATCAAATTTATCTTCCTTAAATGCAGGTCTCACTATATTAACTCTCTATTCAATAAACTCCAGTGACTTTTTTACTGTCTCTGGGATCAAATGCAAAAATCTGCTGTTTGGCGAAGTTAGGTGCTGTGGAATCATAAAGAATAAATTTGACCTCAAAGAAGAGATATTAGAACACATCTCTCCTTACTCCTTTATCAAATTTCCTTGATTCTTCTCTTCATTCCTTTCCCAGTTTCCATGGATATGAAGTATTGCATATAACATCATACTTTTGTTTTGTTTTGTTTTTTGAAGTAATTCCTACTGTCAAGGAGCTCCCATTTTATTTTTTCCCAAACGAATATCAAGACAATTTTTAGCATTAAATTTTTACAAGATTTTGAGTTTCAAGTTTTCCTCCCTCCCTCCCTCCCCACCTCTTCCTAAAATAGTAGTCAAGAATAAAATAAATGAAAAAAATATTCTTCAATCTGAATTCCAAGTCCATCAGTTCTTTATTCATATTTGTATAGCAGTTTCTATTATGGATCCTTTGTACTTGGATCATTGTGTTTCTGAGAACTGAGTCATTCATAGTTGATCATCATACGATGTTGCTGAAACTGTGTACAATGTTTTCTTGGTTCTGCTTATTTCACTTTGCATTACCTGGTACAAGTCTTTACAGTTTTTATGAAATCTGTCTGATTATTCTTTCTTATTGCAAAATAGTTTTCTATTACATTCCTATACCACAATTTGTTTAGCTATTCCCAATTGAAGGGCATCCCCTCAATTTCCAATTCTTTGCCACCCCAAAAAGAGCTGCTATAAATATTTTGTACATGTGGGTCTTTTTTTCCTTTTTTACAATCCCTTCTTATGATACCTAGTAGTGTTATTACTGGATCAAAGAGTATACACATTACATATTTCCAAATGATCTCATGAATGGTTGGATCAGTTCACAATTCCAGCAACAGTGATTCTAATTTCTCCACATACTCTCCAACATTTATCATTTTCCTTTTTTTCTTATTAACCAATCTCATAGGGGTGAGGTAGTATCTTGGAGTTATTTTAATTTTATTTCTCTCATAAAAAGTCATTGAACACTTCTTCATATGTATATAGATTGCTTTGATTTCTTTATCTGAAAACTGCCTGTTCATATCCTTTAATTAAGTTTCAACTGGGAAATGGTTTATCTTCTTATAAATTTGAATCCATTCTCTATTTATTTGAGAGATGAGGCCTTTATCAGAGACACTTGTTGCAAAGAGTGTTTCCTAAGTTTCTGCTTTCTTTCTAATCTTGATTGCATTGGTTTTGTTTGTACAAAAGCTTTTAAATTTTATATATTAAAAATTATCCATTTTTATTTTGTAATACTCTCTTTTGTTTGATTATGACCCTATAACTCATTTAAATTGCCCTTTAAGAATTTGGATGCTGTACTACTTGGTGCATATGTGCTTCATACTGGTATTACCTCACTGTATATGGTATCTTTTATCAAGATGTGATTTCATTCCTTATTTCTTTTAATTTAGTTTTATTTTTGCTTTTGTTTTGAGATAAGGATTTCTACCAAAGCTATTTTTACTTCAGCTGAAGCATAATATATTCTGTTACTTTTACTCTGTGTATGTCTCTCTTCAAGCATATTTCTTGTAAGCAGCCTATTATAAGATTCTAGTTTTTTGATCCACGCTGTAATCCACTTCCATTTATGGAAGAGAGCATCCCATTCACATTCAGTTGTGATTACTAACTGTACATTTCCCTCCCTATTTTTCCTCCTTTTTGTACTCTCTCCTTTTACTCTTTCCTCCCTCAAAAGTGTTTTGTTTCTGTTTACTACCCTTCATCTTCCCTGTCTTCTGTCAGTCCCTCCTCTCCCTTTTCTTAATCTTTGCCACTCATAATTTCCTGTTCAGTAAGATAGATTTCTATATTCAACTGATTGGGTATATTATTTCCTATCTGAGCCAATATTGAGGAGAGCAAGCTTCAAGCAAGCCCATTGCCCACCCTCCTATGTTTCCTCCCATAGTAATAGCGTTTCCCCTTTTCCTTATGTTAATACTTTATCCCATTCTATTTCTTCCTTCTAACTTTAGTGTACTACTTTTTCTCATCCCTTGATTATTTTTATAACATAATTTCCTCAAATTAAACCTATACTCATACCCTCTGACTATGTATATTCCTTTTAACAGGACTTTTATTGGTGGTGCAATTTTTAAGAATTATAAATATCGAAGAGGCTAGATGGCACAGTGGATAGAACACCGGCCCTGGAATCAGGAGTATCTGAGTTCAAATCTGGCCTCAGACATTTAATAATTACCTATCTTTGTGACTTTGGGCAAGCCACTTAACCCCATTGCCTTGCAAAAAAAAAACTTAAAAAAAATTATAAATATCATCTTCCTATGTACCTTTGCAAACAGTTCAGTTCCATTGAATCCCTTATTTCCTAACCTTAACCTTCCTGACTTTAAATTAGAGAAAAAAAAGGACTATCAGTTTGAATTTGTGAAAAGATGTCACTAAAATTGGAGAATCACAGAATTTCAAAATTACAAAAGACTTTATTAGGTATTCAGTCCAATCTATAGTTGGAAAATAATCATCACCATAATACATCTGATAGGTGACCCTGTGAAAACTTTCACTACCTCCTTGGGAAGCCCATATCACTTTTGTCTGGCTTTAGAAAGTTTTTCATATCAAAGCTAAACTTGCCCGCATCGCCAACCCTATTACTTTAATATTGCTCCTACATCTGCTTCTGTAGACAACAGAACAATCTCTCAGTATGAAAGTCTGAAATGTTTTGTTTGACTTTTCTCTTCACAGGGCTAAACATTTCTTGGGTACTCTTCATCAAAGCATTGTCCCTCTATATTGTAGTGCCCCAAATATGGTATCAGCACTCTTGATGTGGATTTTGCTCCTGGAAATTAAACATTTCTCAATAAAATCCAACATTATATTAAATTTTTTGAGTGCCATATTATATTGTTGGCTCAAAATGACCTTGAAGTCCACTAAAGCCCCTAGATCATTTTCATCCAAATTTCTCTCCCATCATGCATTTATGAAGTAAATCCATGGAACTGAAGTGTGCTACTTTACATTTATTTCCTCCAGCAATGTGGCACAATGGGTCTGTAATCAGAGTCCAGTACTGGTCTTAGATGTTTATTAGTTATATGAATCAGGGCAAGTTACTTAACCTCTGTCCTACCTCAACTTCCTCTTATATTGGAGATCATAGAATACATTGCACATGTTCCACATGGATTGTTCTCAGGAACAAATAAGGTAATATTTATAGTGTACTTAGTCCAGTTTTGGGTACATAGTAGAAATTTAATAAATGCTCATTTCCTTCCTTCCTTCCTTATTAGATTTAACTCAGTATTCTGGTTTGTCAAGAACTTTTTGGATTCCAAATCTGTCATCCATTATGTAATCTATCCCTCCAAGCTTTATGTTATTTACTAATTTTACAGGAGTTATCTATGCCCTGATCTGAGTTATAAATTTAAAAAAGCATTAAATAGCTCTATTCCAAACACATGTTCCTGAGTCACTCCATGGAAGGATTATTCTTCTTTACTACAAAGGATATATCTGAGAGCTATGACTGGAAGTTTTTTCTTTTTTTTTGTAATAGTCTTTCTTGAACTTGAAAAATACCAATTAATATTAACATTTCTAAATATGAACAAAAATGTGACTACATATGAAATGGTAACTCCATTACAACTTTCTCTTTTGAAAAACAAATCATTAATTCAGCATGTTAGTTTGAAATCTAATCTATACATCAGCATTCTCTTTGAGCTTTATTCTTTAAGTTAAATTATTCAATAATCAGTTTTATTCCTTTTTTTCTTTACTTAAGACATCGTGATGCAGTGTACCAGCTTCAAATCTGGTTGGTGGATTCAAGTTCCACTTCTGATTATGTAATCCTAGATATTTTTCTTGCCCTCTTGTTCCCCTTGGGATTCAAGATCTATAAGTTTCAGAAAAGGTGTCTGCCTGCATTGATAATGGGAGCTTCTTTTTTGTTTTTTGTTTGTAATATTTTATTCATTTTTCCAACTAGATATCCATGGAAGATTTTTTTATAACATGGAAGTTTTGAAGAGGAAAATGTGGTCTTGATGTCTGGAAAAATTTCCCAATAGAGCAATCCAAAAACTAAACAGATATAAGAGATGCAAAGGTTTAGATAATCTTGATAGCTATAGGATATTCCTGAGATCTTCTAAGTATATTAAAAAATCCTCTCTGTTTTGCAGGCAGTGTATCCAATTTTAAAAATATGCAGAATCTTCTTTCTGTCCTTAATTATTCCAACTGCAGAAATTCTTTACCCAGACCTTTATGTATTGTAATCATGAGTGTCTAAAGGGGATAAAGAGACCAACTACTCAAGGGAATGGAGAAAATGAAATGAAACTTTGCTCATTGGGATGAGTGTTATTTGAGACCTGTAGCAATAATTGATAAAAAAAGGGGAATTGTCCATATTAGCTCTCACATTTAGATGCAATGGTTCACTGAATGGTTTTGTAGTAAGCTAACTACCAATCAGAAAGAAAAAAAAGCTAATTAAATGAATGTACATTTCCCAAAGGAAATTTTTATTTCCAAAAGAGGTCTTAAAAGAGCCAGGAAGAAATAATGGAGTAGGGTGGTATTACTTTGGTTTTGTGAGGTTTGTTTTGAGTTCTACCTCCAACGGTTTTTGGGACAGTGCGTATTGTAATGTTCTCTGATCCATGAGATAGATGGGATTGGGGAAGAGTGGAAGTTCCTCAGATAACTTGAACTACTCAAGAACCACTAGGGTGGTACCTGGGTTCAAATCTGGTCTCAGACACTTAATAATTACCTAGCTGTGTGGCCTTGGGCCACTTAACCCCATTTGCCTTGCAAAAAAAACCCTAAAAAAAAAGAACAACTAGGGTGACAGGTCCCTAAATAGCATGATAGAACAAAAGAGTTTCAGCTGCTCTCCCTTTTTTATATAGAAGTTCCATCTTAGTTGTAGGCTAGTAATGCTTTCTAATTTGCAGTAATGCAAGATCAACGATGGACTCAATGGAATAGCTCTTATTAGATTAACTTTCCCAGGATCTGAATTTGCTCAGGATCTGATAATTGTTACAGAGGCTTCCAAATTAGGTGAAATGTAGACCATTCCATTGGGGTTAGTATGGTGCATATGGTATCATAATCTATTCTTCTCTTTCTCTTTTCTTACCCACTCACACTGCCTTCAGGTTTGAAGGTTTTGAGTTCTCACAGGAAACTGCTATTGCTCACTCTTAGAGTCCTAGGTAACAACCTTGGTTGTGGAGAATATACTAATACTATGTATACTGAAGTGCTTATCATTTAACAAATCAGCCACAATATGGTGATTTTTTTTCCCTTTGAGCCTTGATCTTCTTAACTTACACAGGCTAGACATGCCATTGGGCACTCATAGAACTGATCTTACTTTTGATTGTAATGGAAGATTTGACCTCTTCTGTTTCCAATATGGGCCAGTTCATCCATCCTTAAGAAGTCTGGTGGCATCCTCACTCTCTGCCCCCTGTTTCCAAGGGTTCACCATACTGATTCAGATTTAGTTCAAGAATTTAGCTTTAGCTCTATAGACTCCCCAGAAGGAGGGACTTTAAGTGTGAGCACCATATCAGGTCACCAAATTAGATACATTTACTAAACAGAGGACAAAACAATTACAATAACATAACATTACACCTATAAATATGGGATATACTTTTCTACCAATGAACATTATGTTCATGGTGGGGAATAGGTTCAAACATAAAACAATAGCCTGGAGGCATATGAGTTAGGAACACATATTCCTAGTGCAACTCACAACTCAAAAATATAAGACCCTAATCACCATTGTCTCCCTCAGGGATAATTTACCCCAAGTCACTGATGAGTGGAGCTGATCCCTTTTGGGCCTCTCTGTTTTCCTTCTAACATATTGGTTCTCTGTTGACTAATATTTGGGTTATTAGTCTTCTGGGATGCCTAAAGTAGTGTTAAGTTCTTTCAGCCTAAACAAATACTGCAAGACTGAGAATTGCAGAGTTTTCTTTATTTTTTAAAATATTATTTTATTCTATTTTTCCAATTATTTGCAAAGATAGTATTTTTAACATTCATTGTCCTTTCTGGTCATATTGGCCAGTCTGAGAGGTGTGATGTGATACCTCAGAGATGCTTTAATTTGTATTTCTCTAATATGTAGTGATTTAGAGCAATTTTTCATATGACTATGGATGGCTTTGATTTCCTCAATGCCTTTGCATGTCTTTTGACCATTGTGGAGGATCTTCAATGAAGGTCTGTCACTTCAGGAGAAATGTGAAAGTAAAGCCCAGCTAGGAGGAAAATCAGGAAAGCCAGTGGAAGTCTTCAAATCACAGTGTATCCCATCCCAGCAGCTACATAGAAGCCCAGATCCAGGCTCAATTAGAAGCAGCTGAGGACCCAGCAACTAGAAAGTTACCCAGGTAAAAAAAAAACAGACAAAGAAGAAATTCTGCCAAATTCCTTGTGTATTTCTAATATGATGCTGTTACTTAAACTAGAATGTGCCAAAACAACCAAATAAAATTATAGACCAATTTTCCTAATGAATATTGATATAAAAATTTAAATAAAATATTAGGAAGGAGATTAACATTCATATTTTTTCTTAGTTTTTGAGCTCCGCATTTTTTCCTCCACCTTCCTTTTCTTCACCCTTCCCCTTGGCAATGAATAATCTGATATAAGTTGTACACGTACAATTGTGTTTAATATATTTTCATATTAGTCATACTGTGAAAGAAGAATTAGAACTAAAGTGAAAAAAACATGAAAGAAATTTTTAAAAGTGAACACAGAATGCTATGCTCAGCTTTCAGGTTTTGTAGTTTTTTATCTGGATGGAGACTAAATTTTTCATCATGAGTGTTTTAATTGTCCTTGATCACTCAACTGCTGAGAGGAGCTAACTCCATCATAGTTGATCATCTCATAATATTGCTATTAATCTATACCCTGTTCTCCTGGTTCTGCTCACTTCACTCAGCTTCAGTTCATGCAAGTCTTTCCAAGCTTTTCTAAAGTCTGCCCACTCATAATTTCTTAAAAAACAATAGTTCTCCCTTTCATTCATATATCACAATTTGTTTAGCCATTCCCCAATTAATGGGCAGCACCTCAATTTCTAATTCTTTGCCACCACAAATAAAATGATTATAAATATTTTTACTTTTGGATATTTTCTCCCTTTTTATAATCTCTTTGGGTCATAGACCCAGTAGGGCTACCACTGGATCAAATGGTATGCACAGTTTTATTGCCCTTTGGGCATAATTCCAAATTGCTCTCCAGAATATTTGGATCAGTTCATAATTCCAACAATGTATTAGCGTCCCCAGTTTCCCCACATCCTTTCCAATTTTAATTGCTTTCCATTTTTTGTAATTTTAACCAATTTGATAGGTGTGAGATGGTATGAGTTATTTTAATTTGACATTTTTCTAATCAATAATGATTTCAATCATTTTATATGACCACAGATAACTTTAATTTCTTCATATGAAAATATGCTGTCCATATCTTTTGACCATTTTCAACCAGAGAATGACCTATATTCTGAAAAATTTGGCTCAGTTCTCTGTTTTATAAATGAGTCCTTTATCAGAAACACTAACTGTGAAAATTGTTTCTCCACTTTCTGCATTCCTTCTAATTGTGGTTGCATCACTTTTATTTGTGCAAACCCTTTTTAATTTAATTTAATCAAAATCATCTATGTTGCAATTATAAGGTTTTCTATCTCTTATTTGGGCATAAACTCTTGTTGTTGGGATCTGTAACTTTAATGTCTGTGTCAAGGATTCATTTAAAGTCAGGTAGGGGCAAACTCTGGGAATATCCTAGATACATGCTGCCATCTTGGTTCCTCCCCAGATGACCTACCTTTTTCATTTTTGATAATGGAAATTTGGTTTTCTTTTGTTTAAATCAAATTAATCAAAGATTTATCTTTTTTTTCCATAAAACCAACTGCTAGTTTTATTTATTAGTTCAATAGTTTTCTAACTTTCCATTTTATCAATTTAACCTTTGATTTTTTTGTTTTGTATTATTTTTTTTGTATTATTACAATAATCCTGTTGTGAGAGTAAACATATACCCCCTCCCCCAACAGAAAAAAAGATAAGAAACCTCAAGAAGAGTGAGAGGGAAAAAAATGTACTTCAGTTTGTACAATGAACTACAATGTAGTTCAGATTCCAATGGCTCTGTCTCTGGGGAAATTTGCCTTCTTTATCATAAGTCCGCCAGGGAAGTTGCTTCAATATTTTTTCCTACAGTTGCTATTATTAGCTATATTTCCCTGCACTCTATTCCTCCCCACTCTAGTTTATTCTATTCTTTCTCCCCTTTCAACTTGTCCCTATTCAGAAGTGTGTTGTATTTTAGTACCCTTTTCCATGATCTTTCCTCTCTTCAATCACCTACTCCCCTCTTCCATTTACTTTCCTTTTTCTCTAGGGTAAGATACATTTCTATACACTATTAAGTGTGTGTGTGTGTGTGTGTGTGTGTGTGTGTGTGTGTGTGTGTGTGTATGTGTTATTTCCAATCTGAGCCATTTCTGATGGGATTGAAGGTTCACTAGCCTTCTCCCGTTCCACTCCATTGTAAAATATTTTTCTTGACTCTTATGAAAAATATCTTAGCTCCTTCTTTCTCTTCTTTTTCTTCCTCCCAATACTTTCTTTTGTCACCCATTGACTCCATCTTTTTACTATACTTTACCATTATTTTCAGTTCCTTCCTGTGCTTTGTCTATATATGTTCCTTCTAACTGCTCTTATAAATGAGAAAGTTCATATGAGTTATCACTATCTTCTTCCCATGCAGGAATACAAACAGTTCAACATCATTAAGGTTCTCATAATTAGACCTTCTCATCTACCCTCACTATGGTTCACCTGAGTCCTATACTTGGAGATCAAACTCTATTCAATTCTGATTGCTTCAAGGAAAGTTTGAAAGTCTCCTGTTTCATTGAAAGTCCATCTTTTCCCCTGAAAGAGGATGTTCATTTTTGCTGGGTAATTGATTCTCAGTTGTAAACCAAGATCTTTTGCCTTCCAGAATATCATATTCCAACCCCTATCAGCCCTTAATGTAGATTCTGCCAGATCCTGTGTAATCCTGACTATAGAGCCTCAGTAGTTGAATTGTTTGCTTCTGGAAGCTTTTTAGAATTTTCTCTTTGATTTGGGAGTTTTAGAATTTGTCTATAATATTCCTGGAAGTTTTTCTTTTGGGATCTCTTTCAGGAGGTGATCAGTGAATTCCCTCAATTTCTATTTTACCCTCTGCTTCTAGGATCTCAGGGCAATTTTGCTGTACTATTTCTTGAAAAATGTAGTCTAGGCTCTTTTTCCTGGTTGTTACTTTCAGGTAGCCCAATAATTTGA
Source organism: Macrotis lagotis (assembly GCF_037893015.1). Taxonomy (NCBI): domain Eukaryota; kingdom Metazoa; phylum Chordata; class Mammalia; order Peramelemorphia; family Peramelidae; genus Macrotis; species Macrotis lagotis. The sequence goes on along the minus strand of NC_133659.1, from coordinate 231,049,147 downwards.
AAATTCCCTCTTCTGGATCTGTTTTCAGGTCAGCTTTTTTTTCAATGAGATATTTCAAATTTTCTTCCAATTTGGGTTTTTTGTATACTTTCATTTCTTCCTTGATTTCTTGCAAAGTCATTGGCTTCCTTTAGTTTCATTCTGCTTTTGAAGAAGTTATTTTTTTCAGAGAGCCTTTTAATCTTCTTTTCCAGCTGACCAAATCTGCTTTTTAAGGCATTCTTCTCCTCATTTGCCTTTTTATGTTGGTTTTTTTTCCCATTTGGCCTAAACTGGTTTTTAATATGTTAGTAGCTGACAGGGTTTTCATGATTTGTCTGCATTGCTCTCATTTCTTCTCCCAATTTTTCCTCTACCTCCCTTAATTACTTTTCAAAGATTTTTTGAGGTCATCCATAGCCTGAGCACATTTTTTATTTCTCTTGGAGGTTTTGGCTACAGAAGCCTCAACTTTTTCATCTTTTGAGTATGTATTTAGATCTTCCATGGGACCAAAGTAATTTTCTATGGTCATATTCTTCTTTTTCTGTTGTTTGCTCATTTCTTGAGCCTATGACTGATTTACCACACTTCCAATGTTTTGGGCATTTTTTGGGACAACCCACAGAGACCTCGATACCTCCAGTCTCATGAGAGGCTTTGACTGCTCTCTTGCCTGTACTCTGGTATGTGGATGACCACAGCTCTGCCCCTCTGCCCTGGAGCTGTGAAGATGGTCCCTGATCAGCTATGGTAGCATGGGAGCCCAAACTGCAACCCGAATCTGAATGTAGGCAAACAGCAGAGTCCTGCCCCAGGGAGAGCAGAGAGATCTCTGCAGTCTCCCCCTCAACTCCCTTACCATTTATGGGCTGAGAGCTCTAGAAGTGTTGGGTGGCTGTGCTGATTCCTGGGGCAGGTTCTCACCACAGTGCTGCTCTGAGACTGGCGCTCCACTCTGGTGTGGCAGAGTTCTCTCACCATCCCTTCCAGCTGTATCTGGTGATCCCTGGGCCAAGAGGTCTTGAAACTGCTTCCTCTGCCATGGATCCAGGTGCTCCCAGGTGCCCTATCAACTGTGCTGTGCTGTGCTGTGGCTGTGTTGTGGCTGCACTGAAGCCCTTTCCAACTCCCAGCCCAGTAAAACAGACCTTTCCTGTAGAACTTCTAAGTTGACTTGGTCTGAGAAACTGTATCATTCTATCTTTTTGTGGGTTCTGCCCCTCTAAATTTTGGCTAGTCATAATTTGACAGCTTTTGGAGGTTTTTGGGGAACGAGTTTCTGGGAATTCCTGCCTTCATGCTATGCCATCTTGGCTCCACCTCCTTCACCTTTGATTTTCATAATGAATTGCTTTCTTAGCTCTTGTCCCTTGTCTAATACATATATATATATATATATATATATATATATATATATATATTTGTTTATATATGTATATATATATGCACATATAATGTATATGCAAAACACAGAAAGATTTGTTTCAGTAATTCAATGAAATAAAGCATAATATTGGAAAGCAATAACTTGTAAAGCAGAAAAACAGGAAAATGGTATCTAAACAAGGATCTCTAAAAAGGGCTTGCCATCTATCAAAGGAAATGACCTTTTACTTAAGGACTTTGCAGATTTTCCTCTTTTTTAAGAAGAATGCCAGTTTGTTCACACAGAAAGGTTAGTATTTTCAATTTACCCTCAAAAGAAAAAAAAAAACACCAAACTCCAAATATATCCTTACAGACATTCCAAAAAAACTATAATATGATACATGAAATATATTGTGACAATTACAATTTAGGTCACCCTAACATATAATATTACTATTTTATGTTATTCTACTGCTTATTTCTATCCTGAATAGAAGTTCCATGTTTTGAAATCAGTGGCTATAAATTATATATAAATTAACTTCAGACATTTGCTAAATTATCTGAGTGATAGAAATATTAGACAAATGGATGATTAATTGATAAGAATACACTAACTTATAAATCTAGATCCAAATGATCCAAAATTGCATTGGGTTGTGCGTTAAACTTTTAATGATAATTAAGAAGTGGCATTTAGATAGCAAAATTTGCACTTAGAACTTGCTACAGATGAATATCACCAAGATTCATGCTAAAGGTATCATTATTTCTGTTTTAGAGTTACGTGACTTATCTACTTTCATTCGCATAGAAAAGTGTAAGACATAAGATTTGAATCTATATCTTCTCGATTCCAAGTACATTGCTCAATGCAATATAACACACTAAACTGGTCATATAATCTTGGTGCCTAATAGAATTCATTTATTGACTGTTTCCCTAATTAATTCAACATTTACTAACTGACTGATTTAGCAACGGGCCATGGAAACTATGACCTCTCTTCATTTTAACTTTCTTCTTGGGATACTCAGCAGGAGGCTGGGACTTCAAAGCATGATAGGGTACAATCCTTGCTCAAAATAACCAAGTTTTTAACTTTCCATTGACACTTAATCCTTTCACTGTGTCACTGAGGAAAGGCATTTGATCCAGAAAGCATTTGCTGAAGAGGCTGACATCATGCTGAAAGCAGAGGGGAGATCTGAAGAATGTTGCTTCCTGATCTGTGAGATACTGTTTCTATTTGCATCAGAAATAAAGGGCAGAGAAACTATAACTCAGAGGAAAGTGTGAAAACTGTATGAGAAGATAGAACAATATTTCTATCTTTCTATCTGCAGATCTTTATTGTGTTCTTATAGCAGAAGACATTTTTCTCTAATTAGTCTCTAATGAATTCCTTTCTTGTTTTGGGGTGTGGCAATAGAGTATTACTTGACAAGGATGAAAGAATCATGACTGCTCCTGTTTGTATGAAAGGCTAATAAAGTAATTGTTATTAAAATACTTCATTCATATATCAATGGAAAAGATGATATTCTTCCCTAAGGGCATTTCCCCTTAAAGTACCAAAATATTGGAAAAATTAATGGCTATTTTCCTAAAATATGTTTCATATATTTCTTCCTTATCAAAAATTATTTAAGGAACATAATTTAATCTTTTTTGATTATTTAGATTCTCATTATACATATTAGCTACTGAACTGTGGTACATAAGATTTTTAGGAGCTATGAGGTATGTGGAGCTGCATTAAAATACTCCAAACCACTTTTGTGTATTTGTATACATGAATAAATAAATAGACAAATAAATAAATACATTTTAATTCATTAAATTACTAAAATATTAAATAAATATATGTATATATAGAGAGAGAAATAGAGAGATAGATAGATAGGTAGATATAGATGCACAGTTTTGGTCTCCTCTTGCAGTCCTCAGTCAGCTGTTATTTTTGGCTATTATTAGTATGTGTCTTTAACTACACATTCATTTCTCCCTTTGAATTAGCTGAAAAACTGTTTACTTTCATAAAGAACTAGCTTATTGGTGGTATAGATAATTATGAAGTCTGCCCCACTCTTGCATAGAGTAAGAAGAGGACTTATCATTCACTAACAGAAGCCTAGTTAGGAGATCCCAGGGTCTCGACCAATAGGATGAATAACTCATCTAATCTACGAGAGCAGTTAGTGGGTAGAATTTTATCTAACTCCTCCTCCTCCTCAAATATCTCTAGCATATTGGCAGAAATCTTTTTTAAAAAGTCATTTCCTTTATTTCTTTTAAGAGGGGAGGGTAGTCTTTAGTTTACATGCGTAGTTTAGCAACTTCCCACTAAATGCTAATTAGACAAAAGATCATCACTAATAATAAACATTGAGTAAAATTATTTATTTTGTAACAAAATAGAAAATTGTAACCAAGTAGGTTCTGCACATTAGAATCTACTAAAGAATATAAAAGGGTAGATTCAGAGAGACAGGGCAAAGCCTAGATGGTGGCAGGAAAAGAGCCTCTCTTAGGTGTTCTCTCCCAAATTTTTCAAAAACATTAAAATTATGACTCTAACTAAATTTTCAAGAGACAGAACCCACAGAAAGATCCAGTGAGGCAATTCTCCAGCCCAAGGGAACTTGGAAAATAGTGGAAAAACTCTGTTCCATGGGATTAGAGGGGCACCCCGCCAGAGCAAAGGAACTTCAGCCTCCCAGGAACAGCCCCAGGGCACCTGGAAGCAGAGGCTCCCAGCAGCAGAAACAGTTTCCTGACCTGCACCTCAGGGAGCACCAAGCACAACTTGGAAGATCAGCAGGGAGACCTCTACCAGAGTGTGCTTGAAGCCCAGGCTGTCAGCATGGCCATGACACTCTGCACAGCCCAGATCCCAGAAAATGGAAGCAAGCCCATGGAGCTGCCCAGCAGGAGCAGGGTCTGTCCTCTGTCCCTGGAACAGGACTCTGGGGCTCTGACCACATTCAGATCCTGATCGCAGTCTAGTCCCCCGTAGAGCAGGGACCCCCCCCCCCAACCCCATGGCAGAGGGGTACTTGTGGTCATTCACTGATGGGGAGAGCAGTTAGAGCCTCACACACTGTGGTCCTTGTGGGGGTGTCCCAAAAAAACTCAAAAGCTCGAGAAGCACCCTAAAACCAGGCACAGGTTGGAGAAATGAGTAAACAGAAGAACAAAAAAGGAATTTGAAATTGAAATTGAAATAGCAATCACTTTGTCTATAATCCCAAGGAGGATCAAAATACTCAATCTGAAGATGGGGAAGTCCAAGATTCTGTATCTAAAAACTGCAAGAAATATAGAAGTTGGGCTCAGGTTATGACAGAACTCAAAAAAGATTTTGAAAATCAAGTGAGGGAGATAGAAGAAAAATTGGGAAAAGAAATGAGAGATGCAGGAAAAACATGAAAACAAAGTCAGCAGCTTAGTCAAGGAGATCCAAAAAAATGGTGAAAAAAATAACATGTTAAAAACCAGCTTAGGTCAAATGGATAAAACAATTCAAAAAGTTATTGAGGAGAAGAATGCTTTAAGAAGCAGAATTGACCAGATGGAAAAGGAGATAAGAAAGCTCTCCGAGGAAAACAAATCCTTCAGAGGTAGAATGGAGCTAAAGGAAGCTGATGACTTTGCAAGAGATCAAGATAGTTCAACAATAAAAAGAATGAAAAATTAAAAGAAAATGTGAAATATCTCATTGAAAAAACAACTGATCTGGAAAACAGATTCAGGAAAGATAATTTAAAAATTATTGGGATACCTGAAAGTCATGATCAGGAAAGGGGCCTTAACTTCATTTTTAAAAAAAGATTTTATTTATTTTGAGTTTTACAATTTTTCCCCTAATCTTACTTCCCTCCCTCCATCTCCCACAGAAGGAAATTTGCCAGTCTTTACATTGTTTCCAAGGTGTACATTGATCCAAATTGAGATGAGAGAGAAATCATATCCCTAAGGAAGAAACATAAAGTATAAGAGATAGCAAAATCAGACAATAAGATATCAGTTTTTTTCTAAATTAAAGGTAATAGTCCTTGGTCTTTGTTCAAACTCCACAGTTCTTTCTCTGGATACAGATGGTATTCTCCATTGCAGACAGCCCAAAATTGTCCCTGATTGTTGCACTGATGGAATGAGCTTGTCCATCAAGGTTGATCATCACCTCCATGCTGCTGTTGGGTGCACAGTGTTTTTCTGGTTCTTCTCATCTTGCTTAGCATCCCTTGACCTCATTTTTAAAGACTTCCTACAGGAAAATTGCCCTGATCTTCTAGAAGCAGAGGATAAAACAGAAATTGAGAGATTCCACCGATCTCCCCCAGAAAGAGATCCCCAAAAAACCACCCACAGGAATATTATAGCCAAGTTCCAGAACTCCCAAATCAAAGAGAAAATATTATAAGCAGCCAGAAGGACAGAATTCAAATATTGTGGAGCTGCAGTCAGGATCACACAGGACTTAGCAGCAACTACATTATGGGCTCGTAGAGCTTGGAATATAGTATTCCAGAAGGCAAAAGAGCTTGGATGCAACTAAGAATCAACTACCCAGAAAAACTGAACTTCCTTTTCTAAGGGAAAAGATGGACTTTCAGTGTAACAGGGGAATTTCAAATGTTCCTGTTGAAATGACCTGAGCTGAACAGAAAGACTGACCTTCAAGTACAGGACTCAGGTGAAATATAGAGCGTGGAGGAGAAAGATAAATTATGAGGGGCATAATGATTTTGAACTGCATGTATTCCTGCATTGAAAAATGATACTGATAATACTCATATGAACCTTCTCATTTAATAGAGCAGGTAGAAGGAGATTTTATAGATGGATCAGAGGAGAGAGAGCTGAATTTGAAGATATAATATAGTGTAAAAATGGAGTCAATGGCTAAAAGGGAAATATAATGGAAGAAAGAAAAAGGAGAGGTGGAATAGGCTAAGATATTTCATATAAAAGGTATTTTTTTTCAATGAGCTTTTGCAATGGCATGGAAGGGGGAAGGCGAGGGGGAATGAGGGAATCTTCACTCTCATCAGAAATGGCTCAAGCGAGGAAACAGCATACATACTCAATATGGTATAGACATCTAGAGAAAAAAGTTGAGTAGGGGGACAGGGGAAAGGGGATGAATGCAGGTTATAGAGGAGAGAATAGCCAGATAAAACACATTTTCTTTTTTACTTTTTGCAAGGTGCTGGGACTGGGTGGCCTGTCTGGGACCACAGAGCTGGGTGGTTGTGGGGTCTCTGGGCTTTGGGCCTCCTAGCCCCAGGGCCAATGTTCTGTCTGCTGCACCACTCAGCAGCTATCCTACAGCACATTTTAGAAGAGGGACAGAGTGAAATGAGAGAGAAAATATAATAGACAGTAGTGGGAAGGAATGGGTGTGCATTAGGGTATACAATGTTTTTCTGGTTCTGCTTATCTCACTCAGCATCCCTTGACCTTATTTTTAAAGACTTCCTACAGAAAAATTGCAACTGCAACTGTGGAAAAATACAGAAGTAATTTATGTGATGGATTTATGAAAAAGAACGTGATCCACCCAAGACAGAGCTGATGGTATCAGAACACAGACTGAAACATATTTTATTTTTTTCTCTTACTTTATTCCTCATGGGATTTTATATTTTTGTGGTGGAGGGGGTATTATGTTTACTCTTAAAACAAGAATATTTTAGTAATGTTTAAATAAAAAAAAGAAAAAAGAATATATAAGGGTAAATGAGATCTTAAGGTGTAGGATCTTAGTTCAAACCATAAAAAGAGAACAATGTCAGCAGTCTCTAGAGCAAGGGTGGGTGGGAATCCTTTTTTTTTTCCCGTCAAAAACCATTTGGAGACTTATAACATCATTCATCTGCTATATTTGGTCAAGCATTTAATTAATTCATCCCTTAAAAGCATCAAGATTTATTGAGTTCCATGACAATGCCAGATCCCTCAGCCTAATACGGTCCACAGACCATAGTTTCCTGCCCCTGCTCTAGAATAAAAAAACTTTAGAGATAAAAGGGTATGATGGAATTCACTTCTCATACACATGTGGGGATCTGGAGTCTCCAGTATTCTATTAAAAAATCCATTTGCTAAATGAATGTAATGCTGTAAAAATGATGAAAATGATGACTAGAGAAGCAGAGAAATATTTATTTCAATGGATACAAAGTGAAATAAGAATTGCCAGGAAAATAATAAATACAGTGAACATAACAATATAAAGGGAAAGGACAAGCACAAAAAATTTATCATGAATGTTCTAAAATCAGTAAATACAAACTTGACCCAAAATGTTATCTCCCTTCATTCTTTTTTTTCTAAGACACATTAAAGTTTAATTTTTTTTCTATTTATGGCAGAGGTAAGATTCAGGGACAATTATATGACATAGTGGATAGACACTAGATCTGGAGTCAGACTAACTTGAGTTCAAATGTGACCTCAGATACTAGCAGTATGTCCCTGAACAAATCACTCTGTGTCAGTTTCCTATAAAATGTGGAAAATAATAACACCTCTCAGAGTTGCAGAAATCAAATAATATAACATGTGTAAAGCACTTACCTCAGTGTGGAACATAGTGAGTATAATATAAATACTTATTCCTTTCACCTCCCCCAAAAGATTATTGATAAGATAAAGAATTTGGCTAATTATGAGATAAAACTTTTCAGGAATAACTTTTTTAATGTCTTGTTGCTAATGTTGCCCTTCATTCTTTTTGTTTTGTTTTGTTTGTTTTGTTTTGTTTTTTTTAGATTTTTTTCAAGGCAATGGGGTTAAGTGGCTTGCCCAAGGCCACACAGCTAGGTAATTATTAAGTGTCTGAGGTTGGATTTGAACCCAGGTACTCCTGACTCCAAGGCCGGTGTTCTATCCACTACACCACCTAGCTGCCCCTGCCCTTCTTTATTTTAAATTTTTATTAAAGATTCTCAGAGGTAACCAGATCAAACCTAGATTCTTTATCCATATAACTGACAGATAAATTATTTCATGTTCTTTTATTGTGATTATGGTATCCATTTTTGTAGAAATCATATACCCATTTTTGACCTTATCTTGGTATATGATGTGAGTGGTTGGTCTATAATTAGTTTCTTCCATACTGTTTTTCAATTTTCCCAGTAGTTTTTGGCAAAGAATGAGGTTTTGTTCCAAAAGTTTGTATGTTTTGGGTTTATCATTTACTGGAATTACTATATTGTAATTTGTACCTAATCTATTCCATTGATCCACCACTCTCTTTCTTAACCAGTACCAGATAATATTGATCATTATTACTTTATAATACAGTTTGGGATCTAGTATGGCTAGACCACCTTCTACATTCCCCACCCCACTGCCACATTGATTCCCTTGATATTCTTGAACTTTTGTTCTTCTAAATGAATTTTGTTTTTTTAAAACTCTATAAAATAATTTTGGTAGTTTGATTGATATGGCACTGAATAGATTAATAAGTACAACTGTCATTTTTATTATATTAACTCAGTTTAACAATGAGCAATTGTTAATTTTCTAATTGCTTAGATCTGAATTTGTATGAAAAGTGTTTTATAGTTGGGTTCATGTAGTTCCTGGGTTTTGGTTGGTGGATAGACTATCAAGTTAGCAAGTACTATTTTTTAAAGAGAAAAACAAAGAAGAGAAAAATCAGTAAAAATTAATCAATGCATAATAAAATCTGAAAAAATGGTCAGTGTTTCAAACTTGTGGACCTCCTAACACTGCAAAAGAGTGCAGTGGGAATATCTTTTCATATGTATCCTTTGGGGATATACACAATTATTTTGTTGATGTTTTTTTCATTTAACATTGCTTTTATCATTATGTATGCTATTTTCCTGATTCTGCTTATTTTACTTTGTTTTTCCATGCTTCTTTGCTTTAATCATTTTTATTATTTCTTACTATATAGAAGTATCCCATTACATTCATATAGAAGTATGGACTTTTCAATGCTGGTTAGAGCCCTTGGACCTTTGTACAAACATGAATTAGAGTTCACATTATGGAGGACACTAGCCTGAAGACTAGAGTTTTCAGGACCCTAGGTACCACTTGGGGTGGATCTCTCTAGGGTAAGAATTTTCTCTTTCCCTGTTTGAACCAATCATATTTTACCTCCAGCTAATGATCTTATTTATTCATATATTATTCAATTCATTCAGTAGGATGATATTCCATTATATTCAGGTATCAAAATTTGTTTAATCATTCCCTATTGATAGGCATCTAATTTACTTCATATTTCTTTTTTGTTGTTGTTGTTGTTGTTTTTTGTTTTTGCAAGGCAAATGGAGTTAAGTGGCTTGCCCAAGACCACACAGCTAGGTAATTATTAAGTGTCTGAGGTCGGATTTGAACCCAGGTATTCCTGACTCCAGGGTGGGTACTCTATCCATTATGCCACCTGGCTGCCCCTTTTGTCATAATAAAAACTGCTGCTATAAATATTTTGGTGCATATGGGACCTTTTTCTTATCAATGATCTTGTTGGTCAGATATTTCAATTAGTAGAACCTGAGTCAAAAAAATGGGCATTTTGGTTATTCTCTACATAATTCCAAGGTGCTTTACTAACTGGTAGTACTGTTTCATAGCTACACTAGTGTGTCTGTCTTCCTGCAATAGCTCTTATATAGACTATTCTGAATTTGTATTATTTTTGCCAATTTGCTTGCTGTGAGGTGAAATATTGAGGTTATTTTGATTTAATTGCTCTTATTTGTGATGTGAAACATTCTTTCATATATTTTATAGTTTACAATTTTTTCATCCCTAGAAAGCATATTTATGTATATTTATGTGTATACATACATATATATATATATATATATATATATATATATATATACATATCAGTTGACTTCTTATCTTGGGTACAAAATCTTTATCTGAATGATTTAAAATATGGATTTATCTTTTGCATTTGATCTCTTTTTAACCCAGAGGCAAATTTCTTTTTGCAGAACTTTTAAAATTTAATATGATCCAGGCTTCTCTGAAATTCCATCCTCCTGTTTTCTAATAGAACAACAGTATTCGATAACATACATATACCACAATTTCTTTAGCCATTCCCCAATTGATGGACATCCCCTCAGTTTCCAATTCTTTGCCATCACAAATAGAACTGCTATGAGTATTTTTGTACAAGTGATGTTTTTACCCTTTTTTCATGATATCTTCAGGGTATAGACCCAGTAGTGGTATTGCTGGTTCAAAGGGCAAGCACATTTTTAATGCCCTTCAGGCATATTTCAAATTGCTTTCCAGAAAGGTTGGATCAGTTCACAACTCCATCAAGAATGTATTAGTGTCCCAAATTTCCCACAACCCTTCCAACATTGATTATTGTCCTTTCTGGTCATATTGACCAACCTGAGAGGTGTGAAGTGGTGCCTCAGAGACACTTTAATTTGTATTTCTCTAATCAGTAATGATTTAGAGTAATTTTTCATATGACTATGAATAGCTTTGATTTCCTCATCTGCAAATTGCATTTGTATATCCTTTGACCATTTGTCAATTGGGGAATGTTTTGTTTTATTTTTTGAATAAATTTGACTCAGTTCTCTATATATTTTAGAATTGAGTCCTTTGTCAGAAATATTAATTATGAAAATTTTTTCCAATTTACATTTCTTTTGATCTTAGTTACAGTGGGTTTGTTTGTGCAAAAGTTTTTTAATTTATTATAATCAAAATTATCATGTTTGTTTTTTAATGATATTCTCCATCTCTTCCTTGGTTGTAAACTGCTTCCATTTCCATAGATCTGACAGGTAAACTACTGCATGTTCTCCTAGTTTGCTTATAACATTATCTTTTATGTCTAAACCCTACACCCATTTTGATTTTATCTTGGTATAGGGTGTAAGATGTTGGTCTAATCCAAGCTTCTTCCATACTAACTTCCAATTTTCCCAACAATTTTTATCAAAGAAAGAGTTCTTTTCCCAGAAGCAGAATTCTTAGAGTTTATCAAACAGCAGATTACTATAATCATTTCCTGCTGTCTCTTTTTGCACCTACTCTATTCCATTGATCTACCACTCTATTGCTTAGACAGTACCAGAAAGTTTTGATGACTGATGCTTTATAATATAATTTTAGATCTGGTAAGGCTAAGCTACTTTCTTTTGCATTTTTTTCCATTAAATCCCTTGATATATTTTTTTTAGATTTTTTTTTTGCAAGGCAAATGGAGTTAAATGGCTTGCCCAAGGCCACACAGCTATGTAATTATTAGGTGTCTGAGGCCAAATTTGAACTCAGGTATTCCTGACTCCAGGGCACCACCTAGCTGCCCATGATATTCTTGACTTTTTTCTCCATATGAATTTAGCTACAATTTTTTTGTAGCTCATTAAAATAATGTTTTGGAAGTTTGATTGGTAAGGCACCAAATAAGTCATTTACTTTAGGTAGAGTCATTTTTAATACGTTAGCTCAGCCTATCCATGAGCAGCTGATATTTTCCCAGTTATTAAATCTGATTTTATTTGTGTGAAAAATGTTTTATAGTTGTTTTCATGGAGTTTCTGAGTCTGCTTAGGCAGGCAGACTCTGAAGTATTTTATATTGTCTGAAGTTATTTTAAATGGGATTTTTCTTTCTAACTCTTGCTGCTGTATCTTGCTTAGTAATATATAGAAATACTGAGGATTTATGTAGGTTTATTTTATATCTTGCCACTTTGCTGTAGTTGCTAATTGTTTCTAGTTGTTTTTATATGATTTTTAGAGTACTCTAGGTATACCACCATGTCATCTGCAGAGTGAGTTTTGTTTCTTCCTTCCCAATTCTAATTCCTTCAATTTCTTTTCCTTTTCTTACTGCTGAAACTATTTTGTTTTGGTTTTTACAGGGCAATGGGGTTAAATGACTTGCCTAGGTTCACACAGCTAGATAATTATTAAATGTCTGAAGTCACATTTGAACTCAGCTCCTCCTGACTCCAGGGCTGGTGCTCTATCCACTACACCACCTAGCTGCCCCTGAAGCTAATATTTCTAATACAATATTGAATAATAGTGGTGAAAACAGGCATCCTTGTTTACTCCTGATCTTATTGGAAATGCCTCTAGTTTATCCCCATTGCATAAAATGCTTGCTGATGGTTTCAGATAGATACTACTTATCATTCTATGGAAAAATCCATTTATTCCAAAGCTCTAGTGTTTTTAGTAGGAATGGGTGTTGCATTTTTGTCAAAGGCTTTTTCAGCATCTCCTGATATAATCATACGATTTCTAATAGGGTTATTATGATATAGTTAATTAAACTAACAGTTTTCTTAATGTTGAATAAACCCCTGCATTCCTAGAATAAATCCTGCTTGGTTATAGTGTATTATCCTAGTGATAACTTGCTGTAATCACTTTGGCTAAGATTTCATTTAAGATTTTTGCATCTATATTCATTAGGGAGATAAGTCTATAATTTTCTTTCTCTGTTTTGACTCTTCCTGATTTAGGTATCAGCACCATATTGGTGTCATGGAAAGAGTTAGGCAAAGTTCTGTCCTCAACTATTTTTCCAGAGTTTATATAGAATTAGAACCAGTTGTTCTTTAAATGTTTGATAAAATTCATTGTGACTGTATGGCCCTGGAAATTTTTGCTTAGGGAGTTCAATAATGGCTTGTTGAATTTCTTTTCCTGAGATAGGTTTTTTTTTTAAGTATTTACTTTCATCTTCACAACCTGGGCAACTTACATTTTTGTAAATATTCATTCATTTCACTTAGATTATCAAATTTATTAGCATACAGTTGGGCAAAATAATTCCACATTGTTACTTTAATTTCCTCCTCATTGGTGGTGAGTTCACCTTTTTCATTTATGATACTAACAATTTGGTTTTCTACTTTCTCTTTTTTAATGAAATTAACCAGAGGTTGATCAATTTTATTAGTTTTTTTACATAAAACCAACTTTTGATTTTATTTATTCATTAGTTTTCTTGCTTTTGATTTTATTAATTTCTCCTTTAATTTTTAGAATTTCTAATTGGGTATTTAATTGGGGGTTTTTAATTTGATTTTTCTCTAATTTTTTTGTTGCATGCTTAATTCATTGATTTCCTCTTTCTCTAATTCATTCATGTAAGTATTTAAAGATATAATATATGATAACTACCTTGGCTGTAACCCATAAGTTTTGGTATTGTTGTCTCATTATTATCATTATCTAGGTTGAAATCATTAATTCTTTCTATAATTTTTTGTTTGACCCACTCATTCTTTAAAATGAGGTTATTTAGTTTCCAATTAGTTTTGGATCTACCTTTCCATGGCCCATTATTACATGTAATTTTTATTGCATTATGATCTGAGAAGGAAACATTCACTATTTCTACTTTTCTTCATTTGATTATTAGGTGCTCTAGTACACGGTCAATTTTTGTGTCAGTACCATGTACTGCAGAAAAAAAGTGTGTTACTTTCCAACTTCATCTAACTTCCTCCAAAGGTCTATCATGTCTAGGTTTTCTAGCATTCTATTTACCTCCTTAACTTCCTTCATGTTTATTTTATGGTCAGATTTATCTAAATCTGAGAGCAGGAAGTTGAGGTCTCCCACTAGTAGAGTTTTGCTGTCTATGTCTTCATTCAACTTCTCATTCAAATCATTCAACTTCTCCTCTAAGAATTTGGTTGCTATACCACTTGGTGCATACATATCTAGTATTGAAATTGCTTCATTGTCTATGGTACCTTTTAGGAGGATATAGTTTCCTTCCTTATCTCTTTTAATGAGATCGATTTTTGCAACTGCTTTGTCTGAGATAAGGATTGCTACCCCTGCTTTTTCACTTCAGCTGAAGCAAAATGTATTTTGTTCCAACCTTTTATCTTTACTCTGTATGTATCTCTCTGCTTCAAATGAGTTTCTTGTAAGCAGCATATTGTAGGATTCTGATTTCTAATCCAGTCTACTATTTGCTTACATTTTATGGGAGAGTTCATCCCGTTCACATTCAAAGTTGTAATTACTAATTCTTTATTGCCCTCCATGCTATTTTCCCTCTGTTTATATTTTTCCCCTTTTTTTACTTTATCCATATTCCCCAGTTCAGAAACAAAACACTTCCCCCTTGGATCCAACCCCTCTACCCTTTCTTTCCCTTTTCCTTTTGCGCCTTTTTCCTTCTGTTAGTTTGTCTTTTCCTCCCCCTCCCCTTTTCTCCTTTTAATATTTGAAAACTAAGATAAGTTTATCAACTTAACTGAGGGTGTTTATGTTAACTTTAGGCTTAATTTGATGAGAGTCAGATTCAGATGGTTCTCAGCTACTCCTTTCTTCCCCTCTGTTGCAATAGGTCCTTTGTGTCTCTTTTATGTAATGTGGTTCACCCCATTCAATCTCCTCCATCCTCCTGTCTCTTTACCGTTCCCACTTTTTAAGGAGATATTGTTTTTAAATCAATTCTATCAGAGTCATGGATAAGTCATGAGTGCTCATCACATATGGCTAAGTATATTCTAATAGAGTTACAGTTCTCAAGAGTTATGAGAATCATTCTCCCAGTTGGAGTTATAGCCAGTTTCATCTTATTGGATAGCAGTTTTTTCTTTACCCTTTTTCTTTACCCTTTTCATGGGTCTCTTGAGTCTCCTGTTTGATGTCCAAATTTTCTATTTAGTTCTGGTCTTTTCATCAGGAAAAATTTGAAGTCTCCTATTTTGTTAAATGTTCATCTTTTCTCCTGGAAGAGAGGGCTCAGTTTTGCTGGGTAGTAGATTCTTGGATGCATTCCAAGCTCCCTTGCTCTTAAGAATATCTCATTCTAGGCCCTCTGATCCTTTAATGTTGATGCAGCAAGACCTGTGTAATCTTAACTGTGGGTCCTTGGTTTGTAAATCATTTCTTTCTGATTGCTTGCAGGATTTTCTCTTTTAGCTGATAGTTCTGGAATTTGGTCATAATATTCTTTGGTGTTTTCATTTTAGGATCCCTTTCTGGAGAGGATCAATTATTCTTTCAATAACTATTTTCCCCTCTAGTTCCACAATATCAGGGTAGTTTTCCATCACTAAATCCTGTAATATTAAGTCCAGGCCTTTTTTTCCTCTTCAATGTTTTCAGGAAGCCCAGTGATTCTTAAATCGTCTTTCCTAGTTCTATTCTCTGGGTTAGTTGTTTTGCTGATGTGGTATTTTACATTTCTTCTATTTGTTCATTTTGGGGTTTTTTGTTTTTAACAGATTCTTGTTGTCTCATGAAGCCATTAGGTTCTACAGATATCAATTTTTTTAGAGAAGAATTTTCTTCATTTATCTTTTGCAACTCATTTTTCAATTGGCCAATTCTATTTTTGAAAGAGTTTTCCATTTGCCCAATTGTAATTTTGAGAGAATTATTTTCTTTTTGCACTTGTCCAATTGTATTTTCATTTTCTTCTCACAAGATGGTAAATTTCTCTTACAAAGTATTCATTTTCTCTTACATTTCTTTTCCCAATTTTTCCAATTGATTTTTAAATGCCTTCCTGATCTTTTCTAAGAATTCTTTCTGTAGAGAACAATTCATATTTTCATCAGATGTTCTAGATCTCTCACAGTTAGGATCTTTGTCTTCAGTGTAGCTTTCAGTGGACCCCACTTTCTGCTGGGCTTTCTTCATTTTCATAGCTGGTTCACAGATTTTTGGTGTTGAAATCCCTAGAGATTTTCCTCCCTAGGTTTAGTAATTCCAAGAGGACTGGACAGTAGGGGCGAAAGACACTTTCTTTGAAGTGTCTGTGATCTTGATTTGTGCTCTCCCTAAGTGGGGGGGAGGGGGGTGGGTGGAAGTGGACTGCTGGATCCAGATTATCCTGGAACAATGTGGGCCAGGCCCACAGGCTATATAGTTAATCTCCTTAATCTTCACTCAGTACTGAAGGAGACCTGCTGCCTGTGGGTGTGTGTGTGTGTGGGGCTGTTATTATGTGTTTTTTTTTCTGGGAAGAGTCATTTTCTCCCACAGGGATGGGGACTCAGCTGAAAATATGGGGGCTCCCAGCCCTGGTCTTCCAGACCAATCAAGTTGATTGGATCAATGTCTAGTCCTGAAGTGGAACTCTCCCACCCTCACACAGCCAAAGCTTCTGGTGGATGTTCTCAGGCCTTATCCCACTGTCCCTGCACTAGCTCTCTTCTTTCTGCCTTTGGCTCACCCATGCTCCCCTGAGACAGACCTTGTTGGTAGGCCTTCTCCTTTGTTCTTCTCTGGGTTTTGTGGATCTATATTCTGTTAAGAGGCTTGATTCATATTAGTTCTAATGGAAAACTAAAAGAGTTTAGGACAGTGCTTGGCTTCACCATACCATCTTGCCAGAAGTCCAGGAATATACATATATATATATATATTAAAGAGTAAAGTTCTTTATTCCTCAATTTTTGAGAAAAAAATTTGTGTAGCATTGGTATTCATTGTTCTTTAAAGGTTTGATAGAATTTTCCTATGAATCCATGAGGAACAGCAAATTTTTTGCACCCTCTTAGAAGTTCCTTTAAGAGTAGTTCTAGACAATTCTACCAAAACTAAACTATCTGTTTAGTGCCCTACCAATCAAAATTC
The DNA here is from genome assembly GCF_037893015.1 of Macrotis lagotis. NCBI lineage: Eukaryota > Metazoa > Chordata > Mammalia > Peramelemorphia > Peramelidae > Macrotis > Macrotis lagotis. Next base: position 231,032,201 of record NC_133659.1, on the reverse strand, counting down.
CAAAAAATTACTTTAATGAGTTAGAAAAAATTGTGAGTAAATTCATATGGAGAAATAAAAAGTCAAGAATTGCCAGGAGCTTAATGAAAAAAAGTGCAAAAGAAGGTGGCCTAGCCCTACCCGATCTAAAATTATATTATAAAGCATCAGTCATCAAAACTGTTTGGTATTGGCTAAGAAATAGAGTGGTGGACCAGTGGAATAGACTAGGTGTAAAAGCAGGAGATGATCATAGTAATCTGCTGTTTGATAAACCAAAGAGTCAGGCCACTGGGATAAAAACTCCCTCTTTGATAAAAATTGCTGGGATAATTGGAAGTTAGTATGGAAGAAATTTAGATTAGACCAATACCTCACACCCTTTACCAAGATAAGATCCAAATGGTTACAGGAAATAGACATAAAAAACAATACTATAAGGAAATTAGAAGATCAAGGACTAGTCTACCTGTCAGATCTATGGAAAGGGGAACAGTTTATGACTGAGGAAGAATTGGAGAACATCACCAAAAACCAATTAGATGATTTTGATTACATTAAATTAAAAAGCTTTTGCACAGATAAAACCAATGTAACCAAGATCAACAGAAATGTAGTAAATTGGGAAACAATCTTTACAACTAATGATTCTGAAAAAGGACTCATTTCTAAAATATACAGAGAACTGAGTCATATTTTTAAAAAAGCCATTCCCCAATTGACAAATGGTCAAAGGATATGCAAAGGCAATTTACAGATGAGGCGATCAAAGTAATCCATAGCCATATGAAAAAATGCTCTAAATCATTAATTATTAGAGAAATGCAAATTAAAGCTTCTCTGAGGTTCCACCTCACACCTCTCAGATTGGCCAATATGACCAGGAAGGATAATGATCATTGTTGGAAGGGATGTGGGAAATCTGGGACACTATTACACTGTTGTTGGAGCTGTGAACTCATCTAACCCTTCTGGAGAACTATTTGGAACTATGCCCAAAGGGCAACAAAAATGTGCATACCCTTTGAACCAGCAATACCACTACTGGGTCTATACCCTGAAGAGATGAGGAAAAAGGGTAAAAACATTACTTGTACAAAAATATTTATAGCAGCCCTGTTTGTGGTGGCAAAGAATTGGAAATCCAGTAAATGTCCTTCAATTGGGGAATGGCTTAGCAAACCGTGGTATATGTATGTCATGGAACACTATTGTTCTATTAGAAACCAAGAGGGACGGGATTTCAGGGAAACCTGGAGGGATTTGCATGAACTGATGCTGAGTGAGATGAGCAGAACTAGAAAAACACTGTACACCCTAACAGCAACATGGGAGTGATGTTCAGTCTTGAAGGACTTGCTCATTCTATCAGTGCAACAATCGGGAACAATTTTGGGCTGTCTGCAAAGGAGAGTACCATCTGTATCCAGATAAAGAGCTGTGGAGTTTGAGCAAAGTGCAAGTACTATTCCCTTTAATTTAGAAAAAAACATAAATCTTATTGTCTGATCTTGTTACCTCTTAGACTTCTCTTTAAGGATATGATTTCTCTCTCATCACACCCAATTTGGATCAAGGTACAACATGGAAACAAAGTAAAGACTGATAGAGTGTGCTCTGGTGGGGGGGTGGGGGGAGTGAAGCAAGATTGGGGGAAAATTGTAAAACTCAAATAATATCTTTAATAAAAATAAATTTAAAAAAGAGTAGTTCTATTATTTTTTGAGAGTAGATCATTTAAGATACATATTTGATATTTTGTTAATGTAGTATATATATATTTGAATTCATTTTTTCCTTGTGTTCTCAGGTTTTCTAGCATATAAGTATACTTTGTAAATTCTAATGATTCTTTTCAGCGTTTCTGTTCATGTTGTGAATTCATTTGGTATTTTTTATTTGATTTTCTGTCCTTTCTTTAGAAACAATTTGATTAAATTTTATCAATTTTTATTAGCATTTTCAAAAACTAGCTCCTAATTTATTATTTTGTAATTTTTTGGTTTTCAGTTTATTTTTCTTATTTTCAACACCACCTCTCATTTATTGATATTTTTAAAAGTTCTTATTCAAATTAAAACTATATATTATCATATGAAAAAATGCTTCAAATCATTACTGATTAGAGAAATGCAAATTAAAACATCTATGAGGTTCCATCTCACACTGATCAGATTCACTAAGATGACAAAAACAGAAAATTATCAAAGTTAGAGAGGTTATGGGAAGATTTGAACTTAAATGCATTGTTGGTGGAGTTGTGACCTGATTCAACCATTCTGAAGTGCATTATGGAACTATGCCCAAAGAGCAGTAAATCTGATTGTAACCTTTGACCCAGCAATACTAAGCTTATAATCATAAAAAATCATAAAAAATGGGAAAAGTCCCACATGTTCCAAAATATGTAATGGTAAAGAATTAGAACTTGAAGGGATGCCCATCAAATTTTGGTATATGAATATTTTGGGGTACTATTATTCTATAAGAGACCATGAATGGTCGGACTCTAGAGAAGCATGGGATGAATTACAAGAACTGATGCTGAGCAAAGGGAGCAGAACCAAGTGAACATTGTTGATCACACCTGATGGACAACCCTAGGAGCCCTGCTATGGACAATGCTATCCATATGCAGAGGAAGAAAATCAAAACAAAAATAACCTACAGACCCTGAATGAACACTATATTTACTTTTTTAAAATTTCTGTTTTGTTTTTCTTTCCTATCTCATGGTTTTCTTTCTTTTTCCTTAATTCTAATTCCTTACACAGAAAATGATTAATTTGTAAACATGTTAAATACAAATGTATATATTTAATATTCACTAGAATATTTGCTCTGAGGAAGGGGAGGTAGAAAGGGAGGATGGAAGAAAATTATGTAACTTAAAAACATGCATTTGTGGGGCAGCTAGGTGGTGCAGTGGAAAGAGCACTGGCCCTGGAGTCAGGAGGACCTGAGTTCATATTCCACCTCAGACTCTTAATAATTGCCTAGCTGTGTGACCTTAGGCAAGCCACTTAATACCATTGCCTTGCAAAAAAAAATCCCCTGAAAAAGTGCATATGAATGTGGATGAATGTTGAAAAGCTCTTATACCATATAATTGAAAAAATAAAATATCAATTGGAAAAAAATTTAATTTTTAAAATTAATTAATTAAATTATTTTTACAGAATTTATTCAAAATGCTTTTCCTTTTCAATTTTGATAATATGTGTCTTTAGAGAATTTTTTCTATGAAGACGGATTTAGCTATATCCTAGATGTTTTGATATGTTTATCATTACAATTCTCTTTCATATAATTATTGTTTCTATGATTTTTTTTCTTTGAGCCACTAATTTTTGGGGATTTAATTGTTAAGTCTCCATTTGGGTCTGTGTTTCTTATTTATGCCCCATGAAGTCTTTTTTTTATCAATGTTTGTATTTTTATATATTATACTATTTAAAAATTGTATTTTTATAAAAATACTATTTTTATTGTATTTTCTTTCACATTTAAAGTTATGAATATTAAGTTTTATATACCTACATTTGTCTCTCTTTTAATTTTTGTTCTGGATTAAAATTTTCTTTGTTTTCCTTGTACCTGTTCTTACTACCTGGTCATACTCCCTCCATGAAACCATTGCTGTGTTCTTCAGAGATAATTGCTACATTTTTATGTATTATAACTTCAAATAGGGTAAGTTTGAAAAGATGATAGCACTTCAAGTGATTTATTATTCAAACTAATCAGGATTTAACTGTTCAAAATTTCAGGACTTGTTCTGGTCTGAGGCACTATCCAATAGTTGCCTTCCAGTATGCACTTCGCAGAGTCCTGGGCTAGATTGATAACCTTCTAGATGTAAGATGTCTCTTATTCACCTTTGAATTGGAGTGCTATCCATATGCTGTGTTCACAGTCTGGTCTTTTCTGACTGAAATCTTTTCTTCACAACCATAAGCTTTTTAGAAAAACATATTTACTCTAGTTTTTTTCCTTGGATTTTTGGTACTCTTTTTTGATCCTTGTTGGAATATTTGTCTGAAAATTGTGCTACTCCACTCTCAATCATTCCATCATCTTAATTGGAATTCTATTGACCACATTTCCATTTATATCTGAATGGACATTCTATAAAGTACGACCAAAGATTTAGGGTTTCCTAAATTGAAATTTTATAGTTTAAAAGTTTAAGAATTTTGGAACATCACACACACACACACATACACACACAAACACACACTCATACATTCACTCACAGAGTCAAACTCAACCAGATATATGCTGAGGACAATAGTGAGAGTTGATTGTTAGTGAGAGATTGATTTTCTGAGTGATGGTGCATTTCTTCCTAGAGATTCTACATTGTATTTGGGTTTAATGTAGCCAGTACAATGTTTTTCACAAAAAAAGGAGCATCTTTAATACTGAATAATATTCTAAAAAATTTTAAGGACTATACAATTAAATCAAATTTTATATGACAAACTGTAATAGGGGTAAGTGTAAAGACATGCATTGCTTCAAGAAACTGACTTCATAAGCACAACATGAGGGGAAATGGTTAGACAGGAATCTGACTGAAAAATATGTGAGTTTATATGAATTGCACGATCAATTTGAGTCAACAATACAGAAGATTAAAATGAGATCTCTTTCATTGAAAGGCATAAGAGAAGGTCCTTGAATAGTAACAGGCTTTCATTCTATTGTAGATGATTATTTAAAGGAGCTAGGCATGTTTAACTTTTGAGTACAGTTAACTTGACATAGGTTACCCCCCCCCCCCCAAATGCAAAAGTCACACAATAAAAACCACAGTGCTTATGAGGAAAATGGGGCTGGGGCATAATATTTAAAATTTTATCAGTGACACACTAAAAAAAGACAATAATTTAAAAGACTAACACAATTTCATTCATGTTAAATGATTAAGTAAATAAATACTACAATAAATAGTGACCCTGACTTTAGCCTCCAATTTCTGCTTGGTTTAGCCCTAGAATGGGAAAGTTGGACAAGCAGCAACTTCAACTTCAGACAGGCATCTATGGCCAATGGGAACAGAGTGTAGGCATTGGTGGTATGAACCAACCCTTCTTTGCTCACTTATCTGAAAGAGAAGATACACAATAAATATGGCACTTTACCTTGAAAAAGAACTAGTTTGTTAGTGAAAATGAATGTTTGAAGGATTGCAACTTGTGAGTTATTATAAAGCGATAGTTTTCTGCATTTTTAATGTTTTTCTGTGGAAAAATCCTGCAGAAACAAACTCAAAATTCAAGTTGTGTTCAAAATGTTCCCTAATAAATCATCTCAAAACAAATTCCTGTGTTCAGGAATATCAGAACTGACTCTCTGAAAAACTATATCAAATGGAGAAGGATTGGACTTGTTTTCTTGTCTTTGTAGTAGACCTAAGAAGCAATGTACATATGTTACAAAGAAGCAAATTTTTATTTCATTTTCAATTTATGGAATAAAACAGGCATTTCCATAGCAGAGCATAATAAAAAAGATGATAGGACATGAAACTGCAAATATATCACTTACAACATGCTAAATCCATATATATATATATATATGTATATGTGTGTGTGTGTATATATATATATATATAATAAAGTTATCATGAATTTTTTCTTTTTAGTCCCTCACCTCCTTACAATAGAGATATAGCTACCATTAGATGTAATATGTGTATGTGTATATCTCTCTATCACCATATAGAGATATTCATCGATATGTGTATTTGTGTTTGTGTGTCTGTGTGTGTGTGTGTGTAAAATCATTCTCTATTTACTTCTATTTATCCGTTCTTTTCTTGAATGCAAATAGTGTCTTCTTTCATAGGACCATTGAATTAATTTGGATAATTATAATAATCAAAATGACTTGTTAACTTGAAGTTTTTCTTAAAACAATATTGCTGTTACTCTATACAATGCTCCCTTGATTCTGCCCTTTTAACTCTTCATTATTTTATGCAAGGCTATCTATGTTTTTCTAAGATGATTGAACTCATCAAATTTTTAGCACAGTAGTTTTCCATCACAAGCATAAATTTAGTTTTAATAGGAAAAGTTTTCAAAAATTAAAATCATCTACAAATAGAATTTGAAAGTGGAATGGGAGTTATTGATTTTCCCTTATTTTGGGAGTCTTCAAATAGGTTATTTTGACCATTTAATAGGAATGTTGCCGGGAAATTCTTTCTTTTGAAATACCTCCCAGTTCTAAAATTCTGGGTATTTCTTTGACTCTGGTAACAAAGCATTGCTAATGTATGATTAAGGGAGAACAAAAGTAACTGCCAGGAAACTGAGGTTCATTTAAATAATAGTTTTCTAAAGACAATGTTCCTAGTCTGGATATTAACTTAAAGGAATTACACTATTCTATTTCAGGCCAAATAAGGAGGGGAATGGAAGGCTTATGGAGGGAATGGAGGGCTTATGGAAATGATATTGTTGGGTAATGGGCTCCTTGCTGGACATCTTATTCTTCTATGTAGGAGGAGATTGTTTAATTTGCTTAAATTTAGAATCAATACCCAGGAATTTGGCTGATTGTCAGCTCTTTTCAGGCTAAAATTATTGGAAAATTATTTTCAAAGATTTTTCTAAGAACTATCCCTGTGATGAACCAGCTATATGAGACTTCCCCTGACACTTAAAAGTATTGTACATTTTAGACCAGTCTCCTATCTCTGGAACCAGTTTGGAGGTATATCAGGGAAGGGTACTACTGCCTGAATTAATGATGTGGAGTAAGAAATTCTGGATGGTTTTCTATTGTTTTCTACTCTGAGTAGTCAATGGATAGGCTTCTATCTCCTTCAAACTTCAGCTAGCAAAATGAAATTCAAGGATTCATTGAAAGCTTTAAATCAAATCTTACCTCCAACCTTAGGGGAGAACCAAAGAAGTATTTTTTCATAGTATATTTAGGAAATATTCCAAATTTGCCTTCTCCCTTCCCACTCTGCCACACCCACTCCTCTCCTACTCCCCACCACCCAGCAGCTGGTCTTTTCTAAATAGTAATATATCTTAATAACAAAAGCTCTTTAACAGCAGCTGCTGCTGAGAATACTGAGAAATCTAATAGTTGCCTGTCACTGAGTATTAACTTGTTTGTACTACTGGTAATTAAGAAAAGACAAGTTGATAGAAATCTAATTAGAGGGAATGTTAGACAATTAAAGAGAATGACTTCTAGCTCATCTTTAGATATGGGATGAAAGATGACCTGATTTAGAATTCCCTCTCCCTTTTATATAATATTCTGGTGCCATTTTGTTAATAATAATAGTTTACATGAATAGAGTACTATAGTTTATTTAAATTTAATTCATCACTTATCAAGTACTTATTACTTTTATGGCACTGTGATACTAGAGTACCAGAGATGCAAAGATAGGACAGGATAATCTCTCTATAAATCTCAGATGATTTATATTTTAATAGGGAATTTGTGATCTATTTTTTTATAATTTTCAAAATATTCTTGCTTATCTCATTTAATTTTCATTATAAATTCTAAGTTCAAATATTATTTTTTCTATTTTCAGTTTATGAATGAGAAACAGAGTAAGTGACTTGTCTAAGCCTACAAAGCCAAAGATTCCAGTCCTCAATTTCTTTCCCTAGCCTGCCAAGTGATTTGGACAAGTCACTTAATAATAAAGAAAACTTAATATTACTGTGAAAAAGACACTTCAATTAGAGGTTCATTTTCTCCCACTTAGAAAATTTAAGTGTTGAACCAACTCAGTGTTTCTAAATTGAATTTGACTTGGAAGCATACCAAGGTGGTTTGTTGTTGTTTTTTTTTTTATTTTGGTAAGAAACAATAAAAGTCAGGCAGAGTAAACTGGGATAAAATAGAAGAAATTATTTTCATGCCAGTAATTGTTGTATATAATGCTGCTTACTTAAATTTAAATACTGACTTTGTTGTCTCTCCCACTTGTATGCTCTTGGTAAGTAAGTTCTTTTCTCTGGGCCTCAGTTTCCTCATTTGTAAAATTAATTTATTTAGATGATCCCTAATATCCTTTCCTGATCTAAATCTAGAATTCTATTAATATTTATAAATTATGCATGATCAAATTATGCATTATTTTGTATCAAATATTTTTTAGGGAAAAAATATTGGTGGAATAAAGGTTTATATTCCAAGTAGCTACTATTTATATCCTATGAGAAGAAGGAATACATTAGGGGAAATGCAAGGCTAGATGACCTCTAAAGTCCTTTGTAGCTTTCATATTATTAACAGGTTAGTTCAAATTCTGATTTAAACTTAATTTTTTCTACTTCTAAATATTTTTTCTTGATTAATTCATATGAGAGGGGGAATGAGAATGATAGGCAGCTTTTCTGATTTTATTCTGTCTGTCTGCTTTGTGGCATAGATTGCTCAATTTAGACTAACACTGAGATCATTTATCCTGACTTTGCATGCCCCCTACATCTAGGTATGCTTTGCACTCTGATTTCTGGGAAAGAACAAGAGCTCATGTATCATATGTAAGATGAAGAGCCTGCTCATGCTTCAGGGACAGGAATTCCAAACCCACCATGTGAGTTTTCTGCATTTGGAAAAAATCGTCATGGATCTCACTCCCTTCCATATATGTTTTTCTTGGTCACAATCCAAAAAGGGGTGGGCAAGGATGGTGCTCAGGCTCTATTGTTGGCCAACCACAGGTCTTCCAAATATGGAAAAAGGTTGAACCAAAGAAGAATCAGTGAACCTATAAAAACAGAGGGATAAACAGATTCTTGGTAGTTATCAAGGAGGGTTGAGGTAAGTCAAATGTTTTGTTTGCTTGTATTTCTTCTGTTGGAGTTGCTGGGAATGTCTCTAACTCAAGTGTGTCTTTCTTTTCTGGGCAGAGGCATGGATTTAGGGTTAATAATTTGAGAAGTGAATTTCCATTATCTTAGATTTTCACAGAAGCATCCAAGTGTAGTATTTTTATTCCATTTTCCTTTCTTTTTTTATCATCAGAACAAGTTGGGAGAAAGATATAATGTAAGAAAAGTATCCCCACTCCTTTTGTATGCCTTCCTTCCCTTTTAACCCTGCCCTTAACATGCTCTCAACAGAGTAGGTTCCCATAGACACACCCCAATTTTCTAGCCTTGTTTCTCTTTAGATAGATATCTGCATATTGGACTTTATGTCCACCTACTCAGAAGATTCAAGAAGCAAAATTATGCATTTGGCATTTTTTTGGTGGTTTCCTTCAAGGTATTGCTTTTTAATTCCAATATATTACCCTTCTTAACTTTATGTCACAAGATCCTTACCCAGGCCAATTTGCCCAGGATAATATCCCATCTCTGGAACTCTTTGTCCACCCTCCTCCTAACAAAACTTATCTAGAGTGCATGTCATTTTATAGGGATCTGCTTTCAATTGTATATCTTTCCTGATAAATTCATGCTAGGGTGTTAATGCCTAAAATAACCTTTTCTTGAATTACTCCTCTCAAGAGTACTGTGTATTAATGGAAGAAGACAATGGGCAGAATGAACCTATAAAGGTAGAATTTCAGGGTGTGTATGTGTGTGTGTGTGTGTGTGTGTGTGTGTGTGTGTGTGTGTGTGTGTGTGAGAGAGAGAGAGAGAGAGAGAGAGAGAGAGAGAGAGAGAGAGAGAATTTAGACTGTACATTGGTTCTCAACTCATACCACACAAGTAGATTTAATGAATGGCCTGAACGCTTCCTCCATCCTGCCTGCTAGCTGTAGGACCCTGGACAGATTATTTAATCTTTCTCATTTTTATTCATCTCATCTATAAAATTGGTAAAATAATAAAAACAACTGTTCCTTTGCAAATTCTAAAGTCCTATATAAGTGTTAGCAATGATGTAAAATTTCCAGGGTACCTTGGGTTCCTCAGACAATGCTTCTTCCTGATGATCTAGGATTTCATGATACAACCTTCTTCTGCCTGAATTCATTTAAGTAAACTTCTCCAACCTGTGGTTCACACACTCAAAGCTATATTTATAGTGATTTTCAAGCTTTCACTTAGTCAATGTAACTAATTCATGCTAATAAGAGCTGACATATATTTCCTTCAAGGAAATGTTCTTTTTTTTTTTTAAATAAGGCTTTCTTGAGGCAATGCTCTTTTTTTGTTCAGTCTAGAGGAATGGGAACTTCAAGTCAGGTAGAAGAAGATGGGAAGATATTGTCATAGAAAGCTGGTAAAGGGCTGTTTAGGATAGGTAGGGATTTTTACTGTGGCTCACATTACAAATATAGACTAATTAGTCTTCATGACTGTTGGACAGAGCCTGCTTATTCCTCCCATTAACATGTGAAGTCAGCATTCCTCCTTCAGTTTAATCAACAGGCATTCCTAAACACTTTCTTTGTCAAGAATCTATTAAGTAGGGCAACTATTTCTTAGTCATTTATGAATTTTCCTTTTGTTTTATCCATTGCAGGTCAGTTATTTCCACCAGTTCTTTTCTTCTTCCTCTTGGTATAATTGAAAGGTGAGATTTTTGACTGTAATGTACTGTTCACTCTTTAGCTAGTCTAAAACTCTTTCTGACTCAACAAGTGACTGAGCTCTTTCTATGTTGGAACAAGTTGATCAATATGACCTTGGGAAAATCATCTCATTTGATGTTTTGGTTCTTTCATTTTCATTTAATTAGCCTCTCTGGCCTTAACTAGACTGGCTCTTGGACAAAGGGCACAGCCCATCCCTGGCTCGATATTTGAAAAATTCAGCTACATAGGACCAGCCAAATGTTGTATTTTGCTGGTATGGACTTTGGTATGTCCAGAAGTTGGCAATGTCCACCAAATCCAATTGACTATGTGGGAACTATGAGTATGAGTAACTCTTCTAAGATTAGGGACCTAAAAGAAATGACCTTCTCTGCTTCAGAATACTTCAGAATACAGAGCAATTATTATAATCCTTAAGTTCCAGGTAGTGGTAAAGTTAGATCACCTTAACTTTTACTATTAACAAGAATTATCTGGAGTGTCTTAGATTCTGAAGGGTATGAAAATTCAGGAACTACAATGGAGTGCCCAACTTTTCCAGTATAAAAGAGTGATGATTGCCACCCTTAAGGTTGTCAGGATCTCTATGAACCACCATCTTCTTGGTGGGACTCAGCTCCATGGATAATTAACATATGTTAATATGCTTGCTTTCTAGTTGGCACCATGAGTAGTGATGCTGAGATGGAAGTGTTCGGCATTGCTGCTCCTTTTCTCCGCAAGTCAGAAAAGGAGCGAATAGAAGCTCAAAACCAGCCATTTGATGCTAAAACTTACTGTTTTGTGGCTGATTCAAAGGAAGAATATGCCAAAGGGAGAATCAAGAGTTCCCAAGATGGGAAAGTAACAGTGGAAACAGAAGATAACAGGGTAAGCATCACCTTATTAAATCCTCATTACAAACTTGTTAGACTTTATTTCTACTTACAAAAGGTAAAGCTGGGGCCCAGGAAGTAAGTTAGATGACTGCACCATCACCTTTCACTTCATAAGGTTGTTGCAAAGAATGCATCTTATAAATTGCATAGTGCTATAAAAATGTGAATTATTATTATTATTATTATTAACCTATAACCTTCCTTCACACATCAGCTTCTTTCAGGACAGTAAAATAAGATTGATTTGGTGCTTAGGCTTGCCAGAGAGGACTAGACAGTTGCTTTTGAAGTCACTTGGGAAGTCATGCTGATAATCCTAACTTGAATCACCTATATCAAGGGCAGTCTTCCTTTTTTCCCTCTAGGTCCTGTCCCAGGAATACCATGGGATATGGGAAGTAATATTTTCTCTGTGAAGGTAGAAAAGGGCAGATTAACCCTTTGAGCTAGATTATTGCTATGGAAACAAAAGAACTGTGTGGTATGGTAGAAAAAGAACGGGCTCTGGAGTCAGAAGTGGGAGTTCAAATCTACCCTTTAATGCTTACTATTTGTGTGACCTTTTGGCAAGTCACTTAATTTCCTCACCTGTAAGCCTCAATTTCCTCATCTGTAAAATGAAGGGGTTGGACTAGATGGTTCCTGATGACACTTGTAACACAATATTTATGATCTTAAGACTTCCCACTCCAGTCACCCCAGCCTACCTCTGTTTTCCAGCACCTCTATCCTCAGGAATTCCAAAAGTCCTTAGTTTCAAAAAAATGGGGACCCAATTAGCTATCCCTTCAGTTTTCCTAATTCAGTCTTTGTCAAGATACACAAAGAAAATGTTGGCTAACTATTCTGATTTTCTTCTCTACTGCAGACACTGGTTGTTAAACCAGAAGATGTGTATTCAATGAATCCACCCAAGTTTGATAAGATTGAAGACATGGCAATGCTGACACATCTGAATGAGCCAGCTGTCCTATACAACCTTAAGGATCGTTACACGTCCTGGATGATCTATGTGAGTAACTTTTTGGTCACTTCTGGGAGAGTGAAAGACCATGGTCTATGTTTTGAGAAAAGGGAATGGCACATGCATATGTTTAGTTAGTTTGAAAGATATACACTCAAATGTAAATAAGGAAAAGGGAAAAAAAATCATAAAAAAAAGAGAAAAGTGTGCATGGGAGAGATTAAAGAGAATTGAAGAAGAAAAAGAAAGAACTAGATAAATGCAAGCAGAGAGAGCAAAAAGAAGAATAAGGGAATGAAATAAGACAAAGAAATAGTACTCATTAAGCTTGGTAAAAGCAGCGAGGCTCATTATCCAAACACTGCTCAGCTTTATGAATAGTCTGTGCCTTTTGACTGCATGTAATGGAGTCTAATGTCCCAAAACTTTAGCTGATTGACAAATAGTACTGAGTTCCTGTGGTTAAGGGCATCCTTAGGTCCTATTACTATTGCTGAGTTCTTCCTTAGATGGGGTTCAGCAAAGGCTGTCTCATTGGAGTCTTGTTCACAGTAAAGACTCATTATTGTTTTAAATATCTCTTTAATAGTTCAAAAAACCCATGATGTCATTGGGGGAATGTTCTCAATCAATGAAGATCATAACACTTTTATGTACCATAGCCAACCTGATTTTTTTATGTGTTCAAAATTTTTTTAGACTGATCCTCTGAAACACATCTGTCACCAACCTTGTACATAAAAACATTCTCAACTTCTTATATAGTACTAGAACCTGTACTGAATTAGCATAGCATTCAGGAACCCAGGTTTTTAGGAAAGGTTTTAGACAATATTGAAAAAATTTACTATGACAAAAAAAGATTAGTTCAATGATTTAAAGTTAAAGTCATAGCTTCCTGAGCCTTGAAGCTATCATTTCAAAGAGTTAAATTCGTCGTGAAACAAACATCCTGTTAGATTTGATTGAAGTTGGAATTACAAGTAAATGCATCACTCTAGGAGTTTTGTTGTTTGGAAGATATTTAAGTTTAGCAGAAATGCCATCCCTTTCCACCCAGAAATCTAGACCTTGTGTATAAACAGCTTAAGTACCTAATTTGTGATTGTCATTTATCCATTCTGATTAGTGATCAGGAGAGCAAATGAATGTCTTGAAAGTTATCTCCTTCCTAAGTCTAAACTATACCCAAGAAAAGGCTGTATTTCATTGAGGCCAGGAGAAAGGAAGCTGTTTAACTATAGCTTAGTAAAGGACAAGAGTAGTTTTTGGGCGAAGGCAAGTATCTTCTTTTGGAATTACAAAATTTAAAATAGCTTGAATTATTCTTTACTTCTCTCCTCAATTTGGACATATACTAAAATGCTTATTTTCTGAAAGTCAAATCAATACGAATTAAAGTAAATAAATAGCTAAAAGTTCACTCTGCAAAATATTCTGAAGCCCAGAACTTTCTTAATTGTACACTTGTGGGAACAGGGTCCCCACAAAGTAGTTCTAGTGCATGTGTTGAGCCTCTCACTTGAATGATTCAGAAATTCTTCTTGCATTTTGATTGGAGCATCCCTGCCTAATCATTAGTTTTTTCCTGGTTTCTAGATAAACTGACATCAATAGCATAAGAGATGCTACAAGTTTCAAAATGTAGGCTGAAAGTGTCAAGTCTATCTACCTATCTATCTATGAAAGTGTCATATCTAATCTACCATTTTGGAGATTAGAAATCAGTTTATCTTGTCAGATTTTTAGTGAATCAAGGCAACCAAGGGAGAACATCTGGTTTTTATTTATTGATGGGATGTCAAGCCATGGATCATATGTTGCAGTAGAAAAATCATTGACTTTGTAGTCACAGGACCTGGGTTCAAATTTTACCTCTAATATTTACTACCTATCAGACATTGGACAAGTCTTTTAATCTTGGGCCTCAGTTTTTTCATCTGTAAAATAAAGGTCCAGTTGATAGCCTTTGATATCACTTATAGTTCTAAATTTATAATCTTATTATTCTCTGAAGGGAATGGGTGGAAAGGAGCATCAATATTAAATGAGATAATATTTGTAAAGTGTTTGATATACAGTAGGTGCTCTATAAATACTTCTTCCATTCCATTCATGTCAAATATATTGGAGTGGTTGCCATTTCCTTCTCTAATAGATTAAGACAAAGCGAGGTTAAGTAACTTGCTCAGAGTCACACTAGTGAGCGTCTGAGGCCAATTTGAACTCAGGTCTTCCAGGTCCAGTCTCTCTCTCTCTCTCTCTTTCTCTCTCTCTCTCTCTCTCTCTCTCGCTCTCGCTCTTGCTCTCGCTCTCGCTCTCGCTCTCTCTCCCCACCCCCCTGCCTTGAAATAAGGAAAGCCATGTACTTTACCATTGTAAACAACATTTATTCTTGGAGAGAGTTATTTTAAACTCAAAATATGTATAAGGACTTTAATGGATTTTAAGAAAAAAGAAGGGGCGGCTATGTGGCTCAGTGGATAAAGCACTGGCCCTGGAGTCAGGAGTACCTGGGTTAAAATCCGGACTCAGACACTTAATAATTACCTAGCTGTGTGGCCTTGGGCAAGCCACTTAACCCCATTTGCCTTGAAAAAACCTAAAAAAAAAGAAGCTCCAGAAATCCTGCTTATATGTTATTTTTTTGTTTATCTTCTTTCAGACCTATTCTGGCCTCTTCTGTGTCACCGTCAACCCTTACAAGTGGCTGCCAGTGTATAACCCAGAGGTGGTGAATGCCTACCGAGGCAAAAAGCGTCAGGAGGCTCCTCCCCACATCTTCTCCATCTCTGACAATGCCTATCAGTTCATGCTGACTGGTATGTTTCAGGAAGGAAGTTTGGTGCAGTGGAAGGAATATTGGACTAGGAGACAGGGAGCTGGGTTCTAGTCTTGCCTTTTCTAATCATGTGGCCTAGGGAATATCACTTCCCATCTCTGGACCTTGGTTTCCCCTTTATATAAAATGGAAGAAAGGAAATAACTTTGATGATCTTAAGGTCTATATGTAATAAGAAGGAGTATGAGATGTAACTGGAAATCCCGGTCCTGCTCCTTACTATCAGTATGACCATGCCAAGTCACTTTCCCTTCCTGGATTCAGTTGATTTTTCTATTAAATTACATTTTGCATAAATTTTCATATGCATGTCTTCCACAAAGGAATGTTAGTTTATTGAGGGCAGGAGTTGTTTCATATTTGGCTTTGTATTCTCAGTACTAAAAATATATTAGGTGCTTATTGATTGATTGATTGATTAAAAAAAGTGGAGGTTGAACTACATAATTTCTAAGGTTTGGGTTCCCAAAACAAGAATTTAAGCCTAATTTTCTTAACTTTTATTAACTGCAAAAAAGACTCATAGCCTAGAATTTTTTGGCATATCATATAACATATGCCCATTAAAAAATTTCAACTAATATGTCATATACTTCAGTCCAATGTGATTGGGTGGGAGTTCTGTAACTCAGAAATAATGAAATGAAAATTTAACAGGTAAATGAAAACAGTCACAATATTTGTAAGATGTATACTGGAAGAGAAGAAAGGTAATGACTTGGTAAATTGGTGATTTTTACTATGCTTTCCTTTCACAGATCGCGAAAACCAGTCTATTCTGATCACGTAAGTAGAAAAATAATTGCTAGTTTCAGTGAATATGATCAAATTAAAAATTAGAAAACAGATGTGTCCTTTACTATGACCTATTAATCTTAAAAAAATGGAGGAGGTAAAGGGGACAGTTTTCACATATGTCTATATCTGTATGTATGTGTGAAAGTGAGGGTATGGTATTGGTGAGGTGAGGTTACAAAGGCTATACTAAGTTGCACTTTGCTTCCCATACTGGTGTTTACCTTAAGTTTGGTGATTTAGGTAGGTCATCTATGAACATGATAAAGAGATGATCTTGCTTGAAGGGCTGATGTCTTTGAGAGGCTAAGAAAACAGCATAGCATATTAGTGAACAGATCTATCAGTTGTATCTCTTTTTTTGACCCCATCCTCTTATTGTCCTGGATAGTGGAGAATCTGGTGCTGGAAAGACTGTCAACACCAAAAGGGTTATCCAGTACTTTGCAACAATTGCTGCTACTGGAGACCTTGCCAAGAAAAAGGAAGGCAAGATGAAGGTAGGATGAGATTCTGCATAGAAGACTGAAAAATTAAATCTGAATCTAAGATGTCATAGTTTTACTTTTCTGAGAAGGGTTAACATTTTGCTTCTTCCTCTAAAATTAATCATGTTCTATTTCTCCTAATTGAAAATGTATATAAATTTCAGTTTGAAAAACTTTTCAGAATAACTTTTCAAAAAGTTGGAGAAACTTTTATCTAATAAAGAGAGGAGAAAGAGCAATACTAGTAGAATAAGGAGGGGAATATCTTAGAAGGCAATTTGATTTAGCTCCAAGAACACTGGCATTGAAGTTAGAGAATTCCAGTTCAAATTCCATCTCTGTTACCTAGGTGATCTTAAATTAATTTCCAATTAAATTTCTAGGGCTCAATTATCTTATCTATAAAGTAAAGGCATTAAATTTTATGACTTCTGAAGTTCCTTCCACCAAGACATCTTTGCTATCATAGAATTTATATCTTGAAGGAACTTTTGAAGTCATATACTATAACTGATTTTACAGGTGAAAGAAAATGAAATCCTTAGAGGTGAAGTGACCTTCCCACATTTTTTACATGTGATAGAATCAGAATTTGAATTTGGATCTTCTGACTCCAAATTTAGAACCATTTGTGTTAACTTTTTTTTTTTACTTTTTGAATTTACAATCAACAGCCTTAAATTATTAAGATTATAAGGTTCAATGGAAATTGCACTGAATTTGAAACCAGAAGTTCTGGCTTCAAATTCTGGCTTTATCAATTACTCTTTGATCCTGAGTAATTCACTTACATCATTTGTAACTTACTTTCCTTATATATAAAATAAAGTTAAGACCTGATAACTTCTAATGCAATGCCCCCCCCAAAGGTCCAATGAAAATTGATAGCTTTGAAAAGTGATTCATTTGGAGGACATCTCTCAGATATAACATACCAATTGGATAGAATTTAGAAAATTTTAATTGCAAACTGAAATGACTATTTTAGACAAAGTTATTACAAGAGAAAATTTTCATAATTATAACTAAATATGAAAATAAGCAAAATCATCTTAAGTGAAATGCCTTAAACATTTGAATTTCCAATTAGGAGGCAGACTGAGAAATTATTTAACCTAAGGAATTGAGGGGATTCTCTAGATTAGTGCAATAAGTGATTATAACAAATAATAAGCTACACGCTCAATTTGTTTGTGCAGTATTTTGACTTGAGAAATGAAGAAATCTTCCTCCGCCTGTATTATTTTATTTTAACAATTTATTTTTAATTTTGTTGATAGGGGACACTTGAAGACCAGATTATCAGTGCCAACCCCCTGCTGGAAGCCTTTGGTAATGCCAAGACTGTGAGGAATGACAACTCATCTCGTTTTGTAAGTCAGATTAATGAGGATTGGATATTTAATTTAATCCAATAAAACTGAGAGGAAACAAAAGAGAGGTGTTATGGGAGAAGGAGGATTTGTGGGGGCAAAGTTGCCATCAACTTCATTCTCATGATGACTTAGGACTCATGACTGCTTTCAGAACAGGAAAAATTTTAGCATAGGCAAAGTTTATCCCTAGTGTTTTCTCCTACACATTTCTGTCTTTCCTACAATCAGTCAGCCCTGTACATTTTTTAGCCCTTCTTGACTCAGTATTACTTACTCAGAGCAAAATGGTAGAAGAAAAGGAGAATGAAAGAAAGGAAACGGGAGTGAATATATTTGGTGTTTGCTTTATATTTACCTCCTTGTAAACTTGTTGAGGGAAGATACAGTTTCTTTTTGGCCTTCAAAATCTTGTGATTTACTAACATCTTGTGGTATATTATACTATTAAGCTTTTAATAGGTGTTTAGTAAATGTTTGTTGAATTGGATTGGATTGAAATTGATGGAAGAAGAAAATGAAAAGGGAGAAGAGGAAGGTTATATATTGTCAACCTAAAAAAATGAAAAAGTTTATAGTTGATAAATTTATATTCACTTTCCAAGTAGACCTCATAGGCAATGTTAGCACCCTTTAGTCAATATGACTTATGAGTTAAATTTGTGTTTGATTGTGGCCAATTCTGGGTTTCCTTTGTTCTCATAGGGCAAGTTCATCCGAATTCACTTTGGGACCACCGGAAAACTTGCCTCTGCAGATATTGAGACCTGTAAGTAAACAACTGGAGTCAGATTACTGCTTAATTAACCAGGGGACAATTTGTCAAATAAATATATATTTGTATTATAGATTTGCTGGAAAAGTCAAGAGTCACTTTCCAGTTAAAGGCTGAAAGAAGCTATCATATCTTCTACCAGATTCTTTCAAATAAGAAGCCTGAACTCATTGGTAAGGAAGAGTTTTTACTTCAAAATTAAATTATTTGGGATTTCTAGTTCATAAATATCTCCAACTTTTTTTTATTAGATCAATCAAATCATTTTGCTGCTAGGTAGCCCATTACATATGCCTTGAAAGTCAATTGATTATAGGATTCTAGATTAGATCTGGAAGGAATTTAGAGACTACTTTGTTCAACATAATCATTTTGAGTGGTTTGCCCAAATACAGGTTGTAAATGGCAGAGCTGGGTTTGGAACATGAGTCTTTTGATTTCAAATCTTGGCTCTTTCTACTGCATCACAATGGAGGTCAGTCCTTTTGGTAAACTGCTCTGACAATGATTATTTAGATATAAACACATCAGTTAGAAAACAATTTCTAAATCTGCCATCACTTGGTGGCAGTAGGGCTTATAGTTAGATGATAAGGTCAGTGTACTTTGTGACTTATAAGGAAGAAAATCTAAAATATTATAATTGTAAACCACAGACCTTTAGATGAGTTAACACCTATGTTGAAGAAATAATTCTCTTGTCCTTTAGCACCACCTTGTGTCCTCATACACAATTTACTAATTTGGAAAAGTTGGTTATTGAAATGCACAATGGTGTGGGAATTCAGTTCTCCACAGTTTCAATGGAGGAAGATTAAATGTTGATTTTTAACTCCTGAAATTTTTCATTTTAAAATAATACATTTCACTGGGCCAATGAAGAATCATTAAAATGGTCCAAGACAATGCAAGAATTCAATCTCAGGTAAATGAAGAACCTGTACTATAATTTTAATCTAGGACTTAAGTATAAAAAGTATAAATTAATCTAGGACTTAAGTATAAAAAGGAGAGCATTTTTATAGAAAAAGATTTTATATGAAACCATAAACCTCTGTTTTATACAATGTTATATATATATATATATATATATATATACACATATATATCCGCAAATTGTTTTGTCATCTACAAAGTTGATTTTTTGACTCAACAAGCATTTATTTTCTTTTCTTCCTATTTTTTTCCTCAACTTAAGCCATCATTTTCAAAGAAGTTGTTTGTATCATTTCCCTTTTGAAATATGGTAACTAAAGATCTCTGGATTTTCAGGTCTTGTGTTATACTGGCTATGGTCCTTTGGTAGTAGAACTGTTCCTTTCTCTGTATTTTTGACATGTGAGCTCTAAGTTTTGATTATGACTTTCTTAGAACTTTTCCTATTTTTTTCTCTTTCCTTTCTGTTCTTTTTTTTAAAGGGAATGATCATTTGATTCTTATTATATTTAGTTTGCCCTTTGGTTCTAATAGATTTGGGTACTTTTATATGACAATTAGTTACTTCTGTTCTTTTGAAATATAATGTCCAGGGGCAGCTAGGTGGCATAGTGGATAAAGCACCGGCCCTGGAGTCAGGAGTACCTGGGTTCAAATCTGATCTCAGACAATAATTACCTAGCTGTGTGGCCTTGGGCAAGCCACTTAACCCCATTTGCCTTGCAAAAAAAAAAAAAGAAATATAATGTCCAGAAGATTTTTTTTTCAGCAGTTAAAAGATTCTTAGAGCAAAGCTAGGTGGTGCAGTGAATATAGTACCAACTCTGGAGTCAGGAGGACCTGAGTTCAAATCTGAACTCAAATACCTAATGATTACTTATTTGTGTGACCTTGGGCAAGGCACTTAGCTCCTTTGCCTTGCAAAAATTAAAAAAAAATGATTCTCAGATTATTTTTCTCTTTGACCTGTTTTCCAGCTCAGTTATGTTTTATTCTAGATAGTTTAAATTTCTTCTATTTTTTCATTTTTTTGGATATTTTATTTTCTATTATTGCTTATTCCTCCATGGAGTCATTAATTTCTCTTTGGCCTACTCTAGCTGTCAAAGATTTGTTAGTTACCAAATATTCTAGGCAATTGTATAATTTTTGTTGAAAAGTATTTTTTTCTTCTGAGTCACTTCTTGTTACTGCTCCATAGCTACTTGCCCCCTTTTTGGGTATTTTTAGATCTTCAATTTTTTATACTGATCAGTTTTTTTGTTTTAATCATTTCTTCAACTCTGATTCCTGAAATTATGGTCATTGACAGAATGTACTTTCTTCTATACATTTTTAGGCAGAGTGAGCAGCCTCTGCTTGGTCTCACTCTGTGTTTCTTTGTTGATATCTATCTCTTGGTGTTAAGAACCCTAGGTTTTTGAGTTTCTGAATGCTGTATGTCCATGGCTCTTTTCGACATCTCTGGATAGTGTTAGGACCCCCCTTATTCACCTAGGATGTTCTTGTTTGAGCACTGCCACGGTTGGTGCTGATTCTAAAGACTTCCAAGAATCCACTGGAATTTTCTGACCTCCCTGGTTCTTTCTCAGAGGACTTGCTATTTTTACTGCCCCTGACTCAGAGCCCTCATATGTCTCTGACTAGTTGTATAGGATACCCTGCCTATCCTAGCACTGACTTTGCTAGTAACCTCTTTTTTATTGACTTTGGGCAATATGAAGATTGATTTTTAAAATCTTTTCTGGCATAGAAGAAGCTACTATAGTTTTTAATTCTATTTCTTGATCATTATTTCATCTGCAGCAGATTTTAATATTTTATTGATATAAGTGTGAAAACTGGATGTGTATCCATCTTGCCCACACATTCTGCACCTGTACTTCCATATATTTTCAGGACAATTCCACATTACTCTGGAACCAGAACCTACTTACTTCCAGATGATTGTATAAGAACTTGTGAATGTTTCAGTACATGTATTATCTACCTGTGTTTTGCCATCTTTAAAACTGTGCTGGCTGATATATTTTCTATCCTCTAGCTCTGCTATCTTTGCCACCAACTTTTATTTTTCTCTGTTTTTTATTTTACATTTTTATTGATATCTTTTATTTGGACATTAGAGGTAATCTAGTCCAACTCCATTTTTCAAAACAGGAAACTGAGACCCAGAGAAATGAAGTGACTTGCCTAAGGTCACAGAAGTAGTATTGCAAGTAATGGAGCTAGGATTTAAAGCCAAATATTCAAAATCTAAGGCTTATGATAAAACACCACAGTAAAATTCACATGATCCAATAACTTTAAGATAGGAGATTTGAGTATATCCTATCTCAAAACTGGAGAGATAGCCCTATTGGTAGCTAAATATATAATTCCAAAAGATTTAATGGCAATGCCTTCTGGAATGGAGCACATTTTAAATAAGCTATATTTTTCCCTACATGATTTTATATACTCTTATTTCTTAGTTAACAAATGTCAATTTTCCATTCAGTTTCTTGGACTTTGCACACAGTGTTGACATATAAGGTCAAAACCTCAGGAAATCTCTTTAAATCCTTTACCTAGATGATACATGCTGGATGGTCACAAAGACCCCCAATGAGTTTAATTTTTCACTATAGAGGATCTCACTTCTTAGATTTAGATTTTTTTCCTAAGAGGAAACTTTCCAGTTCTAGAGTAAGATACAATGGTTAAAATTCATGACCTAGGTTCTAGAGTAGAATTGTTCTTTCTTCCATCTGGGTAATCTTTTAAAATTCCCATTTTATTTCAGAGTTGCTGCTTATTACAACCAATCCTTATGATTACCCATTTATTAGCCAAGGTGAAATCTTGGTGGAAAGCATTGATGATACAGAGGAGTTGCTAGCTACAGATGTAAGTAGAATGGAACAAGAGATGCAGATGATTGTGCATGTACCACTCAGGTCAATATATTTGCTATTCTTTCAATTCTAGAGTGCCATTGACATCCTGGGCTTCAGTCCAGATGAGAAGTCAGGCATCTACAAGCTGACAGGGGCTGTCATGCATTATGGAACCATGAAGTTCAAGCAGAAGCAGCGAGAAGAACAGGCAGAGCCAGATGGCACTGAAGGTAAAAATCTTTAAAATCAACCATAGTCCAGGGAGGAATCCCACTGTGATTGTTCTCTAGGTAGGTATTTTCTTTGCATATGGAAATAGCCTGAAAGTTTTTCTTTGGAAGTCATTGTCTTAACTCTGAAAGCTCTGATGCTTTCATTTTTATAGATAAGGAGATTGAAGCACAAAGAATGTACATAACTGGTCCAAAGCTAGGCAGCATCATTTGCATAGAATGATGGACTTGTATTTAGGAAGACATCCTAAGTGCAAATCTGGCCTCAGTCATTTACTTATTGTTTGACTCTGGATTAGTCTCTAAACTCAGTGCCTCATCTGTAAAATGAGATAAAGAAGGAATGGCAAGCCACTCCAGTATCTTTGTCAAGAAAATCTCCAGTGGGGCTAGGAAAAGTCAGAAAAGACTGAAGAACAACTGAACAACAACAAAATCATGCATTTATGATATGGCAGAGTAGATTCAAACTCAGATCCTCTAATTTCAAATATACCACTCTCCACTATACTATACTTGCAAAGAAAAGAGTTAGGGGGATTTTATCATTCACATTTGTTGATTCACTAAAATGCTACTGCTAAATTTGGGTATCATCAAGTCATTCTAGTCTTGGATCTTGCTTTCTCAAAAAAATGTGTCATATTTCCTGAGAAGCAAAATCTCATTCTAAGGATTTTATTCTTTCTTTACTAATCATTTTTCTATCCTGTTGACACTGACATGGTGTAAAATGTCCAAAGCAATGCCAGTGTCATATTCTTAGTAATATAGACTGTGTTGATGGTTTAGTGATCTTTCTATATTCAGAAAGGCTCACTACCAAAATATGGCAACTAGTTTATTTATCTTTCTTTGTCATAGAAATTAATAAAACCATTTACTAAATAAGCTAGGAATATTGATGAAGGAAGTTTTCTACATTGATAAAATCAGTAGTTTTTTGAAAGAACAAATAGAAGAAGTGAGAGTTATTGAGGGGGGAATTTTCATTTGTAAACAGCTTCTGAGAATATTAGAACAATATGGCTTTTCTATTTGATTAATTCTCATGAGATCTCATATGCAATTTGTCTTTCTCTTTATGCCAGTGGCTGACAAAACAGCATATCTGATGGGCCTGAACTCATCCGATCTCTTGAAAGCCTTATGTTTCCCCAGGGTGAAAGTTGGAAATGAGTATGTTACCAAAGGCCAAACTGTAGATCAAGTAAGTGACTATCTCAGAGTCAATAGATAATGCTTAGGAATTGGTAACCATTGACTTTAATTAAAATGACTTTTATGTTTTGTTTTGTCTTGCTAGGTTCACCATGCTGTAAATGCTCTTTCCAAATCAGTATATGAAAAATTATTCTTATGGATGGTAGGACGCATCAACCAGCAACTAGATACTAAGCTTCCAAGGCAACACTTCATTGGTGTCTTAGATATTGCAGGCTTTGAAATATTTGAGGTTTGTTATATTCTTTTCTAGCAATAAATTTGTCTACAACTTTTGTTTTGGAGGCTTTGGTGTTTTTGATGCTGCAAACACATTAAACTAACTTTAATCATTTATGGAATTTTTATGCAAAACTGGTGCAAAATGGGTTTATATAGAAGAAAAGTATCATATTTGTAAGTTTTATATTAATTTTTAAAAGAAGAAATTATAGCTAACTAGAATTTTGAATTTCATATTATGGATTAAAATAAGGAAAAAACAAATTTATCAAAGAATAATATTACAAATTGCTTGGAAAAATGTTTAGAAATTAATAATGAAGTAACAAGATGATGCTCTTGATTGTGATATTAGGGATAGATGTAAATATATAACTGAGATAATGATAGTGATTCACTCAAAATTCATAAAAAAATCATGGAATTTAGGGGCCGCTATCTAGTCCAGCTCTTTCAATTTATAGGATGAAACTGATGAAATTTGGAAAACAAAGTAGAAAGCAAATGAATGGAGGCTGTAAAAGAACTTGAAGTTTGAGACAATTAATGGAATTTTTTTCAGTTTTTAAATTTTGATTTGAAATCTGATGTTTCACACTAAAATTGTACTTTGGCCTTAGTATAACAGCCTGGAGCAGCTGTGCATCAACTTCACCAATGAGAAACTGCAACAGTTCTTCAACCACCACATGTTTGTACTGGAGCAGGAGGAGTACAAGAAGGAAGGCATCGAATGGGAGTTCATTGACTTTGGAATGGACCTGGCTGCCTGTATTGAGCTCATTGAAAAGGTATCTATAATCTATAAAATGTCCTTTGCAATATGTGACCACAATTCATATTTACCTATACTAACTTGCCCTGATTTAAATACAGCCAATGGGCATTTTCTCCATCCTGGAAGAAGAGTGTATGTTCCCCAAAGCAACAGATGCTTCTTTCAAGAACAAACTGTATGACCAGCATCTTGGCAAGTCCAGTAACTTCCAGAAACCCAAACCTGCCAAAGGGAAAGCAGAGGCCCACTTCTCCCTGGTGCACTATGCTGGCACTGTGGACTACAGTGTCACTGGTTGGCTGGAGAAGAACAAGGATCCTTTGAATGAGACTGTTGTAGGATTATACCAGAAATCATCTAACAAACTTTTGGCTCATCTTTATGCCACCTTTTCTGCTGTAGATGGTAATAAAAATAAGAAATTATGTTCTTTTTTGTATGAATTTGTTTCATGTCACTGAGAATTTATATTGTTACTTCTTTCAACAGATGGTGGAAAGAAGAAGGCAACCAAGAAGAAGGGGTCTTCATTCCAAACTGTCTCAGCTCTTTTCAGGGTAGGAAACATTTAAAAAGTACTTTTATACATTAAGCTCAAAACTAATATTTCCACACTAGATTTATTTGAGAGTTACTATATTGCTTAAGCTTATCATTTTGTTGTCTAATTTTAATGGGAAATATTAATAATTTAATTTATTATAGTTGAAACAGTTGTGAAAGTAGGTCCAGAAATTGATTATTGGCCATACTTGCATACTGTAGATCCATGACATATCCCTTCAGACTTGATTTATGACATATGATTGGTACCTAATAACCCAGAGGATGATCTCAGGAATCACTTTACATTTATAGATATGTGTGTGTATTTCATATATATATATATTTCAAGGATTTAAGCCTCATTGACTTGAGGTTAAGATGATCCAAATTAGAATATATCTTACATTTATAGATATGTGTTCACACACACACACACACACACACACACACACACATATATATATATATATATATATATTTCATGGTTTTGAGTCTCATTGATTTGAGATCATGATGATCCAAGTTAGAATTTGTCTCAGAAACTTACTAAGTAACCCTGGATAAGTCACTTAACCTTTCCTAAGACTTTCCTCATCTGTAACATGGAGATGATAATTGCACCTACCTCCTAGGATTGTTTTGAGAATCAAATGAGAATAGATATAGATATAGATGATATAGATATAGATATAGATATAGGTATAGGTATAGGTATAGGTATAGATATAGAGATAGAGATAGAGATAGATAGATAGATAGATAGATAGATAGATAGATAGATAGAGTACTCTGCAAACTTCAAAGCACTATATAAATGTTAGCTACTTTGAGTCAGTAAATTGGTTAAAAGAGGCTACCATTATTGAACATGTACTTCTAAAATATCCACTACACCTCAATCCACTTAAGATCATTTGTTACAAAAACTGAAAATGAAAGTTGTTGTTGATATTTAAACATAATTCTAAAGGATATTTCTTATTATTCTATAAAAATTTAGAGCTTCTTAGTAAGGAGTGATAAATCAGAGAAAAGCATATGTTCTTTTAAACTTTGTGATATGCCTCATTTGTACTTTTTTAGGAAAATCTGAACAAATTGATGTCAAATTTAAGAACGACTCATCCTCACTTTGTGCGTTGTATAATTCCAAATGAAACCAAAACCCCAGGTAATTCACAATATGAATCTTATAACCATTCTCTGTAACTGATAATTTGATGTATGTCTAATTTTTTTGTTTGTTTCTTTATCTTAGGGGCCATGGAACACAGTCTTGTCTTACATCAGCTACGCTGCAATGGTGTCCTGGAAGGTATCAGGATTTGTAGAAAGGGATTCCCAAATAGGATTCTTTATGGAGATTTTAAACAAAGGTATGAGATTAAAAATTCTTGTCTTATTTTTCTAATGAGAATGGATAATGCTAACATCTAAGTGTTTTTTAAAAGGCTACTATGTGCCAGTCATTTTGAGATTGCAAAAGCAAGAGTGAAATTGTTCCTAACATTAATATTCCTGCCCATCTATCAGAGGAGGCCACAACTCTTCATAGAAGTTCAGACAAAGTTGGTTACCTGATCATTTGGTGGTGGGAGAAGCTAGCATTTAGGAGTATCTAGAAAACCACATGTAAAAAAAATAGCATTCAAACTGAACTTTGATGGCAACTAGAAATTCTAAGAGGCAGATAGAAGAAATGGTTGTACTCCTTACAATGAATGACAAGGGTAAGGTTCAGAAACAGAAAGAATGCTATCTTTGAAGAACAGCAGGAATACTGTTTTTTTTTTGAGGAACAGTAAGAATATTGTTTTGTTTGGATTAGAGACTGTGTAAAATAGAATCATTTATGACAAGCCAGGCATTTTAAATGCCAGAGGAGTTTTAGAGGTAATAGAGTGTCATGGGAACTTATTGAGCAAGGAAGTGATAGGGTTTGACATGTGATTTAGAAGTATTTGTTAGTTGAAAAGAAAAGTGTTGATAGGAGCTCACTTTCCAATGAAAACTGTAGTAATTAATTTACCCATTGAATTAGACGCATATATTTCCTTATTGGAAATTGAACTATATATCCTAGTCAGATGTTAGTCCTAACTATGGTTCTGCATGAGTTTCTTGGACTTGTTCATCTTTAAAATTTTTAACAATCCAGCATTTGCCTTATGTTTAAATTTGTAGGTATCGTGTATTGAATGCCAGTGCTATCCCAGAGGGACAGTTTATTGACAGCAAGAAAGCTTGCGAAAAATTATTGGCATCTATTGATATTGACAGCACTCAATACAAATTTGGACATACCAAAGTAATTACTTAATATTTCTAACATATTTCATACATTAGATACTTTCTTACTTACAACTTCCCCAAAACTGAAATTTGTTTTAACATTTTTCCTTTAAGGTATTCTTTAAAGCTGGCTTATTGGGAACTCTGGAAGAAATGAGGGATGATCGTTTGGCTAAATTGATTACAAGGACTCAAGCCCTGTGCAGAGGGTTCCTCATGAGAGAGGAATTCCAAAAGATGGTCCAGAGAAGGTAGAGTACTTAGTACACACACACACACACACACACACACACACACACACACACACACAGACAAACACTTTACAGGAATGGGTAGGGAATGAAAGATTCTTCTCAAAGTAACCAAAGTTTTCTTATAGGGAGTCCATCTATTGTATTCAGTATAACATCCGTTCATTCATGAATGTCAAACATTGGCCTTGGATGAAATTGTTTTTCAAGATTAAGCCCCTCCTCAAGAGTGCTGAAACGGAAAAGGAGATGGCCACCATCAAGGAAGAATTCCAGAAAACTAAAGATGAACTTGCCAAGTCAGAGGCAAAAAGAAAGGAGCTTGAGGAAAAAATGGTGACTCTGCTGCAAGAAAAAAATGACCTTCAGCTCCAAGTGCAATCTGTAAGATTTTGTAATAGTTTCTACCATTGTCTTTTAGTCATTAGCCTGATGCAATGAAAGTGATTCTAGATTTGAAGTCAAAGGATCTAAATTTAAATTCTTCCTCAGTTATCTAGGTCTGTGTGACTAAGGATAAGTCACTTCATCTTCTGGATTTTACTTTCATTGCCCACAAAATGAGGATGTTGGACCAGTTGATTTCTAAGGTCCCTTTCTATTCTAAATTTATGATCTTTGATTTCATTAATTGAGACACAAATTAATTAATGTTCCTTTTTCAATATAAAATCTTATATTTACTATTAGAGAATTAGATAGTGCTTACTGAATAATTAAGGATATAAAATATGTCAGAACTTATCTCCTTAAAGGAAATAACTTTCTCTTTCAAAGGAAAGTGAAAATTTGTTGGATGCTGAGGAAAGATGTGACCAGCTGATTAAAGCCAAATTTCAACTTGAAGCTAAAATCAAGGAAGTGACTGAAAGGGCTGAGGACGAAGAAGAGATCAATGCTGAACTGACTGCTAAAAAGAGAAAATTGGAGGATGAATGTTCAGAACTCAAGAAAGACATTGATGACCTTGAACTGACACTAGCCAAGGTTGAAAAGGAAAAACATGCTACAGAAAACAAGGTATAATCTTTGTGGGTATTTCTTTTTGCTATAGGTCATTGAGGGACTCAGGCTAGATGTTCAGGTAATTTACTGTGCTTTTTTACAGGTTAAAAACCTAACTGAGGAATTAGCAGGCCTAGATGAAACAATTGTAAAGATAACAAAGGAGAAGAAGGCTCTCCAAGAGGCCCATCAACAAACTTTGGATGACCTCCAGGCTGAAGAAGACAAAGTCAATACATTGACAAAAACCAAGAGCAAACTGGAACAACAAGTTGATGATGTGAGTAATGGCCAGCTCAGTAAATTATCTTCATTTAGAAACTATTTGTTATCAAACTAAAAGTTTTCTTTTTTCAGCTTGAAAATTCCTTGGAACAAGAAAAGAAACTCCGTGTAGACCTTGAAAGGAATAAACGAAAGCTTGAAGGAGACTTGAAACTTGCCCAGGAATCTATATTAGATTTAGAAAATGACAAACAGCAGCTGGATGAAAGACTAAAAAAGTATGCCATAGAACTACTTATTTTTACTTTGAAATTATTTGAGTCTCAGTTTCCTTGCTTGTAAAATGAATTTAGATGATCTTCAATATCCCTTTAAAAGTGTTTGATTCAGATGTGTTTTCTTTATATTTTTAAATTTATTTTTTCTTCCATAGGAAAGACTTTGAATATAGTCACTTGCAAAGCAAACTAGAAGATGAGCAAACTTTGGGCATTCAATTTCAAAAGAAAATCAAAGAACTACAAGTAAGAAGTGTCATAGAGTTGATATAAAATCTGAGGTAACCAATCATGTGCCAATTATCCTCGGCCCCTGTAAAATAAAAAGTTCTGCTGAAGGTAGTAATCTGGGGGATTGGGTGAGATCCTAGAACCTACTTGTTCCTCCTAATTTTTTTCTCATTCTGCTCTCAGAAAAGTAATGGCTATAAAGTTAAAAAAAACAAATCAACTAGTTAGAAAAGCAAATCACATTGCATAGAATGTCACACTTTTGTCATTCAACAATTCACTTTTTTTTAACTTTTAAAGTTATTGAGGCAGCTAGGTGGGGCAGTGGAAAGAGCACCAGTCCTGGAGTCAGGAGTACCTGAGTTCAAATCTGACCTCAGACACTTAATAATTACCTAGCTGTGTGGCCTGTGCAAGCCACTTAACCCCATTGCCTTGCAAAAACCTAAAAATAAAAATAAATAAATAATTGCCTAGCTATGTGGCCTTGGGCAAGCCACTTAACACCATTTGCCTTGCAAAAACCTAAACAAACAAACAAACAAAATTTCCTAAAGTTATCCTTGAAATCATGAACATGGAATGATTATCTTATGCAGGCTCGAATTGAAGAGTTGGAAGAGGAAATTGAAGCAGAGAGGGCCACTCGAGCAAAGGCAGAAAAGCAACGAAGTGATTATGCCCGAGAACTAGAGGAACTAAGTGAAAGACTGGAAGAGGCTGGAGGTGTCACCTCAACTCAAATTGAACTCAACAAGAAGCGAGAGACAGAATTCCAGAAGTTGCGTCGAGACCTCGAAGAGGCCACTCTACAGCATGAAGCTATGGTTGCCACCTTGAGGAAGAAGCATGCAGATAGTGCAGCTGAACTCAGTGAGCAAATTGACAACCTACAGAGGGTCAAACAGAAGTTGGAGAAGGAGAAGAGTGAACTCAAGTTGGAGATTGATGACCTTGCTAGTAATGTGGAAAGCATCTCTAAATCTAAGGTACTTTTCTTTTGAATATCAATATCAAAAACTTTTAATTAATTGGAAACTCAAATGTTGATTCAGTTGTAAGCAGAATAATGACTGTGTTTTCTCAATTTTTTAGGCAAATCTAGAAAAGATTTGTCGGACACTAGAGGACCAGATAAGTGAGTCACGTAACAAGTCAGAAGAAACTCAAAGAAGTTTGAATGAGCTGACAGCTCAAAAGGCTCGTTTACAGACCGAATCAGGTGAGGATGTGACAAAAAGTAGAAAATGAAATACTCAGATCTGAGACTGGATTAAATATTTTTCAAAATAAGCCAAGTTTATGTCAGTGAATGGTTCAGATTCAATGAAAACTATCACCAAATGATGAGATCAAAGTCTCAAAGGCAGGGTTGATTCTCACCAAGGACAATAAGTCTAAGGAAGTTCTTTTTTTTAAAGAAAGATTTTATTTATTTTGAGTTTTACAATTTTTCCCCCATTCTTGCTTGCCACCCCCACAGAAGACATTCTGTTAGTGTTTACATTAGTTCCATGTTACATTGATCTCAGTTGGATGTGATGACAGAGAAATCATATCCTTAAGGAAGAAATATAAAGTATGAGATAGTAAAATTACATTATAACATAATGCTTTCCCCCCCTACTTTGATGGTAATCTTTGGTCTTTGTTCAAAGTCCTAATTCCTTCTCTGGATACAGATGATATTCTCCATTGCAGATAGCTCAAAATTGACCCTGGTTGTTGCACTGAAGGGATGAGCAAGTCCATCAAGGTTGATCATCAACCCCATGTTGCTGTTAGGGTGTACAATATTTTTCTAGTTCTGCTCATCTCACTCAGCATCAGTTCATGTAAATCCTCCCAGAAGGAAGTTCATTTCTAGGAAGGATATATGAAACAGTTCATAAAGGAATTTGCCAAAAAATGAAGTTAATTCTGGAGAAAATAGAACAGAACAATTGTCCAACAAATAATAGCAACCTAGAGTTTTGAAATCTAAACCTCATTTAGCCCCAACTTCCTCATTTTACAACTGGGTATCCTGAAATCCAGAGAGATAAGGGACATGTCTCAAATCACGTTGTGAGTCAAAAAAATTAGCACTGGAACATAGACCTTCTGATTCTGAGACCTCATCATTCCTCCATTTTACCATTAGTGAAATTGAGTGATTCATTTTCTGCGTCTTTTTCTTAATGGGGATTATAAAGAGAATTTTTATTCATATAAGGAAAACATGACATCCCAAAGAAAAGACCCTTGTTTTTAATAAGGGACTCATTCTTCTTTATATTCCAAGTGCCTAGTACCATTTCTAAAATGTGGTAGGTGTCAATAATATTGTTAATAAATATTGTTGATTGATTTAATCATTGAAGAAAAAGTAACGTAGAAAAGGTAGTCAATCCTTGAACTTGAAATAACAAGGATAGAATTAAATGCTTTTAATGCCTTTCACTGGTAAAATATAACTTTCCAGATTGAATACATTGCCACCAGGTAAATTAACTTGCTACACAACCACAGTTGCCATAACCAAAAATTGTAGATTCATTAAAGTCATTACAATGGCTTTTATAAAACATAATATCATTTGGCACTTTAGCATGTGTTACTTGATATTATTTATGAAAATATACTTTCTCACCAACAAAATAATGTCTAATAAGGTCAAGAACCATGTATCTACTAATGCTTCTATATCTGTATCTCTAATAACCAGCAGAGTGGCATATGGGAATACTTAATAGCAGTTTGTTGCTACTAAAGAGCTTTATCTCCCCCATCTCCATCTTGGATCACAGGCGAACTGAGTCGGCAGCTAGAAGAAAAAGAAAGTATTGTATCACAGCTTTCAAGGAGCAAACAGGCATTCACTCAACAAATTGAAGAACTCAAGAGGCAGTTGGAGGAAGAGACCAAGGTAAACACTATGTTCTATAGAAATACTTACCTACCACTCTACATTTTCTTTTATCACCAGCAGAATAAGAAAGTTCTATAGCTTACAGAAACAATCAAAACTGAATTCTTCAAATGGTAGTAATGTTTTTATCTCCATCCATTCTGTCTTTTCTTTGTTCTTTATTTCCTAGGCCAAGAATGCTCTGGCCCATGGATTACAGTCTTCCCGTCACGATTGTGATTTGTTACGGGAACAATACGAAGAAGAGCAAGAAGCCAAGGCTGAACTACAAAGGGCATTGTCCAAGGCCAACAGTGAGGTTGCCCAGTGGAGGACCAAATATGAGACAGATGCTATTCAGCGAACAGAAGAACTGGAGGAGGCCAAGTAAGAAATAGTGTTTGTTTTTGAAGGAATTAACATTCTAAAAAATCCCTCTGTGGTATAACCAATATCTACCAAAATTTTCCACTAAAATGGATAGATACTGACATCCAGTAGTGAGATTAAATAATATACTAAGAGGTCATTAACCAGTTAATAAAAGAAGTTTTACTCAGTCCTAACTTAGAAAGGCTATACAGTAACACATTACACAGGTAGATATGGTCTCCTTTGTCTCCGTATGGACACGCATCTGGTCAGCAAGACAGGGTGGTGGTCATCTCAGACATCTACCAAGTCCGAAGGGCACTAATGTTCTGTGAATGGGACCTTTTATTTTCATAAAAGACCAAGAAACCCTATAAAAAGAGGCAGAGCCCAAGGAAGAAATAGTCTGAGCCCTGTTCCGACCTGGGTAGAGCCACTACAGTCATAATTTTGTCACCTTTCAAGGGAAATATAGTCCAGCTGTGTCTGGGGAAGATGCAGGACCAATATCTACCATAGCTTGTTCCTAAACTCCTGCATCTTCCCCAGGCATCTAATGGAGTACTGAATAGTGTGGGAAAGCAATTTCTGGCTATGGGATCCTGGGTAGAATAGTACTTTTTTCAAAGGATTGTTGTACAAACCAAATTAAATAAAGCACTTCTCAAATCTCTAAGTGCTATATAAATATCCTATTATTATGCTAAATTTCAAATCAGTTGTGCATAAAATATTTTGCTTTTGGAAATTAAGAGTGCTAATGAAACATATTCTTTCTATTCTCCTCTACTATACTATAAAATGGTAGCTGATATTTCATAAGTTTCCATCAATAAGATAAAGAACTTTGATCATCACTGGAGACAAAATATAGCTTATTCATTCACAGCAATATTTTGTAGAAAATACATACTTTAAGGAGTAGTTAGGTGCCACAGTGGATACAGTATTGACCCTAAAGTGAAGACCTGAGTTAAAATCAAGCCTCAAATGTTTACTAGCTGTGTGACCCTGAGCAAGTCACTTAATCCTGATTGCCAGAAAAGAAAGGGGAGGGAGAGAGGGAGGAAGGAAGGAAAGAAGGAAAGAAAAAAGGAAAGAAGGAAAGGAGGGAAAGAAGGAAAAAAGAAAGAAAAGAGGGAGGAAGGAAAGAAAGAAAGAAAGAAAGAAAGAAAGAAACAAAGAAACAAAGAAAGAAACAAAGAAAGGAGGAAGGAAAGAAATAAAGAGAGAAAGAAAAGAAAAAGGATACTTTAGTGATTATGGAATAATTAGATGTTAGGGGAAAATGCATAAGCAGTAGGTTAATGAAAGGTGACATGTTATAGTGGAAAGAGCAGTGACATTGAAGTTGAAAGACTTGGATTGAGATTCTACCTCTGTTGATTACTTCCTAGTGTGACCTTGGACCAGTCACTCACCCACTATAGCCCATAATTTCCTCATGTTTAATATGAGGAGGTGAAAATGGAATGCCCCCAAGATATCTTCCAAATTTAAATATGAATCTATGAGATTGTAAATACCTTGAGGACCTTTGAATCCCTAGCATTTAGCATCCATGTTTCTTGACTTTATTTAAATAAATATGTTTTAAAAGTTTTGAAACTCTAATAGATTTTGCTTTTGACTCTTATTCTTTAAGGAAAAAACTTGCTCAGCGCCTTCAAGATGCTGAGGAACAAGTTGAAGCAGTGAATGCAAAGTGTGCTTCCTTAGAAAAGACAAAGCAGCGGCTACAAGGAGAAGTGGAGGACCTTATAATAGATGTTGAGAGAGCCAATTCAATGGCAGCTGCTCTGGACAAAAAACAGAGGAATTTTGATAAGGTACCTTATCAAGGCCCAGGGTA
This sequence comes from Macrotis lagotis, assembly GCF_037893015.1. Taxonomy (NCBI): domain Eukaryota; kingdom Metazoa; phylum Chordata; class Mammalia; order Peramelemorphia; family Peramelidae; genus Macrotis; species Macrotis lagotis. Next base: position 230,997,350 of record NC_133659.1, on the reverse strand, counting down.
TAAGCAGTGGGGCATAGAAGAAAGCATGCCGGTTTGGGAGATAGGATAAATGGTACCTGTTGTCACCCAGCTGTATGACCTTGAACAAGTCTCATTCCTCCTCCAGTCTTCAGTTTTGATGAAATGATCTTTAAAATCCCTTACCACTTCCATACTATGTTTCTATTTGAGATTGTCTCTACCCATGCAGATGTTTCCAAACTATATTGTGTTGTTCAATTTGAAACAACTTTTAAGAGGCATTAGTAGAAAGAGTGCTAGATTTGGAGTCAGCAAACCCAAGTTCAAACCCTGGTTCTTACAGGTCCTTGGGAAATTTACTTAATGGAATGACAGTTTTCCTCCTTTGTAAAATGAAGGGGTTTGATTGTATGATTTTAATGTTTCTTCTAGATATATGAGTCTTTGATTTTCTCAATCCTCTTTCTGGTCTGCTTGAAGCTAAATAGATAGTAAAAAGAACTGCTGAAAATCTGATCAGAAACTTCATGTGGAAAACTCCCCATCAACAGAATCAAATATGCTCATTTAAAATCCACTAATGAAACAATTTTTATTTGAAAACTAGTTTCCTCAATAATAAAAGAATAGTCACAGGCAACAAATTTCCTCTGTATTTCTCTCTCTTTCTCTCTGCTCTGACTCTCTCTCTCTCTCTCTGTATATATATATATATATATATATATGAACAAAAAAGGCCCATAAAATAATTTTAAATATGAGAGATATATCAAAAGTCACTGATTACTTATACAAATATTTAGAGAGATGGGAAGGAGGAAAGTCTTGATCTGTCAGAGATAGTGATGTTATGGGTTGTGCTCTTCCACAGAATGGGATAAAGAGAAGCAAGAGAGAAAATGGCAAGTCTGGTTCTGACATTGCCTCTCCATACTGATGGTTGCAGAGACTGGAAGAGCAAAGCAGAAAAGTCTGTTATCCAGATAATGGAGTGAAAAATTCAGTACACCTTTGCTTTTTTCAGGTTCTGGCTGAATGGAAGACAAAATGTGAGGAAAGTCAGGTTGAGTTGGAAGCAGCTCTAAAGGAGTCACGCTCACTGAGCACTGAACTCTTCAAATTGAAAAATGCTTATGAGGAAGCCTTAGATCAGTTGGAAACTGTGAAGCGAGAAAATAAGAACCTAGAGCGTAAGTTCTAGCTAATGTGGAATATTTTGTGGAAACTCCTGCCTTTATGCTTCTGCTACTGTACTAAAATGTGGAATTGTGCTGACCCAGGATGAACTCAAACTGTCTGAGCAGTTCCAGGGATACCACTAGGGGAACAAAGGAATATGTCTCTATAGTTACCACTAAACAGATAGGTATTCATTCTCCATCAATGAAGTTTGTACATACACAGTTTCTTGACTTTAGGAAGAATCTAATATCCTAGTTATTGAAGTATTTATTGCTGCTTAATTGGGTGTAGGGTATTTACTGACTGCTGCTGGGGAATATGAAAGCAATTTAAAACATGTTCTCCTTGAATTATCACTGAAATACATACATACATATATATATATATATATATGTATGTATGTATTTCAGTGAGAACATGGCTAATTCCTTAGTGAGGCATTTATCATTTTACATAGTTGTGTTGGTTTTTCAACCTCAAAACTATATTGGTAGAATTTCAGATTTTGTTGTTGTTCAGTCATTTCAATTATATCCAATTCTTTGTGATCCCATTTGAGATTTTCTTACCAAGAATGCTAGCATAGTTTGCAATTTCCTTTTCTAACTCATTTTATAAGTGAAGAAGTGAGGTAAACAGGGTTAAATGACTTACCCAGGATCACTCAGACTCACTGAGGACAGTTTTGAATTCATGAAGATGAGGATTCCTAACTCTAGGATCAACACTGTATCCACTCTGTTACTTAGCATCCTTTGAAAACTTCAGATTTAATACTTGAGAAAATCTTTTGAACTCTAGGCATTTTAATTAATATCCATTTTTTACTTCATAGAGGAGATAGTAGATCTTACTGAACAAATTGCTGAAAATGGCAAAACAATCCACGAACTTGAGAAATCAAGAAAGCAGATTGAGTTGGAAAAAGCTGATATACAACTGGCTCTTGAGGAAGCAGAGGTACGTTTTGGTGTTAAGAAAAGCAGAGGGAAATAAAGTGTGAATGGATTATAGCCCTGGATTAGGTTTAAGATTTCTATTTTTATTTCTTTGGGATATCTATTTTTTCCTTATATCCCTTATCTTCATCTTTAATCCTCTGTCAAACAACCATAATAATAATCTTTCTTACCCTTTGAATAATATCAAAGAATTGCTTCTGAAGGTATTTAAGAAAACTGTTCCATAAATAAAAGATCTCAAATATGAGATTTATTATCTTTGCTAGTAAATACTCACAAACATGGATTATGCTTAAAATAAACTAGGACACTAAGTTTCAAGTATTACAGAAATTGTAGATGGTATATTTAGTGGGGCCTTTGCTAGCCTCAAATATGTTCTCTGATTTAGCCTTGGTACAAGTTTGTTTTTTCTTTTTACATTTAAAGGCAGCTCTTGAGCATGAAGAGGCTAAAATCCTCCGCATTCAACTTGAACTGACTCAAGTAAAATCGGAAATTGATAGAAAGATAGCAGAGAAAGATGAAGAGATTGAACAGTTAAAGAGAAACTATCAGAGAACCGTAGAGACCATGCAGAGTGCCCTCGATTCAGAAGTGCGAAGCAGAAATGAGGCCATCCGGATAAAGAAGAAGATGGAAGGAGACTTAAATGAAATCGAGATCCAGCTGAGCCATGCCAATCGTCAAGCTGCTGAATCGTTGAAACACCTCCGGAATGTGCAAGGACAGCTCAAGGTTAGAGATGCACCCTCTGGTGTAACTCAGGCACAGTATTCATAAAATTATGGATCTTGGGCCATCGTGGTCAAGATCCTAAAACTTCTTCGTCTAAGACCAACTTTCTTGTCTTTCTGATCAGGATAACCAACTGCATCTGGATGATGCTCTCCGAGGCCAGGAGGACTTGAAAGAACAGCTTGCCATCGTGGAACGCAGAGCCAACTTTTTGCAGGCGGAAGTGGAAGAACTCCGTGCAGCTTTGGAACAGACTGAGAGAGCTCGGAAACTGGCTGAGCAAGAGCTCTTAGATTCCAATGAGAGGGTGCAACTACTACACACCCAGGTAAGTAAAATGAAAGAGTGAGGAGATGAAGCCTTAGACACAAGGCTAATTAGACACAAAGGATGAATTGATTTTTTTTCTTTATATTAGAATACTAGCCTCATTCATACAAAGAAGAAGCTTGAAACAGATGTTACCCAACTCCAAAGTGAGGTTGAGGATGCCAGTAGGGATGCCAAAAATGCTGAGGAGAAAGCAAAGAAAGCCATAACAGATGTAAGTATTTTTTTCGTAATTGCTTATTTTTATTCTCCATTCAATTGCCAAGTATTCTAATAGTAGCTAGCATTTTGTATGCTGAATTGCAAAGCACTTTACATATGTTATATCAGTTCATTCTCATAACCACCCTACAAATGTGGGGTTATTTTTATCCCCATTTTACAAATTGAGTATGAAAAAGTTGAAGTGACTAGCTCGAGTACATAGCTAATAAGCTTCTGAGGCAAGATTTGAATCAAAATCTTTCTATCTCCAAGTCCAGTCTACACCCACTAAACTGGCAGCCTCATCATTTAAAAGGAAGATTATTAAAGCATCACTAGAACTGGTTCTTAATAATCTAAGGAATATATACATAATTAGATGTAGTCAATGGCATTTTTCTGTTAATATTCTTTCCTCTTCTTTATATCTCTGGATCAGGTTATGTCCTTCCTTCTTGTTGAAAAATGTTGCATATGTAGCAACACGATACCAAAGAGAGTGACAAAGGAGAAGCAATTATGTTCTGCTTCTTTCCATTCTTTCTTCTTTTGATTTATCGCAAAAGCAAAATTGAGATCAACTGCTATCATTTTCACTTACAACCATCCTCACTTTCCTTCCTTACCTAAGCATCGTCCAACATCCTAGGGAAAATATTGTTCTCCCTATTCCCAGTTATATACCTCTAGCTTTGATATCATTCTCTGGGGTAGAATAAGAACTTTTCCCTCCAATTTGTTGTTCTTTAACGTTCAGCTGGCATTCTTTCTCTTTTACTTTCATTTTGATAGTCTTCCTAGCTTTTATGTCTGTTTTGCATTAGATCCACCTCTCTTTTTTATATATCTCTGGGAATATCTTATCTATTTTCAAGTTTTCAGACATTATTCACTACGGACACATCTCTATCCTTGAACTTTCATATTCTCTTCAGTTATGTGTTTTGTTTTTGTTTTTGTTTTCTCTCTGTAAATCATTGTAACTTATTGATTTTCCCACTCAAATTAGAAACTACAAAAACAAAACTGCTGAAACAGACATTGACCTTGACACTTTCACCACCACTACCACCACTACTTTTTCCCCTCCCACAACTGGAAAATACAGAATAAATTTTGATTATAATTGTACTTCTTCAATACTTTGATAAGTCTATGATCTCATTACTACGAGTTTTGTATGACTTTTCATCCTTTCTGGTTTATCTTGGGATATCTAAAAAGATCCTATGGAGGCTCCTCAGGAAATATGAGTTTTCTGATTCCATCTAGTTGGGTCCATGCTAATCTGCTTTAGTCAAGGGATAATGTATGGAGAAATCAAGTGCTCCCCTGACACATTCCTAAAGAATCTATACAACATTTTAAGTCTTCCTATAAGGTCTGGCTTTTGTTTTTTACATTTTGAAGGTGTAATGATAATCATCCCATGATAGAATAGAGAGGATGCCAGATTAGTCTCAGGTCCATCTTCTTACTTGTCTTGAGAATAGGAACAGATCATTTCACTTTCCTGGGCCTCAGAATATTAATCTATATAAGAAAGTTGGGTTGACTGAACTCTTAAGGTGCTATCTAGTCTATGATTCTGTTTCTTCCAGAATTTGGCAATTTAATAGTAATTTGGCACTGTCATGCTAATGGAAATTATTCTCTTCGTATTTGTTTCCTATGTAAAATTGATAATTTTATTTCCTTTCACTATTTTAATTAAACAATGATCGAACTAAATAATACCCTGAATATATACTTAAAAGAACCAAATGAATATAACTTAAGGAAATGGAAAAGCAGTCTTTAATTGAGATTTTAGGGACTAAAGATTTTGTTTTTTTAATATACTTTAAAATTATAATCATAATTATTTTAAAATGTTTTTGAACTATCAATTTTTTTCTTTGACAGTAAATTTCCTAACTAGCACCCATTTCATGCTTATATATTGAGAGGAAACATTGGAAAATGAATAGGGAGAGAGATATTCTGGGAAAGATTTCAAGTTTTGCTTCTAAAGCATACTAGCTGTGTGACCCTGAACAAGTCACTTGTCCCTTCAGTATCTCTGCATTCTTCTAATTCTATGCATTGTAAAATAATTACTCATTGTATTGTGACAGAGAACTGCTTTTCCTGGATTTCTTTACACTAAAGAACTCACAGATCCATATTATAATATATATATATGTAAATTCTTATTAATTATCTATTTTTCATTGCCAAGGTCTCTGTTGCACTAGATCTTATTCTTAGATCTGGTGCTGCCCTCTCTCCCTCCTCCATTTATTTTATTCTTTCTTCCTTTCTCAAATATGGTACTATCTATTTTCTTCATAATGAGGACAGATTTATAAAACCTGAAATCCTTTATAAGCATGTGGTATTAAGTGAATGTAACTTATGTTGCCAGGCGGCCATAATGGCTGAGGAGTTGAAGAAGGAGCAGGATACCAGTGCCCACCTAGAAAGGATGAAGAAGAACCTGGAGCAGACAGTGAAGGACTTACAGCACCGTCTGGATGAGGCTGAGCAGCTGGCCCTGAAAGGAGGAAAGAAGCAGATTCAGAAACTGGAGACAAGGGTACCTATCAGAACAAAATGGAACTTTTCCTTTTAGATGTAAAGGGGTTGGGGAATGTGCCTCCTGCTCTTTTTTTTGTCTGTATTATTACTGAAAACTATTCTCAATTGTTTTCCAGATCCGAGAATTAGAGTGTGAACTTGAAGGAGAACAAAAACGAAATGCAGAGTCAGTTAAAGGGCTCAGGAAATATGAACGGCGAGTCAAAGAGCTGACTTATCAAGTAAGTGGGGGGAAAAATAAAATATTTTCCTGCTTTACCTTTTCTGATATCTTGAAATTCAGCATTTTCTCTCCCAAAATACAAAATTAGGAATGTCTTAGAAAAAAGTTAGAAGCAAAGAAAAAAGCGAAAAGGAGATCAGAAAAGCAGAAATGCCTATGGGGATTTAGAAAATAAGGGTTTATATGATGTGACTGTTCTTTAGCACATCCTTAGCTTTTTTTTCAAAGCTCAATTCAAGCACCTCCTCTTTGTGAGGATTTCCCTCATAAAACTAGCTGTTAATGACATCACTGCCAAATTACCTTGTATTTGTGTTGTATATGTTTTGCATGCACATATAAAATCCTAGACACAGATATAGATACAGACACAGACATAGACACCTATACAAACATGTTTTCTCCCTTGGCAAATTCTGGAAGGCAGGACCTGCTTCATTTTTGTCCTTGTGTTCCTAGTGTCTAGATAGTGAAGACTCTTAAAAATGACTTTTGAGTGATTGAATGGTGGCAGAGAGCTAATAGTCAGTTTTACGTTTTACTAAATATAGCCCAGATTTTACTGGGTCCCATCAGGTGACAAGTTGTCAGAACTAGTAGAAACAAATGTGGAGAATCTTTCTGTTTTGATTATTATGGCAGCTAGAACTAGGGAGAGTTGGCCCCATAGTACTTCTGCTCTGTATTTCTTTCAAATGATATTCACCATTGCTCTATCTAATACTTTGTTAAGCTTATTAAGTTGTCTTATCTTTTTAGGGTGAAGAAGACAGGAAGAATGTGCTAAGATTACAAGATTTAGTGGATAAACTCCAAGTGAAAGTCAAATCCTATAAGAGACAAGCTGAGGAGGCTGTAAGTCAGACAACAGTTATCTTAAGAAATTGGCAGACTCTCCTTAATTCTCACAAGAGACATGTTAAAACCAACTCCATATTTTTTATCTCCTCTGACTGCTTCATTTCAGGATGAACAAGCTAATGCTCATCTCTCCAAATTCAGAAAAGCTCAACATGAGTTGGAGGAGGCTGAAGAACGAGCAGATATTGCAGAGTCTCAAGTCAATAAGCTAAGAGCTAAGACCCGAGATTTTACCTCTACCAGAGTAAGTTGACATTGAAGAATACTCTTAGAAGGAATTGGTGAGACAAAGGGTAGCAATATGGGTAAGGAAGCTTAAGTTCCCATTTTGAAGAGTTTCTCCAAAGGGAAAGAAGAGAAGACCAGTACTGTCCCACTAAACTTTCCCTCTCCTTGGTCTCTAGGTAGCATATTTTGAGTATTCATTAAAGCAGAGAATTGGGTGTCTGGTTTTGCCCACTTCTAATAATTCATACAGCTCATATACTGTATATTTAGGTCTTAGCCAGAGGGAAGTGCCTCTGATGTTGAAAGGACCAGGAAGATTGAGAACAAGCTGACAACAGGGAACAAAGTTGGACATGCCTACTGGGGGCAGGGTGGTTTCTTCATTTTTAAAATATTATTTATTTTATAATTGAAATCAATGGAAAATTTATTTAAAAAATTTGTGACATACTGTTATCCCTTACATATCACAGGGGTTAAAGGCATGGTGCCTCCATGATCTGGAAAAAAATTGATCCTCTTTTAATACTAGAGAAGAGGTCCAAAGTTGCCCTTTTTCTTTTATAGGGTATTTATAGTACCTTACTATAAAATCTGGATTTAAGTATTTGGTCATAGGTTCTGTGTAATTTGTATACCTTTGCATGTGACTTCTGAAAAACTCCCCCAAAATTCCCATTTAATGTCTTTTGCCAACCTATGATATAATGATATGTCAGGAAAATCATGATGTGGTAGGGATAACTGTAGTCACTTTTGATAAAAAATTCAGTTCTTTATTTACTCACCTAACTTATTTTTTATTACCTTCCCAAAGAATTTTTAGGGACAGAGTTTCCAAATAATTAAGTGTCTGAAGTTGTGTATATAGGAGTAAACATAAGTACCACAAAATGTTTTTGAATTGTCATATTGAAATATGGGCATGTAAATCCATGAAGGTGTCTTTAGTGTGGGTCTAGTAGCAGATTGATGCAGTAATATCTGATATGGATTAAAAAAAGACTTTTTTTTTTTTACCATTTCCAGGTAGTACATGAAAGTGAAGAGTGATCTACTTCTGGGAGCTGGGCAGAAACTATGCAAAATGTATATTTCCCTGGTTCCTAATCATGTGTGCTTGTAGTTGCCATGTGACTTTTTCTCACCTGTATATACATGCACATAATAAACTATTCTCTGCTTTCACTTTTGGGTAATTTTACTCTATCCTTTCCCCCACCCAGAGGTTGAATAATGTAGAGACCTTTGTGTTTATGTTGATGTCTCTGCTAGTCAATACTTTCTTGAGTCAAAGGAGCCTGTAGTGTTGCATGAGGATAGCAGCTACATAACCTATCTATCACAGCGTTGAGAAGATTAAGAGTCAGTGAAACTACTTTGAAAACTTTCATATTCTCATGTTATTATCATTATTATAGACTGGTTTGAATCACTGATACTTAAGATTCCACAAGATTCCACTGACCTTCCTTACTTCCCTGAAGGAAGGACACAATTTCAAGTTTTATACCCTTCTCCCTACCCCAATCTTGCTTGATTCATGCTGCTCAAATGTTTCAGTCATGTCTGACTCTCCATGACCCCATTTGGGCTTTTCTTGTAAAGGTATTGGATTGGGTTACCATTTCTTTCTCCAATTCATTTTACAGATAAAGAAACTGAGACAAGCAGAGTTAAGTGACTTGCCCAGGGTCACATAACTTCTAAGTATCTGCAACTGGATTTGAACTCATATCTTTCTGACTCTTGGATGGGCACTCTATTCACTGTCCCACCTAGATACTTCAGAATCTTAATTCATTTTCTGTCATTTTTCCTCTGCCATAGTTTTGTTTCCCTTGCTGTCAGCTCCTCCTATATTCCCTAGAAAACTTATAGTCTGGAACAACAGGTAAAAATGAATGGAATCAGAGAACTATAGAAATTGAGAGTGGAAAGAGGAATTAAAGTTCATCTAGCACATCTCCTCTACTTTGGTGAGGCTTAGATAGATACTTCTTTTCTTAGATTTTTAGAACAATTACTGGTAGACAGAGACATGGGTCTCCTATTAAAATGAATACAATAGAGTCTATCCTCAGCAGTGATGAGTCATATACTTTCATCTTCCTTTATTCTTTTGGGGATACTAATGCTTCAGCAAACAGGGTAGAAAAGAATTCCCCTTCCTTCTACTCCTCTCCTCTCCTCTCCCCTCCCCTCTTCTCCTCTCTCCTCTCCTCCCCTCCCCTCCCCTCCCCTCCCCTCTCCTCTCCTTGCCTCTCTAATTCTAGAACAGGGAGTTATTAACTACACTGAAAGGAGGTCCTGAAACTATCTCACTTAAAATAATCACCCTCAGCTGTTGGTCAGAATAGCAATTTAATAAAATTTTTTTTAAAAAGAAAATTAGCATATTTCCAATCAAGAAAGTATTACTGGGGCTGGACAATTTAAAATTAACTTGCAATTGAAATGTCTTTCCAATATTACTTTCCATTGGTAAGAAAGTGTCTAGCAAGTAAGAACTCATAGGACATGTACCTATACATACATATATATATATATATATATATATATATATATATATATATATATATATATATATATATTTGTAAGTATATGTACTTGTACTCAAACTCTATCATTCCTATAACTTGGAGGCCTGCCTCTGGAGTGAACCAGAAGGTAAGAAAAGGAAACTGGTAGAATTGTTGATGGTGCTAGGTCAATTGTTTCTTTTGACCAAGTATCAAATCCTCTTCTCCCCCATCTCTTCCAATATGGATTAAGCTGTACATCAGCCTTGTTCTCCTCCATGACAGATCTTCAAAAAAAGGAAGAGGAAAGAGGGAGAGAATGACTGTGTAAAACCCTAAAATTAAAGTCTTTTAAATATACCTCTAGCACCAAGGTCATTTCATATATGTGTTAAGGAGGTGAAAAGCATATTGGAAAATCCATAGGAGCAAACCAGAAAGTTTATTTTTCTCTTGAATTCTGCCTTCAGGATAGGAATGAGATCATTCTTTGTATGAATCTACATATTGAGGAAGTCAAAGTTGTCTATAACAACAACAACAACAATAATACTAGCATATTTTAATTTTCAAAGTTATTTTCTGCTTCTTCTTGCTTTATCTTCATAACAGTCCTGTATCTTAGATAATGTAGTGTTATTAAATCCATATTGCAAAGGAGGAAATGGAGGGTCAGAGAGAGGAATTGATTTACCAAAAGTTACATTTATCAAAAGTGTTTATGGATGGTAGTATGATGAAATTCATCAAGAGCCAGACTGGGAACCAAGAATACCTAGGTTTAAATCCTACCTAGGACACATCCAAGCTATATAACACTGAGAAAATCACTTAACTCTCAATGTTTTAGGCAGCTCTCTAAGACTCTACATTCCAAAAAACATGCCAGCCTACATTGGTAGAGGGAGTCTTCATCCTGAAATGTTCCCTATGACAATGAAATCATAGATCCAGGTCCTATCCCCTATCTATGAAGATTAAAAAAGTAGCTTAGATGTTATTAGAACTTAGGTCTTCTGACTCCTTATCTCTATATAGCACATAACCCCTATACTTATCTCTAGGTACTTGGTTTTTTTAATGTCTCAACCAACAGTATAATAAAGTAATTTGAGAAATAAAATGAATTCCTGACCCGGAATTATCATTGGTACTTGAAGGTCAGAAATCACACTAAAAGACTATTGACCCTCAGGCCAATTGGTCCATAGCCAAAACAGTCATTTAAAAAATTACTTTCTGCATTTTAATGAAGATATGTACATAAAAGACAACAGCAAAGATATCTTCTTGTTTTAAATTATACAAATTAAATCATAACATTTTTAAATTGAGAAAAGAAAATGTACAACTTACTGAAAACTTAAATCCTCCAACTGAAATTTCAGACTAGAACATATGATATGCCACCTAACAATCCAGTGTGTTATTATGATCTATTCATTTTATTTATATACATATACATACATATATATATGTATGTGTATATGTGTGTGTATGAATTCTCAAAATGAAGGAAAAGGCAGTAATCTAAATTCTGGAAGCTCCCCATGGATGTGTCTACTAGGAGAAAATTTATCCTATAGGAATAACTCCTTTATGATAAAGTCAATGGGAAATTAATTTTTTAAAATTTCCTTTCTAGCTATAATTCTCTATTCTATAGAATTCCACTGCTGATTAACAAGACACTAAGCTCACTGTTTTTAAGTGTGTGTGTGGGGGAACACAGCACTAACCTTGAATGAGGAATTAAGAGTTGCAATTAAAGAATAGAACAGGAACCCTATCTTGGAAACAAAGCTTCAAGAGATTAAATAGTAGGTGGTCAAGAAGTAGAAAATCCTGGAGAAAAAGAAAGTTAGAGAAAAAGAAAAAAGATAAAGTTAGAAAAAGAAATAAGTAAAAGTACTAGATAAAATTTAATGCCTGTTTTTGAATATATTGACTCAATCCTTTGTTCTTTTTTCATATAAAAGCTGTTTCTATTATCGCTTTTGAATAGCCACACTTAAACATACTTTTATAGAACTCTGAGTTTTTTAAAAAAGAGATGTCAAACACTACAGTTTTGGAGGAAATGGAAAACAAGCTTCTGAACAACTTCTTTGCTGGGAGTGGTTTTAAGATGCCTTGACTTTTGATTGACAGTTCCCTTTATGTTCACATTTGGTATACTGGTTCTAAAAAAGTAACAAGTCCTTATGGGGAGAAAACTAATGTTTGAAGTTTTCCACCAGCTGGGGAGGTCAACCTTCAATTTCTTTTAGGCTGGATCATCACAGCAGCTGAGAATGTGGAGCAAAGAATCTGTCTAACGTGCAATGGTCTGTTTATACCCTACAAATGGTCTGTTTCTAAAAACAACCCTGGACTGAAGGGATTTGAAGACAACTTTCTGGGCCTGAACTGTGATCTAGTTACCCTCAGCAATGCTGAGACATTCCTAGGAGCTAGCCTGCCTCCAGTCTGCATGCCACCATGAGACAGTAACCCCCATATGGCAAAGGCTATTTTTATTCAAGATGTTTTGTGCTTTCATGGTCACGAGAAAAAAGAAGTCACAACTGGTGGCCATTAATAGACCTCCTCCCTTTTGTCTCTGGACCCCAGAGATTGATCCTCTTATTTCCTTCTTTTTTTTTTTTTTGGTTGTTGTTGTCAACACTCATTTTTCCTCCAATGGTTCTCTAACTTTAGGTCTATTTCTGAATTGATTAAAGTTCCCCTCCTTTCTTGGTTAGCAGAAGGAGAGCAAAGATCATGGAATTTAAGAGTGGAAGAGAACCTAGAGAATATTTAGTATAACCCCTACATTTTATAAATAAAGATACTGAGACCTAAAGACAGGAAATAGCTTGCTCCACATCACACAGGTAGTAAGTAGCCAAATTATGCTTTCACACCAGGTATTCAGACTCTGAATTCAATATTATTTCAGTTATACTAGAAACTCCATGAAGATTTTTAAAAATAGGAACACAGGGGACAAACTAGAATAATAAGCACAGATAAGATATAGTTAATAAAAGTCTTGAGTAATAGCTATAAATGGTGGTTTCCAAGCTATTTTCAGTATCTCTTTCTCCTTTTCACCCAACCATTCTTTATACTTTTATTATATAACTGGTGTTCCTAAGAATGTCACTTCAGCCTTTATTTTATATCCTGAAGGGGGTGGGCGATGATCATGATAGACCTAATGATCAGCAGAACTTTGTAAAAGACCTAGGGAAGATTCAGGCCTGGCTAGACTAATTTCTACTTGCTTCACCATATGAAGAAATCTTCACTGAAGAAAGAAAGTCATCTATGATGAAAAATACTTTGAAGATCAAAAATAAAAGGAAAAAAGGAAAAAATAAAAGGAAAGGAAACTTTATATGATCTTAGATTTGCAATTTGAAGGATAATAGAAAGCTTCTAAATCATATGCCATAATTTGTACAACTATTCAAAGTACAACATACTACTATAAAATATCTTTGTAGCTATAAGCTGTTCTTTTTTTTGGTTGATCTTTTGATGGCATAGATCTACTAACAGCACCAGTGTGTTAAAGGATATCCAGATTTGTAACTTTGTGCTATAATTCCAAAGTGTTTTTCAGAAGTTCAGATGTGTATTAATTTACAATTCCACAGACAGTAAATAAGTCTTCCCATTCTTCCATAGCCTAACAATTGTCATTTTTCTTCTTTGTCATCAGGGTCAATCTAATGTGAGTGACGTAGAACTTCATAATTGTTTTCTCATATATATATATATATCACTATATATCTCTTATTAATGATTTGGAATTTTTATAGATAGCTTACTTGGATTTTTTCTCTTAACAAATTGCCTTTTCACATCTATTATAGATTGATTCTTATTCTTATGATTTTGAATCAGTTGCCTGTATATCTCAGATATCAAACTTTTAGCAGAGAAACTTGCTGCAAAAATATTTTGCCTTGCACTGATTTTTATGAAGAAAATTTTCAATTTTATATAATTGAAATTGTGTATTTTATCTCCTTGATCTTCTTTATCTCTTGTGAATTCTTCCCCTATTCATCACTGAAAATGGGTTTTTCTGTTCTGCTTTTTCTAATTTTTTTTTTGTTTTTGATATGAGTTATAGACAGGTTATAGATTTATTTGGAACTTATGGAGTATATATATATATGCTATAAGATGCTGGTCTAAACCTGTCCTGCCATATTGCTAGATGCAAAATATGACCTAATTCCTTTACTGACCTTTGAAACTCTAAAATATAGAGATTCCACTACCTTCACCTAAAATGGAAAAGAACAAATGAAAAGTCAAGGACCAAGGCATGTCTTTCAGAGTCAAAAGATCTCAGACCTTAAGACTTTCTCTTCTCACATTAAGGTCTTTCACCAGTCACCAGGGATGAAGGGAATCACAATGAAGTGAAAAGAGACAAAGAAAAAGTCTCCTGATTCATTTGAAATCTTTCCTCTACTGCTTATTACTTGTGTAGCCTGGAACACAAAGTTTTCTCAGCTTTTTCCATCTGTAAAATGAGAGAGAGCATGGACTGGATGGAATATGAGGTCTCTTCTTTTCCAACTATGATATTTAAATTTCTTTGATGGCAATTCAGAACCAGAGATCTGAAGTACTCTGTTTTAGCAGAAGACATAGAACCTACATGGCAAATAATTATTTGTTGATTTGATTTGACTTGGTAAAATATTTACTCCCATTTAATTGTCTATTAGAATAAGAATCTATCCCAGTGAGATGAATTATTCTTTTTTTGTGATTAATTTCTAGTTAAATAAATGTCACTTCCCCTAGGAAGATAAGCACTTCAGGCATTATTTCCAAAGATAAATTTAAATAGTATTTCTTCAAATCACCTGTTGCTTCCTTTTTGCATCCACCATGGTTAGGAGGGTCAAAGAGGCAGCAAAAGCTGGGTTGCCCTGAAATATGGCACCAGTGCTTATAACAGCACAGAAGAATACTACCAAACCTTTATGATGATCTGATGTAATTGTTGTAGGCTTTAAAAGGGAAGAGAGACAGAGTAAGACCTCAGTCTAAGCACTCAACCCAAATTAGGCTGCTAAACGGTTTGGGAGGAAAGTATTTTTTAAATGATATTTTAATTTATTTTTCCAATGACATACCATGGTAGCTTTTTAACATTCACCCATTTGCAAATTTATGTTACACATTTTTCTATCACTTGACAGTGAATGGTTTGGTAAAAACTGTACATGTATATTTATGTTTAACATATTTACATATTAGTCATTTTGTGTAAGAGGAATTAGGAATAAGGGAAAATAAAGAAAACCGTAAGATAGGAAAGAAAAACATCAAAGAAGTTTTAAAAATTGAACATAGTATAATTCAGATTCTGGGCAGAGGGTTCTCTCAATGTGAATGACATATCCATAACAGATCTCCCAAAAATGTCTTTTATCTCTGAACTGCTGAGAGGAGCTGTATCCATAATAGTTTATCAACTCACAATGTTGTTGTTAGTGCACAATGTTCTTTTGGTTTTGCTCCCTTTGCCCAGCATCAGTTCATGCAGTTCTTTCCATGCTTCTCTAAAGTTCAACCTCTCATGATTTCTTATAGAACAATAGTACTCCATAGCATTCATATACCATAATTTGTTCAGCCATTCCCCAGTTGATGGGCATTGAGGGAAACACTCTTGACCTGATGGACAGCTAATCAAGAAGTGAAATTTTATTGACTTAGAGACTTCCAGGTGAGCAAACTCCCTATACTAATTAATGTAGGTCTTCAACTCTTACAAAATTCTCTGGGTTCACTGAGAAAGTAGTGTCCTGGTCAAACAGCCAGCATGTGCTCATAAACTCCTATCACCCCAACTCTTCCCTTCCTAATCTTGACCCCTTAGTTTGCTAATTCTCATCTATACTGCCCTCTATTCTTTGTTTTTAGATTTTTCAAGGCAATGGGGTTAAGTGGCTTGCCCAAGGCCACACAGCTAGGTAATTATTAAGTGTCTGAGGTGAATTTGAACCCAGGTACTCCTGACTCCAAGACTGGTGCTCTATATCCACTGTGCCACCTAGCTGCCCCAGCTACTGCCCTCTATTCTTGATTCCTTTGCCCCTGTTTCCTGTCACCCATGTCTTATCAAACCCTAATTCTGGTTAGCTTCCACCAATCTATCTCATTTTTTTCAATATATAGATTCTAAATTGAGCTGGAGAAAAGAATAAAACTATTCTGATTATGTCTACTAAAAATGTAGGTTATCTAATATAAACTGTGTTCTTACTCCAGCAAAACAATTCTATTATTCTTCCCTAATTGGCTTTCTCTCACATTCCCCATAGTGGTTGCTCCAAATTTCCTCCTTTCTTCAACCAACACTTACCATCATCATCCTTACCCTCATAGCTGAGGATCACACTTCAGCAGCTTTTTCTTGATGTCATGAAACCAGTTAACATCATCTTTCAGTCTCTTTTCTTTACTCCAGTTTCACTCTTCATTACCCTTTTCATCAGAATCAAACATTCTCCATGTATCCTTGGGTATCCCTGGATATCCCTATCTCCTTCAACAAATTGTCCTTAAATTACCTCCTCTTTATAATCTTCAATTTCATTTACTGGTTTCTACACTACATGTGCAAACATGTCCAGCTCTTAATCACCCTTACAAAAATCCTCACTAGATTTTTTTTATCCATTCAAGGTATTCTCTCATGTCTCTCTCTTTTCACAGTCACACCTCTGCACTTTTCCACTTTGGGTAATCTAACTTCACGTAATGAAAACTGCTCTCTCCAAAGTCACCAGTTGATTTCTTAATTATTTTATCTGATGGTTTTTCCTTAATCGTCATATTTTATCTCTCTACCATTTGCACTGTTGGTCAACCTTTCTGTATACATTTTTTTCCTAAGGTTTTTGTGGCAGCTCTACTGGTTTTTCACCTGCTTATCTGACTACTTCTCAATTTCTTTGCTGGAGCATCATCCGTCTGCTACCTCCTAACTCTAAGTTTGCCCCCTAAAGATCTGTACTAGGTCCTTTTCCTTTTCTTTTTTCTCTCTCTACATTTTTCTCTCTTGGTGACTTCATCAGCTCCTATGGGTTTAAATATCATCATTTTGCCTATGACTATCAAATGTACATATATATAGCCCTAGTCTCTCTCTTCTGAACTCTAGTCTTGTAAAACTTACTGTCTAGGGGGCATTTTGAGCTGGATGTATGATAGGAACCTAAGTTAATGACTCCAAACAGAATTCATCATCTTTCCCCCCTGAAATCCACCTCTCTTTTTTACTTCCCTATTTCTCTCCAGAGTGCATACCTCCATCTTCATAATCATTCAGATTTAAAACTATATAATCATTCTCAATTTCTTATGACATATATCTATTCAACTGCCAAATTTTGTTTCTGTCTCCTCAACATTTCTTATGCCTTTAATCCTTCTCTTGGGTCACTCAGTCACATTCTATTTAAGACGCTCATTACCTCTTGAATAGATGATTGAAAGAGCACTCTAATTAGTCTCTTGGCTTCAAGTTTCTCTCCTGTCCAATCTACCCTCCACATAGCTGTTAAAGTGATTTTCCTTAAGTGCAGATTTGACCATATCACTTCCCTAGAACACTGACTCTATTTGATTTTTAGAGCCCTTATAACCTGGTCTCAAACTACTTTTATAGACTCATTCTATGATATCCCCACAAAAAAAATTATGGATAGGCCAAGTTGGCCCTTCTTTCTATTCCTCACTTTGGATGTTCCATCTTCCATTTCTATGGTTTTATCTTGGCTAACCATTCCCCATGACTAGAAGGAAATGCCTCTTCACCTCTGGAATCCTAGTTTTTATCTTCAAGAAGTCCCCAGATGTGAATGTCCTCCCTCCTCAAACTATTTTGTATATATTCTATATTATAATAGATAAATACATGTCTATATAATACATACATATTGTATAGATAAATACATATTGCATAGACATATACATATATATATATATATTCGTGGATGTATACATATACATACATCTATATGCTTTGTCTACTTAATGAATTATAAACTCCTTGAGGTCAAAGACTGTTTTATTTTCCCTCAATAGCTCCAATGCCTAGGAATAAAGCTTACATTCTATGATGGGAAGGGTGGTGTGTGTGTGTGTGTGTGTGTGTGTGTGTGTGTGTGTGTGTGTTTGTGAGAGAGAGAAAGACTTGTACATAGGAAAATAAACACAAGGCATATGCAATAATTTCTGAGGAGGATGAATGGATGGGAATCAATCTGGTCTCATAAGAGGTGACATTTATCTGAGTTTTGAAGTAAGATAGGGATTATATGAGGTGAAGGTAGGAGAGTATGTTCTAAGCATCAGGAAGAGATTGTGTAAGGATCTGGAGATAAGTGATGTTTATGGGGAATAGGTATAGAGAAACACAGAAAGGGTATGTGAAGGAGAGGAATATGTTTGTCCTTCATTTTTGAAGAAGACCATGACATCAGGAAGGTGATCCCATGACAAGCATGTGAATTGGATTTGAGTGAGGGGGGTCTGTGCTAAGTCACCAGCCTCATTTTCTCCTCCAGAGCCATCTGAGTCCAGCGACCAGACATGAATCAAGATGACTAGAGATGGCCTTGTATGAGAGACAATCAAGGTTAAGTGACTTGTCCAAGGTCACACAACTACTAAGTGTCAGAGGCTAGATTCGAACTCCCATCCTCCTGAATCCAAGGCCAGTACTCTATCCACTGCACCACCTAGCTGCCCATGAAGGAGAGGAATATGTAATATTCCCAGTCAGGTAGGTTGGAGTCAGATTGTGAAGGTCTTTGGAAACTAAATAGAGGAATAGGAGCTTGTGGAATAGTCATAGCTTCTGATCATGGTCAGACTAAATCACTTTGGCTGCTGTGTGGAGGATGAATTGGTTAAGAGAGAGTGGAGGCAGCTAGACCAATTGGGAGACTTCTTTTTCCTTTTTTTATTCTCAAGTACCTATTATAGTGTTGGCAAATAATAGGTACTTAATAAATACTTGTGGCATGAATTGAATGAATGTGATAAGGCCTTTGGATAAGGTCAGGCAGGTAGATCCTCAGGGCTGGGCAGCTACTGAAGCTACATCCAACTCTGCCACAGATTCCTGTTCATATACCTTTGGTGACTGTTCGAACCTTTGGAGCTCACAAGATTGTTTTGTCTTCTGTACTCAATCTCTTATCCACTATGTTAACCTGTCTGCCAATTCTCTGTCCTCCCAGAGTCTCAGTTTCTTCACCGATTAAGAACAAAGGTTGGGGCGGTTAAGTGGTACAGTGGATAGAGCACTAACCCTGGAGTCAGGAGTACCTGGGTTCAAATCTGTCCTCAGACATTTAATAATTACCTAGCTGTGTGGCCTTGGGCAAGCCACTTAACCCCATTTGCCTTACAAAAATCCTTAAAAAAACCAGAGGTTGAACAAGATCCCACAATCTCAACAACCTACAATATTGAGTCATATCTTTTTTTTTCATTTAATAAAAGAATGCAAAAGAATTCTTAAGATTCAGAGCTGGAAAATATTTTAGAGATTATTTAGTACAGGCCCTGTGTTTTATGGATTAAAAAAAAAACAGAAGGCTTGGGGCAGGGTATAGGATAGAGTGTTGTCCCTGGAGTCAGGGTGTTCTGAGCTCAAATCTAGCCTCAGACACTTGATATGTGTGTGACTCCTCTTCACCACCAAAAAAAAAAAAAAAAAAAAAAAAAGCAAAGGAAAATAGAAGGCTAGAGAAGTTTTATCCCTTACCTAAGATCAGAAAAGTAAGTGAAGTAGTTAGCCCTAAGCTTGGAGTCAGGAAGACCTAAATTCAAATCCTGGCTCATATATTTAACAGCTGTCACCCTTGGGAAAACCATTTAATTTCTCTTGGTCTCAGTTTCTTCATCTGTTAAAATGGAGATAATAATGGTGATAATAACTCCCAGGGTTGTTGTGAGGATCAAATGAGAGAATATGTGTTGAACACTTGTCAGTGAGTTGTATACAAATGCTAATTATTAAGTGACAGAGTTCTCATTATAAATTCAAAATCATTTCCTTCTCTATAAGGTGAGGAATTTTGATTGGACAACCTCTAACTTTTTCCAAACAGTAATAATCACTTGTTCTTTGATACTTTGTGGTTTCCCAGGGCCAGTCATATTGGATACTGAAGAATATTGGAAAGAGAGATCTTTTTGATCAATAATCCTTCAATGTTTAACAAATTCAGAATATCTGAGACTAGAAAGTCTGGAAGATAGAAACAATTCCCCTTTATTCTCTATTCCCCCCAAAATTCCATGATCCATAGAAGGACTCTTTACATTAATAAAAATAACCTCAACTAAAGACTACTTTCATTAGAAATTGTAAATTAAACCAACTCCCAAAGAAGAGTTGAAGACTCCTAATCCAAGGTGTATTTAACAAGGCTTTCCACTGGAGGGCAGTGCTGGACTTGCTGTGTTACAAGTCCAGGCAAACCAATCTGGTTTTGTACTTCTTTAAATGTGCTACGAGATGGGGATAGGTTGAAGAGGAAAGGAAATATGCCCATGGAAAGAGCATTACTTTTTTTTTCTAATCACGAAGCTTGAAATGAACACCTAGTATTTGGTTAATATTATTAAAACAAGGACCCATCCTTGGCATGGTTTTGGAGCAAATTATATTTCATGCTATTGACGATCATATTAATTTGCATTTTGAAAGCCTTCATAGTTTTTTCTTATTTATTGGTTAGCGTTGAAGGTTTTCAAAGCAGTTCTTCATAACAGATATCAGGGAACAACCCTGTAAATATTTTTATATTTTTTAACTTGATGAAAAAACTTGCCTGTTGTCACAGCTAGGAAATAGAAGAGCAGTTTTCAGGCTAAGGTCCTCACATTCCATATCTAATATTCTTACCACTATGCCAGGCTGCATAGACTTTCCTTTTCCATTTCCCCAACAAAACTTCCATCAGTTGAAATCTGCTTTAAGCTCAGATCAAGGATAATTGTGTGGAAAGAGGGAAAGAAATTTTATAGAATAGCTACCCACACTAGGATGGGTGCCTTGTGGTCTTAATTCTGGTTGTCTTAATTCTCAGCATTTTTTAACCTGATATGGTCAGAAGTCATGTAAAAGTGGAAGAAAGAATGTTGGTTTTAGACTTAGAAGATCTATAATCTCGGTATTATTCTTCCTGAACTTCACTTTCCTCATTTATAAAATGGCAGAAATTTGTATTACAGAAGAATATAATTCTCAGAGATAAGGAAAGACAACTGAATACTTGGCACTGTCATATTACCTAGCATTTATAGAAAGATTTAAGGTTTGTAAAGCATTTTGAAATATTATATCTTTTATTCTCAAAACAAACTTGAGAGGTAAAAAGTTTATAATCTAAGGAGGAAGAAACAAAGGAAATCAAAAAGAGTGATGTGGGACTGGAGAAGAAGATATCTGGTGTGGAGGGCATGGTGGAGTCCAGTTCAAAGAATATAAGCTTGATGGTTGGACTGCAAGTCCTCTTTAATTGGAGGCTTTAGGAGGAGTTCTTTATTGTCTTATAGTCTTCCAAACAGAGTGGTGGAGATTACTGAGAATACTGATGAGGTATGAGTATCAAAGCTGATGCAATCTCCCAGGATGACGAATTTTCCTGGAAGCATGATAGAAATCAGTTCAAGAAGTAAAAGCTTGTGGGAAGGCAGTTGATAATTCCTTGCTGAGGGGTACTGAGGTTAATCTGACAACAATAGAAAGGTTGACTATATCTATAGTTTATGTACCCAGGCTTTGATTGAGAACCTCTGAAGGCACATCAAACTGATGTTTACTACTCACTTCTGATATGACCACAGAAAATAATTGCAAAAGAAACTAAGAAAAAATTTCTCAGGATTATGAATTTCAACCAAGATAGACAGATAGATTGATGGAATATTAAGTGCTTATTGTTTTCCTGACACTGTGCTACATACTGGGATACAGTATGTAAAAGAAGAAGATAAGACCATCCTTACTCTCAAAGAGCTTATGTTCTAAGAGGAGAAGACAAAACATAAAAAGAAATGGGAATGCAGCAGGGAAAGGGAAGTATCTGGGTGGGAATAAATCAACTAGTGTGGAGACAAGTGACTAAGTAGAAAGTGAAGTGTGCGGAGTGTCTGGGGCTCCTCTAAATATTTTTGTCCTCAGAAAGGACAATGATCAATGTTGGAAGAGATGTGAGAAGTCTGGGACACTAATACATTGTTGGTGGAGTTGTGAACTTATCCAACCTTTCTGGAGAGAAATTTGGAATTATGCCCAAAGGCCAATAGAAATGTGCATATCCTTTGATCCAACAATACCATTACTGGGTCTATACCTTGAAGAGATCATGAAAAAAGGTAAAAATATCACTTGTACAAAAATATTCATAGCAGCTCTTCTTGTGGTGGCAAAGAATTGGAAATTGAATGAATGTCCATCAATTGGGGAATGGCTGAACAAATTGTGGTATATGTACATTATGGAACACTATTTCTCTATTAGAAACCAGGAGGAATGGAATTTCAGAGAAGCCTGGAAAGACTTGCATGAATTGATGCTGAGTGAGATGAGCAGAACCAGAAGAACTCTGTACATCCTAACAGCAACATATGGGTAAATGAACTTGCTCATTCCATCAGTGCAATAATCAGGGACAATTTTAGGGTACATGTGATGTAGTATCCAGAGAAAGAACTGTGGAGTTTAAACAAAGACCAAAGACTATTATTACCTTCAATTTCTTAAAAGGTTGCCTTATGTATTACATAATTTTGCTATCTCTAATATTTTATTTTTGCTTCAAGGATATGATTTTTCTCTCAAAACATTTACTTTTGATCAATGTATAGCATGGGGAAACAATGTTAAGATTATCAGACTGCCTTCTGTGGGGGGAAGTGGGGAGAGAAAGGAGGGTCAGGAAAACCCTTACTAAAAATGATAGGCAGAAACTACTATTGTATATACTTGGAAAACAAATATATGGGCAGCGAGTAAAGCAACTGATAAGGGTTGCTAAGAATGTTTTTTTTTCCCTTGGATTTTGTTATTAAGAAAACTTTACATTGAAAAGAAGTGAAAATAGTCAGTAAACTGTCTAAATATACCAAGCTGGATACCAAGGAGAGTAACTAAAAACATATAAAGAACAGCAATTGTAATATTTAAAAATCTAGGGAAAAAGTATGATAAAACCTCTGGCCTTAGGTATGTATGTATAGTAATATAAAGATAAAAGTCAAGGTGAATTAGAGCATCTACTACAAGAAAGCTAAGTTAACTAAAATAGGTATCACTGAGCTATGATTAGATTATAACTCTAGAAAAGTAGGACATGGTTATAGTAAAAATCCAAAGTATCTTCCAAAGGAAGAAGACAGGTAAAAAGTGATAATGGGAGTAGTGAGGATAGTATTAGTCATTAAAAAGACACATTTCTGTGAGGAAATCCAGAAACCTGGAAGAAGACAGCATTTGTCTCAATAAAAGCAAAAATAGAGTCATCACAGACCATTAAAGACTAAAGACCATTTGGACAGAAAGAGAAAAATTAAGGAGTTTGAGAAATAGGTTATAGTAGTGATGGAGACAAATTATCCAGATATTTGCTTGAGTTCTCTTTCTCTGCCAAAAGCAGGGTAGCCAGTAACTTTTTGGTTTCCTTCATGTTATGAGGCTGTCTTATTGTGGCTCACAGGGAGGCAAGAATACTTTTCTAGCATCTCCCTTTCCCATCAATCTCCAAAGAAGACTTTTGCTCCTGTCAGGAACAGAGAAGCAGGAGACTGACTTCTCTGCTCTTCTCAGAAAAGATATACTGGGCTACAATTATATTTATCTATTCCTGATTTGTCAAAGGATGTAATTTTTGAGTTCAAGCTATTGCTATCAGTACATCTCTCTCTGACTTTACATTATGCAAGGGCAGCGTGTTATTGATCTCCACAAGGAGAAAAGTTTATATATCAATGGACTTCGTTATAGAAATTACTTACTCAATTGATACTTAATTATAATTTCATTAAAAGGAAAAAGAAGGGGTGGCTAGGTGGTGCAGCGGATAGAGCACCGGCCCTGGAGTCAGGGGGACCTGAATTCAAATGTGACCTCAGACACTTAAAAATTACCTATCTGTGTGGCCTTGGGCAAGCCACTTAATAATTACCTGTGTGGCCTTGGGCAAGGCACTTAACCCCATTGCCTTGCAAAAGCCTAAAACAAAAACAAAAGGAAAAAGAACCAGCAAAGGGAAATTCTATTCTGGATCTAATTCTAATTAATAGTCAAGAATTAATTGTGAGGTAGAATAATAAATACCTTGGATAGAAGTCACCATTTTTTCCTAGCATTTTGATAGAGAAGATGAGATCCAAGTTTAATCTGACTGTACTCTAGATTTTTGGAAAATAGAATTCAAAAGGTTTAGAGGAAGAAAAGGTAGGATCCCATGGATTAAAAACCTAAAGAGGAAAACAACTCAGGAAAGGATAGAAAACTCTTTGTAAGGGAACTCTAAAGGCATAAAGTTAATAAGTTTTATGCTTGATATCAGATAGCTCTGTGCTAAATGCTGTAGTAAGAAGACTTGACCCTTTCTATCTGCCAGGAAAGAATGTGCCATCTATTTGAGGATGCAATATTACCCCAAATGAGCAACACATCTCCTTCTATATCTTACATCAACTGTTCTCCTGACACATAACTTTTATCAATGTAGGCTTAAAAAAAACTTAGCAAGAGATCCCATATAGAAATACTCAAACACCAGCATTCCTCATTCATTGTAGAATTTGGAAACCAGTAAGTTCTCCAAGTTCCTACCATCTGTAACTTTAATTTCTCTTTTTTTCATAATGCTTCCTCAATTCTAATTATCAAGTTATAGTGTAAGTTGTTATCAAGATGTAAACTGCTTTTCCTGTGATCTTTCTCATAAACCTTTATCCCTTCTCAAATTGCCTATACTCATCACCAGACTCAATCCTCTTTAACCTGTTCCTGCCCTGTACCATTACGACATTTGGAATTTTTCTTCTAATTTCATTAAGATTTCTAAATCCTTGAACTTTTCTTCTAGGATTTTTTTCAACCTCCATTCAAATCTCCTTGAAATTGAGCTTTCTTGTTTGCCTCAGTTTCTCATCTGTAAATGAGCTCACAGAAAGTCAGACATGACTGAAACAACAACAAAGGCAGGTAGGATAATGTAATAAGGGCAATAATGAATTCTGCCCGACAGGAAGAAAATGGTGAAGAAAAAGACGACATTCTTCCCCCCTCACCAGTGCCTTGTCCCTCATGAAATACTTTAGTACCTTAATTTAAGCCCTCATTCTCACCTGCCTGGATTTTTTTCCTCTACTTTTCTTTCGCTTCCAATTTATTCTTCAGCTATTTATAGAGGATCAAACTTTATGGACAGATTTGATCAATATCTTCCCTAAATACAAAACCATTAGATAGTTTGATGTTGCCTACCGAGAAAAGTTTGAATGCCTTTATTATTCAGATCTATCCAAAAATATGGTACTGCTTCACTACTATACCTTTATCTTAGATTATTTTTGTTGTTCAGTCATTTCTGATTCTTCAGGACCCCATTTGGGATTTTCTTGGTAAAGATACTAGAGTGGTTTATCATTTTCTTCCAGTTCAATTTACAGATGAGGAAACTGAGGCAAACAGGGTTAAGTGATTTACCCAGGGTCTCACAGCTATGCTAGCTTTATCTAGCATCTTGAAGTTATATTTAAACTCAGGAAGATGAGTTTTCTTGACCCCTCCTCTAGCACTCTATTCACTGTATCACTTAGTTGCCTTTGCCATACTAATCTGCATTTACTCAAGGAAAAAATGGACTCCTCTGTTCTCTGTACTCTCCTTCCTCCAACAGTGTATTTCTCTCGCTATGCTTTTACTTATGCTGTATCTAAAAAAAGTAAAACCTAGCCCTCTACCAGTTGAATGTTTATCCATAAACTCAAGGAAGCCTACTTTAGCTCTTCATTTGACAATGATCTTTTCACTTTTGATTTCAAATAAAATTGGGAAGACAACTCTTGAGAATTTGTCATTTTTATTTTGTGTTATCATCCTTCATATATTTATTAAGATTTTATCTGCCACCAAAATAGATTGCAAATTTTAAGAAAAGAAGGGAGCTGTGCTCTAGATTCTCCTGGATCTCTCATCTCTTCGGCTGTTGATTCAAGCTCCTTCCCTTCCTCCCCACCCCCACTTTCCTGCTGTGTTCTCATTTTTAGAACCCATTGACTAGTGCCCAAATTCTATTTAACCACTTCTCTCCATCTCCCTGTAGTATTTGATCCAATTTACCTTATCTTCAATACTCTCTCCTTCTTAATTTTTTTGTGTTATTCTTTTTTTCCTAGTTCTCCTGCTATCTATTTAATCACTTCTTAGTTTTGCAAGATCATCCTCCACATTATACTCTTTATGCACAGTAGTGCTCATATTGTCTCTTCTTCTTTTGTCTCCATAGTCTATTTGTTCTAATTCTCATCAAATTTCTTGGGTTCAATTATCATTTCTTTGCTGCTGGACTTATTTACCCAGTTTATATTGCAAAGATGACTTCGTACATTTCTAATTAATTACCTAAAGGCACCTCAAATTCATCGTGTCCAAAATGGAACTATTTCCTTCCTCCAAGAATCTATCTCTCTTTCAAACTTCCCTTTTCTTGTTGAAGGCTTTCAAAAATTGAATCTCTAGTCCTCAGTCCTTCACTTTATATAACTTGTCATAGCCAATCACGTCAAGTTTTGTAGATTCTAGCTGCACAGTATATCTCACATTCATCCCTTCCTCTTTACTCACATGGTCACCAATGAAATTCAGAGTTTTTCTTTTAGTCTACTGCCTAAGCTTTTGAATCCATTCTCTGCTGTCCTTAATCTGGTTTTCTCATTACTGCCATGATACATTTAATGTAGCAAATTTCATTAGTGTCTCATTTTTAAGAAATTGCCACAGCCACCCCAAATTTCAGCAATCATTACCTTGATCAGTCAGTAACCATCAACAATGAGGTAATACCTTTCACTTGTAAAAAGATGCTACTTGCTGAAGACTCATAAGCTTTTACATTTTTTTAGCAATAAGGTAATTTTAAATTAAGGTATGTACATTTTGTCATAATACCATTGTACATTTAATAGACTATAGTGTAGTATAAACTCCAGGAAAAATACACTGGGAAACCAAAAAAAATAGTGACTCACTTTGAGATATCCCTCTTACTGTACAGGTCTAGAACCAAATCTGCAATATTTCCAAGATATTGATATGCTCTATCTGTCCAATGGACTGTAAGATGCTTAAGAGCAAGGATTCCTTTTTCCCTTTTTAAAAATTTTATTTATATTTCCAAAACTTAGCAGAAACTAACATATATTGAGCATTTAATAAATATTTGTTAGGTTTGATTAAATTAGTAGATACTAATTGATACACAGAACTGGATCCTTCCTCTTACCTTGAGGAATTCACTCTACTTTGGCCCAACTGAGAAGGTTTCTTGGTTGTTGGGGGGGGGGGGTTGAGTTTTTGGTGGGGAAAGGAAAGGAGGGAAAGAGAAAAATATTTTTTAAGAAAATGAACTCTGAAAATTACCTTTGCATGAGATGGTTTCTGACTTCTTTTCCCCATGTACAGAATTTCCTAGTTACAGATTTGAATGAAGAAAATGAGTTCTAGAAATGTAGACTCGCTTGCTTATGTCTTATGGTTTAGTGAGTCATGTTGTCTCACCTGTGCTCTTTGACACCACAGACTGGTTTTTGTCTTTTTATCCTCAAGACTTAGCATAGTATCTGGCACATAGAAGATACTCAAAAAAATGCTGATTGAATGATAAATGAGACTCTAATATACACTAATATATCACATAATGCTACTTTCCTTGGGTTTTATCAGAAGATCTTCATAAAAACAAAATGAACTCTAGTTTGAGAGCTTATCATCATAAGCAGTAGAACCAGGATTTGGACCCAATTTTTCTCAACATTAGGTATTTTTTCCACTACACCAGGATTTACAAAAACCACAACATGAATCTGATCAAATTCATGTGGTAGTTATAGATGATAACAGTTAGTTTAAAAGGAAAGAGACTATCACTATTTCTTTATTCACTGTTAAGATCATATGGAATGAAAATGACCCTGGGTTACTAGAAGATCCCTTTTTACCTCTGGAGATAGGCAAATCTTACTGGTGTCCCCAAAAATAATAATAAATGACAGATGAAAGCAATTCCTTAGGTCAACAGGTCATTTAAAGGAATAACCTTTCTATAATGAAAACATTGAAATTGCTCTTGAGGGGAAAAAAGACAAACTATCCACTCAAAGAGTCAAAGGCAAATTTTTCACGGGGAAATTTTTTAGAATAAATGTTAGTATCTAATTTCTTGGAATTTTGTTTTTATTAACTTTATAAAATTCCAAATTTAATCAACAGTAAGTAAGATAAGTATTTCCATATGTAAAACAAATCTGAAAAATAGAATTATGCATGAAACTGTGAATCTATTTTGTGGCAGTTTGTTTTTGTTTATAAATATTAATATATTCAATTTTTTCAAAGCTATCCTTCTTGTTTCCCATTTACCTATGCATTTTTAAAAATGCTTCAATAGTTTCTTTCTTACTCTTCTTATCTTGCTAATTCCATTTCTAAATACAATTCTTTCATAATTTCCCTCCAGCCCTCATATTTTAAAAATCTGTTATAGTCAAACAAATAAATTTCCTCATTGTTTATATCCAAAAATATTTGTCTTCTTCTGAACCTTGAGCTTATTACCTTTCTATGGAATTTTGATTGACCATTGCATTGATCAGAATTCTTGAGACTTTCTAAGTATTTTTTGTTGAAATATTATTATCATATAAATTGTTCTTGCTTTAACTGATTTTACTTTATATCAGTTCATACAGACCAACCCAGTATTTTCTGAAATCAACCTTTTGATTCTTTTTACAGTATAAATAATATTCTATTACATCAATATATCATAATTTGTTCATCCATTTCTCACTTCTGGGCTCTTCCTTAATTTCCATTTCCATAAAAAAGAGTTGCTGTAAATATTTTGTATGTCCTTTCCCTCCTTTTTTATAAAATCATTTTGGGCATAGACCTAATGCAGACTCTGGAAGAATTTCAAATTGCTTTTGAGAACAACCACATCAATTCTTATTTCTACCAACAAAGTATTATTGTGCCTGTTTTATAGCAACTCCAACCAAAATTTTTCATTTTACCCTTTTTGACACTTTTACTGACTATAGCAATGAAATAGAGCTTTTAGAGTTGTTTTAATTTTCATGTCTGATATGTATGGAATTTTAAATTTGTTACTCTGTTTTATTAGCAGGATTCTTTATAAGAATGCTGATTTTTTCTTTTGATATATTGATTTTGTTATGTATTTTACTTAGCGGTTCCCAAATATAAGGCAAAGTTTCTTGTCTGGATGCTGAAAAGAAAGAACATTTTCCCTAATTGTTAACTGATCAAATTTCAAATTTAAGAAAAATTGATTGTGTATTCAATATGTCAAATAATTTTCTATAATGGAGGCTTACAATAAGAATAATTTAGATGTTTTTGTAGGCTAGCAGACTTGATACCTGGAGGGAGAGAAAGTAAGATTAGAAGGAGCAAGGAAAATCTCTTCAACTAGAGTGGGTAAAGTGGAATTATTTACTTTGGATTTTATATTTGGAATTCTAAGACCAATGAGAAATCTAAGATATTTTCTCTTTAATTTATTTAATTCCCCAAATCAATGAAATTATTTAATTATTTTAAATATTGTTTTTCAATTTAGAAAACTATTTCTTTTTATTTATTTATTCATTTATTTATTTAGGTTTTTGCAAGGCAAATGGGGTTAAGTGGCTTGCCCAAGGCCGCACAGCTAGGTAATTATGAAGTGTCTGAGACCGCATTTGAACCCAGGTACTCCTGACTCCAAGGCTGGTGCTTTATCCACTATGCCACCTAGCCGCCCCAAGAAAACCATTTCTTAATGGTAAGAATTTAAAAGATTCAAAATGAGCTCTGAGAAGAGAGGATTTGCCCATTTGCAAATCAGACATTTTCTATATTTTCTATATCTTCCACCTAACTTATGGAAATATTGTAAACTGTAATTTGAATTCAACAGTTATATACTGAAGTACAAAAGAAAAGCTAATTTTTATTCTCCAGTGTTCCACACATAGAATGTGATGGAAGGAATCAGAGATGGGATGTCCTGCTCTCTTCCTTAAGGCTCTAAGCCAGTTGCTACTAATCTTGTCTCAGTTCATTCCTTCTCCTCCCCTAACCTTCCTTTTCACTCACTATCCTCTCCTCTAACTTTATCATCATCATCACATCCCTCATCCCACTCATTCCCTTCCTCCACTTCTAAAAAGTTTCCAAGTCACTCACCTATTTAGTAACAGGAAACCTTCAGCTGTTTGGGTCAGAGGTTGGAAAGACATCTCTTGACTTTTCTCAGTTCTTTTTATTGCCAGTTTCTTTACAGAGGTCTTAAACTGAAGGTAGATAAAGCGGGGAGGCTGTGATTTGTTGTAAGAATTTCACATTTCTAATTTCACATTCTAAAATTCTACTTAGAAAGCTTATTTTGATTTTTTCCTGAAATTCCTTTTTCTAATCATTTGCTTTTCTAGTCACTGATTTTATGTTTAAACCTAAGGGAATATTTTTCTTTTACTAATGATAATATTGTGAGCAGAATTTAGGCAAAAAGAACAAAGCCTATCCCTGCTCTCCATCTTCTTAGGAAAAGAGGAAGGTTCAGAGGCCTCTGACGTATCTCAGGATGTGATGACAATGAAGAAACTGGAAAATAGTTAAGATCAATAAATCAGTATATTTATAATAAGTATGATAAAAACTATATTCACATTGCAAAATCTATTTTGTTGGTATTGTTTTTACATTTCTTCCTACATTTCATGAAATATTTGTCCTCAAATGATCTTATTTTGGTAGGGATTAGTTGGAAATCGAGTAACACTAAAGATCCTGATACCTACTTCTACCCTAAATATTTATATAAACACCCATTGGAAAATAATTTGCATTAATATTAGAACATAGTAAATAGGATGGCAGGCTTTGTGTCATAATGAATAGAGCACATGCTATCAATAAGACTTGAATTAGAATCCCATTTCTGACACTTATTAGTTATGAGATTTTAAAAAGTCACCTCACCTGCTCAAGTCTCAATTATTTTATTTGTAAAATGAGTAGGCTGGACTAGCTAAAAGAATTTTAAGGTCCCTTCCAGCTCTACCTCTCTGTTGCTAGGATTGATTACATTTACCTGATATGACACAATTAGATCCAGTGAAATTCATCAATTAAACATGTACAATACCTTCAGGGAGAAGTAAATATATTGAAGGGTCTCCAAGGTCCAGTTTCTTAATTATCTTAGCTCAAATGCAGGCTTCTTGTGTCTTAGACCTGGGAAACATTTGTTTGTTTGATGCCAAGACTCTAGGATAGGGTCACTTTACAAACATAGTTACAAAAATGTTAGTGTAATACAAGGCTCTGGATGACTCTCATGGAAGGTAATCTGAGGACTCAATGAGTCTACCAGGCATGTCTTCCTGGCTCCCTGTGCTTTGCAGAGTGCCACCAGCACAAGCTGAAAATCCCACAGGGGCTGTATTTTAGAAATGAATTGCTGTAGCCACTCAGTCCATTCCTGGGCCTACCCATCTTCAGGATCATTTCAAAGGGACTTTGATCCTTTTTTTTGGGGGGGGGACTGGGGAGGGAGAGGATGATGCTGAGAAAATATCAACAATCAGAATAAAAAGACAATAATTTCCAGAATTATCAAATGATCTTTCACCCATGGAATGTCATCTAAACATTAAAAAAATCAACAAGGAAGAAATAATTTTTAACAAGGAAGATAACTTAGAATTTACTCATTGTCTTTTGAGAGATTGAGTAGAATGGTGAAGGAAGAATTGGCTTCTAGGAGAAAGACAAAGGGTTCAAGATTTCCCTCTGACAAGTCCTGATTGAGTGATCCTAAGCAAACTGCATGGCCTCTCAGTGCTTCAGACAAATTTCTAAGATTATTGTCATTATGACTGCCTATTCGCTTTGATAAAGGAGTCTTCTCCACCAGAAGTGTCAAGTTCATGACTCTCTGGCAGTAAATTACAACAAAAATCCTGAAATCAGATTGAACCAGATTAAAATGTAAATGGGATATGTTTAACAAAATGAATAAAAAGACAATACAGCATATATGATGCTAATTTATGGCATTCTGAGTCACAGTGCTGCTGACAGGGATTCCTTTCTTTTTGAGTTTGCCACCATTATCCTACAGCAATCAAACCAAAGATCTGAAGATAGAGTTTTTTTAAGTTATAAGCCTCCCAATTTGCTAGTCAAAAATTAGTTTTCTTCCATAATTTACTCATACAAATGAAGCAAGTTGGTAACACAAAGGTGTTAGCAACAATAGCATTTTACAACTCTTCAGCTTATCATGCCATATTTGCTCACATATCACAAAAGAGTATAGTTAAAACTGACCCAAGGGGGAAACCATATCATTAACCCTTTATGTTTCAAATATGGCAAGATTCTAAATGCTGGGGATACAAAAAGAGGCAAAGGACAGTTGCTGTCCCCAAGAACTCAAAATCTAATTAGAGAGATAACAACTGAAGAATCTTGGCTCCTGGGATATGAAGGAGCAGTTGCTTATGTAAAATTCCTTTTAAGAGTGATACTTTTCTTCTTTGTTAATGAAGATAAGGAGATTTTTCTGAAATTTTGAGGACATTGAATAGAGGCAACAATAAAATCTTATTGATTGTAATTAGCATATATGTTATATATATATATATATATATATATATATATATATCATGGCACATTATCTCATTTGACCTTCACAGCCACTCTGAAATGCACATTCTGCAAATACATTTTATTCTTAATTTACATATGATAAAGCATGTGTAAATTTCACACAATTAAATGGCATGCTTTAGTGGAAAGGGTCTGGATTTGGAGTAAAAGAGATCTGGTTCAAATCTGCTTTAACCATCTACTAGTTATGGGACAGTGGCTAAATCACTTACTTCCCTGAGTTTGTTTTCTCACCTGAAAATAAGGATAAAGATTATTTATAGTATCTACCACATACATCGTTGTGAAGACTCAGTTACACAAGTAGAGTCTGAGCCTTCAGTCCCTGCCTGCCTTTTCTGCTTTATGTTTCTGTTCTGATAAAAGGAGAATAAATAGCTACTCAGAGATGGAAAAATCTAATCTTGGTGGCAACCTTATTCAGGATTATGCATGTGTGTGTGTGTGTGTGTGTGTGTGTGTGTGTGTGTGTGTGTGTGTGTGTGCAAGAACAAGCAGGCCAGTATGGTAGATTAGAGTGTAGGTGAGCAATGTGTAAGAAGATTGGAAAGGTGAGAAAGAAACAAGTTGTAATGAGATTTAAATGTCAAAGGAGTTTATATGGGATAACAGAGGTATTAAGTTGACCCTAGAGTTTATTAAATGGAGATTGGGGAAGAAAGGAAGAGAAAGTGTTGGTGACATAATTAGACATGATTTAGGAAAATCATTATGTTGACCATGTGGAGGCTAGATTGGAATTGGGAGAGGCTTGAGGTTTAAGCTAGAAGTGATAAGGACCTGAATAAAATCTTTAGCTCTGTGAATAGCAAAGATTAAAAAAAAACCTATGAGTGAAGTTGTGGAGATAGAAACAATGAAATTTGCCAACTGATCGGATATGTGAGGTGAGGAAAAGTGAGGAATTAAGGATGACCCAGGCTGAGAATCTGGTTGATTAGAGAACAGGTGGTTGCCTCCACAAGTACAGCTAGGTGGAAAGAGCACCAGCCTTGAAGTCAGAAGGATGGCAGTTCAAATCCAGTCATACATTTGACACTTACTAGTTGTATGATCTTGGGCAAGTCACTTAACTCTGATTGCCTCACATTCAGGACCAATTTCCATTTGTCTATCTGGCCACTGGACCCAGGTGACCCTGGAGAGAAGGTGAAGCCTGGTGACTTAGCATAGCACTCCTTCAATCAAATCCAATTCAAGTGCTTGTCATGGCATCACCTTCCTGATGTCATGGTCTCCTTTGAAAATAGGACAAACATTATTATTATCCACCACAATAATAATGAGGCTCTGAAGAAGAGTGTATTTGGGGGAAAAGATAAGTTAAATAGTTTCAAAATGTTGTCTGAGTCTAAGAGAATTTAAAAATTTTACCCACCACTCCAAAGTTAATGAGTGTCAGAGGTTATACTTGAACCAAGACCCTCCTAAATCAATAACTTTATTAATATTAAGTTGTGCCAAAGTGCCAACTCTTAAATTTAGGTGATCTTACCCAAATCATTTGTCCCCTTTCCATCTATAAAATGGCAATATATTTGCACTAATGTCTCAGGACTATTAGGTATTAAGGAAAGAGTTTTGTGAAGATTATAAACAGCCATACAGTCCTGGGTTATTTCTGAGTTGTTAAGTCCACTTTATGAGATATTTATTAAGTGCAGAACTAGGCTCTGTGGGATATACAAAAGTTAGATAAGGTATCCTCTGTGCCTTCATAGAGTCTGTTTTGCAAGTCTAATTCAATAAAAACTCTGCCTCAGCAATATTTCTGCACATGGCTAGTATCCTCTGCATATTAAAAGCAACCTCCCCACTGTGGATTTCTCTGGATGAAACTCTACATAGATATCTAATCAGAAGAATGCAGGAGTAATGCCAGATTGTAGCTGGCTATGGTCCTGGAATTACTACAACAATGAGAATGACTGAGTATGGCAGGACAATAGCTTCCAGTTAATGGGGTGGTAATATGGTGAAGTGCTTTGTCAACATTCCAGAAGCTTACAGAGCTATTAGTTTTGGAATCCCTATGGTGATAGGGCAAGGGGTCAGTCATACTGTATCAGCCCTTCTTAGGAACACTCATTCTATCTAATTTTATTAAGCATGCCGATTTCCTGCCTGGCTGAGTTCTTGCAAAGTGATTCTCACCTTTATCAAGTAGCTCCAAATATCTCCAAGCACTTATATGCATTGCTCCACTGATTTTTTTAAATAATGTTTCTTTAAGATTCAAATGATGAGCAACTTCCCCAGCAGCAACACAGTACCTGCAAGGTCACATGAACTGTCTATTCTGTTCCTATTTGTTGAGAAATAGGACAGATAACAATTTATCTTATTCTGAATATCCTCTAAAATTAGGTTTTTGACAGCAAACAATCATTCATTCCCTCAATAATAATTTATTTATTTATGTTTCTTAATTGATACTTTATTTTATGTTTCCAAATACATATTACAAAAATTTTTCAACACTCACCCACTTCCATATTTATAATTTACACATTCCCCATTGGGGAAAGGTGGTGGGAAGGGAGGGTGGTAAAAGAATGTGTAAATTTTTTCCTCTGAATGTGAATGGCATAATAGGTCACACAGTGTTCCTAGATCTCTGAACTGCTGAAGGGAACTGCAGCCATCATGGTTGATCAACTCACAATGTTGTTGTTAATACATACAATGTTCACTTGGTTCTGCTCCCATGTTTATGTCTTTCCAGGCTTCTCTAAAGTCCAACCATTCATGGTTTCTTATAAAACAGTAGTGCTCTACAATATTCATACACTAGAACTTGTTCAGTCATTTCCCAATTGCTGGGCATCCCATCAATTTCCAACACTACAAAAAAGAGCTGCTATAAATAAATATCATTTATAGAGGTCTATCAAGAGTAGGGAATTGGCATTTCTGTTGCTGTTTAGTCAATTTTCAGTCATATTTGACACTTCAAGACCCCTTTGGAGGTTCTCTTGGCAAAGGTGCTGGAGTGGTTTGCCATTTCCTTCTCAAGCTCTTTTTTATAGATGAAGAAACAGAAGGAAACAGGGCTAAGTGACTTGCTCAAGATCAAACAGTTAATAAGTGTCTGGAGTAAGATTTGACTTCAGGAAGATGAATCTTCCTGACTCCAATCCTGGCACTCTATCCACTTCTCTACCTAGCTGCCCTTGATATTGATAAGTAAATATAAAGAACAAACCTGTAACAAAAAATAGTACAAGAAGAATGTTATGGCATTGGGGATTTTAATCTATTTTACATATCATCCAGTCATGCCCTAAGCCCCCAGAAAGGCTTTTAATCTGGGCTTATAGAGACCCTATTTCCCTGGGAGCAATATTCCGTCAAATAAAACAAGACCGACTTTTCTTATTTGTCTTACTCATTATGATTCCACCTTGGAATAGAACACCATCAAAACTCTCTTAAAATAAAAATAGTAGCTTGAAAATTACTTCTATCCTCTTCATAAAGGTACTTAATGTAAAAATAAATACCAGTTTAAAAAAAGTATAATGCAGTCAGTCAGCAAGCAAGTGCTCAACTCTGTCCTAAACACTTGTACAAAGAAAGGAAAAAAATACCCTTCTCAGAAGGAATTCACAGCTGAACTTTATTGCAACATGTTGATAAATAGGTACATATGAGATATATACAGATGACAGTTAATCTCAGATGGGAAGGAAATAGAGAGAGAGAGAGAGAGAGAGAGAGAGAGAGAGAGAGAGAGAGAGAGAGAGAGAGAGGGAGGGGAGGGAGGGAGGGAGGGAGGGAGGGAGGGAGGGAGGAAGGAAGGAAGGAAGGAAGGAAGGAAGGAAGGAAGGAAGGAAGGAAGGAAGGAAGGAAGGAAGGAAGGAAGGAAGGAAGGAAGGAAAGAAACAAGAAAAATTAGAAACAGAGAAAGAACTTTGGACATGGTGAGCATCAAATTGTAACACAGAAATGTATTAATTATATCTTTAATGAAAGTAAACCATTGGTTATCATATGGGAGTCTTTTACAAGTGCTATCTAACTTTTCACTTGTTAGAACAAAGAACAAAACAACTACAAAATTAAATATAAAAAAATGCAATGAAATAATACAGCTCCAATCTGATCAAGCTAAACAAGCTGTTCATGTGAAAAAATGAGAAATGATTAAAGGATAGATGTTGACAGGCAGGCTATCATCAATTCCTGAGTACAAGTTTATTTGATATAAATTAATTGCCTTGGTGAGGAGATCAAAAATGTCTAAAGACCACCCAACCACACTTGATTTTGCCAAATACAGTGACATAGCAATCAAGGGACTAACAGTGATTTAGTATATAACCTTGTTTCCTCCACAATATATAGTGTCTTTTACACAATAGAATCTTTATAAGTATTTGATGAATTACACTGAACTGATTTATTAATCAGAAGTTACTGTCATTTACTCAGGTAATCTTTTGGAAAAAGTCAAATGGGTTAAAAAAGGAGATTTTTTCAGTAATCCCCTTGACATTGATTGTTATTTGGAATATCCTTAGAAGAATACATGAATAAAAGCAGGTGGCCTGTGAAATCTGAGAAACACATTTCCTTCCCCAAAGTTATCTCCTCAGCACTTTCACTACATGGGTAGTTTGTCATCTGTAAAATGATGGAGTGGTATTAAATGATCTCTAAGATCTCTTACAGTTCTAAGTCCATGATCTTATGATCCCCAAATCTATTTTAAGGAAACTAGAAAGCACCATACAAGGATCTGTGGACATATGAAAGGAGTATGACCTTGGAAGACTTAAAAAAAACTGGTGATGCCTACAATCAGTGTATAAAGCCATGTTTGACACATATCAACTTCTGTTTGTAGCTGGATTGACCATATGCTATGTTCATTCACTCTTCAGGAGTCACCAGTACCCTTTAAAAGTATTAACATGTCAGCGAAAATCTACCTTCTTGTAAAGAAATCTAATCTGAGGGAGCAAGGTTGCTGACACTCATAAAAATAACAGCCTGGGTTTATGGTTTCTCAGGGACACACACTATGAAGAAAGGATCATAGAGCCCAAAATAGGAACAAAGCAATATTTAGAATCTTGGGATCTCAGAATTATAAGGGATCTAAAAAATCTTTTAGTTATTCCTCCTTTCAAAAATTTTTAAAAAAGAAACTGAAAGAAAGCAAATGCCTTGCCCCAAGGTCACACAGAATGTTAGTGGTAGGGCCAAGAATGGGACCCAGGCTTTTAGACTCCCAGTTTTAAATTTTCCATCATAGATCATGATCCCCCAAATCTGCCCATGGAGATCAGGTTAAGACCCTGACTAGAAGCTTTCTGCAGGGTGACAAAGAAAGCAACATTCTGTAGTTTTGGCCCCAAGGTCTTAGCTGCAGTTAATTAGTACCATGGTGAGAGTGCTGCAGTCAGGAATCCTGAATTCAAATTCAACCTCAGACACTGTAAATTTGAGTAAATTATTTAACCCATATATATGTATCCATCTTTTCAATTATCAGATGAGGATAATAATAGTATCTATCCCTATGCTTGTTATGAGAATTAAATGAAATTATATTTGTAAAACAATTAACTGTGTCTTGTATATAGTATGAACTTAATATATACTTTCCTTTCATCTTTTCTTCCTTCCTTCTCTCTTTTCTCCCTCTTTTTTTATTTACTTCAATGCTGCCTCTCCAATTCAGGTTCAACACCTCTGAAATATGTGTGCTAAAAGTAGTTAATTTTTGTAAAAAGTTATTTTGAATTTAAACATCAAAATAAGAGAACATTTCTGTGCATACAGAAGAGTATAAAAATATTCTATATGATGCTGTAAATTTCTATTTCATACCACTTTTTTTTAAAAGAGTATATAATAAATGATCCATACTACTTTCAAAATTGTCCTGGTTGTCTGTGCTTCCTTCTGAACATTAGTAAAAACTGCCAGATCTTATATTATCCTGACTGTAGTTCTCTCTTATGACATTAAAATCTGTTTCAATGGTCCTCTTTTTAAAATTTCTATTGTTAACCTAATGTAACTTTCTCCTACCTCCAATTTCCTTTTCCTTCAAATAAAAGCAAAAAGAAAGAAAGAAAAGAATGGAGGGAGGGAGGGAGGAAGGAGTTTTGTAACAAAT
Source organism: Macrotis lagotis (assembly GCF_037893015.1). NCBI lineage: Eukaryota > Metazoa > Chordata > Mammalia > Peramelemorphia > Peramelidae > Macrotis > Macrotis lagotis. The sequence continues at coordinate 230,958,409 of NC_133659.1, read as the reverse complement.
AGACATAGTCAAGCAAAACGAATCTACTCAGTGACCATATTCAAAAATGTATATTTTCTGTACTTTAAATCCATCATTTCTTTTGAATATAACAATATTTTATCATAGTTCTTCTGGAGTCTGGTTGATCATTGCCTTGACCAAAGTATTTATGAATTTCAAGATTGTTTTGCTTTATGTTGTTATCCTTATATAAAAATGTTCTCCTGGTTCTGAAACTGTCTCATTTGTTAATTTTTATGAAGCAACAATGATTTTTATATGTATATGGCACAATTTGTTCAAGCATTTCTCAATTATATGAGTCAATTAAAAGGGTCCCCTTAGATTCTCTTTCTTTGTTTTTATTTATTTCTTTGTTATTATTTCTCTGTTTTTATTTATTTCTTTGTTATATTTTATTTGTTTTATTTATGACTGTTCCCTCTTAATATATTCTCTCTCCTTTCTTTCTCCACTGTTGGTTGTTTTTCAGTTGGATGTGATGGATTTCAGACTAAACTCTCTGTGTGTGTGTGTGTGTGTGTGTGTGTGTGTGTGTGTGTGTGTGCATGTAATGTTGTTAGTCCTCCTTTTTCTTTTTTTTTTAATCTTATTCAAGGCAAAGGGGTTAAGTGACTTGCCCAAGATCTCACAGCTGAATTTGAGGCTGAATTTGAACTCAGGTCCTTCCTGACTCCAGGTTCTGTGTTCTATCTACTGCACCACCTAGGTGCTCCCTTAACCTTCCTTTTTCCATTTCATGAGTGAAGCTTGTCTGATGAACACTCCCCTTCTTCCTTGTTTATAAACTATCCTTTTATAACTTGATTTTGAAAAATAGCAAACCTCCAGACATTCTTTCTTTCTTTCTACACTAATGTATTCCTTTTATCATCTCTTTCCCCACTTCAACCCTCAGATAAGAATCATTCCAGTGCCAGGATTCTTTTTTTCCCCATGTAACTACTTGAATTTCCTCAAAAGATATCAAAGGTCTAATACCTATATGATTAGATGTAGTTAGCACTATATCATCACATAACCTCTTCCAATTGCTCAAATAAATTTATCTTTCTGACTTTCTCCTGACTCTTGTGTTTATACTTCAAGATTCCTATTCAACTTTGGTCTTTTCATCTTAAAAACTTGAAGGTCCTTTAATTCAATAGTCCTTTTGGTTTTTGCTCTCAAGTTTACACTCAATTTTTCTAGGTAAGGTATTCTTGGTTGTAATCCTCTATATTTTGCTTCTTGGAATATTGGATATTTGAATATTTGAAATATTCAATATTTGAATATTTGGATATTTGAAATATTCAATATCCAATATTCAAAATATTGGATACTAGAATATTTGAAAATCTCTTCTCATTGATAGAAGCTGCTATTATGCTGACTGTAGTTTCTTGATACTTAAACTGCTCCTTTCTCAATACTTGCAATATTTTTTTTCATTGATAAGGGAGCCCTAGATTTTGCTTTTAACATTCCTGGGACTTTTTTTCTTTTGGAATTATTTTCAGGAAGTGAATAGTGAATTCTTTCCTTTTAATTTGTCCTTTAATTCAAATAGATATGAACTGTTTTCATTTATTATTTTTTAATCTTTTGCAAGAATTTTTTCTAAAAAAATCAAATTTTTCAGGGAATCCAGTGATTCTTAAATTATCTCTTGGACTATTTTCCAAGTCAGTCATTTTTTTATATGTGATATCTTTTTTTTCCAATCTTTTGATTTTGCTCTAATAAATCTTGTCATTTCAAAGAATCATTTCATTTTAATTTCTTTCTTTACTTTTTTCTAAGTATTCATTTGAAAGCCCTTGTTTAATATATCTTCTCTTTTGAATCTTGTCTTGTTGTAATATTGTGAGTGGTCTGGCACACGCTCAGACTCTATTATCTTGCTCAATTGATGAAACTTCACATGCAAGACAATGGAAATATGGCTCCAAGATAATGAGTGAAGCAAATCTTGATCTAGAACACTTGCTGAGTATTCATGGACCTTCTATAATTGATTCATCCTAATCATATAATTAGGAGGAAACATTTAAAAAAATTGACAGCAGGGGTGGCTAGGTGGCACAATGGATAGAGCACCCACCCTGGAGTCAGGAGTACCTGAGTTCAAATCCAGCCTCACACACTTAATAATTACCTAGCTGTGTGACCTTGGACAAGCCACTTAAACCTTGCAAAAAAAAAAAAAACAACAACAACTAAAAAATTGACAGCAGGAGGGGAAGATTCAATGGAATTGTTGGGAAAGTAATATAGCCTGCCTGGCTCTGAGAGAAGGGATTCAAAGCATACTCTCTAATTCCTTCCTTTTAAAGATCTCTAGATTTGCAATGGAGTTAAATATTACTTTCTTTGAGCTGGATGTGGAGTTCTTGTTATTTGTTTAGCAATTTCTGAATTTCTTCATCATTTTTAATCATAAACTTGATTTGATCCAGATGAGCAAATGTGGTGCTTCTGTACATTGAGTCTCTGAGTCTCTGAAAGCTACCCATCCTTTGATCCAAGCTGTTGATACTAACAGTTGTGATGGCTTGTAGAAGATTGTGGCAAAATTCAGTTTCCTAGAGTTCAACAATATTGTACAGTAATTTCATGATGACTTGCTTGCATGAATTCTGGATAAGGGACAATGTTTTCCCATTTTCTCCTTCACCATAGTGTGAAGTAGGATTGTATGCTTGCTCCCATACATGATGTTTTCTGTGATGTTGTCAGACATCTTCAACGAAGATGAAGACTATCACCAACTACTGCCTGAAGGTAAAGTAACTTTAAAAGGCTATCAGCCAAGATCAAAGTGGAAGAAGAATTGGTTTGTGACTTTTTGTTCACAAATGATTGTACATTCAATGCAGCCTCTGAGGCTAAGATGTAACAGAGTATGGATCGATTTTCTGCCACTTGTGCTCATTTTAGCCTGACAAAAAATACCAAGAACACAGAGGTTCTCCCCTAGCCAACACTGTACCCACCATCCCTATGTGGAGCCATTGGTTACAGCAAATGGATAAATTTTTAATGCTGTGCTCTCAAATGCACATAGTTAAAAAAACAACTATGCTTTCAGATCCTTGATATCTTTTTAGGCAATTGAAGTAATTAAATGGGAAAAAAGATACTGGCACTGGAATGATTCTTGTCTGAGGGCTGAAGGGGGGGAAAAGATGGTAAAAGAAATACATTAGTGTAGAAAGAAATATTGTCTGGAGGTTTGTATTTTTCAAAATCAAGTTATATGTATATATGTTCACTGTATCTCTATCCAACATCATGATATCACTGGTTCTCTCCAAATACAAAGATGAACAAGATTTGCATTAATTTTTTGTCCTGCTTGATATTTTCTTTGATTTACTTATATTTCTAACTTTAGTTCTTGAATTGGGACTTTGCACCAAGTAAGTTGGTAGTGACAGACTTGGTGTGGTTGTGACCTGGATTTTTACACTGACTTCTACCTTTTGGGGGTGGATGTGTTGATCTTTAAGGTTTAGAATACTGGATCTTCATGTCTACTTATGATATTTCTGACAAAATGCTAGAGACTTCCCTGGGTCTGAATATATATGTCTGAGAATGGTGGCACCAATACTATGCTGATGGTTGATCACTTTCTATTATCAATCCCTGGGATTTCCATGGTCCCCATTTGGGGACTTTCTGTTAAACTTGGTGACTTCTCAGGGGCTTTTTCTACTCTTTTTCTACTCTTGCTATCTCCAAACACAGAACTTTGTAAATCTGTTTCTGGCTATCTCTGTTCATGCTACTACCTTGCACTGATAAGGCTCCCCTTCCTATTATCCTTGGTCTGCTGGATGAACTCTTGTGCAGATTTGGGGTAGAAGAAATCTTACTATAACTTATAATTGACCTTACTATAGTTTATGATTGGCATCACACCCATGTTTGGGGTTTTTTTGTTTTCTGTTTTTAATCTTTACTTGATCTGGTACAAATTTTAGTTTTTATGTGGGAACTTGGCTGTATGTAAACTGATTAGACAAACATCTTGACCAGTTATCCACCTAGTTATTTCTTCCAGAAGCATGAAATTATGATCTTCTAGGGTCAAAAAAGGTGATAGAGATCCTTGAGTCTAATCCCTTACTTTTCTGATGATGAAACTGATGCCTAGAGTGATGAAATGGCTTTTTAAGGTTATCCAGCTAGACAGTGGCAAAACCTGACCATTTCTAAATGATATAGTTTCCTGAAAAAGATCATTAATTGCCATTTATGCATCTAATGGTGTGCAGGATAGTAAGTACATACATGCAGAAGTAGAGTACACATATGTAGAGATTAAAGTAAGGATATTTAATATTTCATATATTGAGATTCTAGATGTGTATTCTAGTAATTCTAGTAATTCAAACAGAAAGAGGAACCTTTATCCCATACAATAAGAGGGTTTCTGCAAGCTGTATGGCTTTGTTTTAAAATATAGTATTATCTACATTTTATTGTTATATAATTTATTTTTTAAAAATGTTTCCCAATTATATTTTAATATGGTTCAGGTCATACTTGGGAGTGCTATGTGTCACAGGAATACTGTTTGTCATGTGTCTGATACCTCTCTGTCCTAGTACAGCTTCCTAAGTTAATATCAATAGTATTTTCAATGTATACATGTATATTGTGGCACTTTCTAAAAATATATGATGTGAATATATATAATATATTCATATTCTATTTTAAAACCATATCTATTTTATTTATAGTCCTTCACACATTAATCACATAAAATCCACATTTTTCCGGAAATCATAGCATTTAAAGAAATCAAACTTTGTCACTGACTTTACTACTGAGCTAGGAAAGGTCATTTGAGCTTCAGTTTCATCATCAGAAAAGTAAGGAGTTAAACTCAGGATTTGTCTGGATCTTTTTGGCCCCAAAACAATTATGTCTCTATGCTTCTATAAGAAAAAATTAGGTAGACATCTGGCCAAAATGGTTACCTAAATAAACAGCTTATATATGCCTACATATTCATATATATATATAGTAAATGCATATCTATGGATATGTAGATATCCATCTATAATAAGTGCATTAAACTCTCATGTTTTTAATATCTAAACATATGATGCATACATTTATAAAATATCAGATACACTCATAAATATGTTACTGTATATTATTATGCTTTGAGTTTAGTGTAATGGATAGAGAGGTGTCCTTTTTGTCAGGAAGACCTGGTCTCAAGTCCTGCTTGAAATATACTACTTGTGTGACCCTGAAAAAAATCACTTAATCTCTTAGTGTCACAGAAAATTTTCTAGGACCAAAAATTATAGCAGAATTGACCATCTACATTGGTGAACTGAGCTTACATATTGGTAATTCGCCATGCTGATGAAATCACATGTTTCAATCTCCTTAAATGCTCTTTCTGCCTGTCTGTCAGTCTCTCTCTCTCTCTCTCTCATTTCTTGGTTTACTATACAAAATTGCTCATTTTTAAACATAAAGCAGCAATGAGAACAACATAGATTCAATCACCCATGAAGAATTATTTAGTTCTCCTCTCAAGTTATCTTAAGTACAAAAAATAAGGATGTAAAGTGTCAATATTGTGGGATTGACACTCTCTAGATGTCAATCCAGAGATATGTGATCTCAGGTTTCTAATTCTGGAAAGATCAAAGTCATAGAAATTTAGGAACTTTTGAACCAGCTGCCAGAAACAGTTATAAAGTTCAATGTGCCAGAGAGTGAACATGTCATTAAAATATCCAATATCCCAGAAAAGTTTGTGATGATGGATATATGTATATGTCTATAAATATATCTCTATATTTCTAACATTTTTCTTGCAACAAAACTTTAAAGTTCTGAAAAAGATGGGAAGGAAAAACTTATCAGTTATGGTTTCCTTTTTCATCACAGATAAATTTAAGCAAGTCTGGGGTGAAACATATAAATATGAAAAACAAACTGGTATATGAGGGAATCAGACTGTGGACAGTTTTCTTCTTAAAGAGGTTTGGGCTCATGAGTCTGCAGAGTCTAAGTTCTTCTAAGTGTTGATAGATACTCCAATTAAATTTTAGGAGCTGGAAACAATAAACATGAGGATTAATTTTGAAAGATGGCATGAAGTTTATTGTTTTCAATGTATGAAAATGTGGAGTTCTGTTTATAGCAAATGCTAGGGTCTAAATGATTTTGGTTTTAAAATATCCATTTTTTGGTTATTGAAAAATATTTTCTCTTTTTCTTCTCTAAATTTATTTCTTTAAACTCCCTGAAAGAGAACAAACAGTCCCTTATACAGCAATGGTTTGTCCCAACAGATTTATGGCATTTGTAAATATATCTATATCTATATCTATATCTATATCTATATCTATATCTATATCTATATCTATATCTATATCTATATCTATATCTATATCTATATCTATATCTATATCTATATCTATATCATCTATATCTATATCATCTATATCTATATCTATCTATCTATCTATCTATCTATCTATCTATCTATCTATATTGGTTTTTTGCAAGGCAGTGGGGTTGAGTGACTTGCCCAAGGTCACACAGCTAAGTAATTATTAAGTGTCTGAGGGTGGATTTGAACCCAGATTCTCCTGACTCCAGGGCTGGTGCTGATGAAAACATTTTAATTACATTTCAATTACAACTAGCATTTATAATTACATTTACAAATAACATTTATTAAGTGCAAAGCACTGTGTTAAGTATTGAGGATACAAAGACAGAACAAAATACAATAAAAAGCAAAATCAACTCTGAGCTCATGGAGCTTATGGAGGTCCCCTAAGAAGGGGTGGGTTAGTATGGAAATGCAAGCATATTAAGTACATACAAGCAAACATTTAAGTCCATACTAAGTACATAAAAATAATTTCAGGAGAGATCATGAACTCCTGATTATGGTCAAGTAACAATCAATCAATCAATCAACACTTATTAGTACCTACTATGTGCTCAGAAATGGGGTAAGCACTAAAGGAAATACTACCTGATCTTTGCAGTGCAGTGGAGCAGTAGCATGCTGACATGGGGACAAAGGCATACAAAGGTTTACAAAGACACAGAGGTAGAAAATGTATGAAGGGGAATAAAAATAAGACAGGAAATATATGTTTAATTTTGTGGAATGTCCAAATTTACTTAGCAAAAGAGATTTTGCCAAAAACAATTAAGCAAAATATATAAAGTAGCTGGATATCTGATTCATGGAGGCCTCAGTTCCTAAAATATTATATGGAATATTCAGAAGAGTCATTTAAAATTAGACATTCAGATATGCTGTTACTCTGGGGTTTCCTCTTACTTATGAGAAGTTACATCTTGCTCTCTCAGTCTTTGACTCTGAGCCATCTTCCCTAAAGAAAGGGACTCTAAAATATTCATCAATTTAGAAATTCCTAGTGAAAAAGTCTCCAAACTAGTTTTGAGGCAATAATAGTTATGATTAGGGGAATGTTTTAGAAAATAATGAGTAACACTTTGAAAAAAGAATAAATTACAAAATGACAGAATATTAGCATTGTATGGGACTCATCTAGTCTTAAGTAAAATATTTATCTCAGAAGGAGAATTAGTCAGGGACAGTTGAAGGTCACAATGTAACAAATATGTCCCTGGCTTGCAGTTATGAGCTCCAGATTAAGGTTGTTTATGTTTCTTCCCAAATCCTGACCTTTATCACACACCTCTTAGAGTGACATTACTCTTCATGTGTCTGTGGCCAGACCATGCTTGCTTCGGGCAAATGGGTTATGAAGAACCCAAGAGAAATAAGAAAATGCCTTCTTCTATTGTTAGAAGATATATTTCATTCCTTGATCTGATTTCTTCCTATATCTCTGCCATATGATTGTAGATCAGACTAGTGGGACAAGAAATACAGCGGTAAAATAAGGTAGCAACCAACTATTCTTATGCCCTTGTAGTTTAATGAAAAAGAGAATACAATATTGTTTCATTTAAGGTTATTGCCTGCTAACATGATAAGCATTTATATAAAAAGCAGCATGGTACTTATTATACAACTGAAGTAATGTATATAATATAAACATTAAAGTATATGTAAATTATAGCTATAGTTATTACTACATGCTGTTACTGGATCATTCTGAGTGCTAAAAATTCAAAAATTAAGACAATGTCCAAATTGTTTGCTTTAAGGATTCACTCTGAATTAGTATATGACAGAAAGTTGATCCCTTTAGCTCTCAAACTTATAACCAAGTTATTAGAATAGTCTTTAACCATAAGACGGAAAACCAAACTTTTGCCATATCCCTGACACTAGTGAAGCCAATAGCTGGATAGGGACCAGAGAAATATTTTAAGACTATGATTATACATATTGGTAGAATATTCTGCAAAAAGAAGTTTCAGTTTTCTTCCTTCATCCCCTTACTAGACTTTTGATTTCCTTCCATATCTGAAATTAAAAATAACAGAACTGCAACCAGTATGAGGAAAATAGGACTTTCCCCCCCTATTAACATCCATGTAGGGGTGGAGAAAATGTTTCTTCCATCAGAGGAGATACTTCTTTCTCCACAGTGATAGATATCTCTGCACTTTGCCTTGAAGTCCTCTATCATCATTAAGACAAAACTACTTCTGGATCACCACCCCCAAGGAAACACCCTTTTTGCAGAGCTTGACTCCACCTCCTAATCCCAGGAAGGTTTAATTACCCTCTCTTCAAGCACAACTGACCCTGCAATCAGACTACCCTGTGCCTCAGCAACTTTTTTCCCTTACCTGTTTTTACCCCATGTTCATATCTTGTTCATTGAAGCTTTGAAGAGTACCTTTAATTTCCTTCTCTTCTTTCTTATTTCAAAATTAATTTCATAGTTTTTCTGGTTCCAGCCTTTAAACTTTCACTTTTCACCCTCTATGTGCTACAAAATCATCACCTGTGATTTAACTCATTCCATATAAGTAATACCCTATTGCAACTGTCTTTTAGTCTCTATTATTGCAAGACTGTTGCTTTAACTTCTCTCTATTTTTAATTACTTTCCATTCACCAGTCAGCCCTATTACTTTTCCATTAGCAGAGGCACAATCCTTACCATTCTACATGATATTGATAATAAACTCCAACTTTCTCTTCATCTCTAAGGCAACAGAAACTTTGCTGTTTTTTTCTTTTATATCACCAACACCTTATATAGAAACTTGATTAAGAAACCTTAATGGCCATGCATATCAACCCCCTCATTTTGCAGAGGAGGAATCTGAGGAACAGTGAGGTTGTCTTTTGTTCAAGGTAACATCAATACTTCTTTTTGTCTAATTTTGAGTTTCTCTCCCTCTACAAATTTAAACCCTTTTCTTCTAGGTCTGCCTCTAGAGCTTTCTTATGACACTGTCACCTCCCATATATCAATCTGACTCTTGCTTAAACTATTCAGTTTTCGGAGCAATATTCATGACAGGTCTATTTCTGAAAGCTACTTAGCTATTTGGCTTCAGTATGTTACCATCATACTTTTCTGCCTGAAAATGAAGTGAACAGAACCAAGAGAATGTTGTACATAGTAACAGTAATATTGTATGTGTATGATTAAGAATTGTGAATAGCTTAACTAAACTCAGCAATACAATGGTCCAAAGCAATACCAAAGGATGAAGCATGCTATCCATCTCCAAAAAAATAACTGATAATCTGATTATAGACTGAAGCATGATATTTTTATTCTTTCGTTCCTTCCTTTTAATGTTTTTTCATTCTTTTTTAACTACAGTCTTCTTATACAAAATAACTAATATGGAAATGTTTTACATGATTGTAAATGTGTAAACTTTATCTGATTGCTTACCATCTCAGGGAGGGAAGAGAGGGAAGAGAAATAGGTTTTGGAATTCAAAACTCTAAACATTGATTTAACATGTATTTTGGAAAAGTAAAATATTGATTTTTAACTTCTCTGCCTGTTCTTTTGAGACTATGATACTGATATTGTTTTTGATTTATTTTTTGTTGACATTCAGCACAGTACAGCCCCCAGAATATGTTATTAGTAGCATTTATCATCGATTAAAATATTTAGATGTAGGTAGACTCTCTAGGATCATTGATTTAAGAATTTAGGAAAGAATCTTAGTGTTATTTAGTCCGAGGCCTTCTCCTTGGCCACTCAAAAAAATCATAGTTTTATAGATTTAGAACCAGGTGAAATTTTAGAAATCATCTGATCTAATCCCCTTTGTATTCCATTGTACCACCATGTACCCTAATATAAGATTTGTGTACATTTATGTATATGCACATGTATACATATAGAGTTTGATATGTATAAATATGTACTTGTGTATGCTTATATATGTAGGTACACATAAATACATCTGTGTATTATTGTAATATATGTGGGAATGTATAAAATAGGGGTGTCCCAGTGAGATTTAACAAAAGTTGAATATCTCTTAAGATAGAGACATTGAAAAGAAATGGGAAATGGTGTGTAACATGAATATCTTAATTGCATTTAAAGAGGTCAATAAGACAATGAATGTTCATCTAATGGAGAGAGAGTAGATCACCTTTTTGCACACTTAGCTACTTAAGACTGTCAAAAGAGTAGGGGCAATGAAAAGGAATGAGTTGAAATTCACACTCAAGAAACATGGAATGATTTAATAAGGGAAAAGACTTTTGAACCATGAAGAATCATGACAGGAGATGAGAAATAACCTCAGAGCCTCAACTCTGAGAGACTCAAAGGAAAGAAACTTCTGCCAAGCCCAAACTAAGGGGATTTTTAAACCTTAGCTGAAAGAGTTTGGTACCACTCAGTTCAAACAGTGGATGGTTGTGGGAAAAGACTGAGGCTGCCCATCAAAGAGCAAGCTTGGGAAACCAAAAGGTTAATCTATTCAGTAGAGATGCTGAATCTTAAGAAAAATCCATTGACCAAGAAACTTGCCTAGCCTAACCTGGCAACCCAGAAACAGAATAACAGGCCTATCAGATTCTTTCTGACAGAAGCTGCCTGGGCAAAGGCAGCAGTAGTGACACTGAGCCTGGTAAGGAACCACTGAGTTTTCAAACTTGTTCAGTCTAGCAGCAGCTGAGTCTAGTAAAGAGCCTGAAGTCAAAATATCAACTTGACAAAAACTTTGTGAAAATCCAGGAGGGAAAAAGGACATTGAGGTCCTATATGACCAGAAATGTGTTGCGGTGGCCACATGTTTCTCCTACATGTATATATTACTATTAATAATCTTTAAGTTCATGCCCACAATTCTTCCTTCCTGGATAATTAGCACATTTGTGAGAGGGTGCCACAATGGTATTATTAAAATTATTTATAATTATGGCTCTTGCTATGCCATTTGAGTAATGTGTTTGCTAAGGAACTGAGTCACTAGGTTAATTTAGAGGAAATATATTAATGCAGGCTCATGAGACAACATTTAAGGTGATAACCATCCATAAAGGCTACTCATAGTACCCTGATAATAATGATTGAGAGTCATTCTTCTAGGGACCCAACCTACCAGTGAAAGTGCGGGTTGTGATCTGTAAGGGCTATGTTACATAAGTAATATCAAATGCTTTTCTGGATTAATTATCATTATCCAGAGCACTGTACAGATTCAGTAAAATGGCACCTTATTTGTGATTTGTATTCATTCTATGTATATAAATATATACACATACACACATACCTTCTTCACTGTGTAAGTGTGTAAACTCTTTGATATAAAAGACTATAGGGCAGCTAGGTGGCGCAGTGGATAGAGAACCGGCCCTGGAGTCGGGAGTACCTGAGTTCAAATCCATCCTCAGGCACTTAATAATTACCTAGCTGTGTGGCCTTGGGCAAGCCACTTAACCCCATTTGCCTTGCAAAAACCAAAAAAAAAGATATAAAAGATTGCCTAATTTTTAATTTCATATTATTTGGGATAGTACCTGGAAAATAATAGTTGTTTAATTGATTATTTGTTCTACTTTATGTTTAAATTAAGTCACAATATGACCCATAAGAATCAATATGGTCCGGCAATTGAATGACTATTTGTAATGTCTTTGAGACTTGAAGTGCAACAACTTAAAAGTTTACTAAATCTGTCAAATATCAGATAATCTTCCATTTACATTGTTTCTGCAGATGTGTGCTTATTTCCAAAGTGAAAAGACCTCAGCTTAGTCTGAAACAAAATGCTAAGTTACCATCAAACTGTCAATTTCTTAGGTGCCATGTTAACCTACCTCCAAAAACAAAAAGAAAGAAAAGAAGATCATCTGTGGAATTTGGAGTTACTAATAGAGATATAGATATGTAAGAACCATGAATAGATGGCATATTCCTGTTCCCACACTCACATATGTGCAGGTATCATGACCAAAGATAAAAATTTTTGAGGGTTGACAATCAGCCAGTGAATATCTATAAAAAATAAAATGATCTGGTTAATACCATCTTCTAAGGAAAGAACAATTCATAGGATCATAGGTTTTAGAGTTAAAATAAACTTAGTATATCTAGTATAATTTCTGTCTTTCTTTCTTTTTCTTTCTTTCTTTCTTTCTTTCTTTCTTTCTTTCTTTCTTTCTTTCTTTCTTTCTTTCTTTCTTTCATCTGTTTCTGTCTTACTGCCTCTTTCTTTCTGCCTCTATCTTTTCTCTGTCTCTTTCTCTTTTATATGTGAGGCCCAGTTAGAGGCAATTTATCCAAAGTCACATAGCCAGAACCAGAATTCAAACTTTGGTGCTGTTTCTAAATTCAAAGGTTTTTCCTACATGTTAAATTGTAGGCAAAAACTATTATTTTCCTTTGAAGAACTAAATTTTTTTTAAAGAAGGAAGGGAGAGATTTGAATGTATGCAAGATGAGAAGAGACACAATGAGAAAAATTGAGAAGGGAGAAATGAGAGGGGGAAAAGAAGAGTTATAGGAGAAATGGGCAAGATAAGATTTTTTTTTTGCTTTTTGTAAGGCAATGGGGTTAAGAAACTTACCTAAGATCACATAGATAGGGAATTATTAAGTGTTGAGTCTGGATTTGAACTCATTTCCTCCTGACTTCAAGGTGAGTGTTCCATCCAAAAAAAGATAGATCTTTTTTTATAGATTTTCAAAGGCTGAATGTCAACCTTCATAAGTTTTTTACCTTTAGTCATGATACATGTGCATATATGACTATGGGAAGAGAATCACAAGCAAATTCATAAATAATTTGCTCTGAAAAATAAAATCTTACAAGGATCTGACCTAGCCACAAGTGAAAAGAAAGGACAGTCTTGCATTCCAGAAACATTTGATTTTGTTTGGTGAATTTGACAGAATTTTCTCTGTAACAAAGTGTGTTTGTGTGTGTGTGTGTGTGTGTGTGTGTGTGTGTGTGTGTGTGTGTGTGTGTGTGATAATCCCAAATAATAGATGAGCTAATTGAGTCTCAATGTTTCCAAAAGTAACACATTATAGAAACAATGCATTTAGGATCCAGATTTCCAGGCTCTACCCCAAGAACTTATTGATTTTTTTCTAGAGGGATATGGAAAAATTACAAGTGCATTCAACTCTTAGCAAGATAGTTAAAATGATGAAATTCAAGTGATAGAAATACTGAATTAAATAATCTTAAAATTCTGCTTTTTGAAGAATTCAATTTGTTAGGAGATCTTTATTTAAATCGCATAAAAATCTCCTGCCCTACATTTTAACTGATTACCATTTATTGTTACTTCTGGGACTAAGTAGACTCTTTCCCTTTACAGTTAGGGATACTAAGATCCAGAGAGATTATGTGTCACTTTCCTCAAGTCACACACCTTGTAAGTAGCAGAGTTGAAATTCAAACCCATGTCCTCTGGTTCCAAATCTGTATCCTTTCTACCAAACTACCCTGCTGTCTGACAAAAATAAATGTACAGACTAAGGTAAGCCCTTAGGTCTTTTCATTTGTGACTAAACTCAAAAGAAATAAAACTTCAAAAGCAAATTGATCACTTAGATTCCTTTGTCCTTTGATTTCTGAAAGGAATTCATGGAGGGGGAGGGAGCTCAGATCTCTATAAAGTTGTTCTTAAAGGTTTTCTTTAAAAAACTATTGCATGAATGAGAACCTATCCCCCAAATGAGAAAATTCCAGAACAAAGAACACTTCTTCCATGATTATGTGCTAAAGTTGAAGGACCTTTCCACAAACTTGGCCTTGTCCTTTTCCAATAAACTTTTCTGTGGTGAATAAGATAATTTCCCTCAAATTTTTGGAACTAAGGAAAAAGCACACAGTAGTATTAATTAGTGTTAAAATTATAGTTTCTGTCAGCAACCAGATCTTTATGTATAACTATGAAGCAAAGGTGAGAACATGTAAGTCAGATGCAAAAGTGCTATATACAGTAGGTGTTGACAAATATTCAGACTTCTAGAATTACCAAACCAATGGCCAAGCTCCAAATTCTACTCCTATCACACAGAATATGTAAAGCTAGAAAACAATGGATAAAGTCTAAGTTACCAAAATTTTTGAAGGAGCATAGCCAATAAAAGTCTAAATTTCAATAAAAATCCTACATTGATAACCAATAGCAAACATTAAATATTCAAGTTTATGACAATCAATCCTCTCACATCTCTTCCAACTTTGATCAGTGTCCTTTCTGGTCATATTGGCCAGTCTGAGAGGTGTGAGGTGGTACCTTAGAGTATCAGCACCTTTTCTGGATGCAGATATCTTTCTTCATATGTCTTTTGAGGGTTAATTTAAGTATTGATAAGAGTCAACATTTCTTATTCAATCAAAATTGCTCTTAAAACAATATTGCTGCTCTTCTCATGTGGTCTTCATTATTTCTTGCAAGTTTAGTCATGTTTTTCTAAGATCATCAAATTCATATTTTCTTATAGAACATTAGTATTCCTTCACAATCATATACCACAACTTCTTTATCCATCCCCCAATTGACAGGCATCACCACAATTTCTTTCCCATCATAAAAAGAGCAACTATGAATATGCACACAGAGGATCTTTTCCTTTCTCCCTGATCATCTTGAAAAATAGACCAAAGTGGTATTTCTGCGTCAAAGAGGATAGGTAGTTTAAAAACACTTTGGGTATTATCCTAGGTAGTTCTCCAAAATGGTTAGATCAGTTAACATTTCCACCAACAATGAATTGGTGCCACAATTTTTCCATATCTCCTCCAAAATTTATTGCTTTCTCCTTCAGTAATTTTAATTAATCTGACAGGTATAAAATGATACATCAAATTTGTTTTAATTTTTATTTCCCTAAACAATAATGACTTAGAGCATTTTTATGTCTATAAATTGTTTAGATTTAATTATTTAAATTTTAATCTATTTATCTATAGATCTTACAAAATTTCTTATATATTTGATATATGAAACCTGACTTCTGCATATTCTACTTGCAGTTCTAAATATTTAGGAAATTATTAAGTGTTCATGGATAGGTCAAGGCAATATAATAAAAATAAAAATAGTACCTAAAATAATTTAATTGTTCAGTGGTGTACCAATCACTAAATTAACCACCAAGAAAATTCATTTGGACACTTGACTTAACCATAGGGGGACAAAAACAAATTAGAACATCAAAGACGAAAATACTTTTCCAATTTGTGGATAAGGGAAAGAATTACAAAGGAATTAGAGAAAATAAAATAAACAATTTTAAATACATAAAATTTAAAGAGATTTTGCACAAACAAAATCAATCCAGATAAAAGTTAAAAGAACAAAAGACCACTAAAGAATAAAAATCTTTCCTGAGATCTTTGCTTCTAAAAAGATTATTTTCAAAAAAGGTAGAGTACTAAATTCAATTTGTTTTTTTTGATGCAAAAATTTTAACATTTTATTTGTTTTCCAATTATATACAATAGTAATATGTACCCATTATTTTTTGCAAGGTTCTGAATTCTACAATTTTTTCTCTGCCCTCCCTTTCCTTTCTCTCCCCCCCCCCCGCAGAAGGCTGTCTGTTAGTCTCTACATTTTCCCATGCTATTATACATTGATGTAAATTAAATATGTTATAAGAGTAAACATAAGAATAAACATAAACCCCCTCTCCCCCCCCCAGAAGATGAATGAGAAACCTCAAGAGGGGAGAGAGAGAGAGAGAGAGAGAGAGAGAGAGAGAGAGAGAGAGAGAGAGAGAAATTGTATTTCAGTCTGTGTAGAGATTTCAATGGCTCTGTCTCTGGGGTGAGTTGCTTTCTTTATCATAAGTTCACCATAGAAGTTGCTTCAATATTTTTCCCACAGTTGCTATTACTAGTTGTACCTCCACTCTATTTCTCCCCACACTCATTTATTCTATTCTCTCTCTCCTTTCATCCTGGCCCTGTCCAAAAGTGTTTTGAATCTGAGTACCCTCTCCCTCGATCTTCACTCTCTTCTATCACCTATTCCCTCCTTCCTCTCCTCCATTACCCCTCATCCCATCCCTTTCCTCTCATCCTTCTCCAGGGCAAGATAGATTTCTTCACCCTATTAAGTGTGTATGTTATTTCCTCCCTGGGCCATTTCTACTGGTATTGAAGGCTCACTCATTCACCTTTGCCTTCTGCCTTTCCACTCCATTGAAAAAACTTTTTCTTGACTCTTATGTGAAATTTCTTAGCTTCTTTTTCATCTCCTTTCCCTTCCTCCCAGTACTTTGCTTTGTCACCCATTGACTTCATTTTTTACTATATTAATACCATTATATTCTGCTTCTTCCTATGTCCTGTCTATATATGATCCTTCTAACAGCTCTAATAACTGAGAAAGTTCATATGAGTTATCAATATCTTCTTCCCCTGAAGGAATACAAACAATTCAACATCATCAAGTTCCTCATAGTTAGTCCCTCTCTTTCACTCCTTCTATGGTTCACCAGAGTCCTGTACTTGGAGATCAAACTTTCTGTTCAGCTCTGGTCATCTCAATAAGAAAGTTTGAAAGTCCCCTTTTTCATTGAAAGTCCATCTTTTCCCCTGAAAGAGGATGTTCAGTTTTGCTGGGTAGTTAATTCTTGGTTGTAAAGCAAGATCTTTTGCCTATCCAATCCCTAAGAGCCCTCAATGTAGATGCTGCCAGATCCTGTGTAATCTTGACTATGGAGCCTCAGTAGTTGAATTGTTTGTTTCTGGCAGCTTTTAGAATTTTCTCTTTGATTTGGGAATTTTGGAATTTGACTATAATATTTCTGGAAGTTTTTCTTTTGGGATCTCTTTCAGGAGGTGACCAATGAATTCTCTCAATTTCTATCTTACCCTCAGCTTCTAGGATCTCAGGGCAATATTTCTGTATTATTTCTTGAAAATGAAGTCTAGGCTCTTCTCCTGATCATGGCTTTCAGACAGTCCGATAATTTTTACATTATTTCTTCTGGATTTTTCCAAGGTCAGTTGTTTTACCAATGGTATGTTTCACATTTTCTTTTAATTTTTGGCTTTTTTGGAAGAGTTTTATTTCTTCCCGATTTCTTGCAAAGTTATCAGCTTCCTTTAGTTCCATTCTGCATTTGAAGAAGTTATTTTCTTCAGAGAGTTTTTTTATCTCCTTTTCCAGCTGGCCAATTTTGCTTTTTTAAGACATTCTTCTCCTCATTTACCTTTTGTTTTGCTTGTTCCATTAGGCCTAAACTGGTTTTTAACATATTATTTTCTTCAGTATTTTTTTGTATATCTTTCACCAAGCTTTTGATTTGGTTTTAATGATTTCTCTGCATCACTCTTATTTCTCTTCCCAATTTTTCCTCTACCTCCCTTAATTGTTTTCAAAGTCTTTTTTCATCTCATCCATAGTCTGAGCCCATTTTCTATTTCTCTTGGAGGTTTTGGATATGGAAGCTTCGAGTTTGTCATCATCTGAGTATGTGTTTTGTTCTTCCATGGGACTAAAGTGATTCTCTATGGTCAGATACTTCTTTTTCTGTTGTTCACTTATTTCCTCAGTCCAAGACTAATTTACAGCACTTCCAAGGCTTTGGGATTGTTTTTTTTTTGGGAGGGGACACCCCATTGAGACCTTTATTCCTCCAAGGTCTTATGCTCTCTAGCCTGTGTTTTGATATGAAGATGCCCCCCCCCCCCCACTTTCTTCTTCCCTGGGGCTATAAGGAGGGATCCGCAATATCTGAGTGTAGAGAAACAGGAAATAGGACTCTATCCCAGGGAGAGCAGAGAAATCTCTGCAGACTTCCCTTACCATTTCTGGGGGTGCAGGCTGCTTTCTTTAGATACTCGCTGCAGATTCTGCAGTCTGAGCTCCTCACTCCACACTCACCCAGGTGCAGCAGTCTCTCACCACCTCTTCAAGTGGTTGCTGGTGATCTCTGGGCTATGCTGGGTTGGGCTAGGCTGGATTGGTCTAGGTTGTGTTTTGGCTGTGGCTTTTTTTCCCAACCCTTGCTCCTGGTGTGGAACTTCTAAGTTATCTTGGACTGGGAAAATGTATCACTCAGTCTTTCTGTGGGTTCAAATGCCCCTCTAAATTTTGTCTAGGGCTATCTTTGGTTTTTTTGGGAGGTGGGGGGAAAGAGTTCTGGGGTAATGCTGCCTTCACTCTGCTATCTTGGCTCTGCCCCACCTAAATTCAATTTGTAATAAAAAGACCCCCTTCTCTAATTGATAAATCATCAAAAGACAGTTTTCAGAATATTTATCAGTAATCATAGGTAAAAATATTTCAAGTCACTAATGTTAGAGATGTACAGATTAAATCAACTTCAAAGTTCTACTTCATATCTATCTGACTATCAAAATTAATAAAAAGAGAAAATGGCCAATGTTTGTAGAGCTATGGGGAAATGAGTACAATTAATCTATAGTTGGTATAAGTTTTTGGTCTAGGCATTCTGGAAAACATTTTGAATTTTGTCTAAAAAGCAATGAAGCAATGGTAGAATTTCCATAACCCCAAATGAAAGAGGAAAAATAATCAAAAATACTTATTTTAATAGCAATGTTTTGTGGTAGTAAAGAAACTAAAGGAATTACCAACCAGATGGGTGAATATGATAGAGGAATGATGTGAAATATTATTCTGTTGTTAGAAGTGATAAAGAGAAAGCTTTCAGAGAAAACAATGCTTTATTGAACTGCTGTAGAGTGGAGTGAGCAATTTATATAATAACAACAATAATGTAAAGAAAAATAACTTTGAAAGATGTTAAGAACTCTCATCAACACAATGACCAACCAACCATGATTTTAGATTTATTGTAAAACAAGCTAACAACCTCCTGACAGAGAAGTAATAGGATCAATATTTGATTCAGCCATATAATTATAATCATGGACAATGTAGGAATTTCCTTTTGTCTGTATATTTACATTAAGGGTGTTCTGGCATTGTATCCCTTAAGAATACAATGTATACTCTTCCAAGAAAACATAGTGGCTAGTCATTTTATGAAGTTAATGAGGGCCAATTAGCCCTGGAAGTTGTCTGAAGCATACATGTCTTTTAAAGAATTTGTTAAGAGTTTATAAACTCATCAGTTCTATATTTTATACTTTACCTCTTTTCCTCTCTTTTCCTTTACTTGCTAATTAAATTCTTTTTGGAAAAAATAAATTTTGTCTTAAGTGAATTAAGAAGAGAAATGACTTTCTCTATACCTACCCTGACCCAGGTGAACAAAATGGTAGAGCCAGTGAAAGGAACTACTGTTCTTATAATCTCCTTCCAAATAAAGGAGAAGGGAAACATGTGAATCATTTCATTGTGCCTAAGCTTAAAATAAGTTAATATTATGAATGTTAATGCTGAATTTAAAGTTAGATGAAATACATTGAAATCTCAGCTTTTGCTATTGTTGAACTTTAGGCAAATTATTTACTATCTCTGGCTCTCAATTTCTATTATCTCTAAAATGGGGATTTTAGGCTAGATGACCTTTAAGGTCCCTTATTGGCTTTATTTCAGTGTGGGGTATTTTGACATCTTAGGTCAAATATTTCTATATGTAAATCTTAACATACTATTGAAAATTTTCCAACCAATATCACTTTTACAAAATGAAATGATAACTTTTGGCTTCAATTTTTTAAATCTTTATCCCTCCATTCTCTCTGAAAAGCCAAGACCTAGGAATTAAATGGTCCAATTGCAGCCTGGAAGTGCAAGGAAAGCAAAGCAAAAAAATTCAAGTGAATGAGGAGTTTAAGGAATGAAAAGCAAGAACATTCATCCTTAGATTTGTACTTTAACTTTTAATATGGCTCAGAAGAATGACTTGAATATGCATAGCATTTGATTTCACAGCCATTCTGACATTTGGTTCACATTTCGTTAGAAGTATGCTTCACAAGCTGTGCCAGGTATTCACTCCTTTGCATTACTAGGGTTTTGAATGGCATTACCATCCTTTACTTCAGATAAAAAAAAAGTTTGTTCCTCAGGCTCTAAAAATACCTCCTCTCCTTGGAGCACAGCCTTGTTTTTGATTTTTGCCACCACTTGAACTAGTTGCCTGGAATGGAAAAAAAAACTAAAAAATAAAGCAAAATAGTTTTGAGGAAGTGCAGGTGCTTTGGAAGAGACAAAGGTCTCTTGAAAATTATCAATTTAAGATAATAACTATGAACAAATTTACCTTCTTTAATAATGTATTGTTTCCTTTTCCTAGAGCAAAATATTCTGTTTATAGTTGGAGACAAAAGTGCATAATAATGGAATTTGCTATTTGCATTATATCTTTTAGAGGTGGCAAATAATTGGAAAATTGAGGGGATATCCATCAATTGGAAAATGACTGAACCAGTAGTTGTATATGATTATGATATAAGAAATGACAAGCAGAATAGTTTCAGAAAGACCTGGAAAGATCTACATGAATTGATGCAAAGTGAATTGATCAGGACCAGGAGAATATTGAATATAATAATAGCAATATTGCATGATTATTGAATGTGAATGACTTAGCTATTCTCAATGATACAGTAATGAAGTCTGAATGCAGATTGATGCATATCTTTTCCTTATTTTTCTTAAATTGACAATATTTTCTTTTATATGACTAATACAGAAATATATTTTATATAATTGCATATGTATAATCTATATTAAATCACTTACCTTCTAAATGAAGGAGGGAGGAGATGAAGGAAGGGAGAGAATTTGGACTAAAAATTTTAAATGAATGTTAAAAATTGTTTTTATAAATAATTGAGGAAAAATGAAATAATTTTAAAATGGATTTTGAGAGAGACAACATGATGTAATGGAAAGAACAATGAATTTAAGAGTCAGAATATTTGTTTGAATTTTAGCTTTCTTACTCTAGGATCCCTTTTAGCTCCATGGAAGCCTTCCTTATAAGAAAAAATAATATAGTTAAGCAAAACTCAATTGCTGAAGACCTTCTTCTTGTCATATTAATATTTTATAGGTACTACAGATTAGATCTATTTGTTATGTCTATCTATTGCTATTCTTATTCCTTCTCTGTTGGAAATTGTATTAATGATTTTCTTTTCTTTTTTTGCACACAAGTCATCTTCATAATTGATATGCTATAAACTACTTGGATTTATCATGTTGCTTTTTTCAACATTTCAATTTTTGTTCTTTAGAGCTCATGATGTTTCAAAATGTCATTGACTTTCAAAAGATGGGATTTTGTGTTATGATACTACTGACAATCTTTTGATTATCTTGGTATTTGGTTTTTAGCTAAAAATGGATTCATAGGAAAAAAATAATCCCCTTAAAATCTTTTGAAATAAAATATAGAACGTTACAAGTTTGAATATTTCTCAAAAAATCTGTGAAAAGATTTTAGTTCTTGATGAAGTAATATTATTTAAATGCAAGTATAATGATTGATATTAATGTTTATCCCCAAAGTCTTATTTTTAATATTTTTTTATTTGTAATTTTACCATTGCAGAGAAATCTCTGGTTGGAAAATTCTTTCCACCTTGATAGAATTTTGATCAAATTAGTTCATAGACAAACAAAAGCAAAATAAAACTGATGTTAAGAGGTATAAAGAGAAGTATTCGCATTTTTATCAACTCAAGCCATTTGCACTAGCAGATTAAAAAAAACACATAATGAAATTATTTAATGAATGATGGAAAGAATGCTTATGTATTTCATCTGTACTCCCAGTATCCATAACAATAAGTGTTTCATCAATGTATATTGTTTATCTTTCAGTTGAAATCTGATTTAATTCTTGCTCTGAATCTCAATGGATTAGGTATATTCATTTATGACCATTTTCCAATATCAAGGAATAAATTCTAGTATGAAAATTTTTAGAAAATGTAAGTACAAAATCCTCCTTGAATTCTATGCTTTTTTCTGAATGTGAAAAGTATAGATTTAAATTCAATGTTCTCTAAAAAAATCCTGACATTTCCTCTTATATTTTATTATTTGAAAACTAAGTCTAAGGAAAATTGAAAAATAGTATGGGAAAAACTAGGCAAAGACCCACATCTCACACCTTAGTCAAAATGGGTACAAGATTTAGACATAAAGGGTTATGCTATAGACCAAATAAGAGAACAAGACATATTCTGTCATATCTATGGAGAGGGTAGAAGTTTATTACTAAACAAGAGATAGAAAACATCATAAATTATAAAATGGATAATTTCAACTATATTAAAATAAAAAGATTTTACACACATTAAAGCAATGCAACCAAGGTTAGAAGGACTGCAGAAATATGAGAAACAATTTCACTGCTAGTGTTTCTGATAAAAGACTCATTTCTACATCATATAGAGAACTGAATTAAATTTATAAGATTATAAGCCATTCTCCAATTGATAAGTGATCAAAGGATATGAACAGGCAGTTTTCAGATGAAGAAATTAACATTATTTATAGTCACATGAAAAAATATTCCAAATTATCATTGATTATAAAAATGCAAATTAAAACAACTCTCAGGTACCAACTCACACCTAACAACTTGACTAAGATGACAAAAAAGAAAAATGATCAGGGATGGAGAGGATGTGGGAAAATTGGGTCACTAATGCACTACTGATTGAGTTTTAAACTAATCTAACCCTTCTGGAGAACAATTTGGAACTATGTTTAAAGGGCAATCAAACTGTGCATACCCTTTGATCCAGCAATACTACTTCTAGTTATCTCAAAGAGATCATGAAAAATAGGAAAAGTCCAATATGTTCAAAAATACTTGTAGCAGTTCTTTTTGTAGATTCAAAGAATTTAAAATTGAAGGGGTGCCATCACTTGGGAAATGGCTGAATAAATTATGGTACCTATCTAAAGAAGGAAAAGACAGAAAGTCTGTTTCCAAAAGAGAGGCATCTTTCTTTCAACTGTTTCTCTTTTGTCTTTATTCTTACTCTTTTTTAAGATTTTTTTACAATATTTTGTCTTTTACCTGAGTGAGCCAGGCATTTGTAAATAGTCATTAGTTCCTGGAACTTTGATATTTCATTGGATCTCAGAGATTATAAACCATCAACAATATCTTTTTCTGCAATGCTTGTTGTCCATGTGTCCTCCCCTAAATCCTCCCTAAAGGAACTTACCCAACATTATGGAGACCATATGATATGCTTATTAATATTTCAGAAATATCAATGCAGACTTGTTGCTCTTGTCCTGGCTCCTTATCTATTCATATATTTCATTAATGATATATTTTCTGCAATATCTTACACACTTCATGTTTGTAGTATTATCTACATAAACATATGAGTATCTCCATTGACATTTTGTTCACTTTCAATTTTTATTCTTTGGGGATTATAATGTTTTATTATATGTGATTCGTGCAAAGATCAGAATATTTGTTTTCAAAAGATGGGATTTTGTATAATACAAACAAGTAACTTTGAAAGTGCTTTAAAACTTCCCAGATGAAATATAATATCCTATCTAATTCTAGGCACAATATGATGAACTAATTCAATGGGATGTTCCTATAACTAACTACATGTGGCGATCTGAAAAGTTACTATTTCCCTTTACTGTTTGGACTTTGCACAAGGCATCTTTGGTCACACTTGGAAAGTCATTTGAAAAAACATTACTCTATATAAATTTGATTACCATTTATCATGAACAATTTGATTAACATAGATCATGAACAATTATCTAAACTTGCATCTAGCAAGGAATCTTAAAAAATCTGAACATATCTGTGATATAAGTAGCTGTTAGCTACTTTGTCTCCTTTCAGCATACTCTTAAAAGACTACATGTTGATCAGTGTAGAGAAGTTTCTCATTTCACTTCTCTTGTCAGAGATTTCATTGAAAAGACTCCATGCTGATTTTCTTCCCTTTCCTCCTTTTCCCCATTTCTGACTACCACCTGTAGCTGCCCTTAACATGCCTACTTATTCCTGTTGTTTTGGTAACACTTCTTTTTACTTACAAATTCAACTTACCTGATAGATTACAGGCACAAACGTGATTTCATAGGAGTTTTCTTTCATTAAGGAAAAAACAGCTCCCTTACCCCATCACTGTAGGCACTTGAATCCATGCTGTAGAACCTCAATTAATGACAAACAGGTGCCCTATTACAGGGACATAGAAAACATTTCACTAGAGTAGAAATTTTAGTCTTCATTTTTTCCTTTATACCCAGCAAGATCTTGTTTTCTTCTTAAATTTTGGTCAATTTATGGTTGTGGTATGAATTAGAGATCTACAGAAAGCCTGCCTGTCCCATTCTTAAATTTTCAGAAAGAACTCTAGCCATATGCATAGATTATTCTCAGAGAGTTTATGAGCATACAAAATAGACATATGGAAGCACAGTTGATGAATTTTCTAATTTGCTTTTAAAAAATAAAATTGGTTGTGATTTTGTTTAATATGGAAATTTTCATTCTTGGAGAAACATTGAAAATTAATTCCTGCTTCCTCCTCCAGCAGGCCCAGATGACTATGTCGACCTTAGGAATGAGAGGCCTCCTAAGCTCTCCTTGACCCAGCTCCTCCCTCCAAAGATTATTCATAAACTGAAGGAGAAGGCCAAGAAACACAAGGGTCGTGACTTCGGCTCAGAGGATGGATCCTGGGCCAAATGTGGGAGGATTATGACAGTGTGGAGCAGGACATGGGGACAAGCCTGGGCCACAGTGCTCCGTGGAGGACTGGACTGTCTTTGTAACCGGGGTCCATTAGTAGTCCACCCGAGAAGACATCCATGACAATTTTGTAGAGTTTGGGGAGTTCAAGAACATCCACCTCAACCTGGACCAGTGCTCAGGATACCTCAAAGGGTGTACACGCGTTGAATATGAAGCCTACAAGCCTACAGGCTGCCATGGAGGGACTCAATGGTCAAGATATGATGGGACAAACAATAAGTCTGGACTGGTGTTTTGCTTAGAGGCTACCCAAAGACAAAAGGAGAGATGGCAGAAGACAGAGCAGGAGTCCAGACCCAAGGTGGTGGTGCTGACTTCACTACTCAGTTGTCATTCCCACCAGAGCATCACTTTACCTACATCCAGCCTTGTAGGAAAAGGCTGGGACAGGACTCTGATTTAATCTCACCTCCTGATGGTTTTTTTTTCACATTGTGAGAAAAAAGGCACAACTGAGCACTTTCAAAATTATATTACCATCAAAATAAACTTCTATAAGTCAATTCTTATTACATTGATTTACTGTAATGGATGATAACAATGCATAGAATAAACAATATTCAACATACAGACTGCTGACAGTTCTATTTTTCAATTAAGAACTTTGAAACTAAGTTGAACTAGAGATGGCATAATTTTGTAGAGGATTTTCTCATTATATCCTTTCTACTAATTTGATTTTGATTTTTATCTTTTCTCTAACTAGTCAATAGGATAATTACATACAGAGAGCTGATTCAGAAATCACTCATTTCCTTTGCTTTCTGTTTTAACAGCCAAATTTATTTTGTGATGTGATTTGTCATCCATGTCTAGAATCTTCTAATTGTCTTCTTGAAGACCTCAGTTTTCCATTGATGTCATTGAGTAACAAAGCATCTGCTGACTTCCTGTCAAAGTATTCAATTCAATTTAACAAATATTTCTTTTCAAAAGGCATCTTAGCTATCTCTTTATAATGATTAAATTCTCTATTTCTTCTTTTTCTCCCTTCTAAAGAGCCATTCCATATAGCAAAGAATTTTTAAGGAGAAAGAAGAATAGGAAGAAAAAACAACAATAGAACTGATCAATACATCAAAAAAATTGAAAATATGTGCAATGTTCTATACTCATACATCCCCCTCTTCTGCAAAGGAATTGGGGGGATGTTTTCATATTGTTCCTTTGAAGACAATCTTATTCTTTGAAATTTTTCAGTGTTCATTTTTTATTTTCTTGTGTTGACTGTTTTTACATTTATATTGCTGTAGTCAGTGTGCATATTGTAGTCTTAGATCTTCTTACTTCATTCTGCTTCAGTTCATATATGTATATTTTTGCTTCTCTGTATTCATCATATCCATCATTTATGTAGTATTCCATTACTTTAACTTTAAAAGTTTGTTTTGTTATTGCCCAATCAATGGGCAACTACTTTGTTTCCAAGTCTTTCCTATCACAAAGAAGTGATTCTGTAAGTTTTTTATGTTACATATGGTGATTTTCATTTTATAAGTGACTTTTGGGGGTATATATATATGCCTAGTACTGCAATGTCTGGGTAAAAGCATTTAGACATTTCAGTCACTTTATTTTCAAAATTTCAAATTTCTTTCCAAAATTATTGTATGAATAAATAATTCTTCAAGCAACAAATTATTGTTTCCTCTATCTACAACCCTCCCAATATTTTATCTTTGTTAAATTTCTGAGTGTAAAGCAAAACCTCAGATTAACAGATATTTCTTAAGATCCTACTTCATTCAAGCCAATATGGTAAGATTTGGGAATATAAGACAAGAACAAAAAGAATTCCTGCCCTTTCTTGATTTTAGAGTATTTTAGAGTTTTTATAGATATTATCTCTACCTCTAATACTATGTTTGTTAATAAATTAACATTTCCATGTTGATCTCTTTTGCTTATGCTTCTCCTTGTGAGTAGTAAGATGACCAGGGAAATTACATTTCTTGTAGCTTTTGGGTACACAATAAAATCAATTTTTTTGTTCACCATCAGACAATTTAGATGAATATTCTTTATATCTTCTGGCTTCTTTTAGAGCAAGAATATCAGTACTGAAACAGTATAGCTACTAGTTCCTCTAATGTGTCAATTATCCTCAATAATGTGACAATCTTTTAATGATGGGTAATCTAATAATGTGTCAATTCCTCTATAATTTGACCAATAGGTCATTATACAAAGATCTTACATAAAAGTAATATTTAATAATACAGTGGTAATAATGAAGCATTAATTCATGTTTATAGATGGTTTAAATACTAGGTAATCTTTTCCATACTTTAATCCTCTTTTTCTTGCTAGTTCCCTATCCTATCAAGATAGAAGGGAATTTAAATAGAACTAAAGACCATTTAGTGCCTTTCTTTGTTTCAAAGACAGCCATGTCCAAAGAATTTGTCTCTTAGTAGCTAGCTTACTAGTAATGATCTTTCTATAACTAACTAGACTGGTCTCTAGGGGCTCAGTTTCCTAGCAGGAAGGTATTTAAAGCCTTTTCCTTTTGTTATGTTTTGCCCAAGCTTATGTTCTGTTGACACAGCCTTTAAGAACTTAGGTTCACCTCTATATTCTAGGGAAATTTTAGAGAAGTATGTTAATGAATATACTTTCTAATTTTTAGACTGCTTTATCATAAAGGTGACAAGAATAATGGAGATGATTCTCTATATTCTACCTTCACTAAAGAACACCTGAAGGATTGTGTAAAGTTCTGGACAACATATTTCAGGATGGATATTGACAATATTTGGAATATTTCCAAGGAAAGGAAATCATGAGGAGTCTGAAGAACATGTTATATAAGTATCAATACCAGTTGAAGGAACTAAAGATTTTAGTTTAAATAAGACTTAAGGGTGACATGATAGATTTTAATGGCTGTCTAGGAAGGTGATGGGTTGCCCTTCATTGGAGTCTTTAAGAAAAAGTTGGGTGTCAATAATTAAGTGACCACTTTACACCAGTCAAAAAGGCAAGATAGTTCCTGATCTTAAGGAGCTTATAATCTAATGAGAAAGACAAAATGAAAATATGATATAGATATAATATATAATCAGATAAGTAGGAAATAAT
The DNA here is from genome assembly GCF_037893015.1 of Macrotis lagotis. Taxonomy (NCBI): domain Eukaryota; kingdom Metazoa; phylum Chordata; class Mammalia; order Peramelemorphia; family Peramelidae; genus Macrotis; species Macrotis lagotis. Next base: position 230,930,237 of record NC_133659.1, on the reverse strand, counting down.
TAACAGAGAAAAGGCACTAGATTTAAGAGGAGAAAGGAAAAGCAAAGTTAGGATTTAAAAGAGGAAATTTTAGTTGGAAATTAAAGGAAGAAAGGGAAGTCAGTAGCAGAATTGCAGAGGGAGACTACTACAGATACAGGAAGTAGAGATAAGGCCAAGAGCAAAGTGATGGAATGTCATGTCTATGAACATCTAGGAGGCCAGTATCAGTGTCTAAGGTAGGAAAGGTAGGAGGGGGCTAGGTTATAGAAGACTTAGAATACAAAGGATTTTGGATTTGATTTGGGGGGGGTTGTAAGGTAACAGGATTAATTGATTTGCCCAAGGTCACACAGCTAGTAACAAGTTTCTGGGGCTAAATTTGAACTCAGGTCCACCTGACACCAAGGCTGGTGCTCTATTCACTGTGCTACCTCGGTGTCCCTTTATTTGATCTTAAAGGCAATAGGGAGCCATTGGAGTTTATTGAGGAGAGAGATGTGGTTCAAGCTGCAATTTAGGAAAATCATTTTGGTGGCTGAATGAAGGATACATTGAAGAGGGGAAAGACTTGAAGAGGAAAACCAACCAGCAGGTTATTGCATTAAACTAGGCATGGGGTTGAAGGCCTGCATTAGAGTAGTGGCCATATCAGAGGAGAGAAAGGAGTGTATCTGAGAAATGTTGCAAAGATGAAGTCTTTTTTAGCCCTTGATAGCAGATTGGATATTGGGAACTGGAGAAAAGACGAGAGATTGTAAGGTCAAGGATAATTCCCAGATTGTGAGTCTGAAAATAGTGTTGCACTCTATAGTAATGGGTTATGTGGATCAGGGAAAGTTTGGTGAAAAGATAATGAACTCTTTCTTGAATATACTTAGTTTAAGATGTCAATCAAACATGCAGTTACTTTATTAGGTACAGCAGACAGCTCTAACATTATTTCCTTTTTCACTCTGGTACCTTGAAGAGGATTGTAACAAATTTCATTCAAAAGATGCAAAACATCCAAAAGAATTCAAAAGCACTTTTAAGTCATTGTGGTGATATGAAATTCTGAACATTCATAGCCAACTATAGGCAACTGAGTGGTACAATGGATGGATTACTGGGCCTGGAATCAGGAAAACATCCTTCTGAGTTCAAATCCTACCTCAGACGCTTATTAGACATATGACCTTAAGACTTAATTTTGTTTGCCCCAGTTTTCTAATCTGTAAATGAGCAGCAGAAGGAAATGACAAACCACTCTATGAAAAAAAAAACTATGCCAAGAAAATCTCAAAAGGAAAAAACAAACTAAAGTCAAAAGATATCACAAAGAATCGAACAACTGAAAACAATAATTTTCCTTTTCTCTCCATTATATCTATCTCATACTCCAGCAAAATTTGATTGCTTGCTATTCTTGTGACATGCCCCATATTTTCTTGCCTCTATACTCTTATTGGCTCATACTATTCTCTTTTCCTGAAATACCTTTCCCTCCATTTCTGAATGTCTAAATTTGGTCTGTTCTTCAAGGTCCACATGAAATGATAACTGCTTCATGGAGCCTTCTCTGATCTCCTCTAGGCAGGAGTAATCACTCTGTCTTTTGAATGTTTATAGCATTCATAGGTATTTGTGTACTTATCTTTTTTCTACTACTGGAGTGCAAACTTTTTGAAAAGAGGAATTAGGTCTTTGTTACATTTATATCTTCCTGGGGCAGCTAGGTGGCGTAGTGGATAAAGCACCGGCCCTGGAGTCAGGGGTACCTGGGTTCAAATCCGGTCTCAGACACTTAATAATTACCTAGCTGTGTGGCCTTGGGCAAGCCACTTAACCCCATTTGCCTTGCAAAAAAAAAACCTAATACATTTATATCTTCCTTATAGTAACCCCTATATATGTATTTATGTAATATATAAGTATAAAATTTATCTATATATAATTATACATGCATCATATACATGTTTAAATATATACATGTGTACACAAATATACACATAGATGCATGTATATATAGAAAAAAGAGAAAGAGGACCTATGTTTTTGAGATTATATATCACCCTATCTCACCCAGGTTGAAAGTAGAGCAACCATTCATGGTCCTGATCCAATTATTGATCTGTGGACTCTTTGCTCCTTCAGTCTGGTGACTTCCCTCTCCCAAGGACTTCCCATATTTGCTCCATGTTATAGTGAGGACACCCAATGGATTTAGAAAATTTCAGTTTAGAAGCTCCAAGTAATACACCAGCTTCAGCCTTCCCTATTCAGTAGGAGAGTTTATAAGTAAGTGCAATTATCCCATACTAAAATGAATGAATGAACTACCAATTGGAGAACAGGGATGGAGTAAACTTGTGCAGGGACATTCCTGGAAGCCTCATGAAGGATGAAAATATTTGGCTTCATTCAAGATTTAAACAACAAATGGAGGTGGTTTTCTTTTCCTTCCACAAATCGGGGGGAAAAGATCTGCTAAATCTTGCCAAGCTGGACCCAGGGAGTCAGACTGATCAACATCAAAAAGATATTTTTAAAAATATATATAGCTTGCCAATACAACGATAAAGTTGCCAATGCAATGTAAATTTTATATAAATGGTATATCTAAAAAAATCTGGCAAGATAAAAGCAAAATTGTTGATAAAACCTAGGTATTTTGGCCCCACATTTATTTCTTTACTCATCACCCTGTTCCTCCTTTCATATCATCCTCTTAAATTATTCAGAGGAGATTTATTCACATACTCAATAAGAAAAATATGTCTAATTATATCCAAACATGCTTAATATGAATGAGAATTATGCTTGGACTCTCGATTGCCAAAACAAGCTTTGCCAAGCAATTTTTTTGACTTAAGAAAGGACAGGCAGCTGCATTGTTTCCATATCTATCCTTATAAAAGAGCTCTTGGAATGAGTCTGACTCGTCTTGCTTTAAAAAGCTCCAAGGTAAGTGTGACAAGGACCTGGATTCACAGAGAGGGTAAGCTAAGGGACCACACAGCCACACATCCTAGTTTTAGCTGAGACATAAAATTACTACCGTTCTTATCTGTAGGGGGTTTTGTTTATTTATTTTTTGACATTGTGTCTTTAGTCACCTTGGATTCATACATGAAAAAAGGAGATTTTAATGACTATATAATATATTTTCTTTTACAGTCTTGCCCTGCTTCAAGTCTACATCTTCTTCCCTTCTTCTCATCTTCTTCCTTAACATAAGAGGTAAGATCTTGATTTACTAATCACTGGAAGGGTATTAAGAGAGGCTCCCAGATGGGATTTATGTAACTTAGCAACCTTCTAGAAAGTGCTTATCTCAGTATCTCTGCCTTCCAATTTCTGCTTCAGACAAGTTACTAGAAAGTGGATCTTTTCTTTCCAGCAGATTGCTTAGACGGTTGATGAAATGAGATATCATCTGTGCAAAGATGGAATAGTTTTCAGCATATTAGCTACAAAACAGATCCATGCTAAAAATTCCCTTTTGTGGAAGAGTCTGCATTTAATTTAAAAATGCATTAATCAACTTTGCTTCAGATTAGACTGTACTTAGAAACTTATTCCAATTTGCCTATTCCAATGAATGGAAGAAGACATTAGAAAATCTATAAAGTACCTTCCAGATTTAAAATTCTATGATCCTAAGTGAGTTTCTCATGGAGACTTAGAACTGGGAAGTTTTTGTAGTGTACAGTATACTCATTAATCATTACAAACTCTTATGAAGTGAAGAACTCTCAATTTCAAAGAAGACATTATTAGACTAGTGAGTTAAATCTGTTTCAAGCAATTCTGTTATAGAAATAATGTGGTAGTATTCTTCCTCAGAAGACTCATCCTAAAATTTCAACTCTATTTCTTATCAACTCTGCAATATTAAGCAAGTCCAGAAGACTGAGTCAATCTTCTCAAAAGGTTGAAATACCAACCTTAAAATGATATTCTAAAGATCAGAGATAGATATGTAAAGTAACCATGAGGTATCATATAAATATAGTACTTGAAAGCCAAAATAGTCTTTGGCAGTTGATTGATCTCAGTTCAAATACTACCTGACTGACATAGATTGGTTGTGTGATTTTGTACAAGTCACTTAAAACCTCAGTGTCCAGATAACTTTCTAGGTATAAAAGTTTTAGAGCTATTGTTGATTTGCATCATTAGAGAGAATTTCCTCATGAGAAAACTATAATGATGAATCATAGATCTGTACTCCTTCAAAAAAAGTCATTGAGAGAATTTAAGTGCTTATCTACATTATAGGTATTTATTGGCAAAGCTGAGAGCAGAAATCAGTTTTCTTGACTAGAAAGTTTGTTTTTGAAGTATAAGGTGTGTGAGGGATTAAGGACATCCTAGCCTAATGATGAAGCAGCCAGAGGCTCAGTGAATAGAGCACAGACCTGGAGTTCATGAAGACCTAAGGTCAAATTCAGTCACAGTCACTTGCTAGCTTTATGATCCTTGCCAAATCACTAAACCTTTGATTGACTGATAAAAATGGATCCACTGGGCTCAGATAGGTGACACAGTGGATAGAGCACCGGCCCAGAAGTCAGGAGGACCTGAGTTCAAATCCAGCTTCAGTACTTAATAATTACCTAGCTGTGTGACCTTCAGCAAGTCACTTAACCCCATTGCCTTGAAAAAAAAAAATGGATCCACTGGAGGGAGAAATGGCAATCACTCTAGTATTTTTGCCAAGAAAACTCCAAGTGGTGTCCTGAAGGGTGGGGTAGAATTGAAAGCACTGTGTAACTATGATACCCTCAAATCATGGAAATCTAAGGCAAGTCCAAGAGAGAAAGGAGAAAAACAGGGAGGAGGGGTTGATAACATGCATTGCAGAAATACAAGACTCATCCAGTCAATCTGATGGAGATTAGTAATTGGAAGTAACTTTAAATGTCATTTATATAAATTCTTTTATTATGTAAATGAGAAATTGAGACCCAGAAGTCATTTTCACAAAACAATGCTCTCATTTGAATGCAAGTCCTCTGGCTCTAAATTCAGTGCTCTTTCCAATTAAAGAGAAAAGACTTAAGAATAATCACTTGAAAAAATCTGTATTGTTGGAAAAGTATCTATACCATTTTGTAGTTTCGTTTCTAGAGAAGAGGAAATGACCCTAAATAAGCCACTTACCCAATCAGTGCTTCTAGAACTGAGATCTAGCACTTCCATCTTGTGGAAGGCAGAGTTTGAAGACCCATTGTGGGTAAACAATAAGTTAAAAAATAAAAAGCATGGATATAGAGGAATTCTCTGCTTGCATATAGATGAAATCAAAAGGCTTTTTTTGGTAAGGAAACTTTCTAGGAGAGATAGTAGCATCAATGTACAACATCTTTTGTTGGTAGAAAAAGTTTAAATACTTTTATTTTTCAGAACAAGCACACACAAAGGAATTAATATGTTTCTTAAAGGATAAGACATGACTAGCCATTTTTCCTCTTGAGGCAAGAAATACTAAATATACTCCCAAATCAGTTGAACTGGGATGGTGAAAATGGAAACCAAGGGACATTATGAATGTCCTGTAGGGAAGATTTTCCTTAGAGGGAATGAGAAATACAAGAACACAGGTCATGTCCAGGAGTCAGGATATAACCTTCTAAGGGAGGAAGTTAAGCTCAGTTGAAGGACTACAAAAACTCTAAATTTCTACACTTTTGGGAGGTATCTTAATAATTGTTTTGTTCACATGTCATGAGACAGAAAATGTGAGCTTTCAACTGTTTCAGTTAAAATAGCATAGTTAATTATTAGTCCCTGGCAAATAGTGTATGAATGAAAACATGCATACATATGGAAAAATAAATCCTGAATGATGACTTTTATATATCTTCTTTTTAGTAAGCCTTGTGGCTAATATATTGTAGCCATGAGTTCAGACAATGAAATGGCCGTTTTTGGAGAAGCGGCCCCTTACTTACGAAAGTCTGAAAAAGAACGTATTGAGGCTCAGAACAAGCCTTTTGATGCCAAGACATCAGTCTTTGCTGTGGAACCTAAGGAATCTTTTGTAAAAAGCACCATCCAAAGCCGGGAAGGAGGAAAGGTGACAGTAAAAACAGAAGGTGGAGCAGTAAGTAAAAATCTTACCACTCTGAAATTACAATCAATTTATTCTTTCTCCTAATCCATATGAACTTATGCCTTTCTTACTTTTCAGACACTAACAGTGCGAGAAGATCAAATCTTCCCCATGAATCCTCCTAAATATGACAAGATTGAGGACATGGCCATGATGACTCACTTGCATGAACCTGCTGTCCTATATAACCTCAAAGAGCGTTATGCAGCCTGGATGATCTATGTGAGTTTATCTCAAAGTGTCTGCAATTTAGAACACATGCAGTCTTAGCCCCAATTCTAAATTCATTCATGTGACCTTGTAAATAGAGTTCAAAGAGGACTATTACAGCTCTCAAGAAGTGAAGTAACCTATAATTAGAATTTTATGTGAAAAGTTTTAACTAATAAACCCTAAGAAATAATTATAAAAAGAATCAGCATCTAAGGATGGAACTTAAATCCAGACAACTCCAAATGTGATAATGCTTCCAAATACTCTCTCAAGTTAGAATTCTTTTCCTGATGGCTTTTGGAAGCCCATAGCATACCCTCAACCTGACCTCCACCTCCCCATGATTGTCTCATTAGTTAAAGGAAAGAATATTTCCTCTGGTTTTCTACAGATCACATGAATAGCATTTGAGTAGTTCCTAATTGCCAGCTGAACTAAACATGGAAATCATTTGAGGGTTTTTTGACCACTTCTAATTAGAGAAATTTGATGCTTGAATAAAGGCAAATTTGCAGATGACACTGACTTTTAACAAACAGTGAAGAGTCAAGAGACCTCAGCAACTAAGCATTGGAATGAATCTAATAAGATAAAATTCAATAGGGACAAAAGTAAAATCTTATATGATTTCAAAAATTAAACTTTAATAGTACAAGATGTAGTAGATATTGCTTGACAACAGAGCTATCAGAAAACTGGTATTTTAGATGGGAACCAATAAAGTGAATGCAATCTTGGATTGTGCTAAGAGAGGCAATGTCTAGGACTAGAGATTAGATAATACTACTATACACATCAATTCTAATCAGATGTCATCTAGTGTTTGCATTCAGTTCTGATGAGACATTTTAGAAAAGGCATTGAGGGACTGAAGGGTATCCAGAGAAGAGTAGTCAGCATAGTGACTGCATATAATACATATATACATGAGGACTAACTAAAGGCCGAGGGCATGTTTATCCTGGAAAATGATGGTTTACAGGAGGGTTTGGGACCTATCTTTTACTATTGGAAAGATTATCACATTAAAAAGGAATTAAATTTATTCCAATTAATCCAGAGGGCAAAACAAGGAGTAATGAATCAATGGAAGTGTCAAAAAAATAAATTTATGTTTGATGTCAGGAAAAATATGTTAGTGGAGTCATTTAAAAGTGGAATGTAATGGAAATTTTCAAGCAGCTATAGGTGAAATTTTTGTTCATTTTGATCGTGGTATTAGAGATAGAATAGACCTCTGAGGATATCTATTCCAGTTACTTCATTTTAAAGGTGTAGGTGAAATGTAGGCTAAATGATTCTTCCAAGGTTACATAGGTAGTAAATAACAAAGCTGATGTTTAACCCAGGCCCACCTATTCAAAATCCAATGCTCACTACTAAATGCCCTTCATGTATGGATTGAACTAGAAGACATCTGATAGACTTTCCAACTTTGAGATACTGTAATTCTGTGATTTCTAGGGGTAAAAAGGAGAAACTACATTAGTTCTATATCAGACTTCTACTAAAAGGAATATCCCATCTATTTTCTGAAACAAAGCTTTTATCCCTTTGGATTTAAGACTTGCAGAATTCCAAAGGAACTCAAAATATCTTCTCAGGTTTTAGTAAGAATTATCAATGAGCTAGTATAAAGTATATTTAAGGCACTATGCTAGGAACTATTTGACATATAATGATTTTAAAATATGTTCTTTACTCTGTTTGCTAATAATACAGTTAAAATACTTTTACCTTGGAAAAAAAATTCCTTTTAAAGTGTTTTTCCCATTCATTTAAAAATATTGATAAGATTATTATCTCTTCATTCTTTGCACAGACCTACTCTGGGCTCTTCTGTGTCACTGTCAATCCCTACAAGTGGCTGCCAGTATATAACCCAGAGGTGGTGGCTGCCTACAGGGGCAAAAAGCGACAAGAGGCCCCTCCCCACATCTTCTCTATCTCTGATAATGCCTATCAGTTCATGTTAACTGGTGAGTGAGTCAATATTTATTAAATACCAGTGGAACACTAGGAAGGTCCTATTTCAAAAATGATCTAGAACAGAACCAATGTTAAGTGTTTGGAAATGAAACATACCTTTTAGGACATGGAAACTAAAGCAATAATTATAAGATAATAATTAAGGACAGTTAAGTGGCATAATGAGGAGAGCTCGAGGTCTGTAATTAGGAACAGTTATCTTTCTGAGTTCAAATCTGGTCTCAGACATTTACAAGCTATGTTATCCTGAGCAAATCACCTAACTCAATAAGATCACAGAGCTACACATAAGTGAAAACAATTGAACAGCAACAAATATTTGCAATAAATGGCACAAACATCCAAGATTAAGGGAATTTCTCATGTATCACTACTCAAAGGCTTAAAGTACCTGGAATGAAACTTATTAATTTGCTAAAATAGCAATAGGCCATCTGGATTTAGAAAAGTTGGGTTAGAACCTAGGTTCAAATGCAATAGCTATTTGGGCCAGAGCATATAATTTTTGAATCTCAGGTCCCCTAATGTGAAAATTGGTGATAATAATATTTATATTCTCTCTCATGTGGAACTCTTAAAACTCTTTGTAAACCTTAAAACACTATTGAAAGTACTTAGCACAGTACCTAAAACATTGGAGGTGCTGGATAAATATTTAATAATTGAATTAGAAGTATCTATTAAAAATAACTTTAGAGACGGTAGGTAATCCTTAACCTGGCACTTAAAAATTTGGTTCTGACATACTATCTAGATTATTGTACATGGGACTCTTTTTCTTTCTTTTGTTTGAAATTCATATTTATTTTCTTTTTGATTTATGGATTTTCCATAACACAGTATAATAAAAACGTGACTGCACATGAAACTGCAAATCTATTATGTACAATGTGCTATTCATTTAAAATATATAATAAAGTTATCATTCCTCCCTTTTATACCCTTTATGTTCCAGACAAAACTTGCTGTTCCCCAATACATTATAGCCACTGTTTCTGTGCCTTTGAATGAGTTGTCCCCCATGCCCAGAATGCACTCCCAACTCACCACCACCATGTTCAATTTCCTCTGCTCCTTCAAGTCTCAGTTCATGTAATATTTCCAATTTTCCTGATCCCTCCAGTGCTGTTCCCTTACCCACAGGTTATTGCATATACACAAGTAGAATATGAACTTCTTGAAAGACAGAGCCAATTTTTGTTTTATTTTATTTTGTTTGGGTTTTGTTTCATTCCCAGAGTCTTCTAGTACATCTTTATCAATCTATTAGGCACTAATTATATGCTTGTTGGATCGGAAGAAAGCAAAAAAGATAATATTTGATCAGTTTGACATAAGGGACCCTAAACATTCATTGAATGCTGGTTTTATGACAGGTTTTAAAATGATTAAGTGCATTTTAATAATTTTAAATAACTAATTTTGATTAACATAATTATTTACCTTAATGTGATTTATTAGTACCTTTTAAAATCAGAGTTAATGTTTTAATAAAAGAACATTTTAAAATGAACTTTTCATAAAGCACTGTGCTAGGTGCCAATGATGCAAAGACATGAAAGCACTCTTCAAGGAATCCACCTTGTATCCATTAGATAGGTTTTATCTTCTTCATTATCATCATTTGTGTCTATGAATAGTGATATTAGACTTTTTATGATATAGCAGAGATCCTGGAACAATCAATAGGTTACATGAGTAGTTAAATGAGGCATAAATCTTGTCTTCCTCCTCTTAAAGGTCATTTTATGAGAGGAAGAGCACCACAAAATTCCACATATCTCCTCTTTGTGATCTGTAATTCAATGATTTTTTTTTACAAAAGGAAATAAACTACTTTTAAGAATACTTTTTAAGGCTACTTTATTTTGAAAGCTAAGTTTATTATTGTTTTCTCTTTCCCAGATCGGGAGAACCAGTCAATCTTGATCACGTAAGTACTTGTCATGCTTGAGTTGGTTATTGAATTGCTTAAAATTGTTTGAGAGTTTGACCATTTCTTTTCTATGAATTTGGCAGTGGAGAATCTGGTGCAGGAAAGACTGTCAATACGAAACGTGTCATTCAGTACTTTGCAACAATTGCAGTGACTGGGGAGAAGAAGAAGGAAGAGCAAGGAAAGATGCAGGTAGGACTGTGGACAAATCAGGGTCAAGTTTCTGCTGGTGCACCAAGGTGTTTGTGTGGTGTCTCTGATATAAGGACTAGCTTGTTACTGTTATTGTTGTCTTAGGGAACACTAGAAGATCAAATCATAAGTGCCAACCCCCTGTTGGAAGCTTTTGGCAATGCCAAGACTGTGAGGAATGACAACTCTTCTCGATTTGTAAGTCTCTTTGAGGATACTAACGATCTCTAAAAAATGTGAGCTCTGTAACTACGTTACTCAGAATTTTGCAACACTATGTATGGTTCTTAGTTATATAAATGCATACCCCCTATTTCTAATGATGTAACAGCATGGCATTATGGGAGTTACTTAACTATTATTAACACTGTATTATTAACATATTAAATAAAGTAAAACTTTGTTCTTAATTTTGCCCACTTTGTTATATAACCTCCAGTATGTTACAATATCTAAGGTTGTTTTCAAGTCTATCCTATTTTTGTGACATCATAGACAATACTGTCCATGGGATTTTCTTGGCAAAGATACTGTAGTGGTATGCCATTTCCCTCTCCAATGGATTAAGACAAACAAAGGTTAAGTGACTTGCCTAAGGTCACACAGTTAATACGTGTCTGGTCTTTCTAACTCCAGACTCAGTGTTTAACTACTGTACCACCTAGCTGCCTTTTTTACCATGTTTAATAACTGTTTAAATACAAACCTTACAAATAGGGGATATTCAGATTTTTCCTACAACATGAGAATATTTATGGAATTGATAGCAAGTATAATGAGTATTGAACTACTCAGAGATGGATGTTACATAAAAACAAGGACATATTATTCTTTTTCTTTTCCAGGGTAAGTTCATCAGGATCCACTTCAATACCACAGGGAAACTGGCTTCAGCAGACATTGAAACTTGTAAGTTACCAGGTTCTACTAATCCTGAACTGATTTCTAAATATATTTCAAAATCTCTTCCATTTACTATTTCTGTAATTTTTTTGTTTGAAAAATTAAGCTTTGTAAGTCACTTTTAAATTTTGACTAATTTCAGTTTCCCTGTCTCTCCAGATCTGCTAGAGAAGTCAAGAGTTACTTTCCAGCTAAAGGCTGAAAGAAGCTATCACATTTTTTATCAAATAACATCAAACAAAAAGCCAGAACTAATTGGTAAGACATTTCATAATTACCTTCATTATATTAAATAACAGAATTGCTGAACTTGTTTAGTCCAAAGTCCTATCTAGCTATAGCTCAGTCTCTTCTGTAGAGAGAGGTAGAGGAGGATTAACCTTACATCAACCTTTATGGGTTTAGGCTCTCTTCTCAGTCATTCTTATTTTCCTTTAATAACTTATTGTATCTCTGATTATATCAATTGTGTATATGTATATGTATATGTATATGTATATGTATATGTATATGTATATATGTGCATGTGTATGGTATAATACAGTGCATGTATTCAGGTGTGTGTGTGTGTGTGTATGTGTATGTGTGTGTATATATATATTTGATTTTTTATGAGAATAATCCTGTCAATTGCCTTTCAACAGAGATGCTTCTGATTACCACAAACCCATATGATTATCCATTTGTCAGTCAAGGAGAGATTTCTGTTGCCAGCATTGATGACCAAGAGGAACTGATGGCTACTGATGTAAGTATTTAAGAATCAAAGTAAATACATACTAAGTGAGATTCGCAATTCAACAAATTAAGTATTCTTTCTCTGACTGTCACAGGAAGAAGTGACTAAAGTATGAATATTACTGTCCTTGTTTTCAACCTCAAAAGGTTGAGGAAAGCATTACCTCCCTCAAAAAAAATCCAAATTTCATTTACATTTATCTAAACCCTTCATGAAATTCCTTTCTCCTGTATCTACATCACTTCTTAATAATAAAATATGTGCTGCAATGGAAATAGTACTGTTCTTAGTAATAGGTTATTTGAATTACTAAGTCTTACCTGAGATATGAGATTTTCTACCCTGAGAGTTTAATTTCTCTGCACTTTTGAGTCCTTGTTACTAAAATAGAAATAATAATAATAATAATAATAATAATAATAATAATAATAATTGTACTTTCTGTTTTATAAGTTTACTGTGAATAACTTACTTTTAAAACTTTAAAATGCTATATAAATATAAACTGTAAGTTAAATAGTTTTAGAAGTTTTACAATTTTGTATGTTATTATTCTCTTCAATCATTTGGATTATGTTTCCTACACATCTTATCAGATGGTCTCCATACATTGATTGTGTGCTTTGCAAACTTTTTTATTCTCAATTTAATGAATAAAATAAAATTAATATTTCCACATGCAGAATAGAACAGAAAGAGGGACATGTACAGTAAACTGAAGTTCTCTATTATGTAGAGTTTAATTTTCTTTTTAACTATTTAATAATTTCAACATATAGCCTTTAAGGGCTGTCTGTTCACCTGTAACTCCTTCTGACTTTCTGTTCTTTAATAATTTGAGGGTTAGAGAAGACTTTCTCTAATATCCTATCTTCCTGTCACCCCCATCATGAAAAAAAAAACAGAAAAAGAAAAAAAAGCTTGGGTACTAGCAAAATTTATACATTGATTGTATTCAAAAATATTTTTCTCATTCCACAACTTGAGTATAATCTCTGAATGCAAAGTATGCTTTATCACTAGTACTCTAGAATCATAATTGGTCATTATATTGATAATAGCCATTTAACATTGTTTTTCTTAGAGTTATTGTTGATACTGAACAATTTTTCTCCTAATTTTGATCATTTCTCTCTTGATTAGTTCATAAAGATCTCATCAGGTTCCTCTAAAACCAACCATTTCATCTGTTCTTACAGAACAAAAACATTACATTATGACATTCAAATGCCATAATTTCTTCAGTCATTCTCCAATTAACGACCATGACTTGCAGTTTCCAGTTCCTTTTCACTACCAAAAAAATGTTTTAGTAAATAGTTTTTGTACATGAATCATTTTATGTTTCTTTGATCTCTTTGGTATATAATTCTCATAATATTATTAATGCATTAATGACTTATTGGGCATAGTACCAAATTGCTTTCCAGAATGGTTAATTCAAAATTGCACTATTTTTCTATAATTGCACTAGCATTTGCCATTTCCTTTTTTGGTCATCTTTGCTAATCTGATGGATATGAGTTAGAACTTCACAGTTGCTTTAATTTGTATTTCTCTAATTATTAGTAATTTGGAGCACACCAAAAATCATGATTAGAATGCTTATGATGAGTCACACGATCATATGGTATAATTGATGCTTATTCAAGTTAAGCCTGCTTACAAAGCTTTTTCAACTTAGCACAAGCTTCCAAGGTTTAATACGCTGATGGTATAGCCTTTGATAATGCAAGTTCTTCTACAACATGACAAGGCACTAGACTTCAACTGCCAGCAAGGAATCTCTAATAATAATAATTATTATTTCACATATTCTCTAAAGCATTGTATCCTTTTGCTGTTTTCAGCTTAATTCTTGATATATGTTTAAGGGATGATCTTTAGCTAAAGCTAAAGCTGGGAAATAGTTAATGCATCAATACTTTATCAACTGAAAATGAAAATAAACCAATTAATTCAGATGCTAATCTTATATTTATCTCATTGATTCTATTGACAGAGTGCAATTGATATTTTGGGCTTCTCATCTGATGAAAAAGTGTCCATTTACAAGCTTACTGGGGCTGTCATGCATTATGGAAACATGAAATTCAAACAAAAGCAGCGAGAGGAACAAGCTGAACCAGATGGCACTGAAGGTATTCCCTGGTTCCTCTTAAGTTGCTTGAAATCAATTCTAGTTCTTATTTCCTATTATCTTTGAGCTTAGAGAGAAGCACCATGGTGTAGATACCAGTCTTCATTGGTATATGTGTCTATACACATATGTACATATATATATATATATGTGTGTATATATATATATATTTATAAATTTTTTCTCTCACTTTTCCCCCATAGTTGCAGACAAAGCTGCCTATCTCCAGAGTTTGAATTCTGCAGACCTGCTCAAAGCATTGTGCTATCCAAGGGTGAAAGTTGGCAATGAATATGTCACTAAAGGCCAGACTGTAGAGCAAGTATGTGCCTAACAAGTTAATTACAAATGATTTGGACATCCTTTACATTTTTCCCCTTAACTACAGGAATTATATTTTTGTACTTTAAGGTGCTTAATGCTGTAGGTGCTCTGGCTAAAGCCATATATGAGAAGATGTTCCTGTGGATGGTCACTCGTATCAACCAGCAACTGGACACCAAGCAGCCCAGACAGTATTTCATTGGTGTCTTGGATATTGCTGGCTTCGAGATCTTTGATGTGAGTTAACAGTGAGTTGGCAGAGGAGAAATTTATGGCAATAAATTCAGAGACTATCTGTGTCCTTTTATGATTACCCCGGTTATGATTTAAAAGAGAATGATTAGATAATTTCTAGAAATACCATATTCTACAAGTTCCTTTATGTTCAGAGCAAAACTGAATAAGCCTTGGTAGGGCACTATAGTCGAATCTGAAGCTCTCCATGCAAGATAAGGTTGACAATTTTAAAATGGTCAAGTATACTTTAAAAGACAAGACATCCTAGAATGGATTCTGAAGGAATACATAAGTAGGTAAAAACTAAAACACAGCAGAATAATTTTGAAGTCTGAAGTCAAAACGATGATCAATTTGTGTATTGCCAGCACATAGATAAAAAAATAAACTGGTAGACCTTGATCATTGTGGACCTTTGTAACAAATCAATCCAATTCAATTCACTGAACATTTCTTACTAGGTGCCAAGCACTTTCTAGTCATTAACAATAAGGTGAAAAATAAGAGATAATCCTTGCTCTCCAGAAGTTTATTAATGGTTTAAAACTAATTGCTTTCCCTCTCTGACCTTTTGCACCACTTTGCGCCAATCACTGCAGAAGTTAAAGGGGGTTAAACAAGACAAAAACTATTTAAAATTTTCCTTTTGTGTCATTGATCAGTAGACCAAAAATATTTCATCACTATGTGACCAGTCTACTTCGCCTCTTCTTTAGCAACAAGACTAATTCTTAGTCTATCCTTGGGGCCATATTAAAAATTGTTCTAGTTATTTAACCTCTCAGTGACCTCAACCATTTTAAAACTATATGTTTCCTAGATATTGATGGATTTTCAATGTGTGAGGGAATCTCAACATTGGGAGCTCTCTCATGCCATAGAAACATAAGCTTGGCCTAAAAGAGAATTGTATTGGCTGAATTAATATCTACTTTATAAATTAAAGTACAGATGCTTAAGAGTGGAATAATAGAATACTATATAATATATGATAATATATTATACATATTATATATCATGTAATATGAATATAATATGCTAATGCTATAATTTTTGCCATGGAAATTAAGAAAAATTTCATATGGAAGATAATCTCTAAAGTTAGAATAGGGTTTTTAATAATAACAATACTTGACACATATCTTATTTTATATATTATAAATTGTGTTGTGTACTCTTTCCCATTTGGTCCTCCTACTTTTACCATGTGAATAAGTATTAAAAGTATTATTACTTCCATTTTACAATTAAGGAAACAGAAACTCAGAGAGTTTAGACTTCTGAACCCCTAGTCATACAGCTTTGGAAGTATGTAAAGAGAAACTAGCACTCTTCAAACTCCACTTCCAGTGCTCTCTTCATAATACCAAGCAATTTCTTCTAGATTGATGCTGCTTCTTATGTAAAAAGAGGTCTGAAATCACCAGCTCTGAGTTCAAATTCTGATCTGCAGATTTATAAACTACAAAACCTTAGAGAAGTTAATTTACCTTTATGGGTCTGAGTTTCCTCTTCTATGAGATGTGGGCCTAGAACTAGAGAATGTCTAACAGTCTTTTCCAGTTTTAAGTCTTATGTTTCTATGATCTCTCATCAGTTCAACAGCCTGGAGCAGTTGTGCATCAACTTCACCAATGAGAAACTGCAACAGTTTTTCAACCACCACATGTTCGTACTAGAGCAAGAAGAGTACAAGAAGGAAGGCATTGAGTGGGAGTTCATTGACTTTGGGATGGACTTGGCTGCCTGCATTGAGCTCATTGAGAAGGTGTGTTTGGATTATTTGTTTACTTGCTTGATTTGTTTACTTATTTTACAAGGAAATCAGGGTTAAGTGACTTGGTCATCACATAGCTAGTATCAAGTGTTTGAGGACAGATTTGAACTTAGTTCCTTTGACACCAGGGTAAGTGCTCTCTCCACTGTATTACCTAGCTGACCCTGTATTTTTAGAAATGAAAAATAACTCATGAAAAATTCCATTATTGAATTTCATTTCAATTTTCTAGTCAGAATAAAATTTTATATAACATAATCACTATTTATGTTGTCCTTCCAGCCAATGGGTATCTTCTCCATCCTTGAAGAAGAGTGTATGTTCCCCAAGGCAACAGACACTTCTTTCAAGAACAAGTTGTATGAGCAACATCTTGGAAAGTCTAGCAACTTCCAGAAACCCAAAGTTGTCAAAGGGAAGGCTGAGGCTCATTTCTCTCTGATCCATTATGCTGGTACAGTGGACTACAACATTACCGGTTGGCTTGATAAGAATAAGGACCCCCTGAATGATACTGTGGTTGGGCTGTACCAGAAATCCTCAATGAAAACTCTAGCTTACCTCTTCTCTGGGGCACAGACTGCCGAAGCAGGTAAGTCTTGAAAGATATTGTTTACTTATTACACCAAACTAGAGGTGGTAGTTTTCTTCTATTGATTTTATCTTGATTCTGTCTCTAGAGCTATAGAATCAGTTGTTCCTTTAGGCCTATAGTTAATAGTTTCACCTGTATTCATGAGCTTTTCCAACACTAGTGTTAAGTGGACATGAAAAAAACATAGTTTTCCCCAGATGGTATGCTTTTGCTTGAGATTTTTTATTCTGTAGTCCTATAAGCAAAATCCCTGCTGATGAGATAATGAGACATGCTTGGATTCACCTTCATCCCAATTTCCATCACTTTTCTCCACTCTTCCCTTGCATTCTTTAATGAATGTCAAAATGTTCCTAAGGTTAAACATTTACAGGCAAATACAAGCCAGTATATGTTTTAGGTACCTTCTAGCTCCTCATCTCTAAAATATTTTGTTTCTTCCGACTTCATGCCTTCACAATCCTGGACAGTTGATCGAGTCAGAAGCTAACTTTTGTTTCTCAGTACAGTGCTTCATCAGCAATTTCCACAGTTTTCCCTTATTTTGGAATATGATTTTAATTTCCTTAAAATGAAAAGTTCCTGGTGTAGTAATGACCTCCACCAATTCAGTTGGCAGTTGCCTTGGAGCTTATGGTTTTGAAGAGTTGACTCCTGATTTTTTAAATTTCCTCTATCCACCATGCCACATGGCTCTCCACAGTTTTACTAAGTATACATAATAGTATATTTAGTATTTCATTTAGCAGGGAATGTAGAGATAATCAAATTTAGTAATGTATTTTTAGTAAGACAAAATTCTAACTCTAGAGAGAGAGAAGGACCAGAAGCAGTCTCAAAGCAATGCATTTTTTTCGAGAGAGGAGCAAAGAGATAACAAGGATGATGGATGACTTGAAACTAAATTTAAATTATATGCTTTCTTTTTTCTTCAGAGGCCAGTGGTGGAACTGCAAAGAAAGGATCTAAGAAGAAGGGTTCTTCTTTCCAAACAGTATCAGCTCTTTTTAGGGTAAGGCAGGAAATTGAATTAAGTTCTCCTCATACCTGGAGCTAGCTACACCATAAATACTAACCTGGTAGCTGATTTTTTAAAATATAAGTCCCCAAGCTATTGGGTAAGACCTGACCTTAATCAATAAGAGACTCCCTTCTTCCTCTTCCTCTTTCCTCTATAATTCCTTGGCTTTACTTCAGGATGAAGGATTTTAAATTGCCTAGAATCATTCTTATCTTTATCTTGTTCTGAAGAAAAGAGTCATTTTTTTTCCAGGAAGCTTTCTTTTACAATCTACAATTTCATTTAAGCAAGCAGTGATGCATAGTCAGTATATAAAACAAATCTTAGAGACAAATGAATATAAAGCAGGTCACCTAAAAGGAATTTAGAGAAGTCTGCCTCTCCTTGCTGCTCATAAATCTTGATTATACATAGATAATTTGCTTATCCTGTAGATAATCTAAAAACCAGCCCACATAGTAAGGAAATTCATGTTTGTCAGGAGATCTTGGCAATTCAGTGCTGGTAGATACAAATCTTTTCTTAGAAAGATATGAAATTTGGTATAATGAAAAGTGAATGTGTAGCAGGGGAGTGGAGGGGAAGAAGGAGTCAAAATTGAGTGCCTAAAAGGAATTCAATTTTATGAGCTGAATATAATTCAGTTTTCAAATGACTTTTGAAAATTCGATTTGAGACTGATTTGTATGGGTACTTTCTGTCAGGAACTAAAGAGAAGTCTGTTCTGTGGGGAAAATTGTAACTTCTGGGAAGATTATTTCTTTCAAAGCTCCACTCAAGTCTCATCCTTTATGTGATGCTTTTTTTTAGCTTTTAGTTAATAGAGCCTCTCTCCCTCATCCTAGAAATGACCTTGCACAGTATTCATTTTGTACACACATGCATGTGTGTTGTCTCTCCTGATAGTCTGTAAGCTCCTTGAGGGCAGAATACCTTTATTTTTGTCTTTGCAGTCTCAATATCTAGCACAGTAGTAGGCATTAAATGAGTGCATGTGAACTGATTTGAAAGTGACCTTAATCTGATAGTCTAATAAAATCTGATGAAGTTACATGAATATCAGTCCTTTGTATTATAATTTCACAGTTTTAATGAGTCTTTTCATATGATCTCCTAGGAGAATTTAAACAAGCTGATGACCAACCTGAGGAGCACTCACCCTCATTTTGTACGGTGTATCATTCCCAATGAAACCAAAACTCCTGGTAAGATACTCTCAGATTAAAATACACAATAAGGTCCCTATTTTGTAATATTGTAACCACATATATTTTTATTGCTTTAGGTGCCATGGAACATGAACTTGTCCTGCACCAACTGAGGTGTAATGGTGTGCTAGAAGGTATCAGAATCTGCCGGAAAGGATTCCCAAGCCGAATCCTTTATGCTGATTTCAAACAGAGGTCAGCCTCTCTACAGGTTTTTTTTTTTTTGGCTAGACTTTATATAATTTTTTTTAAGGTTTGCAAAGTTCTATATGTATATTATCTCACTACATTCTCCCAATAATCTTCTTTTGAGCATTTTGGTCATTGGTTTAATATAATATGAATATTTTTTAATTCTTCAGAATTCATTGTAAAAGAAAAAATCACTCTTGAAAATGGGTTAAAAAATAAGCACAACTTTTTAACCATTTTTACTTGCATTAGACTCACAGACATATAATTAGGCAAATAATCACACAGTGGATATTGAGTACATGACATATAAAAGTTTTGTGGGGATTACAAAGAAGCAGAAGACATACTTCTTTCCTTCATGAAACTTGCAGTCTTATCAGACAGATATTTACATAAAATGGTAATTAATAATATGACAGAAATTATTTGTATTAAATTAGTGTTATAGACAATAAATGTCATAGACATTTAGATTGGAGTGGTCTGTGAAGAATTAATGGAAGAAATTAAATTTAAATCAAACCTTCAAGAATATCTAGCATTTTTATAGATGAAGGGGAGGAGAGTAGAATCTTAGGGGTTGGGAAGGACTGAAGGATAAGTACAAATAAAGAGAGACAACCAGATTGAATGGTTTGGAGGTTTCATGGAGAGCAGAGATATCAGATATACTAAGCTAGAAGTGAACCCAAACTAATTTAAAAGATAATTGGAATATATTTTAAAGAATAAACAAAAATACAATAGAGCATAGCCAATAATACATAAATGATTTCCTGAGTCAATGTGCAAGGATTGTAACATATGGTTTAGTGGCATCTGTTTCTATTGGAGTTTGACAATCGATGTAGAGAAGCAGTAGGAGATGAAGCCAGAAAGTCAAATTGAGGAAACATCATAAGGCATTTTAAAAGGCATATAGGACATCCAAGAAATAATGGCCATTAGACAACTGGGAGTATAAAGTCACAGACTGGAAGAAAAGTTGGGACTAGAGATAAAAGATTTGGGAATTCTCTATGAATAGATGGTTGCAAATTATCAGTCATCTTAAACTTAATGCAAATGATCATAAGGTCCTTTCCTGAAAGTAGGTTTGAAAGAGCAGGATGGGAAGAAAGAGATCATGAAGACATGAGACACTTGAAGGTGGAAAGGGGAAAATATTAATTGGGGGGGGGAGTAAAAAACAAAAAATGTTGTCCCATTTTACTAAGAATAGATATAGTAATATAGGAAAATGCAATGTTTCTTCATGGATTATCTTATTTTTAGTTACTGTTTAGTCACAGTTATCATAAAGGTCACTGATATGATATTTATCCTATCTCAATAGATATAAAGTTTTAAATGCAAGTGCTATTCCTGAAGGACAATTCATTGATAGCAAGAAGGCTTCTGAGAAACTTCTGGCATCTATTGATATTGATCACACCCAGTATAAATTTGGCCATACAAAGGTAATGACTTTATTCAAGCCCTTCCCATTGCTACTTCCTGTAGAATGAAGCAATTAAATGTAATATCTCCCCTATGCAGGTCTTTTTCAAAGCTGGTCTTTTGGGTCTTCTGGAAGAGATGAGAGATGAAAAGTTAGCACAACTTATTACACGCACTCAGGCCATGTGCCGAGGTTTCTTAGCAAGAGTAGAATACCAGAAGATGGTGGAAAGAAGGTATGAATTCAATTAGAGAGAGACTTCAAAATTGTTTCATTGGAACTGTAAAGTTATCTTGTTTACAAAGTTTATTTTCATCATTTTATATAACTTTTAATGTACATTAATTTAATATGTCAATAGGGAATCCATTTTCTGCATCCAATACAATATTCGAGCCTTCATGAATGTTAAACATTGGCCTTGGATGAAACTGTTTTTTAAGATCAAGCCTCTACTCAAAAGTGCTGAGACTGAAAAAGAGATGGCCACCATGAAGGAAGAATTTCAGAAAACTAAAGAGGAACTTGCCAAATCTGAAGCTAAAAGGAAAGAATTGGAAGAAAAAATGGTATCCTTGCTGAAAGAGAAAAATGACCTGCAGCTCCAAGTCCAATCTGT
The DNA here is from genome assembly GCF_037893015.1 of Macrotis lagotis. Taxonomy (NCBI): domain Eukaryota; kingdom Metazoa; phylum Chordata; class Mammalia; order Peramelemorphia; family Peramelidae; genus Macrotis; species Macrotis lagotis. The sequence goes on along the minus strand of NC_133659.1, from coordinate 230,908,629 downwards.
AAGTAGTATATGTTCTTTCTTTATGATACTTACTTGGGTAGGCACTATTATCTAACATATTTAATTTATCTTTGTAAATATTATTCCCATTCTCTGGTAGAATACAAATTGTATTTTCAGCACAAAATATTGCCTAAAACACAGTAGAATACTTGTTGAATTGAATCTACCCCAACACAGAATCTGGCACCCTATCTCTCACATTACAAGTCTTATATAAATATTGATTGAATAATTGAATGAATAACCTGTGTTGATTTTTGCTTGCTTACTATATTGAGTTCAAACTCTTGCATCTTTCTTTCAAAGCCCTCTATTGTCTCATCTTACTCTTTTTATTCTTTGCTTTTTATTTTCCTCCTTATTCAAGGAAGCTGAAAGTTTAGCTGATGCAGAGGAAAGATGTGACCAGCTAATCAAAACCAAAATCCAACTTGAAGCTAAAATCAAAGAGGTAACTGAAAGAGCTGAGGATGAGGAGGAGATCAATGCTGAACTAACAGCCAAGAAGAGGAAACTGGAAGATGAATGTTCAGAGCTCAAGAAAGACATTGATGACCTTGAGTTGACACTGGCCAAAGTGGAAAAAGAAAAACATGCTACTGAGAATAAGGTATAAATCTTATCATTAAGAACAGGGCACAAGAGATCTAGGAAATTATGACTATACTTGATAGAGCATTAATACAGTACTTAGTGAACAATAATATATTTATTGAAAATAATTTGCACTTATAAAGGTGAAAAACCTCACAGAAGAGATGGCAGGATTGGATGAAACCATTGCTAAGCTCACCAAAGAGAAGAAAGCCCTCCAAGAGGCCCATCAGCAGACCCTGGATGATCTGCAGGCAGAAGAAGACAAAGTGAATACACTGACCAAAGCTAAAATCAAACTGGAACAGCAAGTGGATGATGTAAGCTTGAAATTATAAAAGAGAGGAAGTTTATTTATGAGAGTATATTGGAAACTGTATTTTTCCAGAAGTCATATATGGTATTGGTAACTTTTAGCTTGAAGGGTCATTGGAGCAAGAAAAGAAACTCCGAATGGACCTAGAGAGAGCAAAAAGAAAATTGGAAGGTGACCTGAAGTTGGCTCAAGAATCAATCATGGATCTTGAAAATGAGAAACAGCAGCTGGATGAAAAATTTAAAAAGTAAGTAGTTATTTGTGCAATTAACAATACATACTGGGGGCGGCTAGGTGGCGCTGTGGATAGAGCACCGGCCCTGGAGTCAGTAGTACGTGAGTTCAAATTCGACCTCAGACACTTAATAATAATTACCTAACTGCCTTGAGCAAGCCACTTAACCCCATTTGCCTTGCAAAAACTAAAAACAAAACAAAACAAAACAAAACAAAAAACAAAAAAACCTAATAAATACTGGTGAACACTCATATTTCTCCTTTTACTTTTTTTTTTAAAAAGGAAAGAATTTGAAATCAGCAACCTGCAAAGCAAAATTGAAGATGAGCAAGTACTAGGGGTTCAGTTGCAGAAAAAGATTAAGGAGTTGCAGGTAAAGTCATCACTTCTGCGGGTTCCAAGTCCTATGAAAATATTCATTGACTGGAAGGGGCTGATGGATGTTTTTTCCCCCTTTTGCCAGGCCCGCATTGAAGAACTGGAGGAGGAAATCGAGGCAGAACGCGCCTCCCGGGCCAAAGCTGAGAAGCAGCGATCCGATCTCTCCAGGGAACTTGAGGAGATCAGCGAGCGCCTGGAAGAAGCCGGTGGGGCGACTTCAGCTCAGATTGAGATGAACAAGAAGCGAGAGGCTGAATTCCAGAAGATGCGCAGGGACCTTGAAGAGGCCACCTTGCAGCATGAAGCCACCGCCGCCACTCTGAGGAAGAAGCACGCCGATAGCGTCGCCGAGCTTGGGGAGCAGATCGACAACCTGCAGAGGGTCAAACAGAAACTGGAGAAAGAGAAGAGTGAACTGAAGATGGAGATTGATGACCTGGCCAGCAACGTAGAAACTACTTCTAAAGCCAAGGTACTGTGAATTCTAGGAAATATCTAGATTTTAAAACTATATTATGTAGAAATGATGAAATATATGTACAGCTCTTGTAATGTCATTCTTGTACTAATTCTTATGCAGGATGAATCAAGGAAGAAAATCTTAATTCTTTGCTTAAATATTTAGAAGCTGGGGATGGAGAGGCGGGTAATTTCCAGGCAGATTTGAATAACATCTTAATACAAAATGATGTGGCTATTGTCTCCATTGATTAGCTTCATGAGGGCAAGGATTATTTGACTTTTTGATCTGTGTATCCCTGACACTTAGTACAGTTGCCTGGCACCAATAGGTAATTGATAAATGCTTGAAGATAAATTAATCCATGCTTTGAACTAATTCCAAAATTTTTAAATGTCCTTTTGCAAAGTTCAAGATGAGTACAACATGGATGAGTCTGATTCTATTTTAAAGATATCTAAATGCAAGTAAATAACTCTATATAAATTTTTAATTGCTTTGTTTTCCATGCTTTCTTTTCTATGTATAGGGCAACCTTGAAAAAATGTGCCGCACCTTGGAGGATCAAGTAAGTGAACTTAAATCAAAGGAAGAGGAACAGCAGCGTTTAATCAATGACCTGACTACTCAAAGAGGGCGCTTACAGACTGAAGCTGGTAAATTCCTTTCCTCTCTGTGTTAATGAGTATAGATTTATAGTTTCGGGTGCAAATATCTTTCTATTATGTTATGTTATGGAAATGCTTGCTTTATTCTATAAATTAAAAAATAAAATACAATTTTCAAAAATAAAGGCACAAGCTTTTGGCATAAAGTCTGTGAATAACCTGCCAGCCCAACTGAAAAGCTCTGTTTGAGGCAACTTAGGGATAACAGTTTCAAATTGGACAAATTGTAGACTACAATGATTTTGGCTAATTCCAGAAAGCATTTAAATACTGATCCTATTCTGAATCATCTGGGATTTGGATACATTTCAGAACAGCTCTGATGACTCCCAGTTTAATTTAGTTTTCTTTGTTCAACCCTGCACCAAACCAAAGGAAGCCTAAATGTTTAAAATGGTCATGGAACAAATTCAGACTTCTAAATGTCCACTAATTTGGAGAAAATTAGAGAAGAGCATCTGACACTGTCCTTGCTCAGACTCAAATGTTTTGCCTCATGTTGTATCTCTTTAAAAGGATATAGAGTTTAGAACAGAAAGACAGAATAGAAGTTATAGTTTCTTACTCAATTTAATTCATATTGGTTCCAATTTAAATACATTGAAATCTGATATAGAATATATGGGTTTGAACACGGAAAAGTATCATCCTACCTTGAATTCACTTAGATTTGAGAGGAAATGATTGCTGCAATCAACTTCCAACATAATTCTTAAAAACATACAAAATTAAATTCTAAGACTATCTTTCAGAACTGTCAGTAATTTCCTCTACGTGTATAATATGCTCATGCATATATGTACACATCTACAAATATATGTACATATGTGTTAACTACAGGTGAATATTCCCGTCAACTAGATGAAAAAGATGCTTTAGTTTCTCAGCTGTCTAGAGGAAAACAAGCATTTACACAGCAGATTGAGGAATTAAAAAGGCAACTTGAAGAAGAGACCAAGGTATTGAAATACTTTTCCCTTGACTTCTCAATAAAAATTACTTCCAGCTTCACTTTTTTCAGGGTTTTCTTACCTTGTCTTATTAAATATCACAAAATTAATGCCCATAGGCCAAAAATGCACTAGCCCATGCTCTTCAGTCATCTCGCCATGACTGTGATTTGCTAAGGGAACAATATGAAGAGGAACAAGAATCCAAGGCTGAGCTACAGCGGGCACTGTCCAAGGCCAATACTGAGGTTGCCCAATGGAGAACTAAATATGAGACAGATGCCATTCAGCGCACAGAAGAACTGGAAGAGGCTAAGTATGTGCAGGGATCTTTTAAAGTAAAGAAAAACTATACATATTAAATGGAAGAGAAATAACTGAATTCTGGATAGATTCTATGTGAATTCTAAAAGAGTTAAAATAATCATACATTTGAGTGGAGCTTAATAAACATTAATATATAAATAAAATACCACCCTTGTAGTTCCAATATTGGGGCCATTAATAGGAACAGCTTTACAATGAGTCCCTTTGGTATATATACATATACATATATATGCATATATGCCTATATATACCTATGTTTGTAGTAACATCTCAATCATCATGAAGGGAGTCCTCTTAAACTGAAGAATCTTTATTGGTTAAATTTGAGAATAATATTATGTTTGATACTGTAGATTTATGATTCATTGATGTGGGAACTCCAGATATGGTAGTTTCTTCCACTAATACAGGGCAGTCACTTTCATATAATAAATAAACTTACACTTACCTGAGTAATGAGAGGTTAACTGATTTACCTGGGATAATACATTCAATAATTGTATGAACCAGGTTTGAATCCAGATTTTCCTACTTAAAGGCTGGATATTTATCCACATTGACACACTACATCTCTGAGTCTATTTGTCTTCATATAAATATATTGTATGTAAGTACATCTGCCTATCCTTCAAAGAGTTGAAGTTCACCTTATGTAAAATTCTATTTGCATTCCATAAAGACCAACACTTTAATGAAAATCCAATTTCCTTCCCTTTGATAATATTCTTATCTACGTTATTCATTTTCTGAAACATATATAATCCTTCAGGAAGAAACTGGCCCAGCGTCTCCAGGATGCTGAGGAACATGTAGAAGCTGTAAATGCCAAATGTGCTTCCCTTGAAAAGACCAAGCAAAGGCTGCAGAATGAAGTGGAGGACCTGATGCTTGATGTGGAAAGGACAAATGCAGCCTGTGCAGCTCTGGATAAAAAGCAAAGGAATTTTGATAAGGTATTCCATGCAATAGTTTATGATTTGGGGGACTTTCATTTTTCTTAATTACTCTTTTTTTGCAGTAGACTGAGTGTTTGCTTTCCAGGTCCTGGCAGAATGGAAGCAGAAATATGAGGAAACCCATGCTGAGTTAGAAGCTTCCCAGAAGGAGTCTCGCTCCCTCAGCACTGAGCTGTTCAAGATGAAGAATGCCTATGAGGAATCCCTGGACCATCTTGAAACTCTCAAGAGAGAAAATAAGAACTTGCAGCGTGAGTTCCCTTCACTTGCTCTGTTCACTTGGAAAACCCTTCCATAATTCCACCTCTCTCACTCAATCTCTTCCTATCTTTCCAACCTTAGAGGAGATTTCTGACCTGACTGAGCAGATTGCTGAGGGAGGCAAACGGATCCATGAGCTGGAAAAAATAAAGAAACAAATTGAGCAAGAAAAATGCGAACTCCAGGCTGCTTTGGAAGAAGCTGAGGTACATACAGCATTGCAGACTAAGACATTCAGAAAGAAGTTAAAGTTGACTCCGGGTAGTTATGGACTGACCTAAAGAAAGACACAGAATAATATTTTCTTGAGAGCTTAGATTAATATAAATCTTTCATTGTTTCATTGTTGCTCACTTGATTATTGGTTTTCATTAAGGCATCTCTTGAACATGAAGAGGGGAAAATCCTGCGCATCCAACTTGAACTGAATCAGGTGAAGTCTGAAATTGATAGGAAAATTGCTGAAAAAGATGAAGAAATTGATCAGCTGAAAAGAAACCACATCCGCGTGGTGGAGTCAATGCAGAGCACGCTGGATGCTGAGATCAGAAGCAGGAATGATGCCATCAGGATTAAGAAGAAGATGGAGGGAGATCTGAATGAAATGGAAATCCAGCTGAACCATGCCAACAGAATGGCTGCAGAGGCCCTAAGGAACTACAGAAATACCCAAGGGATACTTAAGGTAAATGGAGCCAAAACTATAGCTGTTCCTAAATGACTGTTTTTTTAGTAGCAACCTGAGAACATGATGGATAATGATTTTTGCTTGCTGTATCCAGGATACCCAGATCCACCTGGATGATGCTCTCCGAGGCCAGGAGGACCTGAAAGAGCAGTTGGCAATGGTTGAGCGCAGAGCCAACCTATTGCAGGCTGAGATTGAGGAGCTGCGGGCAACTCTGGAACAGACTGAGAGGAGCAGGAAGGTAGCAGAACAAGAGCTCCTGGATGCCAGTGAGCGTGTGCAACTCTTACACACTCAGGTGAGCACAATTACTACAAAGTGTAATTTGGGAAGATAGAAAAAAGAAAAGACCAAATAAGACCTTGCTTAAATATATCTTGTCACTTCTTTTTTGCCTTTTAACATTTTGTTTTCCAATTATATACAATAGTAATATGTACCTATCATTTTTTGTAAAGTTTTGAATTTTACAATTTCCCCCCCACCCTTCCTTTCCCCCCCACAGAAGGCTTGTCTGATAGTATTTACATTGTTTCCATGTTATACAATGATGTAAATTGAATTTGTTATAAGAGTAAACATAAACCCCCTCCCCCCAGAAGATGAGAAACCTTAAGAACAGAGAGAGAGAAAAAATTTGTATTTCAGTCTGTATTCAGATTTCAATGACTCTGTCTCTGGGGTGAGTTGCTTTCTTTATCATAAGTCCACTAGAGAAGTTGCTTCAATATTTTTCCCACAGTTGCTATTACTAGTTGAACCTCCGCTCTATTCCTCCCCACTCTCATTTATTCTATTCTCTCTCTCCTTTCATCATGGCCCTGTCCAAAAGTGTGTTGTATATGAGTACCCTCTCCCTTTATCTTCCCTCTCTTCTATCACCTATTCCCCCCTTCCCTCCTCCCATTACCCCTTATCCCATCCCTTTCTTCTCATTTTTCTCTAGGGTAAGATAGATTTCCTCACCCTATTGTGTATGTTATTTCCTCTCTGAGTCACTTCTGATGAGAATGAAGGCTCACTCATTTGCCTTTGCCTCTGCCTTTCCACTCCATTGAAAAAACTTTTTCTTGACTCTTATGTGAAATTTCTTAGCTTCTTCTTCATAACCTCTCCCTTCCTCCCAATGCTTTCCTTTATCACCCATTGATTTCATTTGTTTTACTATATTATACCATTATATTCTGCTTCTTCCTATGTCTTATCTATATATGCTCCTTCTAACAGCTCTTATAAATGAGAAAGTTCATATGAGTTATCAATATCTTCTTCCCATGCAGGAATACAAACAGTTCAATATCATTAAATTCCTCATAGTTAGTCCTTCTTTTCCACCCCTTCTATGGTTCACCAGAGTCCTGTACTTGGGGATCAAACTTTCCATTCAGCTCTGGTTGTTTGAATAGGAAAGTTTGAAAGTCCCCTGTTTCATTGAAAGTCCATCTTTTCCCCTGAAAGAGGATGTTCACTTTTTCTGGGTAGTTGATTCTAGATTGTAAACCAAAATTTTGCCTTCTGGAATATCATATTCCAATCCCTATGAGCACTTAATGTAGATGCTACCAGATCCTGTGTAATCCTGACTATGAAGCCTCGGTAGTTGGATTGTTTGTTTCTGGCAGCTTTTAGAATTTTCTCTTTGATTTGGGAGTTTTGGAATTTGGCTAGAATATTCTTGGAAGTGTTTCTTTTGGGATCTCTTTCAGGAGGTGACCAATGAATTCTCTTGATTTATATTTTACCCTTTTCTTCTAGGATCTTAGGATAATTTTTTTGTATTATTTCTTGAAAAATGAAATCTAGGCTCTTCTCCTGATTGTGATAGACCAATAATTTTAAAATTATTTCTCCTGGATCTGTTTTCCAGGTCAGTTGTTTTTCCAATGAGATATTTCACATTTTATTCTAATTTTTGCCTTTTGGGGAAGAGTTTTATTTATTCCTGATTTCTTGCAAAGTCACCAGCTTCCTTTAGTTCCATTCTGCATTTGAAGGAGTTATTTTCTTCAGAGAGCTTTTTTATCTCCTTTTCCAGCTGGCCAATTCTGTTTTTTAAGGCATTATTCTCCTCATTTGCCTTTTGTTTTGCTTTTTCCATAAGACCTAAACTGGTTTTTAACATATTATTTTCTTCATTATTTTTTTGTATATCTTTCACCAAGCTTTTGATTTGGCTTTCATGATTTTTCTGCATCACTCTCAGTTCTCCTCCCAATTTTTTCTCCATCTCCCTTAATTGCTTTTCAACTTCTTTTTTGAGCTCATCCATAGTCTGAGCCCTTTTTCTCTTTCTCTTGGAGGTTTTGGATAAGGAACCTTCAATTTTGTTATCATCTGAGTATGTGTTTTGATCCTCCCTGGTCCTAAAGTAATTCTCTATGGTTAAATTCTTCTTTTTCTGTTGTTTACTCATTTCCTCAGCCCAAGACTAATTTACAGCAATTCCAAGGTTTGGGTTTTTTTGGGACACCCCATTGGGACCTTTATTCCTCCTAGGTCTTATGCTCTGTTGCTTGTACTTTGATATGTATATGGCACCCCTACTTCCCTCTGCTCTGGGGCTATAAGGAAGATCCTGTTATCTTAGTATGGAAGCCCAAACTGCAACCTGGATCTGAATGTGGGCAAACAGCAGAATCCTACCATGAAAGAGAGCAGAGAAATCTCTGCAGACTTCCCTTACCATCTCTGGGGGTACAGGCTGCTTTCTCCAGATTTGAACTACAGATTCTGTGGCTGGGGCTCCTCACTCCACACTCACCCAATTGCAGTAGAGTTCTCTCCCTGCCCCTTCAAGCTGTTGCAGCTGATCTCTGGGCTGTGCTGGACTGGGCTGGGCTGGGCTGTGCTGCAGCCAAGGCTTTTTTCCAACCCCCAGTCCTGGTGAAATACACCTTTCCTGCAGAACTTCTAAGTTACCTTGGACTGGGAAAATGTATCACTCAGTCTTTCTGTGGGTTCTTCCCCTCTAAATTTTGACTTGAGTCATCATTTGTTTGTTGTTTGGGAAATGCTGCCTTCATGCCACCATCTTGGCTCCACCCCCCCTCTTGATACTTCTTAAAACTTTATTAAGGAGTTTCCATGGACCAATAAGTTTAAAAAGGTTAGCTTTATAATAATGATATCAAGCACTTTTATACACTTTAATGTTTCAAGGTACTTTACATTTTAACTCACATAATCCACATAACAATCTTGTGATTTAAGTATTATTAATATTCTCATTTTATGTATGAGGCAACTGAATCCATGAGAAGTTAAAGTGACTTACAATATCAAGTAACTAGTGGTTATATGAGGCAAGATTCAAATTCAGTTTCTTCTTGAATCCAAGTCTAATATTGTATTAATAGCACTAGCTGGTTACATTATTAGTATACAATATCAAGTATGTGAAGGTCATTTCCACTTGGTTGTCATTCAAGTATCCAAAATTTAGCTTATTTAAAACCATATTCACTCTCTGTTCCTGCATATATATGTGTTCTTTTTTACCTAATTTTTATATTAATTTCCCTACCATCTTTCCAGTCACTTTGACTCAGCATTTTGGTGTTATCTTTCCTCTGTTTCACATCTGTCAAAATCTCATCCATCCTTTAAAGCCCACTTCAAATCCACCTCCTTCTTAAAGTATTTCCTGTTTTCCTTTAATTGAATGTGATCCTTTCTTCCTCTCTACCCATTTAGAATTTTGTACATCTGCTATTACACTTAATATTATTCAGTTTTGTTTTATAGTCTTCCAGAATACAAATTCAATGATATGAAGGCTGATCTTCTATTCATCCTTTCCATATCACTCAGTGACCTAATATTGTTCTCTAATAAAGTAGTCATACCATAAACATTTATTGAATTAAATGGAATCCCCCTGTGAATGTCACCTTTACAGCTTAAAATTGACTGTATAAATAATATTAGATATTATAAAATAATAATTTTAGGCATATAATCTTTCAAAAATAGTATGGCACAGATGGCTGGCCTTAGAGGCAAGAAAATTTAACTTTGACACTCTCAGAATAACTTGGCAACACTTTTATAGCTGACTTTTATTTATTTGAATAGGTATATGGAGTTTCCTCTTGAGTTTCTTCTCCTCCTGTCTTCTCCTCCCTCCTGTCTCCCCAAAGAGGATGATCCTATGTACTTATTTGGGAAAGAAGTAAAGTGACCATTTGTTTTTCATTTTTTGCCCAGAACACAAGTTTGATCAACACCAAGAAGAAACTGGAAACAGACATTACCCAAATCCAGGGTGAGATGGAAGACATGATTCAGGAAGCCCGGAATGCAGAAGAAAAGGCCAAGAAGGCTATCACTGATGTGAGCAGAAATCACATTGATTTTCCTCCTTGACCTCTCTTTATATAAACTACTTGAAATTAATGGTTTTCTTGGTTTACTTGCTAAATAGGCAGCCATGATGGCTGAAGAACTGAAAAAGGAGCAAGATACCAGTGCCCACCTGGAGCGGATGAAGAAGAACATGGAGCAGACCGTGAAGGACCTACAGCACCGCCTGGATGAAGCCGAGCAACTTGCCCTGAAAGGAGGCAAGAAGCAGATCCAGAAACTGGAGGCCAGAGTAATTATCTCAGATCTTTTCATTATATTCCTTTTCCCATTCAGTGGTTATAGCAAAGATTTTAAAAACAAATCTAATATTTTATGTTAGGTTCGTGAGCTGGAAGGGGAGGTTGAAAGTGAACAGAAACGCAATGCTGACACCGTGAAGAGTCTACGCAAACATGAGAGGAGAGTGAAGGAGCTTACTTACCAGGTAAGGGGAACACTCAATTCAATTTTTTTGATATCCCTGGAAAGATAAGTGAGATATGGTGAACAGGACATTTGAGTTGGGATTTTGTTTCAAATTTTCCCCTTGTCATTTACTACCATTGTGATCTTATATAATTAACTCTCTAATCATTAGTTTTCCCATTGATTAAATGAGTATTCAACTGGAAGTTCACTAAGATCTCTTCTATTTCTATATTAGTGATCCCTTTTAGTATTCCTATCAAACTAATATTGTTCTCAGCAAAGGGATGTCAGTCACTTGTTTTTAATCAGTCCCTACCTACCTACCTACAATTTTTCAGACTGAAGAAGACCGTAAGAATGTTCTCAGACTTCAGGACTTAGTGGATAAACTACAAGCAAAAGTGAAGTCTTATAAGAGACAAGCAGAGGAGGCTGTAAGTATCTTTACTATATAATAGAAACTTTTTTTATTTTATAAAATAAAAATAAAATAAATGAAAAGAATTAAAATAAAGTAGAAAATATCATTCTTCAGGGCTAGAAATTTTAACAAAAAGTAATAAAAATTATACCATTGGTGGTATCCTGAATATGTTTCCCCAAAAGTCTAAATGCTAACATGTGAGTTTTTAAATCACTCATATTACTATCTTTAAAAATAAAATAATATTCAATAATTTATTTCCTTTTCTCTAATATTACTACCCAAGGTCCAAAGTAAATGAAACTTCTTTCTTCCAGGAAAAGGCTGGTGATCTTTGTTATATATTAAAAGATTTTGGGCAATGGTGCTGATTCTGGGGTCAAAGAACTTGAGTTCAAACTTTATCTTTGATTCTTAGTACTTGTATAACCTCAGCCAAATCAGTCAATTTCCTCAGGGTTAGTTTCCTCACATGTAAAATGAAGGGGCTGATTGATCTAGATGACTTATGAGATTCCTTCTAGTTCTAGTTCTATGATTCCAGAATATTCCTGATAACTCTAGAACTCTAAAACTTTTAAGAGTATTTGTGCTTTGTGAAGTGGAAGGATATAATTACTGTTGTCTAATTGTGGAAATAGCATATATGAGAAGTGACCTTAAGTAAACTACCACTTCATGTTATGAAGACATTTAAGATTATACATTAGGCTTTTAAGATTAATTTTTCTCTTAGGTATTTTCTGTTTTGTTTAGGTATTTTGATAATAAAAGTAGATAAGCAATTATTTATAAAAAGCAAATTCTCAATTACAAAATTAATTCTAATCAGAAAACACCTTCAGAATTGCTGACTATTAAAGTTTCCAGTTGATTATTTTAAAAGGTCAGAAAATATGACAGCCTTTCCCACCTAGGCCCAGAAACATTCATTCTGACAAATCCCTTCTTTGCTTCAGGAGGAACAGTCCAACACAAACCTCTCCAAATTCCGCAAGATCCAACATGAACTGGAGGAGGCTGAGGAGCGGGCTGACATTGCTGAGTCTCAGGTCAACAAACTGCGGGTAAAGAGCAGGGAGGTTCACACGAAGATTGTAAGTGAAGAGTAGATATGGCCTGGTGCTGCAAGGTGACTGAAGAAATACACATAATGTGAAATTCTTGGTCACTTTACCTTGTAATTATTGTTCAATATGCCTTTCATGATAAGGAAATAAAAATTGTAGTATGTTTTGCAAAGAAAATAACTTAGACTGGACTTTAATTTTCTTTCATTTTTTTCCTGGAGTAATATAAAAATTTGTTCTACTCTGACAACATTAAACAATCAAGTATTGAATAAGAAATACAGAATCTATTTTAGTGCCCTTGTTAATATCACAAGATAAAAGGACAAAATTTAATAGACTGAAACAGTCTATTGACAGACCTCAAAACTATTGTGATTTTTTTTTTTTACTTCTTTTTCATCTTTTTCTCACATACTTCAATTTAGCTGATAAACTTCCTGGGGTTTCCCCTCATGGATACAGAGGAATCCAAATTTATATATAGTCTGGCCCTATTTATCCACACACAGAGGTTTGTGGATATATATATATATATATATATATATATATATATATATATATATATATATCCTTTGTTCCCAGTGATTCTTCTCTTGATAACTTTCATCAAGTAGGCATACTCAAAGCATTCTCATTTGAATAACAAACAGTTTTGTTATAATTAAACATTGATGGCATGGCTACTGGTAATGCTTAAATACTACTATCCAACTTCACCACAATATATAGAATGTCTGCTCAAATAGCTCAGAGATAGCTTGGACACTAATGAATGTCAACTTCAACTATTAAAAATCCAACCTAAACTCAACTAACCAGAAGTTTACTCTAATAAAGTGGGATGGATCTAGATTAATCAGTGATGTTTTTAGAGAAAAGATTTTAAACTGAGTTCAACAGAGTTCAAAAGGTCTAGGGAGGTTAAGGAGTGAGCTAACTAAAACTTTTCCATATGGAAAGGAAAGAGGAATTTGGTTTTACTTGGTGCCATTTAGAAGAAATTTAAGATAAAGATAAACTTAGTTTAAAGGAAGCATTTTCTCCTTACAAAAAATAGGTTAATATTATAATAAACTGCTAAACAAGACTGAGAAATATCTATTTCTAAACTCTCAAGTGATATAACGGAAGGGTAAATGGAAAACTATGGTGTTCTTAAGTTGGCTTTTCTGTTATTAATTCAGTATGTGATCTTGGGGGAGTCACTTTTATTTCTGTGGTTCTCTCTACATTCTATCACTAACATTATTTGGCCTAGATTTATAACCATTGTTTCTAGGCATCTTATTTTAGATGTCATAAGAACACATTTCCTATGAAGAACAGGACTGATTGTGCTTCTCAGGACTTTATTTTTAATAAGACTGTGAGCCTGTACACAGGATAATTGTATCATGAACCATCAATTTTCATTGGTGTGTGGAGACTTTATAGAAGGAAGGAGAGCTGTGAGGGAAAGAAATAATTATGGTCGCATCTAATATAAAACAGGGTAGAGCAGCGTGCAGTCTCATTAATGGTATTGAGTGGAGCTAAAAGAGGATCTCTACCTGTGTCAGAGATAGAAGAAAACAGCAGATGATATCAAGTGGAGAAATCCAGATGCTGTATGAACTCTACTCTCCATCCCTGATTCAATTTCAGCCCAGTCACTATAGCTAAATAAACAACTAGGTGCCACAGTGGATAAAACACTGGATTTAAATTTGGGATGATCTAAGTTCAAATCCTATCTCAAACATTTCCTGGCTGTGAAACTTGAGACAAATCCCTTAATCTCAGTTTTCACACTTATAAAATGATGATAATACACCTACTTCCCTGGGTTTTCTGTGCAGATAAAATTGGATAATATTTGTAGAGTACTTCACAAACCTTAAAACACTATATAATGCTAGCTATTTACATATATATTTATATACATATGTACATGCGCACATATGTACACACAAATATATATATATAATATATATATATAATATATATATATTATATATTTATATATATCTGTACCATGCCCTTTCCCATTCCTGAGTAGGAATCTTGATCTAGATTCTTACTCCTTTGATAATTGTTTCTTTCCTAATTAAGTGATTTATTTTAAAATGCATATTCTTTCTGTAGTCTGTTAGTTTGATGCAAGATGAGTTTAAATGATCTTGGAATTTTCCAGAAAAGTCAAATAAGGTACATTTATCATCTGATATTCTCTACATCAACCAAGAGATATGCACATTTCTACTCTAATCAAGTTAAGTAGATATGGTTCCTACTTTAGAAAAACAATATTACTATAAACAGTCATAACAGATACATGTAAGCAATATGCCAAATATTTCAAAAATTCATATTGCAGATAAAAATAAAATAATACTATATTTAACTATAGTAGCAGCAAAAGGGAGAAAGCATATTATTTAGTTTAGGAGGAAGGGAGGAAGGACCATGGGTATTGCATATTTCAATCAAAAAATATCAAAAGGAAATTTCTAACTCAGGGCTTATAAAAATCAGATTATTCAAGTTATTTGATTTGATAAGAAGAAAAGAACAATTGATGACCTTACTGGAAGAGCATTGCAGGCATCAAAAGCAACTCTAAAGAAAACTTGAAATGGGAATGAAATGATTAGACAGGGTTAAACAAGTTTGTCTGAAAAGAATCAAAGGACAGGTTCAATGGTAGGAAAAAGAAAAAAGAATATCTATCTTAACTAATTTTTTCCATTTAAATTTCTATGCATTTTATAAATAAGTAAAACAATGTGTATAAAGCCTCTGGCTTCATGGAAAAAAGTTATATATTTCTACCAATAAAGAATACAAACTTTTCCCAAAAAATATGTTTGCAATTAGTTAGAGTTTTGGAGTCTGAAAATGACAACACACTGAGTTGAGAACAGTAGGCAACAAAATCCAGAGATCTTAATCCTTGACCAAGCTCTCTCTTAGACAACACCTACATTATAACAACATACTCTCTCAGATCACTTTCAGATTGCTCCCTTCCCGAATTATTTATAGGAGATTGATTCACATACTTACTCAGTATGGGATAAAATATTTCTAATTATATCCAAACATCTTTAATATGAATGAGAATTATGCTAGGAGACTAGATTGCCAAAAAAAAGTTTTGCCAACAATGTTTTGACTTAAGAAAGAGGAGGAGGCTACATATTTTCCATATTTGATCCTATAAAAGTGCCTTGTGGAATGAGAATGACTTGTCCTTCCACATAAAGCTTCAAGGTAAGTGTGTCTGAGGATAGCTCTGGGTCTGCAAGGGATGGGAATCAAGGAACGCATGTCTGGCTGTACACTTGCATGCCTCTCATCCTTGTTCCTGCTCCTTCTGGCAGTCCTTTCAGCACAATATCAACTTGAGCTGTAGGGATTTTAATTAGGTATTTTAATGTTCCCAGTCATTTTCAAAGGTTCTTATTTTAAAGCTAGGCAATTGCTGGAGTCTGAATAAATCAATCAGAAGGAATTTATTCTTTTTCTCTCAGTTCTGACCTCCTTCAAGCTTGCATCTTTTTCATCTGTAAAACAAAAGGTAAGATTCTATTTCTAATCTGGGTTCAGAGAGTTTTTTCAATGTTAGTTTTATTATCCCCATCCTACAGATGTGGAAATGACCATGGAATTCCCTGCAGCAGAATGTAGAAGGGACAACCTATTAATAGTAAAAGCATTTTCCTCTGCATCCTCTAGTGTCTGATGCTGCTGCACCTAAACATACAGATTTTTACTATCAATATGCAATAGTTATAACATGAAGAGACAGCTGGGGCTTCTGGAAAGGTCTCTCATCAAACCTAAAATTTTGCTCCAGGAGCAAATATTTTAGATAGCATGTATTTTTTGTTTTTGTCATGAAGGCAACATTTGAAACAATATTCTTTTGATGATCAAATGACAATGAGCAAAAAAATTGCTGTATTTTGGAATGTTACTCTTTACTTGTAGAGGAAATACACACATAACTTGTATTTTAAACAGTTTTAATCAAAAGTGTCTTATGTCAAAATTCATTATTTGAACTTAAATTTCTAGAGTGGAAGTCTAGTAGATGAATACACAATGCTGAATTGTTCTCAGCAACCTGTTTCTCAATTTTTTACCAGTAAAATAGAGCTAAACATTTGTGAAGCTAAGGTAAAAGTCAAACCATTTTAATCTTGTTATCAATCTCAGAGTAGAGTAGTCAGTTTAGCATCAATGGAATGACATTATCAAGTCCTTTAAAAATTACTCTGGAGAAAATAATTGCATTATCACATTCTTGTTTTTGTAAAATTCTCTAAAGTGAGGTCAAAAAAGAATTGATGAATGATATTTAAAACTGAAAGGGAGAAGAATATTTTTAAGAGAATGGGGAAACTCAAAGTCATAATAGGAAAGGAAAGAGTGGAACAAATAAATCTTTGAGTAGCAATTGTAAAGGACATATAAAGAGAGGGACTAAGTTTCAACAGAAAGATGCTGTTCTTGGAGTCAAGGCTCAAGGTCTAAATCTGGGTTCCAATACTTACTGCCTGTTTCACCTTGGTCAATTCATTTAAACTTCTCTGAACCTATTTCCACATCTGTAACATGAGAATAATAGGCTCATATTAAATAACAATAACAACCACCTTTCTAAGCCCTAAATTTTCAGATTTTCCTAGAAAGCCTTGTCTTGCTCTTTCCCTTACTCATATCATATCCTACCTTAGACCTTAGCATCATAGATTCAGAATTAGATGGAAATATTCAATCCAGTATATACATACATATATATATATATGTATATATATAATAAAAATGCCTAACAAATATATATTTGTATTTATACATATATTTTCATATATATTCATATATATTCTAAACATATTGATTCACAGAGGCAAATGCTTTAAATGATGTGCCAGATAAAAGTAATTTTATAAACATGGGAAACTCATAAAAAATTTTCTAAACATTTGGTAAAAACAGCAATTTTTTAAAAAAAATATAACCTTTAACAAAGCAATTATTAGAAAAAAGAATTTTCATTTATTATAAAATATTTGATATTATTTTCATTTTTTTCATTTTCAAATTCATAAAGTATATATTGAAAGTATAGTAGGTATCCAACACTCTGCTAGAAGCTATGGAATAAAAGAAGTAAGTGGAAAGCATAGCCCTTGCCTTCAAGGAGCTTACAGTCTACCTGGAAATACAAGCATACATGAAAAAGTTAGAGAAAGATAATTTAGAGAAATATCTTGTGGCTTTTTTCCCAATATAAATTCCTGGAAAAGCAGCTGTTCCCATTCCATGGCACGCATGCAGCCATAGTTATGAAGTGATGCTGTGACAAATGAAGTAGGAAAAGCAGTTTAAAAATGTCACAGTAGATGAGCCAAAATTCACTGTCTCATGACTGGTTTCTGACAGCACTAGCAAATAGCACCTGGGATTAACATTTCACCTGAAACAAAGCCAGGAGATTACATTTGAACAACATTATGCTTATGGATAAACTGATAAGAGAATAAAACCCAAGTCCCAGATTTTCACTGTTCTATCATTTTTTTCCCTCTCAAAGTCCTCTTTTTGTGGATTCACAAATAATCCGCAACCATGAGTTCGGATGCTGAAATGGCGGTCTTTGGGGAGGCCGCTCCTTACCTTCGGAAGTCTGAAAAGGAACGAATTGAGGCCCAGAACAAACCTTTTGATGCTAAGTCATCTGTCTTTGTGGTGGATCCTAAAGAATCTTTTGTAAAGGCTGTTGTTCAGAGTCGGGAATCTGGAAAGGTGACAGCGAAGACAGAAGCAGGAGCGGTGAGCAAGTTCTCTATAAGCTATCCATAGATATAAAGGTTGTTTATAGATAAAGGCTTTTTTGTTATCTGTTTCATTTATTTCATACTTTTCCCCCCCTAATAGACTGTGACTGTTAAAGATGATCAAGTGTATCCCATGAACCCTCCTAAATATGACAAGATCGAGGACATGGCTATGATGACTCACCTGCACGAGCCGGCTGTACTGTATAACCTCAAAGAGCGTTATGCTGCCTGGATGATCTATGTGTGTAAATTTTTCAAGAGTTCCTATCTCTTTGAAAAATTTCATTTCACTTCGTTACTTGTTTATTTTGTGTTTCTTTTTTTTTTTATACAGACCTATTCAGGCCTCTTCTGCGTCACTGTCAACCCCTACAAGTGGCTGCCAGTATATAATGCAGAGGTGGTGACTGCTTATAGGGGCAAAAAGCGTCAAGAGGCCCCTCCCCACATCTTCTCCATCTCTGACAATGCTTATCAGTTCATGTTAACTGGTGAGTGATTCAGTTCCTTGTAAAATTGGTTATGATATCAGTTACTACATAGTAGGTCATTTGAGCTTTTATTTATGTGTTTCTTTAAAAATTATATGCCCTCTGCAAAGAAAATTAAGCAATGGGATTCAGAGTAAGAAACAATCCACACTATTAGAGAAGAATCAGATTGTTATTGTTTAAGCCCATCTCTCAAGAGCCTAGGTACTTACTTGTAATCAATTTTTAGAAATTTTAAGAGCTCGTAAAGTATGTCATTATTACATTGAATATGATATGTCATTCACCTACTTTCTGAAGGCCATTGCTTTCCAGTGATGGTGATAAATAACACTACTGATCCATCTATTACCTCTTACTTTTGTCCTGCTTTTAACCAAAGACATTTGTGAAATGATTGACTAGCCTTGGGGTTGACTTCCTCTAGGAAGCTAACAGGTCTGTGGAGATAAAATTCCCACCTTAGCCTTATGAATTAGCAACACATTTTGTTGAGAGCCAGTAACTAAGCTAACTAGTTCAAACATGACTTACTATCTTGAAATGTAAATAGACAAAGTCCTGGATTTGAATTTGAATTCTACCATTATCATGCAGTTCTACCTTTGAGAGAATCAGTTTTTCTCTCTAGACTTTATTTTCTTCATCCATAAAGTAAGGATGTTGTACAAATTATTTCAAAGGACTTTTCAAATTCTGACCCCAAGGGTCTTCCTGTGTTCCTGACTTTCCATATTATCCAGAGGATGAATGAAAATGTATAATTTAAGCCTACAAGTGGCAATTAGTTAATAATTCTGGTGGTCTAATATGTGATAACATAATTAAACTAAAATGAGGGACCCCTAGGTGGATAGAGCACCAGCTGAGTTCAAATCTGACCTCAGACAATAATTACCTAGACATATGACCTTGGGCAAGTCAGTTAACCCCATTGCCTTGCAAATGTATACATATACATATATATATATATACATACATATATATATATAAAACTAAAATGAGCTAGTCTTTTGTGCTTAGGGAAATAACTGTGTTATGCTTTTCTCAACACGAAGGAGATTTTGAGTTTCCAGTAAAAAAGGATTTTACTTTTCAAAATTTAGAGGCTTTTTCTTTGTGGATCTGTAAAATTGTGAAATCTGATCAGTATGTGGTAAAAAGGTAGGAGTAAAATGAATTATATTATAGGCTTCCATCCATTAAAAAAGATAATTTAAACTCATTTCAAAAGCCTAGGATATTCACATGGGTGAGGCCACATTATAGTACATTTAAATAAATTCAGATGATTGTGAAATGGCAGAATTTGGGGGTTGAAAGGGAAATCTGTTACCATCTAGTTCAATCCATATCTCTCAAAGAAGTCTCACTATAACATACCCATCAAGTAGTTATCCAGTTTCTGCTTGAAATCCTTCATTGAGAGGAAACCTACCAAAACATGAGACATCTTCTAATTTTGGACCACTCGGATTCCCAGGAAGATTTCCCTGACATTTAAAAATCCCCTCTTTTTGTACTTCCTTGCATAATTTGTTGTTCTAGTCATTTCAGTCATGTCTGACTCTTTGTGACTCCATTTGTGGTTTTCTTGACAAAGATACTGGAATGATTTGTCATTTCCTTCTCCAGATCATTTTGATATGAGGAAACTGAGACAAACAGGATTAAGACACTTGCATAAGATCACACAGTTAGTAAATAGATGTCTGAGGCTGGATTTGAATTCAGGTCTTCCTGACTCCAGACCCAGCACTCTATCACTGTGCCACCTAGCTGCCCCTTTTGCACTTCCCATGAATCTTAAATAAATTACTGGGGACTTTATATTTTGAGCAATCAAAATGGCATAATCAAATTTGTGTCAGGTAGATTATTTTTACATTTGTATAGAAAGAGAACAATAATAAAATCAAGAAGTCTAATTTAAAGGTTACTTCAAAATCTCTGAGAAAAATAGAATTGGGTTAAGAAATGGAATTAGGTCAGAAAGAAAACCATAATGAAGGGACTCCTGTGGTTTCTCCTCTAAATACAAACTGTTTTGTTTGACTCTTTATAACCTGACCCTTTTCTACCTTGTTAGTCTTCATAGACTTTGTTCTAATAACTCTAGACCATGTGCTATTCCTCAAACACACACACACACACACACACACACACACACACACACACACACACACTCCATCTCTTCTCTCCAGTTTGCTCCATGGTTAGAATTTTCTATCTCCTCACCTCTACCCTTTAGTTCCCCTGATTTCCTTTAAGACTCAATTCAAGGGGAGGCTAGGTGGCGCAGTCGACAAAGCACTGGCCCTGGAGTCAGGAGTACCTGAGTTCAAATCTGACCTCAGAAACTTAATAATTACCTAGCTGTGTGGCCTTGGGCAAGTTACTTAACTACATTTTCCTTGTAAAAACAAAAAAAAGACTCAATTCAAACCTCACCTACTCCAGGAAGCCTCCCCTTGATTCCCGCCTCCATCACACTCCTCCACTTCAGTTACTAATGTCTTCTCTCAAGAATGTCTTTTATCTACCCTGTTTAGATGTTATATCTTTCTAGTTATTTACATGATATCTCCATCATGTAAATATAAGCTTCCTGAGGTAGGGGTTGTGTTTTTGCCTTTCTTCATAGTTCCAAAACTTAGCACTTGCCTATTAGTTGACTACTACAATAGTCTATAATTGAGAATAAATCAAAGGAGGGAGTGTTCCTAATTTTAGATTTTCAAGTGCTGACACTGAGATCCAAATAAACTATTTTAATGAAAATCAAAATGTCTGTCAGGTTGTTAGTACATATGGATTATGCACTTACTAAATATCTTTCACTTTCTTTTATCTTTCAGATAGGGAGAATCAGTCTATCTTAATCACGTAAGTATTGTTATGCAAACACCACTGAGACATTTCAGTAGTTATGAAAATGAGGCATAAGAGAAGTAGAAAATTTCTCTTGTCATTTAGCAAAGCAAGATTGAAATCAGAATGGGTTTACACAGCAATTTTCATTTTCATCTTTCAGATTTTATCTGAATGTAAAATTATGGTCTCAGAAAAAGAGAGACAGAGAGACAGATAGAGACAGAGACAGAAACACCAACGAAGACAGAGACAAAAATAAAGAGAGAATAGAAACAGAGCAAGAGAGAGAGAGAGAGAGACAAACACAGAGAAAGGAGAGAGACAGAGCATCTGGAGGAAAAGAGAGGGGGGAGGGAGGGAGGGAGGGAGAGGGAGAGGGAGAGAGAGAGAGAGAGAGAGAGAGAGAGAGAGAGAGAGAGAGAGAGAGAGAGAGAGAGAGAGAGAGAAACGAGGTGGGGGGAGAGATGGAAGGAGAAAGGAAGAGAGGGAGAGAAACAGAGACAGAGAAATCAGATAGTTCACACACTGACCTATAAAACAGGCAACAACCCAGGGAACTCCCAGGCTACTCTTGGTCCATTGGCTGCTAAGAACAAGAGAAGTTGACTTTGATATGAAATAATAATAATAATAATAATAATAATAATAATAACAACAACAAATTGCATTTATATTATATTTAACCATCTACTAAATACTTTCCTCATGAAAGCCTGGTAAGATACGTAGTATAAATATTAATAGTTCCATTTTATTGAGACTGAATAATTAATGGTCAACACTACTCGTGTAAATCCTTCTATTATCTCATATGTTTTCTCCTAAAGCGTGAACATAAACAATTAGAGATTGTGAGTACTAGAAGCACTGTTTTGAGTCACTGTGTTTCTGTTTTTCTTTTGTTTTAGCCTGTCTATTCCAGAGAGGGGGCTCTTTGCCTCTCATAGTGCTTACTAGTGAATAGAAGGCATCACATTTTTTTAAAAGCAGACCCCGAGCAATGCACAATATAGGAATATTCTTGCAGCTTTCTGAACATGTAGCTAGATGAATATATCATCATAGCCAGTAAGGAAAATTATTATCAGACTCTGTTCAAGGCTTCCTGGTCCCTTTATTTCATTACTAGATTCCAAACTTCATGGGAAGGACTGTCTTGTTTAAGCTTTCTATCTCTCAGCATTTAGAACAGTGCTCTGGACAGTATCCACACTTTTTTTCAAAAAATTGTTGAAAATGCTTAATTTTCTCCATTAAAAAAATTCTCATTGCATATCACAATGCCTCCAAAGCTTAGCACATTAATAAATACTGATTGAGTGTTTGACTAGAGGTTAATTTTAAATTTAATTTTAATATTCTCATTTCTTTCCAACAAGAATTTATTGAATGTCATATATATTGTAGAATTTTATGAAAAATGAAATGGAAAGAGAGAAGGTAGAAGGGAAGCTTTGTTGGAGAATATAATTTTGTTAGACAGATAAGAAATATATTGCTAAATGACAATGTAAGACAGCATATGAAGTAATATCTAAATGACAACCAGGTGGTAGAGTGGATAGAGCACTGGACTTGGAGTCAGAAAGACCAGAATTCAAATATACTTTATCTGGACAAGTCATCTCATCTTTGTTTGCTGCTTCAGTTTTCTTATCCCTAAAATGGGGATAATTGCATTTGCTCCCCAGAGCTGTTGTGGGGATAAGATAATGTATGTATGTAAAGTACTTTACAAGCCTTTAAATGCTACATAAATGCTATATATTATTATTATTATTATTATTATTATATTATATTATGAATATCACAGATAAAATCTATGGGAATTTTGAGAAGGGTGAGAAGAATGTTAATGGGGTTAAGCAACGTTTGTCACACACACACACACACATATATATATATATATACATATATATATATATACATATAAAATCTTTTCAATATCTTTCCATCCTTGACCAAAGACAAAACTAGTTCCATATTTTTCTACTTTTAATAAACATGAAGCTGGAAGAATTTCAGAAATAATGTCAATGTCCAAGTATGACAGAATTGGAATCCAGTATTTTTATTTTTTCCGCTATTATGAAGAGGAATCAATTATTAGCTGTAGTTTAGGGTGACTCCGTTCTTTCTCTGAATGAAGTTCTTGAAGTTCTTATATTAACTATGATTCCTGGTTGGCAGTGGAGAATCTGGTGCTGGAAAGACTGTCAACACCAAACGTGTCATTCAGTACTTTGCAACAATTGCAGTGACTGGGGAAAAGAAGAAGGAAGAGACTGGAAAGATGCAGGTAAATCCTTTACCGGAGTGAAAATGAAGCTTCTTTTTGTGCTCACAGCTACAAAAAAACGAAGTCCCTAAAATCATAATTTGTTCCTTTTAAGGGGACACTAGAAGATCAAATCATTAGTGCCAATCCATTGCTCGAAGCTTTTGGCAATGCCAAGACCGTGAGGAATGATAATTCTTCTCGATTTGTAAGTTTTCTGGCCCCCTCTAGTCCCCCAGACTAAAGACCTGTCTTTAGTATTTATTTCCACTAGCATAGTGAACAATTGGATAAATATATTTGTTTGCCTTCCATGTTTTAATAGCTATACTTTTTTTTTTCATTTTAAGGGTAAATTTATTAGAATCCACTTTGGTACTACTGGGAAACTGGCTTCTGCTGATATTGAAACATGTAAGTGATTAGAAGGAACCACCAAAAATAGATTTAAATAAATTTCCAAGAGGTAAATGAATTTCAGCAAATGACTGATTCCTCTGACATACTCTACTGTATTAAATAATGAAACTTATAAATTTGTACAATCTGAACTTTTTTTATTAATTT
Source organism: Macrotis lagotis (assembly GCF_037893015.1). NCBI lineage: Eukaryota > Metazoa > Chordata > Mammalia > Peramelemorphia > Peramelidae > Macrotis > Macrotis lagotis. The sequence goes on along the minus strand of NC_133659.1, from coordinate 230,884,482 downwards.
CTGACTGTATTAATTAAATATTCTCTTTCAGATCTGCTAGAGAAGTCTAGGGTTACCTTCCAGTTAAAGGCTGAAAGAAGCTACCATATATTTTATCAGATCATGTCAAACAAGAAACCAGAACTGATTGGTAATTTATAAGAGAAAAAGATAATAGCTTTTATCAACATTTCAATGTTTTCCAATGTTTTAATATATACTTTCTTTTATTTTTCCCTATAGAGATGCTACTGATCACCACCAACCCATATGACTATGCCTTTGTCAGTCAAGGGGAGATCACTGTTCCCAGCATTGATGACCAGGAAGAGCTAATTGCTACTGATGTAAGTAGATGATAGGGAACAAAATTAGCCAATTCTCTAGTATATGGTCTTCATGGAACTAAATGTCTTGCAGAGTGCTATTGATATCCTGGGCTTCACTGCTGATGAAAAAGTGTCCATTTACAAGCTTACTGGGGGTGTCATGCATTATGGGAACATGAAATTCAAGCAAAAGCAGCGAGAGGAACAAGCTGAGCCAGATGGCACTGAAGGTATTAACTAAATCCTCATCTACTTTCAAATGACTATAACCATAACTGTGGGGGGGAAAGAACCTTTTCCTTAACTTGTTACCCTTAAAGATTGCGCTTTTAAAATTTCCTATAGAGAAAAAATACTCATTATCAAAAATTATTTACTGATTTATCTAGTAGGTGAAGAATTCTGTGATGGGAGGTAAAAGATGATAGGAAAGATATATAATGCAAAATTCTGATTCCAAGGAACTTTCAATCTAGTTAAAGAGAGAATATAATTTTGTAAAATGATAGGCTCAAGGTAGCTTGTACTAGGTGCTTAGTGGGTGAAACTGACAATTACTGAAGATTTTAAATGGTTGAAGGTATCATGGAAGACAGAGAACCTCTAGCCTTGAAAATGGTATTTAAAAATTACTGATGAATTTGTGGTGCCACAGATGACAACACAATAAATGCAAAAAGTGGATCATATTCATTAGAAAGTATAGTGAATATGGAATTTGGAATCTGGATTTAAATCTTGGTTCTTCCCTTAGTCCTTGTATGACCTTGAATATAATCCAACCTCTCAGGATTTTTTTTTCTTTTTAGAAGCAATTGGGTGCCTTTTCTTTTCTTTTTTAGAAACAATTGGGATTAAATGACTTGCTCAGGAACAGAGACCTAGTCAGAGTCTGAGGCCATATTTGAACTCATATTCTCCCGACTCCAGAGACAATGCTCTATCCATTGAACCACCTAGTTGCCCCAGAGTAGGAGCCTTTAAAAAATCTTTAAGATTCTTTTTCAACTCTAAAATCCTTTGATTTCCACGAAAAGTTGTTGATAAGAGCATATTTGAATCAGTGACAAAGTTGGTCAAGAGGTTTTAAAAGTCTCTCTTGAAACCATTTCAATCCTTCTTGTAGTATTTTAAAAGATCTTAAATACTTTAGTGTTTCAAGTATCTACAACTGCATTGGTAGGAATGGTCTCTCTTTTCACACAGATCTCATAATAATGATTCTATTATTATTTATTGGCCGGACTTGCCAAGAGTGTATGTATGAGACTTGAACTAAGATTTTTTTGACTTTGATCCCAGCTCTTTATTTAATATGTGAAGTAACCTCTCAGGATTAACAATAATGACAAAAACATTAAATAGCATTTGAATGCTTGTACAATTCTTTATCTGTCTTGTCTCAAATGATTTGATAGAAATTCATAAAGTCAAATTGACAAAATTTATTAAAGCACCTATAAAGATACTTTATTAAGCACTGGGGATAAAAGAAGTTCCTGCCCTAATGTAATAGAGGTAAGAAGAAATTTATGAATTTAAGTGAATAGGGAAATGACATGGTCAGACCTGTTCTTTAGAAAGATCACTTTAGAATCTGAATAGAAGAGAATAGACTAGAGTAAGAAGAGACTTAAAGAAGAGAGACCAACTTGAAGGTTATTATAATAATCCAGGCATGAAGTAATAAAAGTTTATCTCAGGTTGATAGCAGTGTTAAAGAAGAGAAGGGCCATCTTATGAGAGATGTTGCAAACGTAGGAGGGGAAAGAGTATAAGTAGTTTAGGAGTGATGAACTGAGAAAGAACTGGGAAGGATTGGAGTCAAGTGTAAAGAAAGAATAAAATTAAGGATCGTAAGACAGAGGAAAAGATGGGTTGATAAAATATTATAGGATAAAGTAATTTCAGAGTTAATGCATATATAAGGGATGTAAAAGGTTTGCTAAAAATTTATCATTGTGTAATCAAGTTCTCAATGAAATTTTCTGAAATCAGTTATGCTGGTTTTCAGATAAAATATTTATAATTTACAATGCATGTAACATATACAATATTATAGATATACAATATATGTTATATTTGAAGATTGGTCAGGCCCACCAGAGTTTGAGTATCATTGTCAGCTCCATGATTTGATGAGCCTTTAGAGGTTTAAAAAAATTTGTTTTAATAAATGGGTTTCTTTGAACTGTTACATTTATCATTACCTTTCTTCCCCCACAGTTGCTGACAAGGCTGCTTACCTCCAGAACTTAAATTCTGCTGACCTCCTCAAAGCTCTGTGCTACCCTAGAGTGAAAGTCGGCAATGAATATGTCACCAAAGGCCAGACTGTGCAGCAGGTAAATTAATTTCTTACCTAGATATTTAGTTATCAAACAATCAACAAATGAGAAGAAATTATAAACTCCTGGTGAATATAACATGTATGTGTATATATATATATATATATATATTATATAAATATCCCTTACAATTCTCTAATAAAGACAGAAATTATATATTGACTGACTAATCTTACTTCAGGTGGTCAATGCTGTGGGTGCCCTGGCTAAAGCTGTCTATGAGAAAATGTTCCTGTGGATGGTCACACGTATCAATCAGCAACTGGACACCAAGCAACCCAGACAATATTTCATTGGAGTCTTGGACATTGCTGGTTTTGAGATCTTTGATGTGAGTTGTCAATAATTTGGAAGTTTCTAGATTCTGGAGATTTTATTCTGTTATATGACTGTACCCTAAACTGGAGTTGAAAGAGGATGAAAAATTCTGTTTTAATGGCACAGGTATTGGTCATATGTTTTAGTGGCAAATCTAGTTCCAAATCTTGTCTGGGTAGAGGATAGTTGAGCAATAATTGGCTAAGACATAGTGAAATCTGAGAAGTCATATGGTTAGGCAGGATGGTGACATAGCAAAACCATCCAAGTACATCATCGGGAGAAATAAAAGTAATCTAGAATGACTTCAGAAGAAAGAATTAAATAGTTCTTGTGTTTTTTTAAAAAAAGAAAATTGGTTAGTTGGTTCAAAGATTTCAGGAAAAAAAATATAACCAAAGGGCAAACAGCATAACTGGGAAAGTTATCCCTTAACTGAGAAACATTCACTGGTTGCAAGAAGTTAAGGGAAAAGTTCCCGAAGGCATTTGAACAAGTGGAAGTTTCTAAATAGTGCTAGAAAGTGAATGAACAATCAATGACCAGAGGAATGTTCCAGCAAGAGCACTGATGATTCTGCATCATCATAGAAAAATACAGCAGTGGATTATTAACAAAATTATATGTGAGCATAACAAAAAATATGCCAATAGATTACTTTGACTTTTTCCTCACTACAAAACAACTCAATGACTATAATAAAGCTATGCTATCATGTTTCAGGATGTTGACTAAAAAAATGAAAGCTATTTCATAATTAAGAAATTATAGACACTCTTGCCTCACTTAGGAGCAGATTATTTATCAGGGAATTTCAGTTATCTAGAAAACAGAACATAGAATTTAGAGCTAGAAGTGACCTGCTCCAAATGCCTAAAAGACTGTGACTTCCAAAGATTGACAAAGTTTTCTAGGTAGTCACTTAATAGGACTATCTCAAAGTACATATATATGGATATATGAACTATGAATCCTTTGACTTATTTACATTCTATTTTTATTTAAAAAATTATAATAACTTTATTTCTATGATTCCAAACACATAGTAGATTAGAAGGGTAATTCTATTAGAATTAAGTATGGGGACAGAAACAAGAAATGACAGCTGAAAGCCTGTCAAACAAAAAAAGTTTTCAAAGACAGGTGCAAGAACTCAAGAAGCACAACAGACTGTAGATGTTGAATATAAAGATCCACAGCCTTGCATATTTCAATGGTATCTGTGGACATCACTGTATAGTTTTTGAATTCATGTTATATTTTATCTTCATAATGATAAATAAATTATCAAGAAGGAATTGAACTATTTTCTATGTCTTCTCTTTAAAAAAAAGTCAGGAAAATGCTGATATAATTTGGAATAGTTTATTTCCCAGATAATTAAAATACAGTAAGTTTTGATCTTATTGTTGAATATTGAAAAATATTCTACTTCATTGGAAAACATTTTCTTATCATAGCATATAAATGGGGGCAGCTAGGTGACACAGTGGATAAAGCACCGGCCCTGGAGTTAGGAGTACCTGGGTTCAAATACGGTCTCAGACACTTAAAATTACCTAGCTGTGTGTCCTTAGGGCAAGCCACTTAACCCCATTTGCCTTGCAAAAAAAAAAAACCTAAAAAAATGATAGCATATAAATGAGATATTTTTGTGCTTCTCTTCATTCAGTTCAACAGCCTGGAGCAGCTGTGCATCAACTTCACCAATGAGAAACTGCAACAGTTTTTCAACCACCACATGTTTGTGCTGGAACAGGAAGAGTATAAGAAGGAAGGCATTGAGTGGGAGTTCATTGACTTTGGAATGGACCTGGCTGCCTGCATTGAACTCATTGAGAAGGTGTCATTGGGCTTTATCAAACTGAAGGCTTATTATGTTTCAAGATTTATTTTTTTTCCCTTTACAAGTGAAATACAAATGAAAACAACAAAAAAAACCCTTTCTTCTAGAATTTGAATATCACAAACAAGCTATATTTCTATAGAGATAGATATATAAAAATACATAAGTATATCTTTTCTATATACACATACACATATTCTAGTTAGGGAACATCCTATACTAAAAGACATCTGAACCTATTTTATTTTAGAGAGTTGTCCACAGTCCTGAGAGGTTAAATGACTTGCCCATAGTATTATGTGTAAGAGGTATGACTTGTACCAGGATTTTACTACTCTCATACCAGCTCTCCATCTTTTACACCAAAATGCTTCTCCTATGTAACATGCCTTTGAATGCCCGATCTGTCACTTGGTTTCAGTGACCTTAGGAAAGTTGCTTCTTTAAACCTCAGTTTAGAACAATCACAAATAATCTTTATCTCTATAGAGTTAGATAAGTAAATTATATATATATATATATATATATAATATACATATTCATACTTTCTTTGAAGTATGTACACACACATGCATGTGTATGAATGTATATTCTAAGGGAAGTTAGTGTTACAGTGGGTACAACCTAGAGACAGGAAGATGAGCTCAAATCCAGCCTTAAATATTTATTAACAGTGTGAACTTGGGCAGTCACTTAACCTCTGTTTGTCTCAAGTTCCTCAACAGTAAAATGGAGGTAAGAATAACACCTACTCCCCAGGATAGTGAAGTTCAAATGAGATAATAATTGCAAACTGCGTAACACAGGGCTTACACATTAGAAGACACCTAAAATTTATTATTTATTATTATCTCTATTAATGTAATCTTCAAATAATTAAATATGTGAGTATTTAGGGAGATGGATAGATAGTTGGATGATGGATGGATGGATGAATAGATGGATGGATGGACAGGCTTTGTTTTCTCTTTAAAAAGGCTTTATAGGGTTATCTAGGTGGTGCAGTGGATAGAGCACTGGCCTTGGAGTCAGGAGTACCTGAGTTCAAATCTGGCCTCAGACAATAATTACCTAGCTGTGTGGCCTTTGGCAAGCCACCTAACCCCATTTGCCTTGCAAAAAACTAAAAAAAAAGGCTTTATAGAATGCAATTTTTTTAATTTTTTGGTAGGTAAGAATATTTTTTTGCATTCTAAGTGAGATACTTTCTATACGTTTTAAATACACATAGCAAATCCTTCAAAATTCACCCAAACATATTAAGAAAAACATAGCTCAATTAATATCAATGAAATTGTAAGTTTATTGATATTAATTGAGCTATGTTCAGATGATCATAATTCTTAGTGCTAGAAAATATATCAAAGGTCAGGAGGCACATAATTCAATAGATAAGAAAAGCTGAATAGTTTGTCAAAGGTCACACAGCATAGAAATGCCAGTAGGCCAGGTCTTCTCAATACAAGTTCTTAACATTACGCCATGCTTTATCTTTCATCTCAACTTCAACTCAGTCTATAATTATGTATCTGTTGTCCTTCTTTCAGCCAATGGGCATTTTCTCCATCCTAGAAGAAGAGTGTATGTTCCCCAAGGCAACAGACACTTCTTTCAAGAACAAGCTATATGAACAGCACCTTGGCAAATCCAACAACTTCCAGAAACCCAAGATTGTCAAAGGGAAGGCTGAGGGCCACTTCTCCCTGATTCACTATGCTGGAACTGTGGATTACAACATTACTGGTTGGCTAGATAAGAATAAGGACCCCCTAAATGAGACCGTGGTTGGGCTGTATCAGAAATCCTCCATGAAAACTTTGGCCTTCCTCTTTTCTGGGGCAACTGCTGCTGAAGCAGGTAATTTTCTTTACAATTAATATTTTGTGATTTTTTAATGATCTGAGCTTAATTGCCCAGGAGGAAGAAGTATACTTGAATTATATGTGTTTTCTTTTCCCTCAGAGGCTGGTGGAGCAAAGAAAGGTGGAAAGAAGAAGGGTTCATCTTTCCAGACTGTTTCAGCTCTTTTCAGGGTACAATCTTTATTTACCTTCTATAATGTTTCAAAAAACTTATGATACAGTTGGTGAGAAAATAAATTTCTTGAAAAGAGTATTTATAATGCTAGAAATATATATGCTATAGTGTTGTATGTATGGGTATAATAATGTATTAAATATCTACACAGTGACTGGCTTATGATAGGAAACTAATAAATGATTTTTAATTTATTGATCATGTAGAAAATTGGTATACAGTGAAATTCAGAAGAGAACTCAACAGATAAAGCTAGTAGGATTAATATACTTGCCCAAAGTAACTGTTACTTAATAAAGAGTAGGGTTCCATGGATATGTGGGGAGGAGAGGACTCTGTAGAGATCAGACTAGATTGAGGAAGTCATAATTAAAATGGAGAGACAGAATTTTTCAGTAGTGGGAAATAAAACATGGGAGATAATTGAAAAGTTAGGAATCAGTAAATAAGCAAAGTGATTATATTCTTAATAATTTAATAGACATTTATTAAAGATCTAAAAAACATTCCTGTGTGCCACTGGGACACAAAGCTTTTTTTTAAAATGGCATAGTCCATATCCACAAGATGTTTACATTTCACTAGAAAGTTGACATAGTGCTGAAATAAGGTAACTATAGAAATATTCAGAGATATAGTAATATCTCACCTTAAGAGTTACATTGAGTGTTAAATATCACCATTCCCTCCTTTTTTTTCAAATGAGAGAACTAAGGCTCAGAAAAAAAAATCAAAATTATTAGAAAAATAGGCTTGTGTGATTCTTAGCAAATGTGGGACTAGAGAATGCAAGAGATGCTTTAGAGATGGAGAATATTTTAGAGGCCACAGGTGCAACCTTCCTCCCTTTCATTTAGGCCCAGAGATATAAAGTGATTTGACAAATGGGGCATACAGATAGTAAAAGACAGAATCAGTATTGGAATGATTCACTTTGGACACAATTTTTGGATATTTTCTTAATGATATAGATTAATAAATCTATGTAAAAGAACATGATAATCACTTAATGACTACATGAGAATAAAATGATTTATTAATTCAATTGTCCTTATATGGTCTCCTAGGAGAATTTAAACAAGCTAATGACCAATTTGAGGAGTACTCACCCTCATTTTGTACGGTGTATCATTCCCAATGAAACCAAAACTCCCGGTAAGATATTCTCATATTAAATATATATAATGAGCTATTTATTGTATAATATGGTAACCACATATATTTTGGTTGTTTCAGGTGCCATGGAACATGAGCTTGTCCTGCATCAGCTGAGGTGTAATGGTGTGCTAGAAGGTATCAGAATCTGCCGGAAAGGATTCCCAAGCAGAATCTTGTATGCTGACTTCAAACAGAGGTCAGCTTCTTTTCATTCTGAATTATCCTAAGATATTCAGTATTTATCAGTATATATCTTACTGTTTAATGGGAAAAAAACTTTTTAAATGAACAATGAAATTGGTTTTTGGTTTCAGGGGAATTAGATGTGAGTCTTTATTATCCTAGTGACTTTTTGTTGGGTTGTCTGTTTCAGTCATGTCTGACTGATCCCTTTTGGAGGTTTTCTTGGCAAAGATACTGGAGTGGTTTACCATTTTTCTCCAACTCACTTTATACATGAGGAAACTGAGTCAGACAGGTTAAGTGACTTTCCCAGGGTCAAACAGCAACTCTATATTTAGGCTAGTTTTGGACTCAAGAAGAGTAGTCTTCCTGATTCCAGATCAGCTGCTCTATCTACTAGGTCATCTAGTTGCCTCTTTTTGGTGACTTAGATAAGTCATTTTTTTCCTCTGGACTTCATTTTCCCTAGATTTAGAACTAGAAAAATGTCATGGCATTTTGATTTCATGGCAAAACAGAGAACTTAACAGAGTATTATATAAATGATAAATTTAAACTCAGTAAATCTAGTCCCTATCTTTCATATGAAACAAAAACAGTAAGTAGAAGAATATTATTATTGCGTAACCATACTGCCAAAAATTCTGCCTAATATCTGCTCCATTTTAAATTGGAATGGTAAGAAAAGACTCATAAGTTAATAACAACAATTTCATTTTTTTTACTTTAACAGATATAAAGTTTTAAATGCAAGTGCTATTCCTGAAGGACAATTCATTGATAGCAAGAAGGCTTCTGAGAAGCTTCTTGGATCCATAGATGTTGACCACACCCAGTATAAATTTGGCCACACCAAGGTACTAACTGTGTTAAATCTAACTGAACCAAATACAGTCAACTTCTACTTTTGGTAGGATGAAGCTAATGATCTGAAATTACTTCCTCATTCAGGTCTTCTTCAAAGCTGGTCTTCTGGGTCTCCTAGAGGAGATGAGAGATGACAAGTTGGCACAGCTTATTACCCGAACTCAAGCCATGTGCCGGGGTTTCTTAGCAAGAGTGGAGTACCAGAAAATGGTGGAAAGAAGGTAAATGAATTTATTTAGATCAATTGGCATAAGTCTTAAAATTGGCCAGCTATTCTATTTTTACTTTGAATCTATCATACATTTTATCTTTTAATATATTTTATTGATTTTATATCATCAAAATTTTTCCATCTCCCTTCCCTAAACCATCTCAGGGAGTGATTCCATCTAATAAAAACCTTATGACTTTTCATCCTATCTTAGAGAATCCATCTTCTGCATCCAGTACAATGTCCGTTCCTTCATGAATGTCAAGCACTGGCCCTGGATGAAGCTGTATTTCAAAATTAAGCCCCTGCTTAAGAGTGCAGAGACAGAGAAGGAGATGGCCAACATGAAGGAAGAGTTTGAGAAAACTAAAGAAAGCCTTGCAAAAGCTGAGGCAAAAAGGAAAGAGTTGGAAGAAAAAATGGTAGCTTTGATGCAAGAGAAAAATGATTTGCAACTCCAAGTTCAATCTGTGAGTGTTATATACATCACTTTACTGAATTCTAGTCTGAAAGGGAAAGATTCAGTTTTCAACTCAGGAATCTTTAAAAAATAAATCTAATGCTTCATTCTGTAATACTACTTTTTAAATATTTAATTGTCAAGTTTCCTGCAGTTGTAAACCAATGATTCCCCTCATATTCAGTATCATTTCTTCCCTTAAAGAAAAATGGAGTAATATTTTTTTCAGAAAAGTATGAGTTAACTATGATTTTCAGAGAAACCAGAATGTACTGGAAAGGATACTGGAGGGGAGGCTAGGTGGCACAATGGATAGAGCACCGGCCCTGGAGTCAGGAGTACCTGAGTTCAAATGTGGCCTCAGACAGACACTTAGTAATTACCTAGCTGTGTGGCCTTGGGCAAGCCACTTAATCTCATTTGCCTTGCAAAAAAATAAAGAAAGAAAAAAATAAAGAAAAAGAAAGGGTAATGGAGTTTTGCTTTACCACTTAGCTACCACTGACCACTGCACCACTGATTATGATCTCTGTAAGCCTCCATTTCTAAGGCAGCTAGGTGACACTGTGGATAGAGCATGGGACCAGGAAACAGAATAACCTCAGATATTTACCGGTTTTGTGACCTTGGACAAGTCACTTAACCTTTGCCCAAGTTTCTTCATCTAGAAAACTGAGGTAATACTACCTTCCTCCAGAGGTTGTTATGAGGGGAAAATGAAATTATATTTGAAAAGTGCATTGCAAGTTTTAAAGCTTGCTTAGAATTTTAATTTTTTGCAAGAGACTTTACATATTTATATACATATATATATATATATTTCATTCTCACAATAGCCCTTTGAGGTGGAAGCTATTAATATTTCCATTTTTCCATATTAGAAAGTCATCTCAGGATGATCAGATAGTTTACTGATATTACATAACTGGTAAATTCATAAAACAGAATTTGATCCTAAGTCAACCTAATCCACAACCATGCAGCAAATGGAACTCTTTTGAGAAAAACACTTTGTGAACCTTAATGAACCAAAGAAATATTGATTTTCATTATTTTCTATCTTCATAGAGGTTCTATGGGAATCAAATTAAATAATGTGTAGGAAAGGAGGAAACACTAAACAAATGTAAACTCAGGATTCTCCCTTGATTTCACCCAGAGAAAGGACAAGTAATGCACACTCAATGAATTTACTATTGACAAGTCCATGGGACAAGAGAATATTGCTGATCTCTTTGGAGGGGAAGATCTTATTAAGGAATGAGATCTCTGACTAGATAGTTGTTTTGCACTTTGGTCTTTGTACTCACATAATAATGAGTATGATGATTTAAAAAATGTGCATTTATATGGTGCTTTGAATACAACATCTTATTTGATCTTCATTACAATCCATTCCCTTCCCTTTAGCTCTATGTAAGCACATATCATATCCTTCTCCTGAAAAACATGCATGTTATTTGTCTTGAACTTTTATCCCTCTTCTCAAGCCAGAGCAGCACATAGGCTATTTTCAGTCTAGCTTGAGTTCCCATGTGCCATTTCCATAAAAGACTCTCTAATTCCAACCTAATCTGTTGTATCAGTCAACTTGATACTTCCTTGTCTCTTTGCCCCACTTTAGAGAAGGATGTAGACAACCTCACCATCTCAATGTCAAAGAAAGCCATGTACTTTACTTTTTGAAGAAAAGTATGAAATAAGGAGAGATGTTGCTAATGATTAAATTGAAGAACACTGAAATAAAGTTCTAGAATTTTTAATAACTCAATCTATGTTCCTCATGAACAGTTCAGAGATGGATCACGTTTTGGGAAACAATATGAAATTATGGTTCTCTAAATTTCTCTCCTCCTCTATGCCTTGTGAATGCTAGGGACTTAATTCAATAAAATAAAAATTGACCCTGTGGTAGTAGCTACAGGTAAGCTTGTTTTTATTTATATGTGTATTGACTGAAGTAAACAAATGGATAGAAAGCAATTAGTATAATTAAGCATCAAAAACCCTCAAAATATCTAATATGATTTTTCAGGAAGCAGATAGTCTGGCTGATGCTGAGGAGAGATGTGATCAGCTAATCAAAACCAAAATCCAACTTGAGGCTAAAATCAAAGAAGTGACTGAAAGAGCTGAAGATGAGGAAGAGATCAATGCAGAACTGACAGCCAAGAAGAGGAAACTGGAAGATGAATGTTCAGAACTCAAGAAAGATATTGATGACCTTGAGCTGACATTAGCCAAGGTGGAAAAAGAGAAACATGCTACAGAGAACAAGGTACAAATAACAACCCATGAAAATGAAATAATTTATATTATGCATATGAAACATACAAGTATGACACTTAATGTAAAATAAATTTAAAAATTTTTCTCTCATAAAGGTGAAAAACCTCACAGAGGAGATGGCAGGCCTGGATGAAACCATTGCTAAGCTCACCAAAGAGAAGAAAGCTCTCCAAGAGGCCCACCAGCAGACCCTTGATGACCTGCAGGCAGAGGAGGACAAAGTGAATACACTGACTAAAGCCAAAACCAAATTGGAACAGCAAGTGGATGATGTAAGTGTAAAGATATATAAACTAATGGAGTTAATAAAAACACTTAATTTTTGTTAAAGGAATGGAATTTTTAACCTAACTGATTTTCTACTAATGATGTTTATTATTTTAAAAGCTGAAATTTGTGTCACCCCTATCTATAGATGTGTGACAAAGGATTCTTGCTTTAATAATTCAAATTAATGACATGCATTTAAAATTCAGCTTGAAGGATCCTTGGAACAAGAAAAGAAACTCCGCATGGACCTAGAGAGAGCAAAGAGGAAACTAGAGGGTGATCTAAAGTTGGCCCAAGAATCCACAATGGATATTGAAAATGACAAAGCACAGCTTGATGAAAAATTAAAAAAGTAAGTATAAACAAGTATAACTCCATTATTAACTTTATTGAGATAAAACACTGATGAAAAAAATGATGTGACCCAAGGAGGAATAGACACTGGAAAATCTCATTTATAGAGCTTTTTAGGGCTTAGAAGGTAAGGTTAACCCTGTTTTCCATAGCTAGCATTATAGAGGAATTCCAATGTTTAATTTTTAAAAACTGAAAGGAAATTATGGAATTGTGGTTTCTAATATGTACTGCATTTCTAAAAGGAAAGAGTTTGAAATGAGCAACCTGCAAAGCAAGATCGAAGATGAGCAAGCATTAGGAATGCAGTTGCAGAAGAAGATCAAGGAGCTGCAGGTAAAGTCATCACTTCTGCGGGTTCTGGGCCCCATGGAAATATTCATTGACTGGAAGGGGCTGATGAATGTTTTTTTTCCCCCTTTTGCCAGGCCCGCATTGAAGAACTGGAGGAGGAAATCGAGGCAGAACGCGCCTCCCGGGCCAAAGCTGAGAAGCAGCGATCCGATCTCTCCAGGGAACTTGAGGAGATCAGCGAGCGCCTGGAAGAAGCCGGTGGGGCGACTTCAGCTCAGATTGAGATGAACAAGAAGCGAGAGGCTGAATTCCAGAAGATGCGCAGGGACCTTGAAGAGGCCACCTTGCAGCATGAAGCCACCGCCGCCACTCTGAGGAAGAAGCACGCCGATAGCGTCGCCGAGCTTGGGGAGCAGATCGACAACCTGCAGAGGGTCAAACAGAAACTGGAGAAAGAGAAGAGTGAACTGAAGATGGAGATTGATGACCTGGCCAGCAATATGGAAACTGTATCTAAAGCTAAGGTAGGTTCCCGAATTTACTTTAAGCAGAATAAACAATGCAAGGTCCTTCAATACTTGAAATTTCATGATTAAAAATCATTCCTTTGGGGATTGACATTGCCATCAGTCCTGGGGGAAAATATAACATTTTTACAGTAAATTTCTTCATTTTGTCTTCTTTTCCCCATCACAGGAAGAGTTTAGGAGGGCAAGGGAGACAAGCTGGGTCTTAGTTTCCTTATCTGTAACATGAAGGATTTGAGTGATCCCTCCCAACTCTAAATGTACAGTTCCCTGGAATAGATTCATCCTCTTTCAAATCTCATTTCAAACAAAACTTTTGAAATATAATGCTGCTCATTATAAAGCTATTATTTGTTTTTAATACTAATACCTCACATTTTATGAAATTTTGAAGTTTTAAAGGTATTTTCTTACAATTATTTCTTTGATTTTTCCTAATTCTGTTAGAGATGCAAGAGCTGGCTTAATTAACATCTCAATTTTTCAAATATTTTCTAGAAGAAAATCAAGACAATGAGAGATGCTATAGTAAAAGCATACTGGAGGAAGCTAGGTGGCACAGTGGCTAGAGTCCTGGTATGGAGTCGGGTAATCCCAGTACAAATCCACCCTCAGAAACAATCTGGGAAAATCACCTAACCCTGATTACCTCCAAAAAAATTACTTCCTCTTGTATGTCCTAGTTGCTTGTTGCTAAGTTTAGCTCTCTCTCTCTCTTCACCTGCACCAGCTCTCTTGTCATAATGGGGTTGGGTTCCTGAAAAGTCAGTGTTTTTTGGAACTCTTGTAATAACCCTTCTTTAGAGTGAGGAAACTCCCTGTTAGCAATTGGACATATGTTCTTCATCTTACAGTTTCATATAGCCTTGAGAATTTAAGTGATTTGTGCAGTGTCTGAGACAGGATTTGACCCCAGAGTTTCCTAACTTCAAGATCTTTTTCATTCATACCATACAACATTTATTCTTCCAACAATTGTGGTGTCTGCTATACAAACTTAAGATAAGTGTAATTTTATTTTATTTAACTGCTTTAAGATCATGTTCAATTCCTTATTTTTAATAGATGAAGAAACTAAGGCCAGAGGTGAAATGACTTTTCCAAGGTAGTGAGTAGTAATTGGTCAGCAAACCCAGGTCCATTCAAGCAAGTTTATTCATTCTTCCACTTTATCACAATGCCTTATATAATTTTGTTTGCAGGGCAACCTCGAAAAAATGTGCCGCACTCTAGAAGATCAAGTTAGTGAACTCAAATCAAAGGAGGAGGAACAGCAGCGCCTGATCAATGACCTGACTGCCCAGAGAGGACGCTTACAAACTGAATCTGGTAGGTCATTTATTAGACAAAGTCATAAGTTAAAAATTTTTTTAAAAAAATACTCATCTTCCTTACATCATATTCATAAACACAGCATGAAAGATTTTGTCAAAAAGCAATCAGAATTCATCTGACATGACCTATATTCTTAAAGGAACCATACTTTATAGTCACTATTTCCTTTTCTTCACTGATCAGAATTTTTATAGAAATCAAAATCAAGTTCAATATCTTAGAATTGCAGAGTTCATTATTTTCCTACTTTTGGAAAATTCGGACTACAGTTGATGCAATATAAGTGCTGATGATATAAATACCCAAACTTAAGAAGTCCCTAATCTTGGAGAGTTTATGGTGACATGTGCTCTTCAGACTACTAGTGAACCTAAGTTAAGTAGATTTTAGTTTCATTCTTTCTCTACTACCTACTCAGATAACATTTTTAAATAAAAAATCAGATGATACTAGTACTATGTGGACTTAATAATCCTGAACCCAGTACTGGTCCCTAGGCCACAGTTTGAGAAATACGACACTAGATCATACTTCATTATATAGGATACCATGATTCAGAGTCAACAGGGAACTTGAAAGTCATTTAGGATAAACTCATTTTACAAAAGAGAAAAGTGAATCCTAATGAGGTAAAAGGGCATAAAGAGTAAGGACTAAGGTTTGAACCCACATTTTACTAATTCCAAATTCCATGTTCTTTTTACTATATAACTACTTTCAAGAGAACAAACTCCAATGAAAAATCTTCTCTTTTAAAATGTTGAGTAGTAACTATAGTTTATGAAAATATTATCCTGTGCCCAGAAAGATAAATGATAATGGTACAGTAGTTTGATCATAGTAGGGACTTAAGGTTTTTACTCCTATGCTATCTAACTTCATTAATTTGATATATCGGGAAGTAAGAATGAGATTTATGGTTCATAAATCCTTGAGAATCAACTATCTCATTCAAAAAAGTGGTATTTTAATACATCTTTTAAGATGTTTTTACATACATCTTTTAAGATGTTTTTATTTTGTTATATGGTTTTTAATTTAAAATGTAAGTATTTCCAAGCTGTTAAAGTTGTTCTTCCCTCCACTCTCTCCCACAGGTGAATATTCACGCCAGCTTGATGAAAAAGACTCTTTGGTTTCTCAGTTGTCAAGAGGCAAACAAGCCTTTACGCAACAAATTGAGGAACTGAAGAGGCAGCTTGAAGAAGAGATAAAGGTAGTCTTTATTCCCTTAGCCTAAATTTAGAGAATTTCTTTATTGATGAGGAATCAGTAATATTGGTTCAACCAAATACAATAATGGCATTAAATTCACTGTTTCCACAGGCCAAGAATGCTCTAGCCCATGCCCTGCAGTCATCCCGCCATGACTGTGACTTGTTACGGGAACAATATGAAGAGGAACAGGAAGCCAAGGCTGAGCTACAGAGGGCAATGTCCAAGGCCAACAGTGAGGTTGCCCAGTGGAGGACCAAATATGAGACTGATGCCATTCAACGCACTGAGGAACTGGAGGAAGCCAAGTATGCTTGCTAGAATTAATGGGAAGGAGAATATGTTAAGAAGTAATGAAATAACCTAATTCAATTTGTAGATTAAGAGAATAACCTTCTACAGATTGCCTGGCTTTCCCTGAACATAAAAGAGAAGATATTTTACATTTGCAGTGCCATAACTAACAATTTTGACATTTAGGACAAGCCTCATGGAACATATTCCCTAATCAACTTTGTAATTCATAATATGAAAATAATAACAAGAAGTAAATAAACCAGATTCAGTTTATCTGAATGGGAATTATGTATTAAAGTATTGGAAGGGGAAACAATATAGCTTCTTAGATGGATGTGATTAATTAATCCCATATGATAGCTTCCTAGTTTCTACTTCACTGAAAAAAGTGAGTTGTCAATACATAAATGAAAGCACTTGGTAAACTGGAAAACTATTATTATTATTATTATTACTGTTATAGTTTTCTTCATTTCTTCTGTTTTTCTTCAAATCATTTTCACAGATCTATTCTATTCACAGATTCTATAGCTATTCTAATCTATTCTTGCTACTAAATTTATGACCTCTCCTACTAACTTCTAGTTGGGATAGTTGTGCAATTATTGTGAGCCAGATAAATGAGACTGATGTGTGTGTGTGTGTGTGAGAGAGAGAGAGAGAGAGAGAGAGAGAGAGAGAGAGAGAATTTTCATATGACCATAGTATTCCAAAACAGATAGTTCTATTAATGGTGATGAACCAGAATTTCAAATTTCCCTTCCCAGGAAGAAGTTGGCCCAGCGTCTACAGGATGCTGAGGAACATGTAGAAGCTGTGAATGCCAAATGTGCTTCCCTTGAAAAGACCAAACAACGGCTACAAAATGAAGTGGAAGACCTCATGATTGATGTAGAGAGGACAAATGCAGCTTGTGCAGCCCTGGATAAAAAGCAAAGAAATTTTGATAAGGTATTTCACACTAAGTTTCTTGATTCATGTAATTAATTTCCTTAATATCAAAATCTTGATCATTTGCTTGATGTGCTGGAATCAGCTCCTATGGGTTTTTGAGCTGTGATCATTTAATTTTCAGTGGTAACATTTATACTTGGAAATCTGCAAACCTATGATGTAGGTATGAACTCTATCTAATGATCCTTGATTGAGTTGATTCATTTCTATAGAGGTATATGAGACTATAGAGCTATATGAGAGTTTGGGCTATATGCTGCCATAAATACAAAATACTTGGAAGGTAGGTTTAGGCTATATCATATAAGAGATGTGCATGAGTCAAATGAGATAATACTAGGTGAAATAACTGTGAGAAACCCTAAAATCATATTTTATGCCAAACAACCTAAAGAGGATATCTGTGGATTTCCATTAGCTAATGTTGTTTATTATACATATCCAAGTCAATTGAAGTTGAATATATACAAAAACTGAGCCCTTCTAACTTGCTCCATTAGACTGATAAATCAATATTTTTCTTCAGGTCTTGGCAGAATGGAAACAGAAATATGAGGAAACTCATGCTGAGTTAGAAGCTTCCCAGAAGGAGTCTCGCTCCCTCAGCACTGAGCTGTTCAAGATTAAGAATGCCTATGAGGAATCTCTGGACCATCTTGAAACCCTCAAGAGAGAAAATAAGAACTTGCAGCGTGAGTCCCCTTCACTTGCTCTGTTCATTTGGAAAACCTTTCCATTTTTTCCACCTCTCTCACTCAATCTCTTCCTACCTCTTCAACCTTAGAGGAGATTTCTGACCTGACTGAGCAGATTGCTGAGGGAGGCAAACGTATCCATGAGCTGGAAAAAATAAAGAAACAAATTGAGCAAGAAAAATGCGAACTCCAGGCTGCTTTGGAAGAAGCTGAGGTACATACAGCATTGCAGACTAAGACATTCAGAAAGAAGTTAAAGTTGACTCTGGGTAGTTATGGATTGACCTAAAGAAAGACACAGAATAATATTTTCCTGATAGCTTGGATTAATAGAAATCTTCCATTGTTTCATTGTTGCTCACTTGATTGTTGGTTCTCATTAAGGCATCTCTTGAACATGAAGAGGGGAAAATACTGCGCATCCAACTTGAACTGAATCAGGTGAAGTCTGAAGTTGACAGGAAAATCGCTGAAAAAGATGAAGAAATTGATCAGCTGAAAAGAAACCACATCCGCGTCGTGGAGTCAATGCAGAGCACACTGGATGCTGAGATCAGAAGCAGGAATGATGCCATCAGGATTAAGAAGAAGATGGAGGGAGATCTGAATGAAATGGAAATCCAGCTGAACCATGCCAACAGAATGGCTGCAGAGGCCCTAAGGAACTACAGAAATACCCAAGGGATACTTAAGGTAAATGGAGCCAAAACTATAGCTATTCCTAAATAACTGTTTTTAGTAGCAACCTGAGAACATGATGGATAATGATCTTTGCTTTCTGTATCCAGGATACCCAGATCCACCTGGATGATGCTCTCCGAGGACAGGAGGACCTGAAAGAGCAGTTGGCAATGGTTGAGCGCAGAGCCAACCTATTGCAGGCTGAGATTGAGGAGCTGCGGTCAACTCTGGAACAGACTGAGAGGAGTAGGAAGGTAGCAGAACAGGAGCTTCTGGATGCCAGTGAACGTGTGCAACTCTTACACACCCAGGTGAGCCCAATTACAACAAAGTATAGATTGGGATCTATCCACTGAAAGTTCAAATATTAAGTTGAAATTTAAATATTTTAGCCACAAAATAAGACAACTGAACTCATTAGGAAAAGATTCTCATATTGGGAAAGATTGAAGACAAAAAGAAAAAGGGATGGTAGAGGATGAGATAGATAGATAGTGTCATGGAAGCAAAGAATACAAGATTGGACAGACTTCAAGATATAGTGAGGAATAAGGTCACAAAGAGTCAAAGAGGCCTGAACAACTAAGCAACAACAATAATCCAATAATCTATTGGCAGAACAGAAAAAAAAACAAAAAAATCCAATTATATTCTGCATATATATATATATATATATATATATCTAGATACTTAATAAAATTCTGTTAAATAGTTTCTATAAGACAAAAAGTTTAAATTTTTCTTTAGATTTTTAGATTATTAGTATCAATCACCAAATATCTGATGCATATCTCCACATGAACATCCTCCAAATAGTTAAAAAGTTATTAAGTTCAAAACTAAATTCATTCCTGTAATCTCCATGTATCTATTCTGATTTCCCCATGTCTTCAATGTCTCCTTCATCCTTCCAATAACCTTGGTACAACATTTCAGATCATTCTTCACTCTCTCCTTTGCCTTTCAAGGCCTATTCTTTCCTCTTTTCCTATAGCAGAATGCAATTCCTTCTTTCCTCTTTACCCTCTTTACCTATACTACTTAGTCTTGTATTGTTATACTCCATTTTTATTCATCTTTGCACCTTACCTTGGTGGCCTACTGGTATGCCTTACATAAAACAATCACTCCAAAAGTACTTATAGAATTGAAATGAATCCCTACTAGGAGTGTCTCCATGTGTACAACTTTAATGATTAATATAAAACATCTTAAACATTGCAATTATAGTCTCTGAGAGGCAACAGAGCATAGTGATAGATGGCTGATCTTGGAGTCAGGAAGACTTGACTTAGATACTGAGTGACTTTGCCACCCTGGGCAAGGCACTTAACCTTCTCAGTGCCTCCCCCCAGGCAACCCTCCAACTTTTATGTGCTATAGATGATTTTCCAATATACTTGAGTACAGAGAATTTTCTCTTGTAGTTCTTCCCAGTTATGAAATCACAGGTCTACATCAAATACCATTTTTTTTTATCCAGAACACCAGCTTGATCAACACCAAGAAGAAACTGGAAACAGACATTTCCCAAATTCAGGGTGAGATGGAAGATATGGTTCAGGAAGCCCGGAATGCAGAAGAGAAGGCTAAGAAGGCCATCACTGATGTGAGCAGAAAACACACTGATTTCCCTCCTTGATGAATTTATAGGACTGCTTGACATATAGTATAATTTTCTTGGTTTTTTTTTTTTACTTTATAGGCAGCCATGATGGCTGAGGAACTGAAGAAGGAGCAGGACACCAGTGCCCACCTGGAGAGGATGAAGAAGAACCTGGAGCAGACAGTGAAGGACTTGCAGCATCGCTTAGATGAGGCCGAGCAACTGGCCCTAAAAGGAGGAAAGAAACAGATCCAAAAACTGGAAGCCAGAGTATGTATTCTTGATGTCTGTACTTTTTTTGGTGCTGTTTCAAAAGAAATCCCACAAACAAAACAAAATGAAGCAAAGAGCAGCTGGCAATAATTGAACACTAAGCCAAGATCTTCTCTCTCCTTTCTCAGGTGCGTGAACTTGAAGGGGAGGTTGAAAGTGAACAGAAACGCAATGCTGAAACTGTGAAGGGTCTGCGCAAACATGAGAGGAGAGTAAAGGAGCTCACTTATCAGGTAAGGACAAGAGATTTTCTAAGCTCTGGCACAGTCTACAGTGGGATTACAAATATGTCTTCTAGTAAATATAACGAAAATTTGATTCTCAAATAAACCACTTATTTATAAAATCTTTTAGACTGAAGAAGACCGTAAGAATGTTCTCAGACTTCAGGACCTGGTGGACAAATTACAGTCTAAAGTGAAAGCATATAAGAGACAAGCAGAGGAAGCTGTGAGTACAAATTTGCTCAAAATAATGATATCTTTATTTGTACAACTCTAAGTTTTACAAGGATTTTATAGGAGGTAGCTTATATTTTATAGGCAGTAGCTTATATTTTGTAGGAGGTAGCTTATATTTTATAGGAGGTAGCTTCACAATAACCTTGTAAAGGAGATACATACAGCTATCATTACCCCCCCCCATTTCATGGATAAGAACACTGGAGCACAGAGAATGTCCTTGACTTGCCCATAGTCACTCATCTACAAAGTGGAAGGGACCAGGAGTCAAAGCTTGGTCTTCAAACATTAAATTCAATATTGATTCAGTGATCAATATTGATTCAATGATATCACACTGCTTTTCAGATTGAGGGTGTGCTCAAAGTTGCCTGTTCACCTGGTTCAATTCAGCTCTAGAGCTAAGTAGAAAGAAGGAAGAAATAAACAAAGGAGGCCAAGGAAAGTTGAGAAAGAAATAGAAAAGGGGAGGAGAGGAAACTACTGCCAGCAAAGCACTAACATCAAAAGGCACTTTCAGTGATGACAGAAACAGGTTGAGTGATTTGATTATTTGGCTTAGCACTCTCAGCTTCAAAAATTTTCACTCAGAGGTAACACGGATTTATCCTTTTTACAGATGTCACAGATGAATTTCTCCACTTAGCCTATTTTGTTTTCTGAACTCATACTATCTTAGGCACAATTTTAGGAAATTCACATAAAAATTTTCCATTTGAAGAAAACTACAGATGATGACCTAAAGCATAGGCCAGCAATAGGTCAATGTATATTTGTGTGTGGGTTTATATCTCCAGTGCCTACAATAGTGACTGTCTTGCACATAGGAAATGTTTGTTAAAACAAACTGTTGAATTCACAAATGTAGTCATTATAAGGTGGCAGTAATGTTCAATCAAGACTTAAATAAGGCAGGAAACATTAGTTTGAAAAGCTGGAAAGCAGTTTTAGCTTTGTTTTCTTTGACTGGTTCTATTTTTGCATCTCATAAAAATAAGCTTAATAACTAAAAATTATTTGCTTGGATGTCAAATTTACATCAAAATTGCCTATTCGTAGTTTAAAAATCAAATAAGATCATAGATGGAGAACTGAAAGTATCTTAAAGGTCAACTAGTCTTCATTTTATAAATGAGTTTCCTGTAAGCAACAAGGGCTAAATCTCAAGTCAGTATAAACCTGAGTTCAAATTTAGCCTTTCATCTACTAGCTATGTGAACCTGAGCAAATCACTTAACCTCTGTCTGCTTCAATTTTTTTAATCTATAATAGCGCCTTGTAAACCTTAAAACACTACATAAATACTGTTATTATTGTTGTTAGCATTTTAGATGACTTCTAAGGGCAATTAATTAGTGTCCAAGGTGGGTTTTGAACCCTGGTCCTCTGACTCCAGAACCAGTGCTCTTCCCATTCTGCCAATCATTATTATAAACTGAAAAATATCTAAGAAATTAATTCTAGCAGTTTAAAGATTAATTCTAGGAGTCTTAATGGTTCTTTTTAAATTGTAAAATATAAAAATAAAATAAAAAATGGGCCTTATTTTGAATTCAAGAAGAATCAGAGAATCAAAAATTCTGGAGTCAAAAGTTATCTTAAGTAGTATCTAATTTAATCCCCTCATTTTATAGTATAAAAATCCAAGGTCCAGAGAAGTTAATTTCCTCATGGTCACTTGGGTCATTCAGTCTGAATTTACAACCTCAGTTTCCAAATCATAGTTGTTCATTCTCTCACAAATTCATTTCTATTTTCAGGAGGAACAGTCTAACATCAACCTCTCCAAATTCCGCAAGATCCAGCATGAGCTGGAGGAAGCTGAAGAACGAGCTGATATTGCCGAGTCCCAAGTCAACAAACTTCGGGTTAAGAGTAGGGAGGTCCACACAAAGATCATAAGTGAGGAATAATCCTGATACTTCCGGGTGACTGAAGAAGCACAAAATGTGAAAATCTTTGTCGCTCTGTTTTGTACCTATTTTTCTAGAAGATAAAGACTCTAGGAAAACCACAGAAAACTCTGTCTTTTTTTTTACTATACCTATTCATCAGTTATTTTGTGCCTTGATAAAGAACTATGAATGTGTTATGCAAAATTCGCAATATTCAGCCCTAAGGCTTGGGTTTCAATAAAGAGTAGCTGGACTCCTAGACAGAGGTATGGGGGAGGGGGGAGGAGAGGAGGGTAGTTTGTTTTTCTGGCACATTCTTTCCCTTATTTCTCATGTGCCTCAGGATCTTTAATTACAGGTTGCTGAAAATCTGTAACACATCTCCCCATGATAGTCCTCCACAATCCTAAATTAGTCTTCCTTCCATCTAGGTCCCCACTGTTTAGAAGACAAGTGTGTTACATTTTACCTCTCTCCCATGGTTCTCCAGTATCCTTAAAGGGTTTAGAAATGTCTAGTATTTGTCATTATCTCTAGCCACTAAATATTATTTTCTCCTAGCTTAAGGAAGGAATCTTGTACCCCAGTTCCATTTAATTACTGAAAGTCAAATTAGGTTTTATAAAAGAATATTTGCTTCAAAATTAGAGCATGAAGATTGTATAAATGTTCCCACCTACTTGCCTGGTTGATTTTATTCCAACTGTCCCTCCAACCTCATACACATGCAAATAGCAGCTCAGCCTGTGAAGAGGAGAGGTCAATTAGGTTCATGGCTTGATTCAGTTCCAATCAAGTCCAGTCCCACCATGTTCTAAATATAAAGTCACCCTGTACTTAAGTCCTGACTTCTAAGAGCTTCTCTGCTATACTGGGCTGAAATCTTGCTTCTATGTTCACTTTGGTTTGAAACCAAGTCTGGGGACCCCACTACTTATGCCTAGAACTGAAAAATGACAAAGGAAATATATTAGACTAAAACCCTAAGTCTGACTCTAAAAAATAGAGGGTCTAAATAAAAGAAGGAGGGAAGGTAGTCCTTCCCCTCACTCAGCTTAATTCATGGTGCCTGTGCTGTAGGTGATCAGAAACTTCACCCTTTGGATGGAACCAGAAAGAGAGAGACTGTCTGAGTCTGGTAGATGCAAAAATGTAGATGTTCTGGTTATACTCCCATCCATGTGATGGAGGAATATAGAATGTCTTCTCCCAGAAACAGGTCCCTGTCATCTCTAATCTGAATCCCTCCATATTAACTGATCTGGAATACAACCAACTCAAACTTCATTGCCTCTATACTTTAATCTTTATTTGTCGACAAGTGAAACTTATTCAATAGCATTGATTCAAACTAGAGGATTAATGACTTTTCTTCAACTTCCTGAGGGTATTTCTATTTCAACATGTAGGTTAATTTCCCAAACTAATTGATCTCATATGGAAGAAAATTTTATCAGAGCAATTTTATAGAAAAGTATCCTTTCTGATATCTCAGAGCTGACCATCTTTTCTATGTATACATAAGGCCTATCATGCAGAATAGTAATTAGAATGGGAAAATATTGTACTAAGCCCTAGTATACAAATAGAAAAGTGAGTCAGTCCCTATTCTCAAAGAACTCATTCTAATTAGAAGAGACAACACACTTAGAAAAGTTCGACTTCAGTTACTAGACCCAGGAGCACTTAGTATATCCAGTTGGGAATGACAGAACCTGCTGAGATCTTGATGGCTAGGGTTTGAGGTAGGAGCATTTGTGTAATAGACTCTTGTCTCAAGTTATTATCACCTTATCCTGGTCTCAAGTTATTATCTCCAGAAAGCACAATTTATGCTGAATTCATGAAGGGGAGTCTGTTGACATAGAAAGGTGGTATCAATTTGTCTAACTTTATAAAACATAGAAAATTTGGCCAGAATAAATTTCTGGTCAAAGAATTATATCTTCCTATTGACTTTTATTATAGAATCAGAGATATCCTTCCCTCAATAAACCTTTGTCCCCAAGACTAAATAAAAATCCATTAACCTTTAGAAACCATGTACATGAAATAAAAGCCATTTTCCAGTAAAATATTATTTATAATATTGAAACTTTAAAAATATAAGTACTGTATATGTTACTACCATTCTTTTAGAATCTAATTTCCATTGAAAAAGATGTACTGGGGCAGATAGGTGGTTTAGTGGATAAAGCATCAGCCCTGGAGTCAGGAGGATCTGAGTTCAAATCCAGCCTCAGACACTTAATAATTGCCTAGCTGTATGACCTTGGGCATGTCATTTAACCCCATTGCCTTAAATAAATTTTAAAAAGTAAAAAAAAAAGAAAAAGATATACTCTTGGGATAATAAGGTGGTAACTTGGGGTAGATAGGTGGCACAATAGATGAAAAACTAGCCCTGGATATATAAGGACCTGTATTCAAACCTGGCCTCATACACTTGACACTTATTGACTGAGTGACCCTAGGCAAGTCACTTAACCCCAATGGCTTCTCCACAAAAAGTCCACTTTAATTATGAGAATATGCTTAGCTCTTTATTACTTCTTGGCGCTCAATGATAATTTGATTTAATTCAGTTATATAGCATATAAGTCCAGTTGTTTGCAAAGCACTTTGCAAGGCACTGGGGATACAAAAACTAAGCCAAACCAGAACTTGCCTTTGAAAAACTGACATTCAAATTTATGATTTGGATTACTACATGGTAGCTTTCATGTCACTGCCATAAGTTCACAAAATCTTGTATCTTGTGAATGACCCCTTATCTCCTAACAAATAGGAGTACATGAAAGTGACCTATGACCTATGATATACATGGTACCATCTGGGTTCAAGCCTTATACTTGCCATTGTTAACAGGATAAGACAGAGCCTTTGAAAATTTGATTGAGTTTGTTGGATGATTTAACTGCCAAGGCAGTTAGAATTCTTTGTTTCGTCCTTTTCTACTCAAAAATTTTATCTCCAGTTATCATCCAGGAGATGATTGCTTATTGTTTCCTTCCAGGAGGAGGAGAGAGAGAGAGAGAAAAAGAGACAAATCACTTGTCCCTCCCAGGTTGCTAAATCTATATGTTCTTTATTATTCCTAGATTCTTATACCTTTATGTTTGTATGACTTAAAACCTGATAGGTGGTTAAATATACCCAGGCTAATATGTTTTATTTTCTGGGATGTGGGGTACAGAAGAGTAGAGGTTTTGTCCTCATAGAGATGGCAGGGATGAGCCTCTGAATACTCAAAGGAGAGAACCCATTTAAAGAAATATCTTAAGGAAATATGAGATAAACTCCAAAGCTAGGTAATTTGTAATTGAAGCCTGTGAGTTTTTCCGCCTTTTTGGCCTGAGGCATCATTTCTGCAGCTGTTGATTGGGCACTCTGGGTGTTTGGCTGTGATGTTACTGAGTCCATGTGGTGCCTTCTGCTTGCCCCTGGTATTGGAAGGATAACTGCCACTAAACTAAGTTTGAAACGAGAGAATATTTGTCTACTTCAGTTCAATAAAGACATTTGATAAAGTTTCTAATGGTATAGATAAATGTGAACTGCTTTGAAATTTTGATTCTACGATTTACTGTGTTTGTTACATTGGGCAAAATACTTCCCTATCTCTCTCTCTGGTCTTTAGTTTTCCCAGTTGTAGAATGAGGGAATTACATATATGTTTTATATATATATATATATATATATATATATATATATAGAGAGAGAGAGAGAGAGAGAGAGAGAGAGAGAGAGAGCTACATGTATATATAAAGATATATACATATTATCAATATACATATATTGTTATTATTATTATTATTCCTAGTGCCATAATCATTACAACTGAGCCCTATTACAAGTAGGAGTTCTTTAAATAAAAAAAAGTAACAATAAACCACATGGTCTCAAATATCTATCAAAAATACACAAAATCTGAATAGCAAACTATGGTATGAAAATATAGGCCTTATTCAAAAGGAAGTGGTAAAAAGGAAGAAGAACAAATAGCACTGTATATAAAGAAGATATATAGCTGTGTAAGGCAATGTTGATTACTAAGGAAATAGTTAAAACCATTCCAAAGTGGTAGGGCCAACCAGAGTTTGTATTCCCCTGGTACTCCAAGAGCCCAAGGTTACCTTTCTAATACAATGATGATGGTGGTTGTCTTTCATTCTCGAAGAAGACCATGACATAGGAGAGGTGGTATTATGACAAGTGCATGAATTGGGTTTGAGTGAGAGGAGTGCTGTGCTAAGTCATCAGCCTCATTTTCTCCTGAATCAGGATAACTGGAGATGGCACTGGATGCAAGGCCATCAGGGTTAAGTGAATTGAGCAAAGCAGCAAAGCTATTATGTGTCATAGATCTGAGACAGGATTCGAACTCAGGTCTCCTTACGTCAAGGCCAGCACTTCTATCCATTGCGCCATCTAGCTGCCCTGGAATCAGAAGGACCTGAGTAGTCATCCCACTGCCAAAAAAAGAAAGAGAGAGAGAGAGAGAGAGAGAGAGAGAGAGAGAGAGAGAGAGAGAGAGAGACTTGCTCAATCCCCCTTAAGGCTAGTGCCTCCTCTTCTACAATAAAAAAGCATTATGGAATACCAATCTTTATAATTCCATTGTTTTTTAATGCTGCTAGAAATCCATAAGGATCCAATACAAATTTCCATTAGCTTATCCCTAAAGTACTCTCAGTGCTTCCTAGCAATCCTTTTATTCTTCTGTTTGACCTTCTATTATACTCCCCACAGTAACTGCTATCTCCTCTCTCTCTTCAAGTCCATTATTGATCTTTTACTTCCACTTTCTCAGGAAATAAACTTACCTTCTACTTTACTAATTAATTAATAGTCATCACTCATGAATTTCCTCAATTTACTTGCTGAAAACTACAAAATGCAACTATTTTCAAAATCCTCCCCATTTTTGTTTAATATCTTCAAATGGTAAAAATCTATGACCTAATATGATTATCTACATATAATAGCATTTATATATTAGATTAGGGTAATTGTTAAAATACACACAAGTAAATGCATTGTTTTTCTCTTGGGAGCAAGACAAAAATCTTAGTTAAATGAAGGAGAGAACAATTTCACCAGAAATTCCCCCTCTTAGCAGTCTCTAAAGTCACAGGCACTGAGAATCAAGATTTTTGTACGAAGGCTGACTTCCCCCACTTGCTTATATCTCTAGGAACTCCCTTCGAATCATTAAAAAGGTTGGCAACTTAGTCATTCAAAAGTTTAATTCTTCTTTCTCTCTCCCTAACTCCTCTTCTCTAACCCCTAGTTTCTCCAAAGTCTCCCTCCTGCATATACATATATATATAATATGTCATATCACAGATGTCTCCCAGTCAGGGATCATTTCTACTATCCATATAAAGTTTTACAGGGCCATTCTTCTGGGAACTATCAAACTCACTTGGACAGGAGGTGCTTTGCTCAAATACACAAACCATCAGGACTCTCTAGATAGATAAATATATATATATATATATATATATTTATAGATAAATAAATATTATATATATAGGGGTAGATTTGCACACACATATAAATACATACAGGTGTGGGTATATACATATACATATATATATATATATATACATATATTTGTTTGTTTATTTATTTATTTATGTGTTGTTCAGTCATCTCATGTTCAAATTTCTATTACCCAGTAATCCCTTTTGGCATTTTCTTGGCAAAGATTCTGAAATGGTTTGTCATTTTCTTCTCCAGGTCATTTTATAGATGAGGAATTGAGGCAAACAGGTTTAAGTGACTTGCCCAGGGGTCATACAGCTAGTAACTGAGGCCAGATTTGAACTCAGGAAGATGTGTCATCCTGATTCCAAGCCCAGTGTTCTAGCTACTGCACCATCTAGATGTTATATACGTATCCATACAAATACTTGGGTACAAAATTTCATTTATTAGTCACTATTTGATGTAATTTCCAAGTGAATATAAGAAATATTTGAAAAATTATAAAGAATAAAAAGGTACTATGGGACTGGAAAGGACCAAATGTTATCTTGATTTTTAGAAAAGAAAAAAGAATTGATTGCAAACTATATCAGTACCCTAACTTTAATTCTTGGCATATTCCAGATATGTTATTAATGAAAACAAAGTAGTGACCACAAAAATCCAGTATGACGAAATCAAGAAGAGAGCATCTAACACACTAAACTTGCTTCTCTTTTTTCATAGTTGCCAAATTGGAAAATTAGAGAAATTCCTTGGATCACTTACCTAGAGTTTCACAAAGTATTTGATAAAATCCCTTGTGTTTTCAGTGTTGCAAAGTTGAAATAATATCAGCGACATGGGAGTTAAGTAGATTTGGAACTGCTTCAATCTTAATTTGTCAGATGGTATGCCCATATAAAACTACATTTACCCTGTACCATTTTATCAGTGATGTGTATCAATCCACAGATAGAATTCTTATCAGAATTATAGATGACACAAAGTTGGGAGGGATGGTTAGCACATTAGATGATAGTCAGGATCCATAGATTTTTTATAGCTTAGAATGCTAGTCTAAATACAAAAATGAAATTTAAGAGGGATAAATATGAAGTCTTAAAACAACTCAAAGTTGATGCTTTATCCAAATCCATATCCTAAACTTAGACTTAATTTGTAGGTGTTAGGAACAATGAATGGAAAATGAAGGGGAGAAAATTTCAATTCAACCTAAGAAAGAACTATTTATATGTTCTAGGCTTTGTCTTAAGAACCAAAGAACAAAAGATAATCCCTACCCTAAAACTATTTCACCTTCTAATGATAGAGATAATAATTTTCAAACTACAGTGTATATATAAGCTATATATATATATATATATATATATATACAAAGTTGACTAAAGTTAATCTTAGAGGAATGACCTTTATAGTTTGGGAGATCTGGGGAAGGACACTCAGGAAAAGTCTCCTGCAAAAGATGGAATCTATCCGAATCTTGGAGGAAGGCAGAGAAAAAGAGGTAAGGAAAGAAAGCATGCTAGGCATCAAAGGACAGTCAATTAAAATGCAAAGTTAGGACATTGAGTGTCTTGTGATAGAAGGCCACTGCTGATGTATGATGTGGTAAAGTGAGTAAAATATAAGAAAGCTAGGAAAAAAGAAAATATCAAGGTTGTGAAGGACTTTAAATGCTGAACAGAGGATTTGATATGGGAAGTAATGAAAAAGTAATAGTTATGGGCAGCTAGGTGGCCTTGGAGTCAGGAGCACCTGAGTTCAAATCTGGCCTCAGACACTTAATAATTACCTAGCTGTGTGGCCTTGGGCAAGCCACTTTAACCCCATTGCCTTGAAAACTCTAAAAAAAGTAATAGTTTGCTGTTGGGCAAAGGTGATATGGTCAAAGTTGACCATATTTCATCATTGATATAAATACATTGAAAATTAACCAATTACCATTCTGTGCCAACTGGGCCAAATGACTCCAGCATATCCATAGGTGAAACCTCAGGATTGTTTTGATCGAAATTGATTCTCTTATTAATAATAATGAGCATTTCATAAGTTGTTAATATAGATTCACATAGTTGTTAATAGTTTGCAGTTCTTCTTTTGAGATTCATTGTTCCCATCCTGTGACATATTTGCCATTGTAGAATGGATTGCAGTTTAATATCTAAACAAGTGAAACAGAAAAAAACTGAGTTGTACAAACTGGTATTAAGCAAGTCAATTTTTTCTTTGCCTTAGAATAAGACAATTTATATATTAATATTTATATATTAATTTATATATTAATATATTAGTTAATATGTTGATTTATATATTAATCATAAAGTTCTAGTAAGCAATATCTCAGTTAATGGGTATCTTAAGCCTGTGGATTATAGTTCAAAATATAGTCATATATCTTAGATGCATACTTTGATTAGGTGCATTTTCTTTGTTTTATTGACCAACAGGTTCCTGTAAAGGAGCACACAGTTTATAATAATTTGCAATTCTATAATCCTTTAAAGTTTCTGTTAACCCCATGAGGTAAATTTTGTGAATATTTTCCTAATATAATTATATAGAAATTGAAGGTAAGATTGATAAAGCAACTTCCCCAGAGTCATTTGAAAAACAAGAGCTTTCATATCTTTCGCTATATCATAAGACCATCATTAAGTATGATAAGCTATATATGTTATTTGTTATATAATATATAGGTTGTATACTACTAATCATATGGCATAAGCTAGGGATAACTAGATGATGCAGTGGGAGAGAGAGTGCCAACTCTGGAGTCAGGAGGATCTGAGTTCAAATCTTACCCTGGCCAAGTCACTTAATCTTTTTTTGCATCATTTCCTCAACTAAAATGAGTTGGATAAGAAAACAGCATACTACTCTAGTACCTTTGCAAGAAAACCTCAAATATAGTCATAAAGAGTTAGATCTAACTGAAAATGATTGAACACACATAATATAAGCTATACATTATATATAGTCTGAACTCATCACTCCTTTCTTAATACACTCCTTAATGCAAGAACTCTATCATTCTCTAATCCTTTTAACTGCCCAAGTTTCTGTCATTCTCCTTAAAAATTGAAAGTAGGAAATTTCTAACTAATATTCACCAATGGAAAAGTTTTGTCTAATACAAGTATTCTTATCCTAGAATCTGTGATCTTAAAAAAATAAAGATTTTATATCTATTTCTCTAGTTTCCTTGGTAATCTTATATATTTTTTATTTTATGCTTTTAAAAGCATTATTCTGACCCTTGCTCTTTATTTAAAATTAGTTGACCTCTCTCTTGGATTACAAGAAGAAATCTCATTAATTTGCAGAGAGAGAGTCCATCACAAAAAAAAGATGAATATCCCCAGACTATAGAAAAGAGAGTTGGCCTTGGAATCCAGAAAAATTGATGCATGTAGGTTATATGACACTGAGAAAGTTAGTTAACTTCTCTGTGTCCCAGGCAAGTTACAAATCTGCATTCATAAAGGGGAATTTCATCACTGATATCTACCTTTACCAATAAAATCAAAAGTCCAATTTTCATTCCCCCCCAAAAAAGTATTAAATTTTCCCTACTCCCAAATGAATTACCTGAGACCCTTCTACAATAGAATATTTGATTCCTTTTAACAGTTAATAAATAACATTGCAAAACCCTCCACTCAATAGGCTGGCTTAATCTACCTATTTTATAGGTGCTAATCTAACAAGAACTGATTGAGAGTTGCATGATGAGTAATACAATAGTTGAGCTGGCAAAAAACAAAACAAAACATCTAGACATCCTGAATCCCCATCTCCTATTTAATGCCTATACAGAGCCCAAGATTAGCCCCCTGTCAAATTATTTATAGGAGATTGATTCACTTACTTAATGCGACAAGAAATATTTCTAATTATATCCATTCACACAGCTACAGTCACTGCATATTAAGCTAGGAGATTGCCAAAAATGTTTTGCCAAAAATGTTTTGAGCAACGAAAGCAGAGGAGGCTGCTGTGTTTGCAAATTGGTCTCTATAAAAGTTCTGTTGGGGAGGCTTAGTCCTGTCCTTCCTCAAAATCTTTCAAGGTATGTGCCCACATGCTCATGCATGTCTAGAGATGTTCATATTTGTGGGAACAGGGGAAAATGAGATCTGAACTTCCCATGAAGCACCCTCCCCCAGATGAGAGCTCTAATCCCTTTGGATACTGTACTGACATCACTGAATCACAATAGATATTTCCTGGAATTTTAATTGTCGCATTCCTAGTGATCCTGGTACTTTAATGATCCCAGTGCTCAGCTCTTAACTGACAATCACAGCATCACTAAGTAGCATCTTGTGATTAAATAAACCATGTTTTCTCTCTCCCTGCCCATCCCCTATAGTGATCTGCCTTGAACCTGCATCTTCTTCATCTGATAACTCAAGAGGTAAGAGCCTAATTTAATCATACCATATAATAATAGCAATAATAACAATAATAATGTTTTGAATTGGTAGAATACTTTATTTTTCATAATGTTTTCACATTCTTTGTCTTATTTAATCCTTGTAATAGCTCTATAAGGTAGGCAGGGCCAACATTACTTTCCTATTTTACAGATAAGAACACTGAGACCCACAGGATTGAAGTGGCTTGTCCAACATATCCCAGCTAGTTCATAATGATGCCCTCTGAAAAAGAGAGAAATGATACCATTGTATATTAATGAATAACTGGTTTATGTACTAGTATTAAAAATATATAAAGACATAAGAAACAAATGCTCTTTTCAAATAAAGTTACTCTGATTCACTTTAGAACTAGATCATTTGGGGAGAATAAAAAATCATGAAAGTTCTTAATCTTTTTTGTATCATAGACTCTTTTGGCAGTGTACTGAACCTTCTCTTTGATGGACTTGGACCCATCTCAGATTAGTGTTTTTAAATGCATAGCATAAAAATACATAATATTACAAAGGAAACCAATTCTGGTGAAATGTAGTTATCAAAAATGTTCTCTTTTTTAAAGCTCACCAACTACAGGTTAAGAATTCCTGGATTCTGGATGCTTATCCTAGCAGTTGTGGCAGTTAGTAGATGTATTCATGGCATAATCAAGCATAATAATAATAATTAATTTTTTTAAGCAGTCAGATTCACAAAGTGTTTTTCTTCCAACAAACCTTAGAGTGAAAATAATCCTCATTTCAGATAGACTATAAGATTCTTGAGGGCAGAAACTGTTTCAGTTTGGTCTGCATCCTAAGTGCCTGACACAATATCTGACATATAGTAGGTACTTAATATACATTTGTCAATGAGGAAATTAGCAGATATGATCATAAGTGGCAGTCATAGAATTTTTATTGACTCTTGCTATTTATGTAAGATCAGTTGAACTCTCTCGGTGTATTAATCATAAAGTGGGAATTGTATGTACATATACATATATATATATATATATATATATACACATATACATATATGTGTGTATGTTTCATTTTTCTTTCCTCCAAAGTAGTTGAGAAACTGGATTAACAAATAAATGCATAATTGTCCAGTGGCCAAAACATTAGCAACCAACAAAATGACCTTTATTTTCTGGAGAATGCCACAAGCTTCTATATAGTTTCAAAAATCTGCCTTCTGTCAGTTTTTCAAATTTGATTTTCATCATATGTATGTCATATGAATCCAGTATATGAAGAGATGCAGAATGCTTGCTCTATGAGAAATTTAGGATCTAGTAATACTCAAGCCATTGAACACTCTACTGAAACATTGGTTATTATTTGATATTTACTAAAAACTGCTTTAAAAATCATTCCCTATTTTATACAAAGAAATAGAGGAAGGAGAAAGGAGAAATGAGTTTTGGGAGTGAGTCTCTGTTTCACTTATCATTTAAAACCGCATCCATCCTTAAATCTTTGTAGAACATGCTTAGATAGGTAATATGAGAACTTAATTTTGATTTAAAACTTTAGACCAGCTATAGTTTGCAAATTAGGAGAAAGGGAAGATCATTGTGTTTAAAGAACTACTAAAAATTAAAAAAATGAATAAATAAAATTATGAACAGAAAATTTTTTCTATGTGAAACAAGCCAGATAAAATATAAATTGGGCAAAAACCTCTGGGCTAGGATTGAGAAGTCTTAGGTTCCAGCTGCAGTTATATGGCTATATATCTTGGGTAATTTCCCTTGCTCCCCTATAAAAATGAAAAATGGACTAAATGATCATAAAATCCCTTCCCTCTCTAAAACCTAAAAATGATCCATGTAATCCCTTTGATGCAGAGTCTATGCACCATACAGCTCTAAAACTGCAAGTTGCAAAATGCTCAATCACATTGGTAAATGGAGTTTACTCAACAGGGGTTTAACATACTGATGAAATCATAGGGATAGAAAAGAAAAGGACTCTACAAATACTATGAAATTAGCCAAAAAATTCTGATAATAGTAATCTTTTTTTCACCTGTGAACCAATTTGGGAATTACAATTATGCCAGACCAAAAAAACTAATTATAATCCTATTGACTGAATTTTCATATTGAACAAAATGAATCATTCCTTGAATTTTCTTCCTTTTGTCAAGATTGTTCTCTGGGTCTGTATTTAAGGCATTTTCTACAAGTTAGCTATTTCTTAGGTAAATTATAATAATGCCCTTGGAATGACTTGGTTCAGGAGAGAATACATTTCATTTGAGTTTTCTGAATGTTCCCCTTTCAGACTCTAGCTTCTCAAGGGCAATGAGTTTAGTTTTTATCCCTTCAGCATCTATTTCATGGCTTTGCAGATACTAAGTGCTCAAAAACGTGTGTTGACTGACTGAAATTTCAATTCCCTTGCACTTCAGACTGAGGTTTCAAAATACACAACACGGGATAGTTCTTAACATGTCATATAAAACTAAGTTGTTAAAACATAAGGGTCCAAAATCAGTGATCTGATCTCCTTGACAGACATATCTGGTATCATAAGGGAGTGATCACTGAACTAAAGCCAGCAAGGGGAAGTAAACCTAGCAAATGATCTACTTGAGGCTAAGTCAGCAGGACTATTTTCCATCCCAAATGGAATCATCCTTTTAACAACTGGCATGAGTTATGCAATGAATTTGCTGTATCACCTTCCACATTTTTTTGATGTTGGTAATTTTTTATCTCTACCTATTATTTCTATACTAGGTATTTCTAATATAGAAATTTCCTCCACCAGTTCTGGCTGGCAAGTCATCTGCATCCACAGTCTTAGAGAGTTATAGACATACTGAGAGTTAAGTGATTTGTCCATGGTTCTGCTATCTAGAACTTGTCTTTAAGAAACTTACTTTCTACACAAACATATAAATATATGCAAAAAATACATTTTGGACAATACCTGTAGCAAAATTGTCATAGAGAATTCTCAACTAGGAAACTGCCTGTTCTGTAGTTTAAGGTCTTCAAAAATTGCCTGGGACCTTGAGACTTTAAATGACTTGCCCAGAATCTCATAACCAATATAAAGGCAAGTGAGGTTTTGTGGCTCCAAGGCAAGGTCTCTAATAATTATGCCATTCTACCTCTTAAATATCTACAAAAAAATTCAACGTAAAAATAAAAAATTCAGACTGGTACAGAGGCATTAAGAAGATAACTGCATGGACTGAGGCCATCTTCAGAAAGGCCTTCTATAGGAGAAGGCAATTCATTTTCTGGCTCTACCCTTCAGGTTCCTTCTCTGGAAAATGAAGGAGTTCAGTTATTGCTAAGTGATCCTTAAGATTCTTTTCAAACGGGGCAGCTAGGTGGTACAGTGGATAGAGCACCGGCCCTGGAGTCAGGAGTATCTGAGTTCAAATACAGCCTCAGACACTTAATAATTACCTAGCTGTGTGGCCTTGGGCAAGCCACTTAACCCCATTTGTTGTGCAAAAAAAAAAAAAAAACTTAAAAAAATTCTTTTCAATTCAAAAATCTCCTCACTCTATATTTATTCCCTTTCAGGTTCCTGAACTGTGCTGCCACCAATAAACTGCAGCCATGAGTTCAGACGCTGAGATGGCTGTTTTTGGGGAGGCCGCTCCTTATCTCAGGAAGTCTGAGAAGGAGCGGATTGAGGCCCAGAACAAGCCTTTTGATGCAAAGAACTCTGTCTTCGTTGTGGAGCCCAAAGAATCCTATGTGAAAAGTGTAGTCCAGAGCAGGGAAGGGGGGAAAGTAACAGTGAAGACTGAAGGTGGAGCGGTAAGTAAGAGCAGGGGGGAAGGGAGAAAAGGTCAAGTAGGGAGAGGGGGAGAGAGACAGAGACAACAGAGACAAAGCCAGAGAGAGAAAGGGAGGGAGAGACAGAGATGGAGAGAGAGAGAGACAGAGAGACAGAGAATAGGAGGAGGAAGAAGAGAAGGAAAGAGGGGGGAAAGGAAGGAAGGAAGGAAGGAAGGAAGGAAGGAAGGAAGGAAGGAAGGAAGGAAGGAAGGAAGGAAGGAAGGAAGGAAGGAAGGAAGGAAGGAAGGAAGGAAAACAAAGAAAAATAGACAGGAAGCAGAGACAAATAGAGACATGGAAAGAAAGATGGAGAATGAAACAGAAAGAGATACATAGAGAGAGACAACAAAGAAAAATAGAGACTGACAGGAGGAGAAGAGAGCAGGGAACATTTTTTCATCAGTTTAATTGATTTCTACTTATTTTCTGTTTTGAGAGTTTTATTTTTATTTTTGTTTTTGGCCAGACTCTGACAGTAAAGGAAGATCAAGTTTTCTCCATGAACCCTCCCAAATATGACAAGATTGAGGACATGGCCATGATGACTCACTTGCATGAACCTGCTGTTCTGTATAACCTCAAAGAGCGTTATGCAGCCTGGATGATCTACGTAAGTGCACATCTGTGTTCTATAGCAATTCATTTAAGTTTGGAATTAACTGAAATTTAAAGATATTTATTTTTAAAATACTAATAATAGGTTCTGGGGATATCAAGATAATTTCAGTGTGAAAGCATAAACAAATTGATCTACTCAGTGCCACCAAGACACCCAGATCAATAATATCAAGATAAATTGATGAGATAAAAATGCACTATGTAATTACTTTCCTTCTTTCTATAGACCTACTCAGGTCTCTTCTGTGTCACTGTCAATCCCTACAAGTGGCTGCCAGTGTATAACCCAGAGGTAGTGGCTGCCTACAGAGGCAAAAAGCGTCAAGAGGCCCCTCCCCATATCTTCTCCATCTCTGACAATGCCTATCAGTTCATGTTAACTGGTGAGTGATTCAATATTAACCCATAACTCTGAAATATACAAGAACCTTAATAACCAGCAATAATATACTAGCAATGAAGAGCACAGGCAGGGTCAGTCCCTTGGAAGCCAAAAAAACAAATGCCACAAAAGGATAATTAATCTTTCAATAAACTATTGGGAAATGTGTTCAGAATTAAATTCAGTTCCAAAGAGGAAAAGAACGTTTCTTGAGTGTCTGTACTAATGCTCTACTTAGCTAGAGCTAATTCAATTTAGCTAACAATTGAACTTGCAATCTGCTTTTTCAATTATGCCAAAATATATGAAATACTTGTGATAAGCTTCATCTCTGTGAAAAACAAAGTTTCAAGAAAACCAGTAGTTGAATTATTTAGAACTTCCAAGTATTATTGAATTAGAGATTGAAATCATAATATTATATTTAATTATATTAAACTATTAATTGTATTTATTTATATATTATATATTATTAATTAAATTTATTTATATATTATTAATTAATTTATTAATTATATTTCATCTTGGTAGTGGTTGAATAAAACATGAAACTGGCATTTTCACTACAATCATTTGCATTTCCATCTTATATCAGAAATTATGCCATAATCAATAGTTTATATGAGCATAAAGTTCTTTCCTTAAAATGGCATTCTATGTCTATGAATGTGATTTTGAATTTTCTTAGTTTTACAAAATTCTAAGCATAAATAAATCAATGGAATTTTATTAAAAAAGAAAATTCAAAATTACATTTATAAATATAGACTGTCATTTTAAGGAAAGAACTTTTTTTGGAACAAATTTATTCCTTTTGGGAAGTTGTCTATTTAAAAATTTTGTTTTCTTTTTCACAGACCGGGAGAACCAGTCAATCTTGATCACGTATGTAGATATCATATGGGGGTGGGGAGATAATTGTGTTATTTACAATTGTTTAAGAGTCTGATCATTTTTCTCATGGGTTGACAGCGGAGAATCTGGTGCTGGAAAGACTGTCAACACCAAACGTGTCATTCAGTACTTTGCAACAATTGCAGTGACTGGGGATAAGAAAAAGGAAGAAGCACCTGCTGGAAAGATGCAGGTAAACACTTACTGACACTGAAGACAACAAGGAATAATACAAAACCAACATTGTAGGGTATCTACAAAGGTCTGAAGATGATCTTTCAGAAATGTGACAGTGATTAGTTGTAGTAGCCAAGGATCCCTATTGCCAAAGTCTGTGATATTAGCAATGGAAGAACTAAAATTTATTTGGCTAAGACCAGTGAATATAAATTTTCAACATAAAGGGTCCCATTTCTATTATTCTTTTATTTACTCATTCACCAAATTAAATCCATTCAATAAAAATTTATTATTCATCTTTTCTTTGTAAAACATTGTACTAGGACCACAGAAATATAAACTTAATTAAAATACTTTCCTTGGTCACACTAGCACTTCAATCCAGTAACAAGATAGCAATCCGGATAAAATAAGAAAAAATGAAAAATGGAGTAGCAAGACAAAGAATAGCTATAAGTGAATAATACAGAAATGTTTTAGCTCAGTTAAAATTTCCTTAAATTCCCTTCTTTGAATCATAAGAAATATGCAACATCAGCTAGATTATTAGAAGGCAAAAGTCAGGGACTAGGTGAGTCATTTCAGCAGACTACAGATTTCCCTTAAAGACATTCATTTCTTACTCTGTTTATTCTAAGGGGACCCTTGAAGATCAAATCATCAGTGCCAATCCCCTACTGGAGGCCTTCGGCAATGCCAAGACAGTGAGGAATGACAATTCTTCTCGTTTTGTAAGTTTTCACCTGTGATTTCTCACTAATCAAGTAATTGGACTGTTATATCTATATGATATATCAACATCTTTTATATAGCTTTCAGAAGCTTAAATAAATTCTGTATGTCCATTGATATGTTCAGCAAAAAAAATCTCTTATTTTTCCCTTTAAAGGGTAAATTCATTAGGATTCATTTTGGCACCACAGGAAAACTGGCTTCTGCTGATATTGAAACATGTAAGTGCATTGAAAGGAGTAATATAGCCTTTTTTTCTTAAGAGAATTAAATCAAAATTCATCTTTTTTCATTGTTTATCTATTTTCATATATTTTTTCAATCTTTATATTTTCATTTTTATTTTTCTTTTATACACACTTTAGATTTATTGGAGAAGTCCAGAGTTACCTTCCAGCTCAAGGCTGAAAGAAGCTATCATATCTTTTATCAGATCATGTCCAACAAGAAACCAGAGCTTATTGGTGAATAAATCCTTTTTGATCTCTTTGTTAGAAGTGAATAACTTTTCAAATAATTTATACTGCAATATTTTATATAAAGGAAATAATTCTGTCTATATGTGCCCATTTATGTAGAGATGCTTTTGATCACCACCAACCCATATGACTTTGCATTTGTCAGTCAAGGGGAGATCACTGTTCCCAGCATTGATGACCAAGAAGAGCTAATGGCTACTGATGTAAGTAACACAAAATGGAAAACATAAGAATCATTTTCATTTGTGCAGTATACTCAACTTCCATTTCTCCACCTATTTAAAAGGAATAGCAAGCTGTGCATAATAAATTGGCAATTTATTGTGCAATCATTTTAAAATGCTTGTTTTGTCCATAAAATTAAAAATAAAATAAATTTTTAAAAACTTTAAAATAGAATAATCAGCCTCCGAATTGGGGAATCTGGGTTCAAAGTCCCCTTCTAATACATCCTAGACTAACTATGTCAAAGCTTGACCTTTCAGTGGACCAAGGTAACTCTTTAAAGTTAGAGAATAAGGGTTGATATTCATCAGTATTTGAAGTTTCCTCATAGAAGTCCCCAGTATCAGGGGTTGGCTAGGTGTTAAACCCTGGAAAGGCAAAGAAAAACAAATATAGCATTTCTGCCTTCAAAGAGCTTACATTGAGACTAGGTTATGAAAACTAGGTTTTGAAAAATTAGGTTATGCTTTGGTAGGGGATAATAAAGAAGAAAAGTTAAACTAATGGAAATTTGTGTGAATAAAAAAGAGAAGAAAAGAAAATAATAGGGAAATGGAAGACATGATCTGTCATTGTTAAAGCAATTTTCAGAATTAGTTGGGTGATGGATATTGCTACACCCACCAACTCAATAGAAAGCATCTACAGCTTTGAACAATCTAGTTCATACATATTCCATTTGCCTTTATTAGTATAGTTATTTATATTGCATATTCAGTCCCCCTTGTTTAATTGTAGATGCTTTGAACATGGGTCTGTCTTATTTATCTTTGGAGGGCCTGAGACACTTAATAAATGTCTGTCAAATAGATTTGAAAACAATTTGCTTATAGATAATTGATATTAGGGAATTTACTATATTAAATCTTTTGGCAGAGTGCTGTTGATATCCTGGGTTTCACTAATGATGAAAAGG
The DNA here is from genome assembly GCF_037893015.1 of Macrotis lagotis. Taxonomy (NCBI): domain Eukaryota; kingdom Metazoa; phylum Chordata; class Mammalia; order Peramelemorphia; family Peramelidae; genus Macrotis; species Macrotis lagotis. The sequence goes on along the minus strand of NC_133659.1, from coordinate 230,843,446 downwards.
TGGCCATTTACAAACTAACAGGAGCTGTCATGCATTATGGTAACATGAAATTCAAGCAAAAGCAAAGAGAGGAGCAGGCTGAGCCAGATGGCACAGAAGGTATCAATAATTTTAGATTGCATTTATGAATGAATCTGTGCATGCCTACTATTTTTCATGCAGCTGAGTCTTTTTTTCTGTAATATCTGGGTATAAGGTATATAATGCATAAATGAGTCACTTCCATGATGTCAAATTGGTACTTCTCAAAATATTGCCACTCTGCTATCAAGATATTTACAAAATCCAAATAAATTTCTCTTCGTAATAACTCTCTAATTGACAAGGTCATTCTCTATCTTATTAGAAGAAAAAAATACCAGAAAAGAGTAAGGGGAAAAGGAAGAAATCTATACATCATTTTCTGATAGCTTGTATAATACTAGTGAGCACATGAACACAATATATTGGATAAAGTGTTCATTTGCATTAAATAGACCGTCAGAAAATGAAGTGTATTCCTGGGCAAGTCACTTTACCCTGTTTGCCTCAGCTTCCTCATCTGTAAAATGAGCTGAAGTAACCACTTCAGGATCTTTGGGCGGGAGGGGGGGGGGGATGAAAACAAATAGCTTCAAAGCATGGCTAATAGACTAAACTACAACAACAAAAAGGTGTTTTTAAAGTGTTTGTTAATTGACTAATTGCTATAATCCCTCTCCTGTGAAACTTACAATCTAGTAAGGGCATGAGAAATTAAGAGATGTAATACATCATAGTAGAACACCAACAATTTTGGTTTGTAGATTGCATTCGTAGGGAAAAGATTTTTCCAATAATATGTTCCAAATTACCACTGCAAGAAATAATGAAATTCATAAGACCAAATTGCTAATGAGAAAACTTCTTTGTAAATGAATTCCTGACAGAATCAGAGTTTAGGGATTGTGGAATTAGAAACATCAGTATCACAAAAAACCATGTCATAAACTACTCTTGGAGAAGCACTACTTATTAATCCCTATATTTCTTTCAGATATTTTAGATCAAGTTGATTTTTTTTTCTGAACTGACACCCTGGTACTTCTCTCTGTGCTTTTATAGTTGCTGACAAGGCTGCCTATCTCCAAAGTCTGAATTCTGCCGATCTCCTTAAAGCTCTTTGCTACCCTAGAGTGAAGGTCGGCAATGAATATGTCACCAAAGGCCAGACTGTGCAGCAGGTGAATATTTTTAAAGTCACTTAACTCCAACCAAACAAACAAAATTCAAGGGTTCTTTCTTTTCTCTGACATCAGGAAATTTACTATTCTTCTTAAAGGTATACAATGCTGTGGGTGCTCTGGCTAAAGCTATCTATGAAAAAATGTTCCTGTGGATGGTTACTCGTATCAACCAGCAGCTGGACACCAAGCAGCCCAGACAGTACTTCATTGGAGTCCTGGACATTGCTGGCTTCGAGATCTTCGATGTAAGTTGTTAGGGGAAGCAAAGCACCAAATAGAGAAGTATACATAATTTACTTTTCTTCAACTTCCTTTGTTTTTCCAATCACTCAGAGTGTTTTGTATTTGACACACTCAGTTCAACAGCCTGGAACAGCTGTGCATCAACTTCACCAATGAGAAACTGCAACAGTTCTTCAATCACCACATGTTCGTGCTGGAGCAGGAAGAGTACAAGAAGGAAGGCATTGAATGGGAATTCATTGACTTTGGGATGGACCTGGCTGCCTGCATTGAGCTCATTGAAAAGGTGTGTATGCACACATTTCACATTACTCAGAATGCTAAAGAGAAGTTTAATTTTTGCTCAAGAACTTTCAATAACCCTAAAATTAATTGCTTCCTTACCTGTCCGAATAGGAAGCTTTAAATATTGCACTCTTTGTGCATTCATTATCATACTTGGAATATTCCTATTATTTACAATGGATCTCAACATGGGTTACTAGGAAATCCTTCCATCATACTTCCAAGAAAAGTGCCCTTTTATCTTCTTTTTAATTCCAAAGAATACTCTCAGTTTCCTATTTCTAACTTACTACATGACTAAGAAAGAAATGTGTGGTTATTCCTCAAAATACTAATTACATCAGTAAAACATCATTTCTTCTCCCTATAGCAATGTTGCCTTTCTCCCAATAGAATATATTAGATAATATTTCCTTTTCTATATATATATTCTAATTTATCTAATATGCAATTGTAGTCTACCACTCAGGAATTCTCTGGTTCCTTTATAAAAGTTTACTGTTAGATCAGAATCATTTCAAATCATTAATATCTTGAAACAAGAACTATTAATAACTAAAGGTTATTTATTTCAATGATAATTTTATCATTGGGTTCCTTGGATACTAACCATTTCTGCTTTATTATCTTAAGAGAATTGATTATACTTTTATGGATATAAGGTTTTAACTGTTGCATTAGATTAAATTAGTTTACATTGCCAAACACAAATGGTATCCTGAGATGAAACCTCTATTTTTCACTTAATTAGTAGGCACTTATTCTAAATTTAGTTTAGCTCTTAGCTCAGGATTGACACTGAGACAAAATGATACACTCACAAGTCACTGAATACGTAACAATGGAGGAAGTGGATATGCAAGAAGGATAAAATGGCACTTATCTTCTGTAGAAGTTAATCAGCTTCCATCATCTTCATTTGGAAATGGATCTGGTCAGTTAGTCATCAGGATATAGAAACCATCCTTTGATAATTTAAGAACAAGATTTATCATAAAGGAAATGTTTCATATCTTTCTGAAGGCTCTGTTGGTTTTTAAGACCAACAGAGATATCATGTTATTATAATCACTGGCTTAGATATTTCCTTTGATATGGTCTTTTGAATCAGTCATGTTGTCTAATAGTTTGATTTGAATAGAAAACTAAAACACAAAACAAATTATAATCATATGTTTCACAATGTGGAGTCATGTTCCATAGGCATATAGTTATTTTTTAACTGTATAAGATGTCCTTTTTTATTATAAAAGGTTGTTTGTCATCACAATATAACTTTTCTCTGCTTTTGATGATTTTGGCATTTCATTTCTGTTACTATGACCAGAATGGAATATAGTATTTTATACATGTAAATATGCAGAATACTGAAATTATATAAAAACTAAAACTATGGAATAGAATTTATACCACCCAAATGAATGTGAGTTTGCTACATGAGAATTTATTACATATAATTACATATCAATCTTTATAGAAAGTACATATCCAGAATACCCCTAGCATATATAATGATGATTTTATGTATCATCATTTGAAATTAAAAAGTAGACTACATACTACAAAGTAGTATGTATCATCACACATATACTTTATGAAGAATTGTTTTCTGGGCTATAAAATTGAAGTAGCATTTTCTGAGAGAATATAACTATATATCTTTTCTCTATCCTCAGCCAATGGGCATTTTCTCCATCCTAGAAGAAGAGTGCATGTTCCCCAAGGCAACAGACACTTCTTTTAAGAACAAGTTATATGAACAACATTTGGGGAAATCCAACAACTTTCAGAAACCCAAGCCTGCCAAAGGAAAGGCTGAGGCCCACTTCTCCCTGGTGCACTATGCTGGCACTGTGGACTACAACATAGCAGGGTGGCTAGACAAGAACAAGGATCCCCTGAATGAAACTGTGGTTGGGCTCTATCAGAAATCTGCAATGAAAACTCTGGCCTTCCTCTTTGTTGGAGGAGGTGCTGAAGCAGGTAATTTTTGTGTTGTGGACTTCTTTTGGTAGTCTGTGGTCCCCTTTCAAAATAATCTTTTAAGTGCATAAAAAACATAGAACTACAATGGAAACTATATTTAAACAATTATCAAAATATTGTCAGCAACAAACTCATGAACCTCAGATAAGAGTTGTGTATTTGAACATAATACATAATACTTCCAGGAAATAGTCCAATTTTGCTTGAGGTAGGGAGATCTTATCCCTTTGTGTCTCCTCTTTATAATTGTGTTTTGAGTCATTTATCTTGGGAATTTCTTTTATTGAAATTATATTCTCTTAAGCCTATTGATATGAATAACAATTGAAAGAGAAGCATAATTAAAATCACAATGGACGTGTAAATGAGGGAAAATTTTAAGGACCAAAAGGAATTTAGACAAGAATAATTCTAAAAATTATGAATGATAATTTTATTTTTTTTTATTTTTCAGAGGGCGGCGGTGGAAAGAAAGGTGGAAAGAAGAAGGGTTCATCTTTCCAGACAGTGTCAGCTCTTTTTAGGGTATGATATAATCTTTAAATTTATGGTAATGTTTAAGAATAGTCATATATGAACAGATCTAGAATATCTAAGAGAGAATTTTAATCTAAATATATCCTGAAGAGTTAATCAACCACAAATATTCATTAAATCACTTCCCCAGTATATTCTGCCCAATATATTATAACAAAAACAAATTGCCTCTAAAACTTAAAAGACCTGTTCACATTGTAGTTATTAAAGAAATTCAAGATTAAGATAAAACCTACTTTTCAGACACAATTTCAATACTTAGTTATGTCAGTTGCAGTTGCACACAATCAAATTTTCTCCAAATGGCAGTAGTTGGGATAAACTTCACTTAGATTTGGATAGAGACTTAAAGAAAGAATTCACCCTATAGCCTGTTTGCTTTCATTTCTCTGTTGTTTTCCATTTTTTTAAATTTTTTTTTCAAGGTTAGGTATCTTGATACCAACAAGCTTAAAAGTCTAAACATAGTCCCAAATTCCTTTTCACCATATTTTCTTCCTCTTGCTCAATAGCTTTTCTTGCTAACATATGCAACATAAATGAACTCATTTTCATTTCACTTCATTAGAATGAACCCTTTAAATTTTTTTTCAGATAGTTCTATAAAATTATAGTGAAGGGTTAACATAAATTTGCTGCCTTTCGGGTATCTACAATTGGATAGCCTGTTGGCATCATAAACTTACTACATCCAAAGTAAAACTTATTATCTTTTACCCTAAATCATCCCCCCTTCCAAACTTCCCATATTTTACCCCTTAACCCAGACTCAGCACCTTAGTATCATGACAACTCCTTCCACTCATTTCACACATCAGTTCATTCACAGATATGATTTCTACCTTCACATCTCTCTTAAATGTCTCCACCTTGCTACTCACATAAACACTATCCTAGTTCAGACCCTTATCTATCACCTTACTCTTGGACCATAACAATAGCTTTCTAACTGTTCTCTCAGTCACATATCTCTCCTCACTCCAGTCTATTTGCTACAAAGCTGCCAAAGTGATTTTTTTGAAAATATAAGTCTGACTATGTGACTAATTTACTCAAAAACAAAAAAGAAAAAAAAACAGAAAGAAAACAAACAAAAGAAATCTCCCTATCAGGTCTAGAATCAAATATAAAATTTTCTGAAAAAAGCTCTTCAAAGCCTGGCTCCTTCCTATCCTTCCAGTCTTGTTAGACCTTCCTCCCCTCCATATAGTCTATGATCCAGAGACACTGATATTCTAGTACATAGCATGTCTGCCTCCCCATCTTTATGTGTTTTCACTGACTATCCCCAGGCTTGGAGTTCTCTCTCTCCAGTATCTGTATCCTGGTTTCTTTTACAAATTACTTCAAATAATATCTTTTGCAAGAAGCTTTTCCAGTCCCCCACAATGTTATATCTTTACTCTGATATTTATTCAAATTTACTCTGTATTTTCTTGTTTGTACATAGATGTTTGTATGTTTTCTCCCATATTAAATCATAACCTCCTTGAGAAAAAGAATTGGTTTTATTTTTCTTTGTATCTTAGCACTTAGCATAGTATCTAGCACAAAATAAAGGTTTAATAAATACTTGTTGATTAACTGATATATTGATATTACATCTTGATGTTCCATCCCCCTTTTCTAGAAGACTAATCCAATAAAGCTCAAACTCTGCCAGGCCCTATCTGACCTAAAAAGCTTTAAGAAAATAAATGTTGATGGATTATGTGCTTGTTTATTGAGAACTGTCCTATGTAAATTTAATAATCCTAATTAGCAGAAGATTGGTCCTTGTCTGATTAATTTTTCTTGATCTCAGCAACTCATAAAGACCTTCCACTAAACCAAGGAAGATCTACTTTGGTAGAGTAAGAATTCATACCAAATGGAATCCAGACTTTTTAAGATATTGAAGCAAGAGAGAGCACTGATAAGGTTTCTAAGTATCAAGAGGCAATTATTAACAACTTTTCATATGGTTTTATAGGAGAATTTAAATAAGCTGATGACCAACCTTAGAAGCACCCACCCTCATTTTGTACGCTGTCTCATTCCCAATGAAACTAAAACACCTGGTAAGAAACTGGTGCTGTTCAAGCAGGTGCCATTCTTTTTGCCTTGGTTTTTTTTACTAAAATGTATGAGCATTGGTGTTGTTTTCTTCAGGTGCCATGGAACATGAACTTGTACTGCATCAGCTGAGGTGTAATGGTGTGCTGGAAGGCATCAGAATCTGCCGGAAAGGATTCCCAAGCAGAATCATTTATGCTGACTTCAAACAACGGTAAGGCCCCCCCCTATTATCATGATTTTTACCTTTAAATATCATATTATCTGTCATTTTTCAACAAGAAAACAGTCAATATTATCAGTTGAAAAGTCATCTGAAAAGAGAAAAGATCTAGGTAATTAATAGCAGGAGAAATTTATTCTTCTTGCTCTGGATGGTACTCCATTTGTTGGAAAATGGTACTTATGTTCACTCATTCACTAGTTTGTTTATATTTGAGACAGAATCTTCCTATGTTGTCTAGTCTAGAAGTGCAGCAACTATTACAGATCCAATCTCACTATTGATTGGCATGGGACTTTTGACTTTTTCTGTTACTGATCTATACTGGTTCACCCTGCCTTTTAAAATAACCTGGTGGCCCTTGGCTCTGGGACTCCATTATATTTGTTAGTCTTCGTGCAGAAGCCTTATTAGTTTAGTCAACTTCTGATCAGAATTCCTGAATTCAAGTAATCCACCATTCTCAGACTACACCAGCAGCAGAGCCTACCTTGGCTTCATTTATAAAAAAAGCTGTATCTTTTTTTATATTTCATCCCTATTTCTCTGTATATCCCTTCCTCCTCCAATACATGAGAGAGACATTGCTTATCACAAAGAACAGAGTAGTTCATCAAAATCTAACTAGTACATCAACAAAGGCCAATAATATTTTCAGGATTTTTATGACCACAGTACCACCTCTGCAAAAAAAGGGGTGTGCATTCTTAGATCTTTTCTTCAGTGTAAAATTTGGTTATTACAATTATAGTGCTTTAATTTTATTTTCTTAAATTCATCTGGTTTGTTATCTTTCTAATAAGACTACAATAATTGTCACCTTTTTAATGAAGAAAAATCTTGATATTTTTCTTATTATATTAGATACAAGGTTTTAAATGCAAGTGCTATTCCAGAGGGACAGTTCATTGATAGTAAGAAGGCTTCTGAGAAACTTCTTGGATCCATTGACATTGATCACACCCAGTATAAATTTGGGCACACCAAGGTACCACCAATCACAATTTTCACCCTGAACAATTTCTTTCCATTTGAAATTTCTATTAAAAATTGTCAAAATTAACTTTTTCCTTGCCAAGGTCTTCTTTAAAGCTGGTCTTCTGGGAACCCTAGAGGAAATGCGAGATGACAAATTAGCTCAACTCATCACACGTACTCAAGCCATCTGCCGAGGCTACCTGATGAGAGTAGAATTCAGGAAAATGATGGAAAGGAGGTGAGGTCCATATTAGCAATTCACAGTGTCTATATTTCCTTTCCTTTTAATTGAATGCTATTATTCAATCTGCTAAATATATTTTAATTAACCAATCTACAAATATTTATTAAATCTATAAACATATTATTAAACTTGTTAAAACCCTAGTTTTATTCCAGATAAAAATACAAAAATGAGACAGCCCCTAAACTCAATGAGATCAAATTCTCTTGTTCATGACCTCATTACTTTTTTAAATACATTTTCATTTACAGAGAGTCCATCTTCTGCATCCAATATAATGTCCGTGCTTTCATGAATGTCAAGCATTGGCCCTGGATGAATCTATTCTTCAAGATCAAACCCCTGCTCAAGAGTGCAGAGACAGAAAAGGAAATGGCCAACATGAAGGAAGAATTTGAGAAAACCAAAGAAGATCTTGCCAAATCTGAGGCCAAGAGAAAGGAACTGGAAGAAAAGATGGTGGCTTTGGCACAAGAGAAAAATGATCTACTCCTCCAAGTGCAATCTGTGAGTATCTGTAATAGTCATTCTACAGCAGTTTATTTAATAATAACAATCATTCAGTCTTTGTTAGCTGTCTACTACCATTTGTTATTCCTCAACTAGAATCTAAGTATGAGATTTTATTGTATAATAAACAGGAAAAGACAATGGTTGTAGAATCAGAAGACTCCAGTTTGACTTCAGGTTCTGGTATAACTTTGACAAAATCACTCCTGTGCTTGAGTTTCCTCCTCTGTAAAGTGGAGATAATAACTGCATTCATTACCTATTGCACAAAGTTTTCTGTGGAAAATATTTTGTATATCTCTAAGTGCTTTGTAAATATGAATTGTTATTTCAGTTCAATTTTCAAAAACAACTGAAACAACCTTTAAAAGCAGATTAAGTTTTGATCCTAAATCATGTTTACAGGCATGTATACTGTTCATTCAATATAAATTTACAAACACATATATACATATCTATAAAAACTATTAAAAAGGAACATAAATATGTGTGCAAATACATAAATACACACAACTCTGTGTGTGTATGTTTTTCTTGGGCTTTTTTTGCCCTGTCTTCCCAGAACCTGCTGTTAGACTGGACAGAAGTTTCTTTACAGATTTTTTTTTGGGGGGGGTACTATAAATTAGAACATACTTTATTCTGATCGGGACAAAAAACTAAAAGAAAAGTTACATATGGCACTCTTAACAATGGCTAATTGGAGAAGTGAAAATAAGTATCTGTTCTTCTATAGTCATTGAGTTTTCTTTCTTCCTCTTTTCTACCTCCTTTCCAGTTTCTTAGAGTATAGGCAGTGATATTACATTAATAAACAATTGGTATTTGCAATGTAATAAGTTTTAACTTATAAACAAAGTACCTCCAATATACAAAGAATTGTTGGATTTAGGTGAATGACTTCTCTCTCCTTAGAGTCCAAATATTAGATTTGAAAGGAAAACAAAATTGATTAATCTGAAAATTATTTTGGGTTCTCACTCTCCTACCTGCCTTCTTTTTACACATTTTCTTTTATATAGTTCAGGTACAATGAATTTCACAGTTAAAGTTTCCAACACACTTCCTCATTTAAACCATTCTCCCTAAAAATTAAAGTTTTTGGGAGATCAGGACACAAGTGATAACACAAAGGATGGCACATTGTTTACTTTTACTAAGTACCTAGGTCATATTTAAAATATTTGAGGGAAATATGAATAAACATGATAGCTTATGGTGTTCCTCAAAAATATACATTTTTATTTAAGAATTATTTTGAACATAACTTTGAAGTAGGTGAATTTTAGCTTTGTTATATATTTGCTTGATTGTATGGTTGTTTTATTCTACACTCCAAAGTTGTTGTGAGACAAAAATCAGATAATTAACATTAAAGGAATTTTTTAATGATAAAAGCATAATAGTATTTCAGGGTACCATTATGCAAAATCAACTAGCAGATTGAATTTTAGGTGGTCAATTAATTGGATCAGTCAATCCAGTTAGCACATATAAGTCCAAAGCCTGGATCATTCTTGGCCTTCACTGTTTTGGGGGTGATTGGCTCTGGGTACATGTGTAGACATAGCTTTAGAAAATTCAAAAAGTTTTTGGTTTTTTCCTACCATAGGAAGCAGAAGGTTTGGCTGATGCTGAGGAAAGATGTGACCAGTTAATCAAAACCAAAATCCAACTTGAGGCTAAAATCAAAGAAGTGACTGAAAGAGCTGAAGATGAGGAGGAGATCAATGCTGAACTAACAGCCAAGAAGAGGAAACTGGAAGATGAATGTTCAGAACTCAAGAAAGATATTGATGACCTTGAGCTGACATTAGCCAAGGTGGAAAAAGAGAAACATGCTACAGAGAACAAGGTACAAATAACAACCCATGAAAATGAAATAATTTATATTATGCATGTGAAACATACAAGTATGACACTTAATGTAAAATAAATTTAAAAATTTTTCTCTCATAAAGGTGAAAAACCTCACAGAGGAGATGGCAGGCCTGGATGAAAACATTGCTAAGCTCACCAAAGAGAAGAAAGCTCTCCAAGAGGCCCACCAGCAGACCCTTGATGACCTGCAGGCAGAGGAGGACAAAGTGAATACACTGACTAAAGCCAAAACCAAATTGGAACAGCAAGTGGATGATGTAAGTGTAAAGATATATAAACTAATGGAGTTAATAAAAACACTTAATTTTTGTTAAAGGAATGGAATTTTTAACCTAACTGATTTTCTACTAATGATTTTTATTATTTTAAAAGCTGAAATTTGTGTCACCCCTATCTATAGATGTGTGACAAAGGATTCTTGCTTTAATAATTCAAATTAATGACATGCATTTAAAATTCAGCTTGAAGGATCCTTGGAACAAGAAAAGAAACTCCGCATGGACCTAGAGAGAGCAAAGAGGAAACTAGAGGGTGATCTAAAGTTGGCGCAAGAATCCACAATGGATATTGAAAATGACAAAGCACAGCTTGATGAAAAATTAAAAAAGTAAGTATAAACAAGTATAACTCCATTATTAACTTTATTGAGATAAAACACTGATGAAAAAAGTGATGTGACCCAAGGAGGAATAGACACTGGAAAATCTCATTTATAGAGCTTTTTAGGGCTTAGAAGGTAAGGTTAACCCTGTTTTCCATAGCTAGCATTATAGAGGAATTCCAATGTTTAATTTTTAAAAACTGAAAGGAAATTATGGAATTGTGGTTTCTAATATGTACTGCATTTCTAAAAGGAAAGAGTTTGAAATGAGCAACCTACAAAGCAAGATCGAAGATGAGCAAGCATTAGGAATGCAGTTGCAGAAGAAGATCAAGGAGCTGCAGGTAAAGTCATCACTTCTGCGGGTTCTGGGCCCCATGGAAATATTCATTGACTGGAAGGGGCTGATGGATGTTTTTTCCCCCTTTTGCCAGGCCCGCATTGAAGAACTGGAGGAGGAAATCGAGGCAGAACGCGCCTCCCGGGCCAAAGCTGAGAAGCAGCGATCCGATCTCTCCAGGGAACTTGAGGAGATCAGCGAGCGCCTGGAAGAAGCCGGTGGGGCGACTTCAGCTCAGATTGAGATGAACAAGAAGCGAGAGGCTGAATTCCAGAAGATGCGCAGGGACCTTGAAGAGGCCACCTTGCAGCATGAAGCCACCGCCGCCACTCTGAGGAAGAAGCACGCCGATAGCGTCGCCGAGCTTGGGGAGCAGATCGACAACCTGCAGAGGGTCAAACAGAAACTGGAGAAAGAGAAGAGTGAACTGAAGATGGAGATTGATGACCTGGCCAGCAATATGGAAACTGTCTCCAAAGCCAAGGTACGAGCTCTACTGTAAAATCCTTTTGCTTTTGCTTGCAAGGAAAAAATGAAAACAAAAGTCTATTTTTTCTATGCTTATCATTAAATTCTTAGGAATAGAAGATTCAAAGTTAGAAAGGACCTTAGAGACCATCTATTTCAACCTATTCATTTGGCGCATGAGAAAATTAGCAATGAGATTTTGATAACTATATATTGTCAGTATGAAGAAAAGAAACTAAGGCTGAAAGTTCACTTCATCTAGGAGAGCTTCCTTCCAGATGGCTAGTTCTTGACAGAAGATAAAGCATTATCTCTAATAGTGAAGTCCATTGTCTATATAATTAGAATTACTTTATTAGAAAGGACTGCTTTGGGAAGTTAGGTGGTACAGTGGATAGAGCACCAGCCCTGGAGTCAGGAGTACCTGAGTTCAACTTTGGCCTCAGACACTTAATAATTACCTAGCTGTGTGGCCTTGGGCAAGCCACTTAACTCCATTGCCTTAAATTTTAAAAAATAAAATAAAAAGGATTATTTTTAGTCTTCCCACTTATTTAGTTTATTGATACAAGTTTACTTTTTTATCTGTGTTTAAGTTATGATGAAAAAAGTGCATTGTGAAAATGATCCGCATAACTTTAGACATAGCCCTTATAGTATATATTTGCTAAAAGTGTAAGCTAGTTTTGAATCTTCTTTGATTTTAGACTTATGAAGTAAATTATATTTCCTTTTTTTTTAATTCCTTATTTCATAGGCAAATCTTGAAAAAAATGTGCCGCACCCTGGAAGACCAGCTTTGAATCTTCTTTGATTTTAGACTTATGAAGTAAATTATATTTCCTTTTTTTTAATTCCTTATTTCATAGGCAAATCTTGAAAAAATGTGCCGCACCCTGGAAGACCAGCTCAGTGAAGTAAAAACCAAGGAGGAAGAACAACAACGCCTAATAAATGACCTGTCCGCTCAAAGGGCACGTTTATACACAGAATCAGGTAATTACACACCTTTGTATAAAATAAATGTACAACTTTTTGTGAAGTGTTCTGGGCCTCTTGCAGTCAAAGGGGCTGGATTCAAATCCTGTCAGTCATTTATTACCTATATAATCTTGGACAAGTTTACTTATCCTCTCTGAGTCTCAGTTTCTTTGACTCTAAAATCAGATGACCTCATAAATCCTAGCCATAGTCCTTCTCTTTGCTATTTCTTTCAAATACCAAATAACAGTCAACTCTGTAACTAATTGCTCCATCTTCTACAAATTAATCTTAATAGTAAAATATGAAGCTTATTCACGTGACAAATATTCTCTGAAGCAATCAATGAAAAGCATTTGATAAGGGCCTACTTTATGTTAGATATTGTACTTGGGAATGGAACTACAAAAGTGAGACTGTACCCAAAGAGTTCATCTTCTAATAAGGAGATAATAAGTACAGTATATAAATAAAATAAATATATAAGTAATTGGGGATAGGAGTATGTTACTAAGAACTAGGGAGTCAAGAAAACTTCTTGAGGAAGTTAGAATTTGAGGTAAACCTTAAAAAAGAGATATGGATCCCAAGAGCAACATGAGGCAAGAACAAGGTAGAAAAAAAATAGATCTCTAGAAATTAAACAAAGCCAATAGACCTTTGAAGAACTAAATCTCCCAAATCTTTAGAAGTTCTCTTCTAACTCTGAATCTTATATTCCTAAAGTTGTTAGCAAGTATACATTGGCTAAATTCCTTTCATGAGAATTATGATGGGCAAGGGTGGGGGGAGGTAACAAATTGCTCTATTTAATGTTAATCTGATTCCATTTCACATTATATCTTCTCCTGGGAAGAAACATTAACTTTCTCATATGTTGGGCTTCTGCAGGTGAATTTTCACGTCAGCTGGATGAGAAAGATTCATTAGTTTCTCAGCTGTCTAGAGGCAAACAAGCATTTACCCAACAAATTGAGGAACTGAAGAGGCAACTTGAAGAGGAGTCTAAGGTGAAAATTTCACTGCTGACATTTTTAAACTGTGCCATCTCATTGAAGCAAATAAGGGAAATAGCATCATCCAAAGTAAGCATCACATATCTTCTGTTTGCATAGGCAAAAAATGCTTTGGCCCATGCTTTGCAATCTGCTCGCCATGACTGTGACTTGTTACGGGAACAATATGAAGAGGAGCAAGAAGCTAAGGCTGAGCTGCAGAGGGCAATGTCCAAGGCCAACAGTGAGGTCGCCCAATGGAGGACCAAATATGAGACAGACGCCATTCAGCGCACTGAGGAACTGGAAGAGGCCAAGTATGGGCTCTTGGTGAAGGGGAAAGAAATGGCAAAGATTAGGAAAGCGTGTGGGAAAGAAAAAAAAATTATTTAGATCCTAGAAGAGTAAAAATTTCTTTTATATCCATGACTTTTGCAATTCACATAATTTCTGTATTCCTCATTTCTAGAATAGAGAATTGTGCTAGATCATTTCTAAAATTTCTTTCAATGCTAAATCCTAGGGTCACTTATGCTTTTTAGTGGGACAAGATTAAAGGTCATTAACTGGTCAGCTTCACAGGTACTTAGTTGTGAACACATCTTTCACAGACATTTCTAAAGTGTATGAAGCAATGCTTAAAGATTTTTTTCTTTTGAGAGAGCTAAATTTCAATGATTTTTTTAAGTTGTTATTAATGGATGAAGGAAAAGCAGCATCTGTTATATTTCTCTATATGTATAATCTAAATTTCTTAAAATCAGGGATCAACTCATTTTTATATTTTGTGGCCACACCCACTTTAGGGAATATATCAAAATCCATATCACTCCCTCCTATTTAATAATGTCTTTCTCCCTTCTCAGATCACAATGACTTCCCTCCATATAAACACACATTCATATGCACACGCTCAAATATCCACACAAAAACAAAGATTTTGGGGCTTTGAAGAAATAAAAGCTTAGCACTCAAAATGTTGGATTCCCTTGTGCTAGATAAAAGGAGATGTGTACATTAATAAGAAAGAAATTCTGAGGGATAGATTATCTTAGAAAATTTTTAATAAATATTTATTCACTTTGAGAAAATTATAGGAAAATAAATATATTAAAAATAGACTTGTAGGGAGCAGCTAAGGTAGCGCAGTGGATAGAGTACTGGCCCTGGAGTCAGGAGTACCTAAGTTCAAATCCAGCTTCAGACACTTAATAATTACCTAGCTGTGTGGCCTTGGGCAAGCCACTTAACCCCATTGCCTTATAAAAACCTAAAAAAAAGAATAGACTTGTAAAATTAGATTTCATAGCTCATTCTTTTCTTGATCATTCACCTTATTATATGTGGACCTTTTCAGAAAGAAACTGGCTCAGCGCCTACAAGACGCTGAGGAACATGTGGAAGCTGTAAATTCCAAATGTGCTTCCCTTGAAAAGACCAAGCAAAGGCTACAGAATGAAGTGGAGGACCTGATGATTGATGTAGAGAGGTCCAATGCTGCCTGTGCTGCTCTTGATAAAAAGCAAAGGAACTTTGACAAGGTATTTTATAGAGAAGTTTCCATCTTTTGAGAAATATGCAAAATGCACATTGTTCTTGACTACAGAGAGTAAGTATTGATCTCTCTTTTAGGTGCTGTCAGAATGGAAACAGAAATATGAGGAAACTCAGGCTGAGCTTGAAGCTTCCCAGAAGGAGTCCCGGGCTCTCAGCACAGAGCTGTTCAAGATGAAAAATGCTTATGAGGAATCCTTGGATCATCTAGAAACCCTGAAACGAGAGAACAAGAACTTGCAGCGTGAGTTTCTTTCATCTCTTTTACCTCTAAAATGCTAGAGGGAAATCCTTTTTTTCTTTTCTTTTTATTCAATTATTTTCTGATTTTGTTTATTAACCAACAGAGGAGATTTCTGACTTAACTGAGCAGATCGCAACAGGAGGAAAGCAGATCCATGAATTAGAGAAAATAAAGAAACAAATTGAGCAAGAAAAGGGAGAACTTCAGGCTGCTCTGGAGGAAGCTGAGGTACATGTCAACCTATTAAGCAAGCAAGCATTTATTAAGCACCTGCTTTGTGTCAGTTGCTGTGTGATAAAAATATAAAAATGAGCTGATCCCTGACTTTAAGAAACTTACATTTTACATAGCATAGAGAAATACAATTGCTGTTTTTCTCCATTCAACTTAAAAAGTCATTGAAACTTAACTCTATCATATTAAAAGAAAAAAATCTTTAAGCAATGCTTCATACATATCAGAAGCAAAGTCACAAGGCTTTCCAAAAATAATAAAAATAAACTCACTACATCAAGACATATAGAGGAATAACTACTTCTTTAAAAAATCATTGTAAAGTGTAGAAAATACCTTTTTGGGTCAACTGATGGGTTTTTTTCCCATTAAGGCTTCACTTGAGCATGAAGAAGGAAAAATTCTTCGCATCCAACTTGAGTTGAACCAGGTGAAGTCTGAAATTGACAGGAAAATTGCCGAGAAGGATGAAGAAATTGATCAGCTAAAGAGGAACCACCTCAGAGTGGTGGAGTCGATGCAGAGCACACTGGATGCTGAGATCAGGAGCAGGAATGACGCCCTGAGGATAAAGAAGAAAATGGAAGGAGATCTGAATGAAATGGAAATCCAGCTGAACCATGCCAACCGCCAAGCTGCAGAGGCTCTAAGGAATCTGAGGAACACACAGGGTATCCTGAAGGTAACTTGGCCTAAGTGTCAAAGATCTTTTATAAAGTCCTCCATGCACTTTTTAACTTTTTTTTAATTTTTTAAATTTTAAATACTGATCTTAAAAATAATTTGCTAATGACTGGTGGATTTAAGACACAGTTTCCTTTTTTTTTTACTAGAGTTTTTAATTTTTGAGTGGTCCTAGGGCCTGAAATAGAAATATGTTGAGTTCATTTGTACTATGTGATTGTTCTAACCAGATTTAATTAAAATTAGGTTTGTAATTTGTTTCTGTTACACTTGGAATCTGCTATTAAAAACTCTAAGTACATAATGAACTTAAAAAAAATGCTACATTTGCCTTAGTTCCACTATGATGTCAATACAAACACAAGATGGATGAGATATCCCAAAGTGATTTTCCTTTGACTTGTAGGACACCCAACTGCATTTGGATGATGCCATTAGAGGCCAAGATGACCTTAAGGAGCAGCTGGCAATGGTTGAAAGGAGAGCTAATTTGATGCAGGCTGAGATTGAAGAGTTAAGAGCTTCTCTAGAACAGACTGAGAGGAGCAGGAAGGTAGCTGAACAAGAACTCCTGGATGCCAGTGAAAGAGTACAACTTCTACACACCCAGGTGAGATTCATTGTTATCAATTAAACAAGTATTTAAGTACCTAGTACCTGACAGGCACTATCCCAGGCATTGGAGATATAGAGACAAAAATTAAATAGCTTCCACCTTTAAGGGGTTCAAATTCTATTACAGATTAGAAATATTTTCTAAAGACTGAGCTAATTTTTGAAGTTACATCCAGCACCTGATAGGACACAATCTTTGACTTTTCTAAAGTTCTAGAAAGAAAATAGAACTGATGTAATCATATCCACCTGAGTTTCAGGTGCATTTAGTGACCCCTTCTGATGTCAAAATACATGACAGGATTTTGATTAGAGGCTGAGTATTGACTAACTCTAGGAAGTGCCTATTTCAGAAAGAAACCTAGAAAAGCTTCTGCCAACCACTCTAAACTTCTAAAATTAAAGAATAAAAAATATTTTAAAATATAGTCCCAGGTGACTGAAGAAGCTAAGAGGCAAACTGAGAGTTTAGTCTTACTTTGTTCTGTTTTAAAAATGTATGCCTTTATCATGGAAACAAATGTATAGACTATAGTCTTCAGATTGCCTTCTGTTGAGGGGAGGGGGAAGGAAGAGAGGAAAAAAGTTGTAAAATTCAAAATCTTGCAAAAAATTATATGCCTATTAACTCTGGTAGGAGTGTTTTTCAAATACAAATGCATAAACTAATTTTAACCGTGTGATATCAAAAATTCTAATGGTGTTATATTTTTTAAAATATCCTAACCAGAACACAAGTTTGATCAACACTAAGAAGAAGCTGGAAACAGATATTTCCCAAATCCAGGGTGAGATGGAAGACATGGTTCAGGAAGCCCGGAATGCAGAAGAGAAGGCCAAGAAGGCTATCACTGATGTGAGCAGAAATACATTGATTTACTCTCTCTGATATATTTAAATAACTACCTCACATTTATGATTATCTGGGTTAATTGATAATCAGGCAGCCATGATGGCTGAGGAGCTGAAGAAGGAGCAGGACACCAGTGCCCACCTGGAGCGGATGAAGAAGAACATGGAGCAGACAGTAAAGGACCTGCAGCACCGCCTGGATGAAGCCGAGCAACTTGCCTTGAAAGGAGGAAAGAAGCAGATCCAGAAACTGGAGGCCAGAGTAATTATCCCCAAAATTAGATCTTTTCCAGCCTATTCTGCAAACCAATTTCAGCAAAAATTGTTGAAAATCAAATCAAATTAAACTATCTTTTTCCAGGTTCGTGAACTTGAAAACGAAGTTGAGAATGAACAGAAACGCAACACTGAAGTTGTGAAGGGTCTGCGTAAACATGAGAGACGAGTGAAGGAACTCACTTATCAGGTGAAGTTATTTTCCATTCCACATAATTATATTCTCTCTTCTCTTCCCTAGTCCCACCCCCATCTCCTAAGGAAATGAAATATAAGAATAGATGTTGCATTTGAATAATGAAATTACCTATTCATCAACTCTTTCAGACTGAGGAAGACCGTAAGAATGTTCTCAGGCTTCAAGATTTAGTAGACAAATTACAAACCAAAGTGAAAGCATACAAGAGACAAGCTGAAGAAGCGGTGAGTATAGTTCCATGGCTATCATTTGACTAAAGCAAATGTTTATTTTATTTCTTCTAGAATTCTCCACTAGTTACCAAATGATAACTCCCCACATCTAACACACTGCCTCCAAGAAACTAAGTAGTTTTAGATCTTTGTTCCTCTTCTTGCTTTGCTAACAACAAAATAGATCTTTAATTTGGGATGGAAGAGTGAAAAATTAACAAAGAGGAAATTGCTGAATTGGTCCATAGTCTTACACCCTTCATTGTCAAAATTCAGCAATATTTTCCTTCTTGCCCAAAAAAAGGTAATCAGAAATACAGACTTCTCTTTTTCTTACCAATATGCTTTGTATCCTCAGGAGGAACAGTCCAATGTCAACCTTGCCAAATTCCGTAAGATCCAGCATGAGCTGGAGGAGGCTGAGGAACGGGCTGACATTGCTGAATCCCAGGTCAACAAACTTCGGGTTAAGAGTCGGGAGGTTCACACGAAGGTTATAAGTGAAGAGTAATCACATCCTGAGGTGACTGAAGAAATGAACATAATGTGAAATTCTTAGTCACTTTATTCTGTAATTATTGTCTACCTATCTTTAATATCAAGGTAATAAAGCCTAAAGAGAAATTTGCAAACCAAAGTTGCACTTGTTTTCCTACAGTAATATTAATCCAGTATAATTACTCTAGGGATAATAATAGTTCACCTTTATATGGTGGCTTAAATTTGAACTAGAGACCTTGTAATATATTATTATTCCCATTTTACCAATTAGGATACTGAGGCTCAGAAAGATTGACTTGTGTAAGGTTATACTAGTAATAAGCATCTAAAGTTTCAAATCCAGGTCTTTCTGACTCCAATGCCAGTGCTCTATCAAATATGCTAATAGTGCTTTGGCTAAATCTCCACATTTTTATTTCATGTTTTAGTTCCCTTTTGGGGAAATTATTTATCAACTCTTTCTCCTCCTAGGAGATAATTTAGCTTTGATTAAACTAAATCTTATTGTTATCCTGAGATTCTTTTTTCCTAGACAACTTTTTATTACCACTCAAAATTATAAGACTCACTGGTGAAAGAGACTTTAGTCATGTGGGTAGTGAGACAATAAACTTTTATCAAGTACCTTCCATGTGCTAAGAACTGGAGATTTTAAAAAGAGACAAAATACAATTTCTGCCCCTAAGGAGGTCACAATCTAATGTGGGAAGACAACAAGCAAACAAATCTGTACAAACAAGGTATAAACAGGAAATATTCTAAAGAAGGCATCAGAATTAAGAGAGACTGGGAAAGATTATCCATGAAAGATGGAATTTCAGGTGGAAGATTAAGAAGGAGAGTATTCCAAGCATGGAGGACAGACAGAAAAAATGCCTACAGCCAAGAAATGGTGTGTCACATTTATGAAACAGCAAGGAGGACAATGTCACAAGATCCAAGAGTAGATAATGGGAAGTATAAGAATCTTAGAAAGGTTGGAGGGGATTAGGTTATAAAAGACTTTGAATGTTAAGCAGATTATTTGATTTATTATCCTGTTTAATAAATCCAGGGGTAAGCATGATAAGACTTATGTTTTAGGAACATCACTTTGGTGGGTAAATGAAAGATAGATTGGAGAGAGATGTGATAAAGGCAAGCAGGCCCCATCTACTGCAATAATCCAAGTTTGAGGTGATGAAAGCCTACATCAAAGTTTTGGTGGTGTCAGAGAGGAGAAAGGGACATATTCAAGAGATGTTGCAAGGGTAAAATCAAAAGGCCTTGATTTAAAAAATAAATATTGGGAATGGGAGAGAGAAGTCAAAACTGACATCTTGGTTGCAAGCCTGAGGAACCAGGATGTAGTACTATAGTGTGAGTTTGACAATAATTGGAAAGTTAGAAAGAGAGGAGGATTTAGAGGTAAAGATAATAAATTCAGTTTTGCATGTGTTTAAGGTGTCTACTGGATACCCAGTTTGAGATGTTGAAAAGGCATTTGAAAATTTGAGATTGAAGATCAACAGAGAGAGAACTGGTAGATTTGAAATCATTAGCAAAGAGATGTAATAAAATCCATGATAACTGATGAGATCACCAAGTGATATCCCTGTGGGACACCCATAGCTAGAGGACATGACCCAGCTGAAGATGTAGTAAAGCTGAGTGAGAAGGAGCAGTCTAATAAGTAGAAGGCAAACTACTGCACAGTGGTGTTCTGAAAACCTAGAGAGAAGAGAGTACCAAGGAGAAGAGGACAATTAGCAATGTAAAAAGTAACAGAAAAGTCAAGAAGAATGAGTTTCCATTGGATTTGGTAACTAAGAGATCACTGATAACATTAAAGAGAAAAGTTTTTGAATGATGAGAACAGAAGCCAAATTATAAGTGAGTGAGAAGAGAGCAAATGGAGGGTCTTGTAATAACCTTAAACTTTTCAAAGAGTTAAGCCAAAAGGACAGAAGAGATATAAAGTATAGATGTAAGGCTCAAGTGAGGGTTTTTGTTAAGTATGGTAGAGATGAGCATGTTTGTAGGCAATAGATAAAGAGAGATTGAAGATAAATGATAGCGTGGAGATGTCAAAGTGGGCAATCTGTTGGAGGAGATAGGATGAAATTAGATCTACTTTAGAGATTATCTAATTTAAATATCCATCAAACATCCATTTAAGTAGGTTAGTATTACTTTAATTCATTAGTAATCAAGAAAATATATTGTGATAGCATCTGACAGAAAAAGTTCAAAATACAACCCAAAGCAACATATTTTGCATGACTTTGCCTAAAAATAATGGAAAAAAACTGACTACCAAAAAATAGAGAGATATTTGACTCTCCTAGAAAAAATAAATAAAGCACAGTCAAGTGAGCTAAACTTTGAAATGTTCCAAATAAAAGAAATACAAGATAAATAAAATTATCAAGAGGAAAGAACTTAAATAAATTCCTAAATCATTTTTAGGTCATTAAAAAAGAAACCAGATTGAACAGTAAAAAAATGAACCAAAGAAGACTTTTAAGAAATAATAAAGAAGTAATGAGATCTTAAATAGTTAAGAGAAAAGGAGGAAAAACTTACTTAAAAATCTATAGTCCTACACTTACCTACAAGAAGACAGGAAGATGGGAAATGTTCAATTAACAGCCATAATTAAAAATGGGAATGGAATGAAGAAACCAATTAAATAAAAAGATAGCTAAATAGATTAGAAAACAGAATGCAACAATATTTTGCTTACAAGCAATATACTTAAAACATGAAGATTCACATAGAGAAAAATGAGGGACTAAAGCAAAATATATTATGCTTCAAAATAAATTTTAAAAAGCAGGTGTAGTGGTCATGTTTTCAAATAAAGCTACAGTAAATGTAAGATAAAAAGAGTTAAACAGGGAAAATAAATGATACTTAAAGATGTTTCTATTCCGGCCAAGATGGCGGAGAGAAGACAGGCACAGTTCTAAAGTCTCCTGATCTCTTCCCCATCTATCACATGAAACAACCCTCTTAAAAGAAATCCGAACCAGGAAACCCAGAAAGAAAAGCCAGGAGAGGAACATCTACCTCAGGATTTGTCTCCAGCAGCAGCCTTGGCTGAGTACCAGCCAGTGAGTCTGGGCTCCAAGGGAGGATCAGCCCAGGATCAGCCAGATTAACAGCTGAATTGGAACCGGGAGTCTGAGGGACCAAGAGCCAGACCTGCTGGATCAGCGGTGGGGCTGGACAAAAGGGGGTGGGTCCGTGGGGAAGCAGAGGCACTGGTGTTGGTGCTGTCCCCCTGGAGCTGCGGGGAGAGGTCTGGTGCAGGAGAGCTGCGGACACCATTGCTGGGCTCCCTTGGTCTGAGAAACTCTGAGCCCACGCCTCCATTGCACTGATGCCTCCTCCAAAACAATTGCAAACTACTTCTGCCTCAGGCCCAGGTGTGTGAGCAAAAGAACCAGCCCAGCTGAGGAATGACCTCAGGCCAGGGTAAAGCCCACCATTGATTGAAGGCAAAAGAACTCAATAGCTCCAATTTCTTCCCTCAAGCAAAGGGAGAAGGCCTCTCAACCAAGGTCACAGACACTCCAGAGAAAGCAACCAGCACCTCCTACTGGCCTGCCAGAGAAACTGCACTCAGTAAAGCCTTTGGCAATCCCAAGCCCAGGTGAACCAGCCCCCCCCCCAACTCAAGGTCTTAGCATAATGAAGAAGGGTCAGCGGAAAGGTGGATCCATAGAAAAATTCCTGGAAGGGAAAGACCCCAACTCAGAGAGACCTGGAACCTCTGAGGAGAATACAATCTGGTCTCCAGCACAGAAAGACTTCCTTGAAGAAATAAGGAAGGAGCTTAAAAATTTGGGAGAGACAATTATTACCTTGCAACAAGAAAACAAAACCTTAGAAAGTACAATTGGACAAACACAAAAGGAGAATAAATCTCTCAGATCCTCAAATGAGCAAATGCAAAAAGAAATTAATTCTCTCAAAACCTCAATTGGTCAAATGGAAAGCTCTTTCAAAAGTAGAATTGACCAATTGGAAAAAGGAGTTGCAAAAGGTTAATGAAGAAAACTCCTCCCCCAAAAAAAGAACGGAGTCTACAGAAACTAATGACTCCATGAGACAGCAAGAGTCAGTTAAACAAAATCAAAAAATAGAAAAAATAGAAGCAAATGTAAAATACCTCATCAACAAAACCATTGACCTCGAGAATAGATTGAGGAGGGGCAACCTGAAAATTATAGGACTTCCAGAAAACATTGAAGGGAAAAAAAATCCTGGACTTAATAATACAGAATCTAGTGTGATGGAAAACTGCCCTGATATCATGGAATTGGAGGGCAAAGTAGTTATTGAAAGAGTACATTGATCCCGACCAGAAAAAGATCCTAAAATGAAAACCCCAAGGAATGTTGTGGCCAAACTCCAGAACTATCAGATAAAAGAGAAAATCCTGCAAGCAGCCACAAAGAAACAATTTAAATATCAAGGAGCCACAGTAAGGATCACTCAGGACCTGGCTGCATCAACTTTAAGTGATCAAAGGGCCTGGAACAAGATATTTCGAAGAGCATGGGAGCTTGGAATGCAGCCAAGAATCTACTTTCCTGCAAAGCTGAGCCTTCTCTTCCAGGGAAAAAGATGGACATTTAATGAAATGGAAGAATTCCAAAATTTTCTGATGAAAAGACCAGAGCTAAACAGAAAATTTGGACATCAAACAGGAGGTTCAAGAGACACATGAAAAGGTAAAAAGGGGGGGGGGGCGGTAAAAGGAAAAAATTCAATCCAGTAAGTTGAAACTGGCAATATCCCAGCATGGGGGCGGGGGGAAGAGACTCATAAATCCTGAGAAATGTAACTCTAACAGAGAGGATACCTAGCCAGAAATGATGGACATCCATGACCTATCCATGAGACTGCTATCTAATGGGATGTAACTGGATTTAACCCCACTTGGGACAAAGACTCTAATAACTCTCAGGAATTTTGACTCTATTCAATAGAATATACTGAACTAGAAGGGACAGACACTCAGAATTTTCTATGATCAGATAGAATGATCTAAAAAAATACACTACCTCCCCAAAAGGGGGGACAGGAAAGAGACAGGAAGAGGGAGGGGATTGAATGGGACAAATCCCATTACACTAAGAGGTACAAAAAACCTATGGTAATAGAGGGGAAGAAGGGAACAGAGGAGAAACACCTGAATCTTCTTCTCATCAGACTTGGCTTAAAGTCAACCTACACATACTCAGTTAACTTATAAAACATCTAACCTTTCAAGTATTAAAAGGGGAAAAGGTGGGGGATGGAGAAAGGGAAGGGGAGTGGGGGGGAAATAAGGGGAAATAACAAAAGGAAGGGAAGGGAAAAGGGAAAAAGGTAAAGGGGAAAGAAAGGGGAAGGTGTGATATAGGAGGGCAAACACACTGAAGGGGGTGGTATTCAAAAACAAAATACTGGGGAATATGGATAAAAGAGGGGGAAAGGGGGAAAATGCAAACAGAGGGAAGATAGCACGGAGGGCAATAAAGAATTAGTAATCATAACCTTGAATGTCAATGGGATGAACTCTCCCTTAAAACGTAATCAAATAGCAGAATGGATTAAAAACCAGAATCTTACAATATGCTGCCTAGAAGAAATTCATTTGAAGCAGAGAGATACATGTAGAGTAAAGGTAAAAGGTTGGAGCAAAATATATTTTGCTTCAGCTGAAGTAAAAAAAGCAGGTAGCAATCCTTATAGCAGACAAAGCAGCAGCAAAAATAGATAGTGTTAAAAGAGATAAGGAAGGAAACTTTATTCTCCTAAAAGGTACCATAGACAATAAAGTCATTTCAATATTGAATATATATGCACCCAGTGGGACAGCACCCAAATTCTTAGAGGAGAAGGTGAAAGAATTACAGGAAGACAGACAGCAAAACTCTACTAGTGGGAGACCTCAACCTCCCACTACCAGATCTAGATAAATCAAATCATAAAACAAACAAGAAAGAAATTAGGGAGGTAAACAGATTGTTAGAAAAATTAGATATGGTAGACTTATGGAGGAAACTGAATGGGGATAGAAAGGAATATACCTTTCTCTGCAGTACATGGAACTTATACAAAAATTGACCATGTACTAGGACATAAAAACATAATGATCAACTGCAGAAAGGCAGAAATAGTGAATACATCTTTCTCAGATCACAATGCAATAAAAGTCATATGCAATACTGGGCCAAGGAGATATAGACCCAGAGCAAATTGGAAACTGAATAACCTCATTTTAAAAAATGAGTGGACCAAAAAACAAATTATAGAAAGAATTAACCATTTTTATCCTAGATAATGATAATAATGAAACAACATACCAAAACCTATGGGATTCATTCAAAGCAACTCTCAGGGGATATATTATAGCTCTAAATGCTTATATGAATAAATTGGAGAAAGAGGAAATCAATGAACTAAACATGCAACTAAAAAAATTAGAGAAAGAACAAACCAAAAATCCCCAATCAAATACCAAATTAGAAATTATAAAAATTAAAGGAGAAATTAATAAAATTGAAAGCAAAAAAGCTATTGAATTAATAAATAAAACCAAAAGTTGGTATTATGAAAAAACCAATAAAATTGATAAACCTCTGGTCAATTTGGTTAAAAAAAAGAAAGAAGAAAACCAAATTGCTAGTATTATAAATGAAAAAGGTGAACTCACCACCAATGAGGAGGAAATTAAAGTAATAATTCAAAATTATTTTGCCCAACTCTATGCCAATAAATTTGATAATCTAAGTGAAATGGATGAATATTTACAAAAATATAAGTTGCCCAGGTTAAATGAAGAAGAGATTAAATACCTAAACAACATTCCTTCAGAAAAAGAAATTCAACAAGCCATTATTGAACTCCCTAAAAAAATTCTCCAGGGCCTGATGGATTCACAAGTGAATTCTACCAAACATTTAAGGAACAATTGGTTCCAATCCTATATAAACTCTTTGGAAAAACAGGGAAAGATGGAACTCTGCCTAACTCTTTCTATGAAACCAATATGGTACTGTTACCTAAACCAGGAAGAGTTAAAACAGAGAAAGAAAATAATAGACCTATTTCCCTGATGAATATAGATGCAAAAATCCTAAATAAAATCTTAGCAAAATGACTACAAGTCATCACTAGGATAATACATTATGATCAAGTAGGATTTATTCCAGGAATTCAGGGTTGGTTCAATATTAGGAAAACTGTTAGTATATTCAATTATATCAACAACAAACCTATCAGAAATCATATGATCATATCAATAGATGCTGAAAAGGTTTTTGACAAAATACAGCATCCATTCCTGTTAAAAACACTAGAGAGTGTAGGAATAAATGGACTGTTCCTTAAAATAATTAGCAGTATCTATCTGAAACCATCAACAAGCATTATATTCAATGGGGAGAGGCTAGAGGCATTCCCAATGAGATCAGGGGTCAAAAAAAGGTACCCATTATCACCACTACTATTCAATATTGTATTAGAAATTTTAGCATCAGCAATTAGAGAAGAAAAAGAAATTGAAGGAATTAGAATTGGGAAGGAAAAGACAAAACTCTCACTCTTTGCAGATGACATGTTATTCTACCTAGAGAATCCCAAGAAATCATCTAAAAAAACTACTGGAAACAATTAGCAATTTTAGCAAAGTTGCAGGTTATAAAATAAACCCTCAGAAATCCTCAACTTCTCTATATATGTCTAGCAAGAAACATCAGGAAGAGCTAGAAAGAGAAATCCCATTCAAAGTAACCTCAGACAGTGTAAAATATTTGGGAGTCTATTTGCCAAGACAGACTCAGAATCTTTTTGAAAACAATTACAAAACACTTCTCACACAAATTAAATCAGATTTAAATAACTGGGCAAATATCAACTGCTCATGGATATGGAGAGCTAATATAATAAAAATGAAAATTCTACCAAAACTAAACTATCTGTTTAGTGCCCTACCAATCAAAATTCCAAAAACTTACTTTAATGAGTTAGAAAAAATTGTAAGTAAATTCATATGGAGAAATATAAAGTTAAGAATTGCCAGGAGCTTAATGAAAAAAAATGCAAACGAAGGTGGCTTAGCACTACCCAATCTAAAATTATATTATAAAGCATCAGCCATCAAAACTGTTTGGTATTGGCTAAGAAATAGAGTGGTGGACCAGTGGAATAGACTAGGTGTAAAAGTAGGAGAGGA
Source organism: Macrotis lagotis (assembly GCF_037893015.1). Classification (NCBI taxonomy): domain Eukaryota; kingdom Metazoa; phylum Chordata; class Mammalia; order Peramelemorphia; family Peramelidae; genus Macrotis; species Macrotis lagotis. The sequence goes on along the minus strand of NC_133659.1, from coordinate 230,816,331 downwards.
TTATAGTAATCTGATGTTTGATAAACCCAAAGATTCTGGCCATTGGGATAAAAACTCCATAATTGGAAGTTAGTATGGAAGAAACTTAGATTAGACCAACACCTCACACCCTTTACCAAGATAAGATAAGATCCAAATGGTTACAGGACATAGACATAAAAAACAATACTATAAGCAAATTAGAAGATAAAGGACTAGTCTACCTGTCAGATCTATGGAAAGGGAAACATTTTATGACTAAGGAAGAGTTGGAGAACATCACTAAAAACCAATGAGATGATTTCAATTACATTAAATTAAAAAGCTTTTGCACAGATAAAACCAATGTAATCAAGTTCAAAAGAAAAGTAGTAAATTGGGAAACAATCTTTACAAATAATGATTCTGACAAAGGACTCATTTCTAAAATATACAGAGAACTGAGTCATATTTTTAAAACAAAAAGCCATTCCCCAATTGACAAATGGTCAAAGGATATACAAAGGCAATTTACAGATGAGGAGATCAAAGCAATCCATAGCCATATCAAAAAAATGCTCTAAATCATTAATTATTAGAGAAATGCAAATTAAAGCTTCTCTGAGGTACCACCTCATACCTCTCAGATTGGCCAGTATGAGCAGCAAGGATAATGATCATTGTTGGAAGGGATGTGGGAAATCTGGGACACTATTACACTGTTGGTGGAGCTGTGAACTCATCCAACCCTTCTGGAGAGCTATTTGGAACTATGCCCAAAGGGCAACAAAAATGTGCATACCCTTTGAACCAGCAATACCACTACTGGGTCTATACCCTGAAGAGATGAGGAAAATGGGTAAAAACATTACTTGTACAAAAATATTTATAGCAGCCCTGTTTGTGGTGGCAAAGAATTGGAAATCCAGTAAATGTCCTTCAATTGGGGAATGGCTTAGCAAACTGTGCTATATGTATGTCATGGAACACTATTGTTCTATTAGAAACCAGAAGGGACAGGATTTCAGGGAAACCTGGAGGGATTTGCATGAACTGATGCTGAGTGAGATGAGCAGAACCAGAAAAACACTGTACACCCTAACAGCAACATGGGAGTAATGTTCAACCTTGAAGGACTCGCTCATTCCATCAGTGCAACAATTGGGAACAATTTTGGGCTGTCTGCAAAGGAGAGTACCATCTGTATCCAGATAAGGAGCTGTGGAGTTTGAACAAAGTACAAGGACTATTCCCTTTAATTTGGAAAAAAAACAGATATCTTATTGTCTGATCTTGTTACCTCTGAGAATTCTGTTCTCTTTAAGGATATGATTTCTCTCTCATCACACCCAATCTGGATCAAGGTACAACATGGAAACAAAGTAAAGACAGACAGAGTCCTATCTGTGGGGTGGGGGTGGGGGAGGGAAGCAAAATTGGGGGAAAATTGTAAAACTCAAATAATATCTTTAATAAAAAATATTTCTATAATTAATAAATATCAATGTTTAATATATATATGCACCAAAAATTGAGACAAATGACAAAGAGTACATAACAACTTTATCTAATACATGACTAGAGAGAGCCTGGTCCTAATACAAAAACTCAAATCAACAACCAATGTTGGAGATATGAATAAATCTAAGACAACACATACTATATGAAATTGGATCAAGATGCTTAAGAGGTAAATCCAGAAGAAGAGAACAACTTCACTACAACTACAGAGGGTGGCTTGGCCATACAACTAAGGAGGAGGAGGAGGAGGAGAAGAAGAAGAAGAAGAAGAAGAAGAAGAAGAAGAAGAAGAAGAAGAAGGAAGAAGAAAAAAGAAGGAAGAAAGAAATATGAGAAATTAATAAGAATTTAAAAATAGAATAAAAACAAAAACAGGAACTCGAGAAAATCTTTGGAAGAAGAATAAATTTCTTAGAACAGAAGGTGAAAAGCTTTACTACAGCAACAGATTCATTGAAAATTAGAAGAAACTGTGCAGCTAGGTGGCACAGTGCCACTTAACCCCACTGCCTTGCAAAAAAACCTAAAAAAATTAGAAGAAACTAAACTCAATGAATTCACAAGGCCATAGAGACCATAAGAAAAAAACAAAAGATGCTTTAAAAATAGACTATAGAGGCGGCTAGGTGGCACAGTGGATAGAGCACTGGCCCTGGAGTCAGGAGTACCTGAGTTCAAATCGAGCCTCAGACAATTAATAATTAACTAGTTGTATGGCCTTGGGCAAGCCACTTAACCCCATTGCCTTGCAAAAAACAAACAAACAAACAAAAATGGACTAGAGCATCTAATATTAAAATCAATAAATCTAAAAACTAGGTCAAGGAAAGATAATTTAAGAATAATCACACTTTCTGAACATCATGATCAAAAAAACCCCAAAGAGCCAACTATCATATTCAAAAATCATAAATGAAAAATCACTAGAAAAATTACTAGAACCAATAAAAGGTAATATAAAATTAGAAAGAATCCATCCTTGAAAGGAATCCCCAAATGAAAACCTCCAATGACCATCATAGCAAAAATTCAGAACTTCTAAGTTAAGGAAAATAAAAACTAAAAGCAACAGAAGCAGAACAAGAACAAGAACAAAAGAAGGAGGAGGAGGAGAGAAAAGAGGAGGAAGAGGATGCAGAATACATCATGCAAAATGCCAGGCTGGATGAATCAAAAGTCAGAATAAAATTGAATAGGAGAAATCTCAATAATCTCAGATATGAAAATTATACTACTCTCCTGGTAGAAAGTGAAGAAGAATCAACAAGTTTCTTGATGAAGTTGAAAGAGGGGAATATAAAAATCTGTCTTGAAACTTAACATCAAAAAAGTAAGATGTTGACAACTGGTCTCATCACTTCCTGGCAAATAGAGGAGAAAGAAATGGAAGCAATGTTAAATTTTATGTTCTTAGTCTCAAAGATCATTGCAGATGGTAATTGCATTCCAAAAATTAAAAGACTTTTGCTCTTTGAAAGGAAACCTACAGGGGTGACTAGGTGGCACAGTGGATAAAGCACAGGCCCTGGAGTCAGGAGTACCTGGGTTCAAATCCAGTCTCAGACAGTTAATAAATTACCTAGCTGTGTGGACTTGGGCAAGCCATTTAACCCCATTTGCCTTGCAAAAACCTAAAAAAAAGGAAACCTACAGCAAACCTGAAAAGATATCAGATTTCAGAGATATCACCTTGCCAACAAAAGTCCAAATAAGTGAAGTTATGGTTTCCTCCAGTAGCTGAAAGCCACAGAAATCAATGCTTTCAAATTGCAGTGCTGAAAAAGACTTTTGAGACTTCCTTGCTCAGCAAGATCAAATCAGTCAAATCTGAAAGAAATTATTTAGACTATTCACTGTAAGGTCAAATACTAAAGCTGAAGCTTAAATACTTTGACCACAAATTGAAAAACAGTACTTATTGAAAAAGACCTTGATGTTTGAAAAGATTGAAGGCAAAAGGAAAAGGGGATGGCAGAGAGTGAGATGGATAGCTAGAATCATGGAAACAGAACATGAATTTTAGACTTTGAGAGATAGTGGAGGATAGAAGGTCCTACTGTGTAATGGTCCATGGGGTCACAAAGAGTTGTAGATACCTGTAGCATTGAAGATCAACAATAGCAAAAGCATTTGAAAAATTAGAAGCAGAAAAATGATAAAAAAAATCACATATTCTACTGGGAGAGAAGAGAAAGATGTTTCTCCAAAACTCAAATGTCTTCAAGGGTTACAAAAGGGATTATGTAAGGAAGTAAATCAATAAGCACCTGTTAAACACATGTGCCAATATTTATGTTAAATACCAAAAATAAAAAAAAAAATTGTCCCTTTCCCCGAGGAGCCTGAATTCTAATGGAACAAGGGCAACAACATGAAAACAATGAGATACATATGAAATAAATACTGAAAAAGATAGAACATTTCAGAGGAAAGGTTCTAGCATTAAGGAGAGTCTTGGAGAGCTCTCTTGAAGAAGATAGGATTTGAGATGAGTGTTGAAGAAGGTCAGGAGGAATAGTACTCTATATATTGGGGGTAGTCAGGGAAAAGGCATGGAATTAGGCAACAGAGCATTTTGTAGGAGGTTAAGCAAGTAATCTTGTACCTGAAGGATGTGAAAGATTTTAAATCCCCAAAATCTTATATTTGGAGAAAGAGGTAGACCCTGGAATTTACTGAGTGGGCTGGGCAAATGGCTGTATCACATGGTGACTTTAAGAAGATTATTTAGCTGAGTTGAAGATGAATTAGAGTGAGAGAACAAATCATAAACTATTACAACAGAATAGATGTCAGATGATGAGGGGCTGTACCAGGGTGATGGTTGTGTGAATTAAGAAATGAGATATATACATATATATATATATATATATATATATGTGTGTGTGTGTGTGTGTGTATACACATATATGGTGACATGAAAGCTTGATAAAAGATTAGATCTGTAGTAAGTGCAAGAGAGGAATCTAGATGGAGACCAGGGTTATGAGCCCAAATAAGTGAGAGGATCCTAGCAACTTGAACAATAATAGGCAGGATTAGAAGTTCATTTGGAGAACAAAAAAATGAGTTTTGTTTTGGACATGTTAAGTTTGAGATGCTTTTAGAACATTCAGTTTTTAGATGTCCAAAAGGCATGATGAGATGATCAGGATAGAAATCGATCTGAGAATCATATGCTTACAGATGATAATTGAACTCATGGGAAATAACCAAGTGGGATAGTGTAGAAGGAAACAAAAACCATTCAGGACAGAAATTTGGAGGATATCCACAATTGTCACTGTGAACTAGATAAGAACCAGAAAAGGTAAATGAAAAGAATATAATGAACAGTGACAAAGATTAAGAAAACTTTTCATTAGTACACTAGATGGAACAATTTCAATTGAAAGATGAGGTTCAAAGTCAGATTGCAGAAAGTTTAGGATAGAATAAAGAGAGACAGGGTAGAGACATGAGTAAATAAATATTTAAAGTGGTTTGTGAAGAACATGATGGAAGTTGTTCAGTTCATCTCTCTTATATCATGTCCCTATCACTAATGAATGTGGTTCCATCAATACTGAGTAATTGATATACCAAATGTCCTTGATCCATAAATAGCCTTCAGGGAATCATAAAAACACTTTGGATTGTTATTATCTGCATTAAACTGAATTTCATCTACCTTCTTAACTGAGTCAAGAATTCTGCAACTCTCTAAACTTCACTTGTATTTTAGTTTTGGTGGAATTAAATGCTGTCTTCTTAAAATGGATGAATTATCCTACTGGTAAATCCAATGGAGTTCTGGTTTTTAATTTAGCAGCTTCTATATTTGCCCATCATTTTCATTATTTCTGGTCTTGATGTTTGAGAGTATTCTGATCCAGATGAATAAATGTAGTGCTGTATACCAAATCTTTGAAAGCTACCCACTCCTTTTCTACTCCACTGTTGCCAGTTGTGTGTTAGCTCAACTTTCCCACCAGGTTAGTGACAAATTGTTCTTATTCAGAGCAGTATTATGATCTCTTGATATTAATTCTTCTGCTAGTCATTTTGCCATGGAGCTACCACTTCAGTTGAATGTGAATATTTAGCTTAGAAGGGATGAGTCTGTGATCAGTCCAGCACTCTGCACCACACATTGACTTTGTCACTCCCACATCCTGTCTGTTTCTTCTCTTTATTATTAGACAGTTTTTTAGATTTTAAAGTCTGATGAAAGGGTACATCCAGGAAGTTTTATTGCATTTAGGTAAACAGAAGACAGTGTTTGTGATGAGAAAGTCATGATATGCATAAATGTTCCATAGTTAGTGACTATTGCTGCTACTCTTATTTTTTAGGGTTTTTTTTTGTAAGGCAAATGGGGTTAAGTGGCTTGCCCAAGGCTAGGTAATTATTAAGTGTCTGAGACCGGATTTGAACCCAGGTACTCCTGAATCCAGGGCCAGTGCTTTATCCACTATGCCACCTAGCCGCCCCATTGCTGCTACTCTTTCCAACTCCATTCCTTCCAAGAACTCCCTAACATGTCTGGTAGGCTGAACCTATTCTAGCATTAAAGTCACCCAGAATTATAAGCTTTTAATCCATTGAGGATAAGGTTCTCCAGGTCTTCATAAAATTTTTCTTAGACTTTATCAGGGTTCATCATGGTTGGAGCATAGACACTGATGATGATGATATGGTGTTTCCCTATAAGTGGCAATTGCATTGTCTTGAGTCTGTCATTAACTCCTCTTGATAGGCATACAAGCTTGATGACTAGATTAGTTTTTATTGCAAAACAATACTCCAGCTTCATGGCACTCCCTTAACTGCTTATACTCCAGAAAAACACATATCCAGCTCAGACTTCATTAGCTGACCTTCATTTGCCAACCTTGTTTCACACAGGGCTGCTATTTGGATATGATACCTGCTGAGTTATCTTGCAGCAAGAGTTGTTTGTCTTTCAGATCTATTGGATCTTAGGTTGTCTAAGAATATGAACATATTCCATGTACCAGTGGTGAGTGGAATCATCTTTGAAGAAATTTTAATACCTTTTTTTTTGTTTTGAGCATGGGGAGGGAGTAGGAGGGGGGATCCATACCTGCCATGATAATCATACTAGGGTGGGTATGCAGACAATTTTTAGGTCACCTTTTCTAGCCCCTTTCTCATACCAGGAAGTGAACAGTGCAAACTGTACAACACTGCTCAGACAACCAAGAAACTGCCAAATCCCCACTGCTGCTTGCAGTGAAGAGAGAACCCTATGACTTGGACCACCTATGTACAAAATTGTGACTACAGCTTCCAGGATATCTGCAACTGCTGCTTCACCACAGGACTTTGAGATAGGAATGGCAAAATGCTATGGGTGATGTCTTTTGATTTTATGTAAATTGGATTTAAGTGAAGCAGAGCTGTGCAAAGTCATCTACCTCACTCTTTCTTCTAAAGTCATCACAATCCAATTAAAAGAGAGCCAAGACAATTAAGTGATTCAGTAGATAGATTAATGAGCCTAAAGTCAGGAAGAAGTAAGTTCAAATCTCATCTCAGACAATTATGAACTGTGTGATCCTGAGTAAGTCATTTAATCTCTGTCTCAGTTTCTTCAACTTTAAAATGGGTATAATATCTATGTTCCAGAATTGCTAAAAGAATCAATTGAGATAATAATTGTAAAGCACTTAGCTATCATGATCATCCTCATCATCATCCTTGCATAGCCTCACATACTCTTCAACATAATGACACTGCCCTCCTTGCTATTTCACAAATGAGACATTCCATCTCTTGCTACCAAATATCCTCCCCATGACTGAAATGCTCTTATTCCTAATCCCTTCTCCTTGGCTTGTCTAGCTTCCTTCAAGTCCCAACTAAAGTTCTACCTTCTGCAGAAAGTCTTTCCCAGTCCTTCTTAATTCTAGTGCCTACCTTCTTTGAATTATTTCCTATTTGTCATGTATATACCAAATTTGTAGATATTTGTTTGCTTACTTCCCCCATTAGATTGTGAGCTCCTTGAGGGTACTGTCTTTTGGGTTTTTTTTAATTACCCCAGCACTTTAACACATATGTGGCTCATGATTGATACTTAAATGGTTATTGACTGACTGACAAAAGTGAGCAAAGGATGTCAATGGGCAGGTTAAGGCAAAATTAGTTTCAAGAGACTTTGCAGAGATAATAACCACAAGACTTGATTCCATATGATTATTCAATTATCTATGTAGCAAATAAGAAAAAATAAACATAACTTGTCTTTTTATCATTTAAATAAATATTATTAATAATTGAAAAAAAGAGAGTCAAGACAACTGATGATGTCTTTAGATTTAATGAATGGCCTTGGCATCTTCTATGTCTAACCAAGCTATAAGTATACCACAGCACCTGCTTCAGCTACCTTCATGGCTATTGGAACAAATGCATCTCATCTGCCCATTCTGAAAATAAAATTCTTCACATACTTGGTTTAGGCACTCCCCCAAATCACTAAAGGGTTTAAGATCCCCAGTCGCCCTCAACCTGGTCAGTCCTTTTGCTAAAATTGTTTATTGGGCCACTGTGTATGCTGCAGCTTTTTGGAGCCACCAATTAGAATTAGTTGGCTCAGGTAATCATCAAAATTGGAAAACTACCTTCATATCAGAGATACTAGTCTTCCTTCAAAACCTCTTACGTACCTCTCTTAAAAGAACTTAACAAAAGAGACCTATATCCCTAGTTGGTATCTCCCACATACTTCAGCTCCCTGTCCTCCAGGATTTGGTGTAAATTGATCTCCTGCTTCTATTCTGTTTTTTTCAGCATCTAGCTCAGCAGTGACCTTGGGTGTTTTCAAATTTGCCCAGATAGTCAAACTTCAGTTCAGCTGAAAAAAAATAATAACTGGAATTGCTCATTTGAAAATTATTTTCTTTGCAAAAGAATGAATGGGGTTGTCTGAGCAGATTTTTTATTTTCTGCTAGATAGTGGTTAATACAATCATTCTGGTGGCATGAAGAAAAGAGGGTACTGTTCCAGGGTATAATTAGTATTCTTCATCAGTTAGGGAATTTGTGATAGTGAGTGAGCAAGTTAATTTTGACTATAAATTCACTTGAAGTGAATAGGCAGTTATACAATATGAACTAAGGTCCCTTGGACCTAGATGAAGTGGAAAGGAATTCCATGAAACTAGAAGATTCTTTTGGATCATGTGGTGGTGGGGTGGAGGAGGGGTGAGGATGGGTAGGGGGTTGTCTTTAAGGACAGCAGTATAGGTTGAAACTGCATGATGAGTACCCTCTGGTGGCTTCTGAGGACTATTGCAGTCTCTCAAGAAAGCTATTTGACACATACCAGAAAGATTCTGTGGAGTCCACTAGAAGACCTAAGTAGATATCTTAAACATTGTATTACTTCAATGAATAATTAATCCATTGCTATCTTTCTGTAAGCTTAAAGGAGGCAGTACTCAGTCCACATAATTGAAGGGCACCAGAGGGGGGAGCCCTATGTATCACATCTCCATAGGGTATGCAGGGTGTAGGGTACCCTGATAGGTTTCACGATAGGTTTAAATAGGACTGAGGCAGCACCAGGCTGATATGAAGTCAAGAATGAATACTCTTTCCCTAAAAAGAGGAGATAAACCCTTGGAGCCACAGATCATTATTAAAAAACAAAACAGTATTATTTAAGCATGCCAAAAAGGATTTCTGAGACCACAGGATTAGGGTGGTCACAAATAGTACCTTCATCATAACTTTATTTTCTGGTCAAAGGCAATGGAAATAAATCTCGAGTAAAAACAATTAGAGGGGTCCTTGGGACAGCAGAGAGAGGGAAGAATTAAGTACCCTAAATACAAATAGTTCTGGGTAGGCTGTATGGTATCCTAAATTTCCATGGGCATGCATGTTGGAAGTTGCCAACCCTGATATAGCCCATTACTAATTTGCTCAGAGGCCCTCACAAGCTACTGTAAATGATTGCCTTCTCAATGTACTAGAAAATATTCTCTGTCTTTGGATTGGCTGCTGTCAAATTATTTATAGGCAATTGGTTTGCATACTCAAAATGGCAGGGAATATTTCTAATTATATCCAAACATCCCTAATGTCATTAGGAATTATGCTGAGTGTTTAGGTTGCCAAATGTTTTGTCCAAACAAAGGGGAGGTGGCTATGGCAAGGACAGATCCATCTCTATATAAGTGCCCCCAGAGACCTGAGAGTCTCATCTCCCCCAGCAGCCAAGAGGTAAGTGTCAAATGACTTGGGGTTAGAAAGAGAATGGAAGAAGGGAGCCTTGATTCTCATTCTGTTTTGTTTTTCATATCATAGCTTCTGCTATCTTGCACACTCATTTTAATATAAACTGTAGCCAAAATAGATTTTTAATTCCTCTGTCCAGTTTATATCCTTTAGTACTATACTGTGTACTTTATTTTGGTAAGTACTTCAGTAACACGGATTTGCTCTTTTATTTTCTAGTACTGACTATTTTTCAAGGTGTATCTACTTCATCTGGCACTGAAAGAGGTAAGATCTATCTTATTAATCTTCTAAAATGCTATTAAGTTTAGTCCTTGATGTATTTATCTATCAACTATACAAATCATTTAAAGGATATAAAGCTTGTAAATGCTTAATGTTGACAGTGTGTTGCTCAGATATTTGTATAATATGTTTTAATATTATAGGACCTGTTCACAGAGAGCAATAGTAGGACTTCAAGTGGACTCAGATTAATTGGTTTAATAAATTATTCCACTTTACTTTCCTATTACAAAAATGCTTTGGATGCTACAAATATTTTTCAAGGTATTTTCTTTAACGAGTCCTAGAGTAACATTCATCTAATCTAAAGTGCCTTTTTCATTTAGTAGATGCTAAATAAATGTTTAATGAATGAATAATTGGGGATGAATTTCACGAATGTAAACATAAATTCATTTAAGTCTCAATTTAAAAAAGTAATATAGGTACTATTGTTGATTTTTCATTGGATAATGTTTGTTTAGTTAAAAATGTTAAGAACATTCTGTGATTTTACTTTTAATTTTTAATTAGATTAATGATTTTAGTGATTTAGGGAATTCCTTTGAAAGAAATCTTCTCCTCCTTTGTCATTTATAGACCTAGAGAATTGTCCAGGGAACTGAGGTGAAGTGAAGTGACTTGCCCACAGACAGAAACACAGTCTCTCTCTCTCTCTCTCTCTCTCTCTCTCTCTCTATATATATATATATATATATATATATATATATGTATATATATATACATATGTATTTATATATATATATATACATATATATATATATATATATATATATATATCAGAGGCAGAATGTTAATATAGGTCTTCCTCTTGTTTTGCCAAACCACCTCTCTGAAATATTGTTCAGTCATTTTTCAACTGTACCTAACTCTTCATGATCTCATTGGAGTTTTCTTGGCAAAAATACTGGAATAGTTTGCCATTTCCTTCCCTAGCTCATTTAAGGGTTAAGTGACTTGCCTAGATCACACTAGCATCTGAGGATGGATTTGAATTCCAACTCTAGATCTGGTACTCTATCCACTGCGCTATTTCACTCCACCTCTGAAATAACTAAGATGAATCTTGGCCCTTTCTCAGGACACTTGAAATAATTACTGGGGCTGAGTTTCTACATATTTTTAAAATAAAGAGTTTGAACTAGTAATTCTTTTCAATCTATTCCAAATGGAAAAAAATTAAAGCCATTTATTTAAGTTTGGGGAAAGAAGGGGAAAGAGAATAGTCATAACGACAGTTCAATGTAGCATTTGTAGTGAAAAGTCTTATTTTGTACTTTTTCCAATCAGAAAAAGAAAATATAAAATTATCATCTGTGGAATTCTCATCCTTTTAATACCATAGATTTAATAACTTATTAGTGGAATCCTCAGTGAGATGGAAAATCAAAGAAGAGTATCATGAAGGATTGTATGGAATTAAGGAGAAGCCAAACACAGTTCAACCACAGTTCAACCACAAATGATATAGTGTGCTACAAATAAAGTTAATTGTTCAAAAAAAGGGAAAACTCAACTTCAATGGAGTGCCAAATGTTACTATAAAAATAAGTTATTAGATAGCGAAATAATTACATACTTATCATGAAGCTTTAATAGAACAAAAATGTTTAATCTCAAAGCTACTGTGAATATCAACTTCCTTTTCCATAAACCTCAATCTTTCCTATTGTAGCATGTTACTTAAAATCAGAAAACCTTCAAAAACAGGAAATAATTATAATTGCTCCAAAATAATGTCCTATGAAATTAGCTGGTGATCTTTTTACTTTTATATATAAAGAAATTTGATATGATATGATAAGATGATATAATATGCTGTATTATAACATAATGTAATACAATATAATACAGTGTGATATAGTATAATTTAATTAATATAATACAATTTAATATAATATAATATGATATTTTAAATCATATTCTCCTGGACTGTTGCTCATCTAAGCCTAAGGAAACAAGACATAACATCATGGGGGTTAGAACTTTAGAACCCCCCCCCCAATTTTCTATAAGGAAACAGACCTAAGGAGGGAATAATTGCAAAGATATCTGGGATTCAAATGCTTCTCATTCCAAATTCATCATTTGTTCCATTAAACCACATTGCCTCCCCTTAAGTAATATGGGAAAGAGATTTATAGCTTACTAAAAGTGAAGCCCCAAGTTAGCATCTCATTTCATACTAATCCTTTGAGTTCTCTTGGCACTAATGAAAAGTAACTTGGTTACTGAATTCTAGCCAGAGCTCCAGTTCTTGGTATCATAGATTTAGACTTGGAGGAAATCTTTAGGAACAATTATACTAGGGGATCTTAACCTGGGGTTCTGTAAATTTGAATGGGAAAAATTACATTTTTATTTTCACTTTGAAAATTAGATTGCCTTCGATTATTAATTTTTTTTAGAAACAGGAACTATATTATTCTGACTGCCAAAGGGGTCTATGAAACAAAAAAGGGTAAATGACTCTGTTCAAGACCAATCCTTCCCAGGAAACTGGGGTTCAGGAAGGTTATCTTTCACATTTACTTCATTTTACTCATTACTTATAATTTTTTTTCCTTTCGTTTTCCTCTCCCTAGCAGAATTCTCTAAATTGCAGCCATGAGTTCAGATTCCGAAATGGCCGTTTTCGGAGAGGCTGCTCCTTACCTCCGAAAATCTGAGAAGGAGAGAATTGAAGCCCAAAACAAACCTTTTGATGCTAAAACTTCTGTCTTTGTGGTGGAACCCAAGGAATCCTATGTGAAAAGTACCATACAGAGCAGAGAAGGGGGGAAAGTGACTGTGAAGACAGAAGGTGGAGCCGTGAGTAAAAATATAAAGGGAAAAGTAACACCTTAGGAGTCTATTCTATTCCTTTTGTTCACAGATTCCTAAGCAGCAGGCTATTTAGAGATTTATAATTATTTGTATAGACTTTTTACTTATTACTCAGAGCTAATCACTGGCAGAATCAAATCTCCTGACTTCTTTTTTCAACCATTAGGAACCCTGTGTTAGACAGCTATGCATAGTAACATTATTCATGTATATATGTATGAATTCACTGAAGTCTCCTGGGACACGTACAAAGATCCTTTGGATGCAATAGAATCCACTATTGTAGCTTCACAGCATTACTTAGTAAGATCCCAAGTGGTTACCACTATCATGTCTCCATAGTTACAGTTTTTTTTCTGAGCAGGAAGAGGAATATAACCCATAGCGGAACCTCCCCAAATCAGTGACCCTACTACGTGACCTTAGTTGCACAAAAATGAATATATTTATTGAATACCTACAGCATGTAGACTACTTTGCTAGACCCTGGAGGAGATCCAAAAATTAGATAAGAAATGAATTCTGTCTTCAAGGAACTTAGTATTTTATGTGATATGATGCTCACATAGGTTTTATACGATTCTCATAGGGTGATATAATTCTCCAGCATTCCTATGGTCTCTTCAATACTGGATATTCCCTTAACAAATGCAGATCACAATTGATGGCCATGATACATCTACAATAATCTGTGACAAATTCATAGTGCAACATGGAATAAATGTCCAAGGGAGGAATTATGGAAAGTTTCATGGGAAAAGAAGACATTTGCATTGAGTTTTAAAGAATTTATAGAAACTGAATAGGCAAAGAAAAGAAAGAAGAATAATAGTGAATAATAATAATAATAATAGCATGGTGGAATAATAATAGGAAACACTCTGGTTCAGGAGATTTTGATTCAAATATAACTATAAATTCTTAGTAGCTATTTGTCTGATTGTTTAGTTGTTTCAGTCATTCTCATTCTTCATGACCCCACTTAGAATTTTCCTGGCAAATATACTAAAGTGGTGCTATATCCTTTCCAACTAATTTTACAGAATAGGAAATTGAGGCAAACTTGCCCAGAGTCACACAATTAATAAGTATCTGAGGTCAGATTTGAACTCATAAAGACAAGTCTTCCTGTCCCCAATTCCAACACTTTATCCACTGCACTCCCAGCTTCCTTAATTACTTGCACTTATAGAATTAAATATATTTTTGTCTGATTTATTGTAAGAATGGTTTATTATTGCTTACTTAAAACATGTAAGAATATTCCTTGAATTTTTTGGGATTTGGACTGCACTTTTGATCTCATTGGTTTAGGAAATCCCAATGAGGGAGATTAGCACCTGCTAGGCAGATTTCAGTCTCAGCCTGGGACACTGGAAGAAGAAACCAGAGCCAAAAAATGTATTATTGGCCAGAGAGGCCCCAGGTCTTCCTAATTTGTCAGAAGCAGTTTCCTTCTTACCTCAGAGACTTTTTGGGAAGAATTTGTTTTGTAACCTTTAAAGTACATGTAAAAATATAAATTATTACTACTTAAGTCATAGATAAGAGTGTGAACAGTGAGAAGAGAGCACAGAGCATGCATGTTCTGGAGATAGATCAATTTGTTCAGAGTATAAAGAATGTGGAGAGAAGAAATCTAAGTCTGGAAGAGTTAATCTGGATCCAGATGGTAGGGGGTCTTGAATGACTGTCAACTTTTCTTGGGCAGTGAAAGAGAGCTGCTAAAGTTTTTTTTTTAAGAGGAGCTGAACAGGTGTAAGAGTAAAAATTTTTATGAGGCATAGGTTGGAGTCAGAACAAAGTAGATGTGCTGTACCTTGTTACAATTTCTGTCATCTTTACCCTGTGAGAAACTTCTAAACCTTATCATCTCTCCTTAACTCCTCATGACTCCCCTTCCTCCCCAACCCCACCTTTTGAGCTGATACTCTTGCCTCATATTTCACTAAAAAATAAATAAAATTGAGGCCATTTTCAAAGAATACCCTCATATCCTTTTCTCCTCTTTTCACACAATTCAGATACCTTACTTAATATACTATCTCCTTTGCTTCTGTCTCACATGAAGAGGTAGCCCTTCTACTTGCCAAGGAAGACCCCTCTAAATATAAAAATGATTTTATTCTTTCTTAACTTCTCCAGCAGATTGCTCCCTCTGTCATTCCCATTTCTCACTTATCTTCAGTTTATCCCTGTCAACTGACTTGCTGTCAGTGTATGTGTCCATGTCTTTCCTGTCTTCAAAACCACTCACTTGATGTGTCCATGCCCACTATTCTTTTGTATCTCTTGTCTTAATGCCTTTAGAAAATCACTTAGAATCAGGAGTCCTTCTTCTATTTTCTTTTTAACCATTCTGCTTGCTAGTTTCACATCTTACTAGTTTCATTCAACCAAAACTGCCTTCTCCAAAGTTATCAGTGATCTCTTAAGTAGTAAGTCTAATGACCTTTTCTTTTTTCTTTTTTTTTTTTGTAGGTTTTTGCAAGGCAAATGGGGTTAAGTGGCTTGCCCAAGGCCACACAGCTAGGTAAATATTAAGTGTTTGAGACCGTATTTGAACACAGGTACTCCTGATTCCAGGGCCGGTGCTTATCCACTGCGCCACCTAGCTGCCCCTCTTTTTTTTTTTCAAGGCAATGGGATTAAGTGTTTTGCACAATGTCACACAACTAGGCAATTATTAAGTTTCTGAGGCTGGATTTGAACTCAGGTCCTCCTGACTCCAGGATCAATGCGCTATCCACTGTCCCACCTAATTGCCCCAATAACCTATTCTTAATCTTCATCTTTCTTGGACTATGTTGCTTCTATCACTATTACTCACACTTTTTCCCTTGATACTCTGTTCTCTCTAAGTTTTTATGATTCTGTACTTTGCCAGTTATATTCCTGAGTCTTCACCAAAGTTACATCTGCTGAATGTTGGGGTCTCCAAGCTTTTGTCCTTAGCTATCTTCTCTTCTCCTTCTCTGCTATTTTCCTTGATGATCGCATCAACTCCAATTATTTCAATTATCATCTATCTCTGTGTAGATGACACTTAGATCAATTACCCATTATCATCATGATTGCTAACATTTAACAATTATTTAGTATGGGCCAGGCATTGTGTTGCCTTCTACAATTATTAACTCTCATTTGATCTTCACAACAATCCTAAGAGGTAGATGCTATTATTATCCTCATGTAATAGATGAGGAAACTGAGGCAAACTGAAGTTAATTGACTTTCCAAGAGTCACATAGCTTGTACAAATCTGAAGCTAGATTTGAACTCAAATACATACTGACTACAGAGCCAGTCTCTAATCACTGCAACAGCAGGCTGTCTAACCAGTTAACCTAGTTAGCCCTATCCTCTCTGCTGCTCTTTAATCTTGCATCCACAACCTCCTGTTGAATATCACAAACTGGATGGCATACTTAGATCTTAAACTCTATGTGTCCAAAATTGAACTTGTCATCTTTTTCCTCCACACTTTCCTTTTATTCTCAAAGTAATGACCAGCCTCGTGATCATTCAACTTGGTGTCCTCTTTAACTCTTCACTCTCTCTCTCACCATCCTTATCCAATCTGTTGCCACATCCCCTTCTCTCCTTCGATTCTGTTTCTCTTTGATACATATCCTCATCATCTCCTACCTAGACTATCTCAAGTTTGATCAACCTGCCACACATTTTTACCCCACTCCTATCCATATTCCCCCAAACTGCCACAGTGACCTACTTCCTAAAGAAACGATCTAACCATTTCACTCAACTTCTTAAATTCCAGCACCTTCCTCAAGAGTTAAAGATTAAATTCCCCATTTGACTTTTAAAGCTCTACCATCATTCTATCATTCCATGCTTCTCACACTTTGTTCCCTTCCATAATCCAGAAACATTAACCTTCTTGCTATTCCTTGAACAAGACACTCCATGCATTTTCTTTGATTGTTTTTCATGGCAAGAATTCTCTTCCTTCTCATGTTCCCTTCTTGACTTCCTTGGCTTCTTTCAAGATTTTGCTAAAACCCTGCCTTCTTCAAGACACTTTCCTATGTTTATCTTAATCATACATAGTTGTTTGCAATTTGTCTCCATCATAAGATTGTGACTTTCTTGAGGGCATGACTTCCCCCCCCCTTTTTGTATCTCTAGCTCTTAGCTTAACTTACTATATGTCTGACACATAATAAGTGATTAATAAATGTTGATTTGACTTTACTTGACTTCAGTATTAGACATTCAAATCCAGCTTTCCCTATTCTTTTTTAGAAGCTGATGGCTTCAATGTTTAAAAAAGGAAAAGTCACATTCCCAAAATGCCTCAAATTGATTAGTTGATACAATGTGTCCTCTTCTTTTCTTTGTCAGACTCTCACAGTGAGGGATGATCAAGTCTTCCCTATGAACCCTCCTAAATATGACAAGATTGAGGACATGGCCATGATGACTCATCTGCATGAACCTGGGGTCCTGTATAACCTGAAAGAGCGTTATGCAGCCTGGATGATCTATGTAAGTGCTCTAAGCAATTCTTTTCATTTGCCTGATGTCTCTGAAGAATCACTATTCTACAAGCTAGAAGCCATTGAATTAATATAATTTCCTGATTTCTTACAGACCTACTCAGGCCTCTTCTGTGTCACTGTCAACCCCTACAAGTGGCTGCCAGTGTATAATCCAGAGGTGGTGGCTGCCTACAGAGGCAAAAAGAGGCAGGAAGCTCCTCCCCACATCTTCTCCATCTCTGATAATGCTTATCAGTTCATGTTAACTGGTGAGGAATTTATCTCTTTCAATATAAATCACACCTATTTTCATCAGAACACTTCTGTAAAATATCACTTTTATCACTATACCACAGGTAAAGTAAGTTCAGAGAAGGTAAATGGCCTATGGGACATGGCACAACTACCAAGTATCAGAGTTATGATGTGACTTCGAACCTCTCCTCATTTTAACTATAGTACATGGTATCTTTCTCATGTACATTAATCCTGAAAATTATATCCTCCAAAAATATTCTTAAAATCTTAAGTTTTTCGAAATAGCAGATTTAGCCCTCCTCTTTCAAACCTCAAATGTGCCAGCTACCCATTTCTGATATGAACAGCTAGTTGTCTCATTCTAGTCTATGATTCATCATTGTTCAACTAGAGAAATTATTTCTAGCCACAAAGGACTGCTACCATTATACTACTGATAGTTTGTAGCTATTCCTTAATAAGAATGTGCTTTCTTTTCAAGAAATTAGACTCTCAGGAGCAGCTAGGTGGCATAGTGGATAAAGCACCAGACCTGGAGTCAGAAGTACCTGGGTTCAAATCCAGTCTCAGACACTTAATAATTACCTAGCTGTGTGGCCTTGGGCAAGCCACTTAACCCCGTTTGCCTTGCAAAAACCTAAAAAAAAGAAATTAGACTCTCTCAGAAAATTTGTGGTGCCTTGGAAAGTACCTTGTCAAATCCCATCTTTCAAGCTTCCTACCTGTGTGACCTTGAGTAAATTATCTCACCTCTCTGAGCCTCAATTTCCTTTTCTATAAAATAAAAGGGTTGTAATATATATATATATATATATATATATATATATATATTTTCTTTCAAGTTCTAGAACTATAATCTGTGATTCATGATACCATATGCATGTATCTTATTCAAACCTTTAACACTTAGAAAATCATAAAGGTTTTAGTGATAGTTTCAAGCTCCATTTTTTGTATTAAGAAAATTGACATTTAAAGATTTGAAACTGATCACCAGTTATTGACAGAATTAGGTATCTAGACTACTCATTTCCACTATTCCATGTAAATTATGCTTGACATACATGAAATATTATACATGTATGGAGATGGAGATGGATCCTGGAAAATCTTTATTCACTCTCCTTATATCCAGAAACAAATTCTAGCCAAATTTATTTTCTTTTCAAATATCAGATATGTTAACACTAATGATAAATTTTCTTTATATTGCTTTTAAAATGAACCTAATATATTTGCATGCCATTTATTTTAAATCCAGAGGTTGCATAAGAATATAAGAGTGTTATTATGGACCAAGCAATGGCCTAGGTGCTGAACATATAGAGATATGATTAAAACAATTCTTGCCTTCAAGGGTTCTTCAAGTTGAGGACTGTATAACAACTTATTCAAGATTCAATAAATGGAATTTTAGTTTAGTATAAGTTAATTTTATTCATTTCAATATGAAGTTGGTAATTAGAAGTTAATAAGACTATATATATGCATACATAAGTATATACACATGTGTATTAACATGTTTTCACACATGTGAATATTAAAATATATAAGCTCTTTTGACACTAAATTATTTCAGAGACCTTTATGCTAAATGTCAATTTTTTACTATCAAAAACAAATTAATCTCACTTTTTTCATAGACCGTGAGAATCAGTCAATCTTGATCACGTAAGTATATTTTATGCATTTTGTACCTATTTTTCAAGTTATATTGGTTGTATAGTTCAAGGGTCTGAACTGCTTCATTCATTTGGATTTCACAGTGGAGAATCTGGTGCTGGAAAGACTGTCAATACCAAACGTGTCATCCAATACTTTGCAACAATTGCAGTTACTGGGGAAAAGAAGAAGGATGATTCCTCGAGAAAGATGCAGGTAGGTCCATTACCAAAGTCAAGTTAAAAGTCTCTCCTCAGGCTCTCAGGTATATGTACAAATGCACAAAAAAAATGTTTCTTCCTTTTAAGGGGACACTAGAAGATCAAATCATTAGTGCCAACCCCCTGCTGGAGGCCTTTGGAAATGCCAAAACTGTGAGGAATGACAACTCATCTCGTTTTGTAAGTTTCTTGGTTACTAAGACTCTTTCAGACTATTCTTAAGGGTTAGAGCTGCCATGTCTATGAATTTATGAATTCTGATAACTTTATAATATTTTGTTTTCTTACAAATTTATAGATCTTTTTTCCCCTCTCAAGGGTAAATTCATCAGGATCCACTTTGGTACCACGGGGAAACTGGCTTCAGCTGACATTGAAACATGTAAGGAAGACGAGAAGTTAAAATATTAATTGTTTTTGGGGGGGTTGGGGTGAAGGAATTTCATTTAAGATCTTTTTGATCCTGTAATCTATAAATTACCAACCTGCTTAAAAAAATACTACCTGTGATAAACATATTTATCTTCCCCATGTGTGTCTACTAGAACTACCCACAAGATCTCCAGATAGGATACTGCCACTCAGGGAATTCTGATATAACCAGAAAAGTCTAGACTTGGAATCAAAATACCTTTACCTGACAGATCTTAACTGATCAGAAGGATACTGGATGGATGTAAATTTTCAGAAGACTCAGACTATGTCTGAGTTAAAAGTTATAGGCCATCCTTTTCAACAAGCATTTCAACAATTCAGCAGACATTAATTATATTCCTACTTTGAGAATACAAGGACAAAACTAGAGGAATTTAAAATGGGCTTTTTTCTTAGGAGATTTCATATTATATGCATATGTACATATATATAATGTACATATATACACACACACATATATATATATATTAATTATTCTTATAAGGGAAGTTTTTTGCCCCAGAAGTTACCTTAGGAAATTGACATTGAGAGTCAACTTTAATAGATGATGCCTTTAGCATTTCATTCAAATGCTAACAACTCTCTATATCAAAAGCTCAAAGAAAGAAGAAATGAATCTATATGTCAAAAAGCATTTTTATAGCAACTTTTTTTGGTAGGAAAAAAGTTGGAAGCTAAGGAAGTTCCCATTAATTGAAAAATAGCTGAACAAGTTAAAGTATATGAATGTGATGGAATGTTTTTGTACTGTAAGAAATGATGACAGGAGGGGAGGGGGCAAAGAATGAAGGGAGGGAGAAAAATGTGGAACTCAAAATCTTACCCAAAAAATGAATGTTGAAAACTATCTTTGCATATAGTTAGAAAAATAAATAAATAATTTATTTAAAAAATTTTAAATGATGATGGGGTCACTTCAGAGAGATTCAGGAATACTTGTATGAATTGAAGCAGACTGAAGTGAGCAAAACCAGGAGAACAACTTATATAATGACAACAAGAACTCTTATTTCTCACACTCATGGACTCATGGTGAAAATTGAGGTGTTTTCTTGATATGGAAATTATTTTTCTTGACAATAATGTACATGTCTGAAACAGAGGCTTTCTTTTTCTTTCTTTCTAAATGTTGGGAAGGAAATAGCAGTTAAGCAAAGGTAGATTTTCATTGCTTGAAAAAAAAATAAAATGTAATATAAAAAGGCATCAAGTCTTGTGACTAAAATAAGAGGAGAGCAAATGGTAATCATAAGGCTCCACTGGAAGATCCACTAAGGCCAAAGAACTAGAGGCAGATCTTAAGCTCATTTTTAGGGGCAAATTAGAGAAGGTATGAAAGAGCTATTATCTGCAATCTTGGATCCATGGAAGTCTATGGATAAGATCATAAATAACTGTAATGTTAGTTCTATTCAATTATGTACAAATATATTTCTTAATTTTAAAAAATTCCCAAATAGGGATGTGGAAGTAGAGAATAAAGCTATTCTGAGAAAGATATTCTTCATTGCCTAACATCCAGAGTATCACTGAGCAATATTTGGTGGAAAATCCTGAATTGATAGGGACTGTGGGAAATTTACATTTAATCCCATGATATTATTCATCTGGAAAACTCTGGGACCATTATGATACCTTCCAACTATAAGTGAAGACATAGAAATCCCATGAATATCTTTATGTTAATCCATGAGATATTTTAATTACTATCAGAAGCTATCTTCCTCCAATAGAAATGTACTCATTTAAATACTCATACTAGTGAACAATACTTGCTAATTCAAATATTGTTATTCTCATTTTTAAAATTAGTAAGATGTGTTGATTTGCATACAGTCATATATGGCTAATAAGTTAATAATTTATGACCTGAATTAAAATTTTATTCTGCATCAAAATCCAATGTGCTTTCCACAATTAGCATGTGAATCCAATTATGGTATTTCTTCAATGCTATTGTAATTTAAAAAATTGACAGCTTAAAAAAAACTACATAATTATTCCTATCAAGCATACATTGTACATTGTATATTCATTGTCTTTGTGTATATCCCACATAATTTGGAAATATTTTATTTCTTTTTTTTTAATTTCTGTAAACTTCAAATTTGTTTAAGCTTGCATTTTTCTCCATTTATTTGTTATTTCAGATCTGCTAGAGAAGTCTAGAGTTACTTTTCAGCTAAAGGCTGAAAGAAGCTATCACATTTTTTATCAGATTACATCCAATAAGAAGCCAGAACTAATTGGTAAAGCAATATTTTACTTTATTACCTGGGAACTAATAATCCCAATAACAAGTTCAAACTTAAATAATATGCTCTGTTCTTTATGTGCTTAGAGATGCTTCTGATCACTACTAATCCATATGATTACGCCTTCGTCAGTCAAGGGGAGATCACCGTTCCCAGCATTGATGATCAGGAAGAATTGATTGCCACTGATGTAAGTAACACAAAAAATAGTGGGTTATCTTTCTAACATGAAGTTGATGGCATTGACTCACTGTTAATACAAAAGATATGTATGAGTTGTTTTTCAGTTGTACTAGAAGATTTTGTTGGTAAATTCATATATTTATATCTAACTTTACTGTGACTGCCTTGTGACATCCCTTTGGATGTTGTTTTTAGCCATGTAACATTTTGGGGGTTTTTTGCCATGTAATACATCCTATGTGACAAATTCATGACATATCATTCCTTATACTTAAGTAAATCGATAAATTCACTAAAACAAAGTGAAATATTGAGAGCACTATAACTGATCGCTGTCATATTTCTTCTTTTTTACAGAGTGCTATTGATATCCTGGGTTTCACATCAGATGAAAAAGTATCCATTTACAAGCTTACAGGGGCTGTCATGCATTATGGGAACATGAAATTCAAGCAAAAGCAACGAGAGGAACAAGCTGAACCAGATGGTACTGAAGGTACTAAATAACTATCCATTTGACTTTATATTCTTCAAAATCAAATAGAAATTAATTCTTAATTCATCATCATTGAATCTATATGTAAATACAAACACACACATATATCACATAACTAATACTGGGTGGGGGGGTGATTCAATGGCATCATAATGCATAGACCACTGGACCTGGAATCAAGAAGACTCATTTCCTGAGTTCAAATCTGCTTAGACATTTATTAGCTGGGTGATCCAAAGATGTGTGACCCTGTTTGTCTCAATTTCTTCATCTATACAATGAGCTGGAGAAGGAAATAGCAAACCATCTTTGCCGAGGAAAACCCAAATGGGGCCACAAAGAGTTGGATGTGACTGCAGTGACAACAAAACCAATAATTTATAGTGTGTATGACTGATGAAATTGATCAGATGAAAGGTTCTACATGTTAAACTTGGAGTCAGGCAAACTTGAATAAGAATGATATCACTATGTACAAGCCACTTAACCTCAGGCAGCTTACTTAGATTTATCTACTGAGTTTTAAACTGATGAACAGACCCTCATTAGTCCACAATGACAAAATCTCTTTCTTCAGATTTGTATAGCCTTTATATATAATATATACAAATATACACATACTAGATATGTGGATATATATATGTACATTTATTTCAATAAAACAGGTATGAATGCAAGGGGGTGTTGGAATGATTTCATACTTGGATAGTCAATTGTTAAATTTTTAGCATGAGCATTCATACTTTATAAATCAAAAAATGCTGAAGATTTTTGATTGATTAAATTTAAGAAAATTGTGGTTAAAACGTTAATAATGCAGAATAAAATTTTAAATGTACCTAAAGTAATTTTTTGAGATTTGGCGGTTAAAAATTCATCAGCACATTAATATAAGAATGTACATATGTTGAACACCAGAATCTAATAATTCAGGAATATCTGGGTTTTTCCCAGGGTGGAAAAATTGAGATGGTATAGATAAACCTAGTGCTTACTCTTCCCCATCCTACCCCAGTGCCAGTCCCAGTAACAGTGGTATCTTTGTAGCAGGATGCATCTCTTTCAATAGTATAAATCTTATAGTATTGCTGGGGGGTTAAGGTCATCTCATATCACTTGCTCCTTCATATCACAAAGGAAAAAATATTAGTTATAGCATTGCTGAAAACCAAAAATAGACCAGTATAAATATCAAGGAAGAAAAAGAAAATGACCTGATATCTAACATTTAAGGTTATTTTATTTTATATTCTTAAATTTAAAGTATACTCCAGAAAATAGGTTTTACATTATTGTATCTATAAAACCTATATCAAATTGTTTACTATCTTAGGGAGGGGGAGAGAAGAAAGGAAGGGAGAAAATTTGGAACTAAAAATTTTATATAAAATGAATGCTAAAATTTGTTTATGTGTGTAATTGAAAAAAATATTTTAAAAACATACTCCAGAGATTCACTACAAAATTATTTCCTCTCTATAATATTTCATTCAAAATCTTTAATTTTTCTCTTAGCTCTAAAGCTAAGCTCATATTATCCCTCTTTTCTCTGAATCATTTATACCAATTATTGTCTATAAACTTATTGGGTATTTAATATTACGAGCTATAATTATTTAAGAATAAACTCTTCAGGGGCAGCTAGGTGGCACAGTGGATAGAGCACCAGCCCTGGAGTCAGGAGTACCTGAGTTCAAATCTGGCCTCAGACACTTAATAATTACCTAGCTGTGTGGCCTTGGGCAAGCCACTTAACCCCATTCATTGCCTTGAAAAAACTAAAAAAAAAAAAAGGAATCAACTCTTCAGAGAAAAAAGCTATACATAGAACACATTTTTAATTTAATCTGAATTATTAATATTTTATCCATCACTTTCTTAGGTCCAAACCATCAACAAAATAATAAGCCAAGCCTTGATTTGTAATGTATCAATTTCTGAGATGCAATCCTCACAATGAAAATTTAACAATCTACTCTCACAAAGACACTCAAATTGGTACCAGCACTCCCCAGCTAGAATAGACCATAGAGATCATCTAGTACAACTCCCTTATTTTACATGTGAGAAAACAGGCCAAGAATGATTTGCCCAGAGTCTTAAAGTAAACAAATAGCAAAGCTAGAAATATAACCCAGGTCCCCTAGATCCCAGGAAAGTGTTAGTCGCTACAATGAAGAAACATGTGTGTGAATATGTTTACATGTGTAAACATGAAACATGTGTGTGTATATATATAATATTGTTATATAATACATGTGTGTCTGTATTATATACACATAAATACATATTTGGGGCAGCTAGGTGATACCCTGGATACAGTGCTGGCCTGGAGTCATGAAAATTCATCTTCATTCAAATCTGGGCTCAGACACTCACTAACTTCATGGCTCTGGGCAAGTCATTTAACACTTTTTGCCTTAGTTCCTCATTTATAAAATGATCTGGAGAAAGAAAGGACAAAACATTGCAGTTTGTATGTCAAGAAATCCCCAAATGTCAAAAGAGTTGGACAGAATAGAAAAAAAGTCTGAACAACATTGTATATAAAACAGATAAATAGATGATAGATAGATGATAGATGATAAATAGATAGATAGATAGATAGATAGATAGATAGATAGATAGATAGATGATAGATAGATAGATAGATGATAGATAGATACTTGGATGATAGATATGAAATGTGTATAATTTGACAGGATAACTCCAACAACAGGAAGCTAAATGACACAATGAATGGAACACTGGGTTTGGAATCAAGAAGATTCATCTTCATGAGTTCAAATCTGTCCTCAGATATTTACTAGCTATGTGATACTGGTCAAGTCACTTAACCCTGTTTACCTCAGTTCCTCATCTGTAAAATGATTGGGAGAAGGAAATGGCAAACCACTTCAGTATCCCTACTAGCAAAACTCAAAATATGGTCACAAAAAACTGAATACAAATGAAAAAATGACTGGAAGCAATTCACTAATAACTGGGAATAGGAGGGAATAATGTGATTATTAATCTCAATTAATGATAATGATTATAATGATGATGATTATGATGAAAACTATGACAACCCCAAGGATATTAGGGGAAAAAAGCAAGACAAAAACACATTTTGGCCAGTATATATCAGTTTAATGAAAATTTGTCTTGCTATTAAAGGGGTGGTATTTACACCCTAGCAAATGTTTTTGGTGGTCTAATAAAAAAAAGTTACTGTAAAAAAAAGACTTGATTGGTAGATTGAGAAGGTAGCAGGTATGATAATATAATTTTATTTCATCCTACTCCTACAGTTGCTGATAAGGCTGCCTATCTCCAAAATCTGAATTCTGCTGACCTCCTTAAAGCACTGTGCTACCCTAGAGTGAAGGTTGGCAATGAATATGTCACCAAAGGGCAGACAGTGCAGCAGGTGAATTGATTATTTAAATTTATCAGGAGAGACTGCCATATTCTTGACATTCCTTTAGTAGTTCCATGAATTAACTCTCTGTCTTTGAAGGTGCACAATGCTGTGGGTGCCTTGGCTAAAGCTGTCTATGAGAAGATGTTCCTGTGGATGGTCACTCGTATCAACCAGCAGCTGGACACCAAGCAGCCCAGGCAGTACTTCATTGGAGTCCTGGACATTGCTGGCTTCGAGATCTTTGATGTGAGCAGTCAAATTCTAAATATATCAGTCTACATCATAACTTGTTTCTCCAATCTCACTCAAAGTGTATGATTCATTCAGTTCAACAGCCTGGAGCAGCTGTGCATCAACTTCACCAATGAGAAACTGCAACAGTTTTTCAATCATCACATGTTTGTCCTGGAGCAAGAGGAATACAAGAAGGAAGGCATTGAGTGGGAGTTCATTGACTTTGGAATGGACCTGGCTGCCTGCATTGAGCTCATTGAAAAGGTGTGTTTGGCCTTTTATGAAAAGCGGTTTAATCAAAATTAACTTTGGTTTTCTTATATGTCTCTTCAAAGACAGCAATGCCCTTCTTGTTTATTATACTCCACCAGTTTTGAGATTGGGGCATTCAAAATACTGTATTTCATAATCTGGAAAGAACTTCCTTTCCCAACTCATACATAGAAATAATGAGAGGGAACACATTCTTAGGATAACTGACATGGGTCCTGTTTTAAAACACTCAAGAAAAAGTCAAGTAAATAGTTTTTTTTCTTGCCTACCTTCTTTGTTGTGATAAAGTGTATTATAATTTTCTCTAATATTTTCTTTCTTCCTTAATAATATCTCTTTTCTCTCAACATATTCAATTTTGATATATACATATCATGGAAAAAAATGTTGTCTTCTGTTGGGGTGTAGGGGGAAGGGAAGGGAGGGGAAAGGAAAAATTGTAAAATTCAAAACCTTGAAAAATTGATTGGTAGAAATTACTATTGTATATAATTGGAAAAATAAAATATTTATTTAAAAGGATATCACAATTTAAAGCAAATCTACTTCTGATTTTTTACCTTGAGTTTTTATAAATGACATGCCAGAAAAAAGTGTGGTCCCATTATTCTTCAAAATCACAGTCAGCCATACAGCTAGTCCATTCAGAATCAAGACACCAAGGAATAGAATTCAAATTATTTTAATTTTTTCACATAAATAACAAAGAAGTTTAGATATATAAAAGACATGTAATTATTGGGGTTATTTTAAATTTCATTGAAATTATACTATTACAGGACTTTCTGGATTGACAAAATGGATGCACTTATCTAAGAAAAATATTTTAAAATAAGTATTATTCAAAAACAAACTATGAAATTTAGACTCTACATATCATTTTGTCTTCTCTCTTTAGAAATAAAACTATTCATAATGTGATTGTCTTATAATATGGTGTTAGTGATGAAACTAGTGCACAATCTGAGTGACAACTCATATCAACATTTTTTCCTCAAATAAAGGCATTTTCTTGATCTGTGACATTAATTTGTTTAATTTAGGGTCTCTGTATAACCCAAAGAAATGACAATCAGATTAATATTTGCTTTTGAAAGAGAATGATTTAAAAACCCAATTCTCTCTTCTGTCTTTCAGCCATTGGGTATTTTCTCCATCCTAGAAGAGGAATGTATGTTCCCCAAAGCAACAGACACATCTTTCAAGAACAAACTGTATGATCAGCATCTTGGCAAGTCTAGTAACTTTCAGAAACCTAAGCCTACCAAAGGAAAGGGTGAAGCCCATTTCTCTCTGATACACTATGCTGGCACTGTAGACTACAACATTGCAGGCTGGCTAGACAAGAACAAGGACCCCCTGAATGAGACAGTGGTTGGGCTCTACCAGAAATCCTCAATGAAAACTTTGGCTTATCTCTTCTCTGCATATGCTGCAGCTGAAGCAGGTAATAACTGTAATATTTGTATAAACATATTGATTCCTATAGAATTTTCAAGTAATGTTCCAGAATCCAGATTCTATTTTAATTGATGTTTTTTTTTTTGTTTTAGATGGGGGAACAAAGAAAAGTTCCAAGAAGAAGGGTTCATCTTTCCAGACAGTGTCAGCTCTTTTCAGGGTATAGTGCAAACTTTCAATTTCAAGAAATGCTTTTAATTATTGAAATTTGGACAAATGTCTTTGATAATTAAAGTAGTGCTAATTTCTGATCCTACCCCTTAGGCATTAATTTTTGTGCTCAGAATCCTGAGAAATTAGGCAGTCCAGGAAACCTATCATACCTAGAATTGAGGGGCTATTTCTGTGTAGTTGAGGCAAGACTAGTTTAATATCCAGGAGAATTAAGTGAATTGAAGTCCTTTAGAAATGTACTCTTATGGAATAAGCAAATCCCAAACACCTTCAAATTAACCAATCATGAGTAAGCTAAGATAAAATTATGAAGTTTGTTGAATCATTTTGGTGTCCAGAAGGTGCCTTTATGAACTCATCTATTATATTAGCTGCTTTTGTCTACATGCCTCTTCTTCACTTATTCACTCTGACCAGACTATAGCATATATTTCCATTTCTTCCCCTGACCACACAATCACTACCCATCAAAACTAGGAGGAATCAAACACATTGACAAAAGTGTCAGTTGTAGCAGCAACAGCAGCAGAACTAGTATCTATCAATCATATAATATGCCAGGTCTTGCTAAGTGCTTTATAGAAGTTATCTCATTTGATCCAAAAAAATATACATTTCATTTAGTAGACTAATGGGCCAAGTCTAATAAGGTCAAATTTCATAGTGGAAAAGTCTTATCCTTGGAATGAAAAAAATCATCTCACAAGAACAACATGGGGGAATTTTGATGAAACAGGAATTTTTCTGAAAAAATATCTGGGGCTTTAATGGAATGAGGTTTATTATCAGTCAACATTTTAATTATTTGGCTGATTTTTTATAGCTAAAAAATTGCTACTGTAATCTTAGTTTGCAATGAGAGGCATGGTGTGCAGAATACCAGTAATAATAATTTTGATTACTCCAACCTGATGAGATGATAAGTGGAGCATAATTTTCAGATCTAGACACTATATTTTTAAATTTTATTTTTAATTTATGGAATAAAATAAAAATGTCTGTAATAGAAACCAAAAAAAGATAATTGCTACTGCAATTGCAAATCTACTGTCACAACTTATTATTCCTTTCAAATATACAAAATTATCATGAATTTTCCCCTCTCCCCCTACCCTAGGGATGACTACTGTTAGATCCCAAAGAGATAAATATATATGTACATTTATATGTAAAATTATTTACATATATACTTCCATTTATCAGTTTTTTTCTTGACACCACATTTTTAAAAAAAAATTGTTACTACTGTTCAGTTGTAGCCAACTCTCTGTGACCCCATTTGGGGTTTTCTTAGCAAAGATACTAGAATGCTTTGCCATTTCCTTCTCCAGCTCATTTTACAAGTGCAGAAACTGAGATAAGCAGGGTTAAATGTCCAGAATCACACAGCTAATAAGGGTTAAGGTCAAATCGAACTCAAGAAAATAAGGCTTCCTGACCCCAGGTCCAGCATTCTATTCAATGTACCACCTAGGTGTCCCAATTATATCCAAATGAGACCAATAAGTATTATACAGGGATAAAAGACCATGTCATGCAAGAACTGTTTGAAGACACTAGAGATATTTAACTCAGACAATCTGGGAAAGGGAGATGTGGGACAAAAGATAATGATGGGTCATGATAACTATTTTTTTTAGTATTTGGAAGCCTAGAATGTAGGAGGGTTAAACCTACTCTGTTTGACCCCAGAAGAGAAAATTAGGATAAAATGGTAGAAGTTGAAGAGAGGCCAATACAGGTTTGAAGCAAGAAAATTTCCAAAACCTTAGACCTATCAAAAATGAGGTAGATTCCTCTACCTTTCATTTCATTGAAAATCTTCAAGCAAAGGTTGAATGACTGTTTGTAGGAATGCTATAGAAGGAATAGATAAGATAAGGGGTGGGTTAAATAGCTTCTGAAATCTTGCCGAACATGAGATTCTGTGATACTGTGCATTAGGAATTCTTTTTTCTACCAGTCTTATAATGTTGGTGTGAGATAATGCAAAGGAATACTTTTTAAGTTCTATAAAATATGAAATTGTTACAGTATACTGATAGTGAGAGAGATAGGTCAAGACCTAAGTTGAAGTGCCACTTCTAACACATATTAGCAATGTGATAATGATGGTCACTAAAATTCAGACCATTTTCTAAGACATATAGGTTGTAGAACAATTGCTGAAGTACCTCTCTAAGATTTCCCAACAATAAGGAAATCAAAGGTTCAGACACTGAAATGATACCAGCATTCTTATCTCCTCAGCTGATCCAAACTGTTGCTTTCTATAAGAAGGTAGTTATTCATGAGGCTATTCATAAGGTTACTTGAAAAAGCATTTTTCTTACTGAAAGACTGATCTTTTGAAGACACTAGTTGAACAGGCATTGAAGACTCCTCTAACTCTGAAGTTCTTTGATTCTGATGTCAACTACATTCATGAAACCTTTGTATTCTGTCATCTAGGAGAATTTAAACAAGCTGATGACCAACCTGAGGAGCACTCACCCTCATTTCGTACGGTGTATCATTCCCAATGAAACCAAAACTCCTGGTAAGAAACTCTCAGATTAAAATACATGTTGACTATGAGTTCCTCATTTTACAAGACAGTAAACATATACAGCGATTTCTTTCAGGTGCCATGGAACATGAACTTGTCCTGCACCAACTGAGGTGTAATGGTGTACTAGAAGGTATCAGAATCTGTCGGAAAGGATTCCCAAGCCGAATCCTGTACGGTGATTTCAAACAGAGGTCAGTCTCTACCTAGTGCATTTCATTTAATTTGCATTTCTTTAATGCAATCCTTCAATATTTCACCATTGCAATGTTATAAAATAATGCACATATCATGTTTAATTGGTTGTATAAGTGAGCAAGCAAAATGTTGTATTTAACACTATTTGTAGATAGGAAATACGGATTAAACAGTGGAAGAGCAGGTTTTCCCAGGAAACAATGAAATTTCATGAAGGCAGAGTAGTGCAAAGAATATTGGATTTGGAGTCAAATGACATGGATTTGAATTCAAATTCTACTTTTTTTAAACTGTGTGACTTTGGACAAGTCACTCCCATTCTCTTATCCTCAGTTTTCCCATCTGTACAATGAGAGACCCTAAGTGTATCACTTAATTTCTGTTTGCCTCAGTTTCCTCCTCTGTAAAATGTGAATAGGAATAGTACCTAGCTCCTATAGTTATTGATAATATTAAATAAATTGGCACAGTGCCTGGCAGGTAGTAATCACCATATAAATATTAGCTGTTTATTACCCTGAACTACTCTTGATATTCTGTTATGTTCACCAAATTCATTCAGAAATATTTATTATCTGTCTTGAGCTCTGAAGCCAACTAGTCTACACTGCTAGGGTTATCAAGGTATATAACAAAGCCATTTGATTTATATTCCTATTTTTCTATTTGTGGAGGTTAATTAAATTAACAAATAACAAATTAACTACCTACTATACTAATATTTCTGTGGAGTTATAAGTTTCCAATTTTTTAATCCAACAGATACAAGGTTTTAAATGCAAGTGCTATTCCTGAAGGACAGTTTATTGATAGCAAGAAGGCTTCTGAGAAGCTTCTTGCATCTATTGATGTGGATCACACCCAGTATAAATTTGGTCACACCAAGGTATAAAAATTTTTTGAGGATGAAATAAATGATCTCTGCCATGTTTTAGCTTCCTGGGGAATAAAATTATTTGTGATCTTTTTTGTGTTAAGGTTTTCTTCAAAGCTGGTCTTCTGGGTCTCTTGGAAGAGATGAGAGATGACAAGCTAGCACAGATTATTACCCGAACTCAAGCCATGTGCAGAGGATTCCTTATGAGGGTAGAGTACCAGAAAATGTTGCAAAGAAGGTAACAATAATAATAATAATTATGTATCT
Source organism: Macrotis lagotis (assembly GCF_037893015.1). Taxonomy (NCBI): domain Eukaryota; kingdom Metazoa; phylum Chordata; class Mammalia; order Peramelemorphia; family Peramelidae; genus Macrotis; species Macrotis lagotis. The sequence continues at coordinate 230,784,041 of NC_133659.1, read as the reverse complement.
GCTTTTGTTTCAATTCTCTTAGAGACAGAATTCCCGAATTTTAGCACTAGAAAAATAAGCATTAGAAAGTATTCTCTTGGTCTGGAGCTGTTATACTTGTACTTTTTTGTCATTTGTTCCAATTTCCTTCCTTAAGCAGAAATTCCTTAACTAATATTCTAAAAAGATTCTTCTTGGATGCTCCCAGTATGAAGAGGCTTTACAAAGCAGAGTATTTCATTCGCTTAGAGTCTTGTCCTATAAACACCACTTTCCCCACCAATCTATTCTATACATAATTCCCAGAAAAGTTTCTTGTGAAGAAAATCTTTATCAAGCTACAATTTCAGTTAGGAGCCTATTATGGTTTTCAATGATACTCATCAAATCCAAATTTCAGTTTGCAATCTTCAGAGTTCTTTAGTATGTCCTAACCAAGTCCTTTCCATTGCATTATTCATTCCTATTTCTGTATATTCCATTTCTCTCATCTAGCAGACTCTTTCAAAATAATTTCTTAAGTTCAGAAGAAGAATTAAATATAGGTCATATGTATACAATAAACTAATTCCACATAATTATTTTAGGTTAATTTTAATTTTTAATTTAGGTTTAATTTTAATTTTCAATTATCAATAAAGGAATTGAACCAAATCAACAAAGTATACTTATATGTTTTAATGTATCTATGAGTTCAATGCACTCTACTATGGTAGAGTATATCAAGGACTGATTAAAAAAAAGTACAAGTATAAAAGCTCCAGACCAAGAGAATACTTTATAATATTGACAGATCTTTTCTAATTTTCAGGTATTTCTTATCCTTCCTGCTTTATCATTCAATTTGATGTGATCTTTCTCTGTCTCTATCTTTGTTTTTGTCTGTTTCCATTTGTCTCTCTCTCTCTCTCTCTCTCTCTCTCTCTCCTCTGTGTGTATGTATCTTAATCTCTGTCTCCTTTGTCCCTCTGTTTCCCTCCTCTCATAGTATCTTGTTGTTTTATGAAATATTACTGCTTATTGTCTTCTACTGTCCTCTACAGGATTTTCCAAAGTTGGTAATCAAAACTTAAACTCCCCTTCATTACAATATCTTCCCACTTAACAAAATGATCAGATATTTTCTGTTGAGGAAGATTAATGGACTCTTTAGTTTTGTTTGTTGTTACACTTGTTTTTATATATATTAAAATTCCTTAGGGAATGCTGGCTAGTTTCTGATATATAATCCATTCTTTTTATTTATTTCCTATTTTTAAACAACATTAATAGGTTAATTAGAAACAGAAAGAGAATGAAAGAGAGGTATATTTTGCTATTTCCAAAGCAATGAAACCTAAGGGAATGATTTCCAGTCCCCCTCATTTTTATCCTTTGTTTTATAACTGAAATTTTAGGCAACAGATAATTCTTAATTTTGAAAATGTATTGCATTGTTCAAAATGTTGACTTTAGAGATGTTGGGATATTTTCATTTGTTTGCTTTAATGTAGTGTTTTTGACCACCGAAATTTGGGATAGTGGAATTTAGGGATAAGGGTATGAGTCTCAGATTAGCTACAGGACAGGAAATTTTTTAGTGTATGCAAATTACTTTGTGAATGAACATCAATCAGTAAATACTTTGTACTCAGTATTTAGCTAGAGCTCTGCCTCTTTACTTATTCATCCTCAGTTCTTTTAGTCAATTGTTTAATTTTTGCCTCGAGCTGAATTTTGATCTTGATAAATTGATCCCTCTTTTCTTCTGCATCAGCCAAGTTATCAGGTTCTTCTGGAGAAACCATAGCTAGATATTAAATTGTGGGTTTATATTTAAACATATTCTTTGAAGAGGAAAGAACTGATCTTGCTGAATTATAGCCTCAAGAAACTTATCTAATTCAGAAAACAGTATAAGATATGACTGCAGTCTTCAAGGACCTCTCAGTTGAGTTGAAGAGATAAAATTAACATGAAACAAGTAGAAAACACTAGAAGACACTATGCAATGAACTACTAATTAGTATGTTGCATTGCAGAGTTAAAAACATCAGAACTCCGGGCAGCTAGGTGGTACAGTGGATAGAGCACAGGCTCTGAAGTCAGGAGTACCTGAGTTAAAATTTGGCCTCAGGCACTTAATAATTACCTAGCTGTGTGGCCTTGGGCAAATCACTTAATCCCATTACCTTGCAAAAAACAAAAACAAAAACAAAACAAAACCATGAGAACTCAGTGGGGTTTCAGAATAATGAGGAAGGGATGTAACTGCTGTGTACCAGCTTAATTTATGAATGGCAATTTATAAACATTTCATGATTTTGATCCACATAGAAGGATCAAGAAAAACTCCATTTCCACACCCTACCTTCCACTCTCAAATCACAAACATTATTTTGAAAATTAGTTCCTATATTAAGAGTACTTAGTGGAGGAAATTGAATGGGAATAGAAAGGAATATACTTTTTTTTTCCTGCAGTACATGGCATTTACACAAAAATAGACCATGTACAAGGCATAAAAACCTAATGATCAATTGCAGAAAGTCAGAAATAGTGATTATATCTTTCTCAGATCATAATGCAATAAAAATCATATGCAATATTGGACAAGGGAGATATAGACCCAAAACTAATTGGAAACTAAATAACCTCATTTTAAAAAAATGGGTGGATCAAACCACAAATTATAGAAAGAATTAATTATTTCATCATAGATAACAACAGTAATGAAACAACATAGCAAAACCTATGAGATTCACTCAAAGCAGCTGTCAGGGGATATATTATATCTTTAAATGATAATGAATAAATTAGAGAAAGAGGAAATCAATGAACTAAATATGCAATTAAAAAAATTAGAGAAAGAACAAATTAAAACCCCCAATTAATACCAAATTAGAAATTCTAAAAATTAAAGGAGAAATTAATAAAATTGAAAGCAAAAAACTATTGAATTTATAAATAAAATCAAGAGTTGGTTTTATGAAAAAAACAATAAAAATGATAAACCTCTGGTCAATTTGATTTAAAAAAAGAAGACCAAATTGCTAGTATCATAAATGAAAAAGGTGAACTCACCACTAATGAGGAGGAAATTAAAGTAATAATTTGGAATTATTTTGCCCAACTCTATACCAATAAATTTGATGATCTAAGTGAAATGGACAAATATTTACAAAAATATAAGTTGCCAAAGTTAAATGAAGAGAGATTAAACAACCCTATCTCAGAAAAAGAAATTCAACAAGCCATCATTGAACTCCCTAAGAAAAAATCTCCAGAGCCTGATGATTCACAAGTGAATTCTATCAAACATTTAAGGAGCAATTGGTTCCAATTCTATATAAATTCTTTGGAAAAATAGGTGAAGCTGGAACTCTGCCTAACTCTTTCTATGACACCAATATGGTGCTGATACCTAAACCAGGAAGAGTTAAAACAGAGAAAGAAAATTATAGACCTATCTCCCTGATGAATATAGATGCAAAAATCTTAAATAAAATCTTAGCAAAATAATTGCAAGTTATCACTAAGATAATATATTATAATCAAATAGGATTTATCTCAGGATTGCAGGGTTGGTTCAATATTTAGAAAACTGTTAGTATAATTAGTAAAATCAATAACAAACCTATCAGAAATCATATGATTATATCAATAGATGCTGAAAAAGCTTTTGACAAAATACAGCATCCATTCCTACTAAAAACACTAGAGAGTATAGGAATAAATGGAATGTTCCTTAGAATAATAAGCAGTATCTATCTGAAAACATGAACAAGCATTATATTCAACAGGGATAGGCTAGAAGTATTCCTAATAAGATCAGGGGTGAAATAAGGGTGCCCATTATCACCACTACTATTCAATAATGCATTACAAATGTTAGCTTCAATAAGAGAAGAAAAAGAAATTGAAGGAATTAGAATTGGGAAGAAAGAGACAAAACTCTCACTCTTTGCAGATGACATGATGGTATACCTAGAGAATCCAAAAAAATCATCTAAAAAAACTACTGGAAACAATTATCAACTTTAGCAAAGTTGCAGGATATAAAATAAATCCTCACAAATCCTCAACTTTTCTATATATGACTAGCAAGATCCAGCAGGAAGAGCTAGGAAAAGAAATTCCATTCAAAGTAACCTCAGACAATATAAAATACCTGGGAGTCTATTTGCCAAGGCAAACTCAAAAACTTTTTGAAAATGATTGCAAAACACTTCTCACACAAATAAAATCAGATTTAAATAAGTGGGCAAACATCAACTATTCATGGATATGTCGAGCTAATACAATAAAAATGACAATTCTACCAAAACTAAACTGTTTAGTACCCTGCCTATCAAAATTCCAAAAAAATTACTTTAATGAATTAGAAACAGTTGTAAGTAAATTCATATGGAGAAAGAAAAAGTCAAGAATTTCCAGGGATTCAATGAAAAAAAAAGTACAAAAGAAGGTGGCTTAGTCCTACCAGATCTAAACTTATAAAACATCAGTCATTAAAACTACCTAGTAATGGCTAAAAAATAGAGTGGTGGACCAGTGGAATAGACTAGGTGCAAAAGCAGGAAATGATTATAGTAATCTGCTGTTAGATAAATCCTAAAAGTCCAGCTATTGGGATAAAAACTCTCTCTTTGATAAAAACTGCTGGGAAAATTGGAAGTTAGTATGGAAGAAACTTAGATTAGACCAACACCTCACACCCTATACCAAGATAAGATCCAAATGAATACAGGATTTAGACAAAAAAATATTATAAGCAAACTAGTAGAACAAGGAGTAGTTTATCTGTCAGATCTATGGAAAGAGAAGTAGTTTATGACCAAGGAAGAGATGGAGAACATCATTAAAAGCAAACTAGATAATTTTTATAATATTAAATTAAAAAGCTTTTGTACAGACAAAACCACTGTAACCAAAATCAAAAGAAATTCAATAAACTGGGAAACAATCTTTACAACTAGTATTTCTGACAAAGGACTCATTTCTAAAATATACAGAGAACTGAGTCAAATTTCAAAAAAAACAAGCCATTCCCAATTGACAAATGGTCAAAGGATATGCAAAGGCAATTTACAGATGAGGAAATCAAAATGATCCATAGTTATATGAAAAATTGCTATAAATCATTACTTATTGGAGAAATGCAAATTAAAAAATCTCTGGGGTACCACCTCACATCTCTCAGGCTGGCCAATATGACCAGAAAGGACAATGAACAATGTTGGAAGAGATATGGGAAATCTGGGGCATTAATACATTGTTGGTGGAACTGTGAACTCATCCAACCTTTCTGGAGAACAATTTGGAATATTCCCAAAGGGCAAGAAAAATGTGCATACCCTTTGATCCAGCAATACCATTACTGGGTCTATACCCTGAAGAGATTATGAAATAGAGCAAAAACATCACTTGTACAAAAATATTCATAGCGGCCCTGTTTGTGGTGGCAAAGAATTGGAAATCAAATAAATGTCCTTCAATTGGGGAATGGCTTAACAAACCGTGGTATATATGTATGTCATGGAACATTATTGTTATATTAGAAACCAGGAGGGATGGGAATTCAGGGAAACCTTGAGGGATTTCCATGAACTGATGCTGAGTGAGAAGAGCAGAACCAGAAAAACTCTGTACACCCTAACAGCAATGTGGGGTTGATGATCAACCTTGATGGACTTGCTCCTTCCATCAGTGTAACAGTCAGGGACAATTTGGGGCTGTCTGCAATGGAGAATACCATCTGTATCCGGAGAAAGAACTGATATCTTATTGTCTGATCTTGCTATCTCTTATTCTTTATGTTTCTTCCTTAAGGATAGGATTTCTCTCTCATCACATTCAATTTGGATAAATGTATACCATGGAAACAATGTAAAGAGTGGCAAATTGCCAAAAGAGTACTTAACATTGTACTTATATTCAAACTTGAATGTGCAGGTTGTTTTTACCAAAAATATCAAATTCTGGTTATTATTAAATAGATTCAAGAACACATTTTATGTAAAATTTGTATTCTTCAGAATTCATTAGCAAAGAAAACATTAATATAGACTTTATCTAAACTATAGAGAACTGACATTAATTAAAATAGGCAGATGTTGACAGTAATTCAGTTAAAAAACATCTAGCAGGGAAAGACACCTGTGCCCTGATATAGCAATGATAAAATATCCAGGAAAAAAAAGCTCAATTTGCTCTTTTGTTGTATTTCAGAGAAGCCCTCTTCTGCATCCAGTACAATGTCCGTGCTTTCATGAATGTTAAGCACTGGCCTTGGATGAAATTATTCTTTAAAATCAAGCCCCTTCTCAAGAGTGCTGAAACTGAAAAGGAGATGGCCACCATGAAAGAGGAATTTGAGAAAACAAAAGAAAGTCTTGCAAAGTCAGAAGCAAAAAGAAAGGAGCTGGAAGAAAAAATGGTATCTCTCTTGAAAGAGAAAAATGACCTACAGCTCCAAGTTCAATCAGTGAGTATTCAGCATTTAAATAAGAGGTTACTATTATTGAATGCATTCTAAAAGCAATGTTTCTATTAACTTACAATAGTAAGTAATGCCTTGAGTTGACAGAGTCACTTCTTTCTATAAAATACTCAAATGGAGTTTTTTTCATGACTTTTCATTCCTAGAATAAATTCAATCATTGGCACCTAGAATGTGATCTTTTTCAAATGTTTTTAGTCTTTCTGATAATGATTTTATTTTATTATTCTTATTTTCATCAGGGATACTAGCCTATAATAGGTACCTTTACTCTTTTTTTTGTACTATACACCTTTGACAGTCTAGTGAAGTCTATGGACCCCACATTAGAAAGTTTTTTTTAATGAAATGGACCCCATCTCAGAGAGGGGTAATATAAGTGGCATAGTGGAAAAAGTGCTGGGGCCAGAGTCAGGACTACCTGAGTCATATCTGGCTCAAACACTTACTAGTTGTGACTGAGCAAGTTGTGAATCTGAGCAAGTTGTGACTCTGAGCAAGTTGCCTAGCCTCTGCTTGCCTCAATATCCTTATGTAAAATGGGGATAATAAAAATTACCTCCCAAGGTTGTTGTGAAGATTAAATAGGATAATAATTGTAAAGTGCTTAGCACAGTGCCAAGCTCAAAGTAAGTTTTAGGAAAGTGTTAGCTTTTTTTAGATATATAAAATAAAGATACATAGAATTAAAAAAGAAATCAATTATATTTAAATGCAATTATTAATGCCTTAAAAATAATCAGATTAAGAATTCCTGGCAAAGTTACTTTCTCTACTTTCTCTACATGTTAACATGGTTAATAGAAAGTTCTTATTTTTCAAACAGCACACATAATAATGGAATTAACTGTACTTTGAAAGAATTAGTTTATAAATCCATTTATTTTTAATAAATGGGAGTTCAGTTATGGCTTTTTTGATTGATTTATTTAAATTCTCTTCTTCTCATTCTGTTAATCTAGGGATTTTATGTTTTCCTAAATATTGAGCCAATTCATTACTTTTTATTTGCATCTAATTGGACCAAATGTTTTCAAATCATTTCCTTTACTTCCTCATTTTTTTTGAATTTTTGTTTTTCATTTTAGTAATTTGGTTTTCTGCTCTCTTCTTATAAATTCATATTTTTTCAAAAATCCAGCTCCAAGTTTTACTTATCATTTCAGTAGATTTTTATTAAATCTTTTCTTTGATTTCTAGAATTTTCATTTTCATATAATGTAGAGGTTTTTAAATTTGCTTTTCTTATATTTTGTCTTTAGTTACATGCCCAATTCATTTATTTTTTTTTTACTTCTACTAATGAAAGGTTTTAGAGATAGAAATTTTTCCCTCAGGACAATTTTAACTTCTTCCCAAAGAGGTTGATAGACGTTATAGTGGACTTGTAGTCAAAAAAACCAGAATTCTAATTTTGTATGTATCATTTGTCTCTTTCTTGAATTTTGGAATGTGAGTCTGATGGTGGTATCACTGAATCAGGCAGTTTGCTAAATCCTTTCTCCAGAGATCCTTTAATGTTTGGGGTGCGCATAAGACGTAGGTATTGGTAGAGATGAGTAAAGAATGCTTTTCTCCCTTTGTTTTTGACATTTTAATGATGGTTATTTCTTTGCTATTTCTCAAACAAGATACTCTAACTCCTCACTCCAGGCCTTTCACTATCTGTCCCTCATGCCTGGAATACTCTTTTGGGCTTCTTGGCTTTCTCAGTCCACTGTCTATAAAAGACCTTTCCAGATTCCTCCTTAATACTAGTACCTTCCTTTTGGTATTTATTATCTCCATTTATCCTGTATTTATGTTGCATGTACATAGTTGTTAGCATGTTGTTCCCCCATTAGACTGTGAAATCTGTAAGGATAAGGACTTGTTTCGGTTTTCTTTGTATCCTCAAAGTTTACTAATAGATAGTAAAGACTTAAAAAAAAATATTTGTTGTCTTAACCTGAAATAGTAGTTATTATCTCAACAACAAGAAAGCAGAGGCAGTGAGGTTAAGGACTTTTAAGGAAACCCAGATAAAATATGCCTCCTAATAGATTTCATTACTTTTTTTTACCCTTAAAGACGATCATCCCAATATCTGTCTAAATCCTGTTTCCTAGGATGTATTAGCATTCTATATATAGACACAATTGCTATTCATATTTTAGAAATTTTTGAAACCAAAATAATAAAATTATCTATGCTTCTTTAAAATGGAAAATATTCATCATAATTTAGTAAGCATAACTTTTTCTCTTAAAATAACATGCTTAAGGTTTAAATCCCTAATGTAATAACTGAATGCATTTTTCTCTACAGGAAGCTGATAGCTTGGCTGATGCAGAGGAACGATGTGAGCAACTTATCAAGAACAAAATCCAGCTTGAGGCAAAAATCAAAGAATTGACTGAAAGAGCTGAAGATGAAGAAGAAGTAAATGCTGAACTGACAGCCAAGAAGAGGAAATTGGAGGATGAATGTTCAGAGCTCAAGAAAGACATTGATGACCTTGAGCTGACACTAGCCAAGGTTGAAAAGGAAAAACATGCTACAGAAAATAAGGTCTGAGTTACCGTCTTCATAGTTACATCATAAATATTTGGTATTTCTTGTACATTAACTCAAGAAAGGATGCATCTTCCCTTAGACAAAGTAGCATCCTATAAGGATGATACTCTTTTGGTAAGATTTTGTACAACCTAATTGAATGGCCTCCAGGGAGGTTTAAGGTATTGACTATTCTTGCTATTCATATCCTGGTTCCCTCCCACTCTCCTTCACTGCTGTTTAAATATCATGATCTCCCTCTGCTCATGATTGTCATTTTTATGGATGGTTCTACCTGTAAGTTTATGGTAAATCCTAGAGAATAAAACTTCAACTCTAACCTAAAAATAAATAAATATATATATATATATATGTATATAAAAATACTACTGATGTGTATATATATATATACATATATACAGTTAATGTATTTAATATCAAAAATAATTTCCCTCTACTTATAAAGGTAAAAAACCTCACAGAAGAGATGGCAGGATTGGATGAAACCATTGCTAAGCTTACTAAAGAAAAGAAAGCACTCCAAGAGGCCCAGCAACAAACCCTGGATGACCTGCAGGCAGAGGAGGACAAAGTGAACACACTCTCCAAAGCCAAAACCAAATTGGAACAACAAGTAGATGATGTAAGTCTCAAAATAACTTTCTTTCTGAAAGAGAAAACCAAAAAAGTGACCTTAATATTGAAAAACTGCTTGCATCTTTCTGGTTCAGCTTGAAGGGTCATTGGAGCAAGAAAAAAAGCTTCGCATGGACCTGGAGAGAGCAAAGCGAAAACTTGAGGGTGACCTGAAGCTAGCCCAAGAATCTACAATGGATATGGAAAATGACAAAGCACAGCTTGATGAAAAACTTAAAAAGTAAGCAGCTTTGAACACATCAAAAGAACAGAAATCACCCAATCATACACTAATTATAATGACTAAATGTAACCCAGAAAAAAAAGATAACAAAATAAACCTTTCTCCCTTCTTTGCAAAGTTAGCAATGAGGGCAGTGGAATATAGATGGGAACTGTAGGTGTGGAATATTGCAGATGTGATCAGATTAGTTTTATGTGAGAGTTTCACTGAATCGCTCTTTTTCCTTTTTTATTCTTGTTTGTAAAGGATGGCTTGGTGGGTAAGAAAGTAGGAAAAGTTAAAATTGGAAATAAAGTGATGTAAAAATCAAAAGATAGAAATATTTTCAAATAATTTTGTTTTAAGTATGTAGGGAAGAAGCCAATATCTATATGAGATTGTCTTTATAATTCAAAATGATTCAGCCTGTTACCCAGAAAACCCTTGCAGCTGAACCTAGTCACTTGAACCAAGGAATTCTAAGCTGTTTAGCCAGTGAGGATAAATTGACAACAGCTCTCTGTTGGCACTAAATGTGGAAACAATAGGGTTAGCCTCCGTATGCATGAGGAACCAGGCAGTCTAAGAAAGGGTGAAGCAGTCCAGGTTGAAAAAGGAGCAGCTAAAATATTCCTTGCAGATCGGCAATGGGATTGGTCCCACGGGTAGGTTCAGAACTTCCAGCTCCGGTAAGATAGCGAGACCTAGACTAAATAAAATAAAAATAAAAAGCCAATACTTTGCTGTTCTCAAGGAAAGAGTCTGAAATCAGCAACCTACAAAGCAAGATTGAAGACGAACAGGCAGTGGAAGTTCAGCTACAGAAGAAGATTAAAGAGTTGCAGGTAAAATCATCCTTTTCTCTGAATTTCAACCCTCAGAGAATTATTTATCGATAGGAAGAAGGTGATGCGTGTATTTTCCCTATTGCCAGGCCCGTATTGAAGAACTGGAGGAGGAAATCGAGGCAGAACGCGCCTCTCGGGCCAAATCAGAGAAGCAGCGATCCGATCTCTCCAGGGAACTTGAGGAGATCAGCGAGCGCCTGGAAGAAGCCGGTGGGGCGACTTCAGCTCAGGTGGAGTTGAACAAGAAGCGAGAGGCTGAATTCCAGAAGATGCGCAGGGACCTTGAAGAGGCCACCTTGCAGCATGAAGCCACAGCAGCTGCACTCCGTAAGAAGCACGCCGATAGCGTCGCCGAGCTTGGGGAACAGATCGACAACCTGCAGAGGGTCAAACAGAAACTGGAGAAAGAGAAGAGTGAACTGAAAATGGAGATTGACGATCTTTCCAGTAACATGGACGTGATCTCCAAAGCTAAGGTAGTGTAGAAGCCTGCATATAGTTTTGTTACAAATAAAAAATAATCCTTCCTTCTTTGTAGGGATGAAGAACAATGGGTGTCAAAAATTGTATAGACTCTCATATTTTGGTTACTGTGAGTTTTGCCAGGGTTCTTATGTTCTTTCTTTTTTAAGCTATTGATCAACCCCAAAACTGGGCAGCAGCTGTTCAGTTCTAAACTACCAAGTGATGGAGACAAGCCCCTAAAGCTGTCAAAACTTCTAAGGTTCTCAAAATGATCTTAGGTAGATTTGGCTCAGATTTACAAATCTACCAAAAAGTTGAAATAGTTAAACTTAATTTTTAGGGCAATGTGGTAGCACCCAGGAAGCTTCATAATATAGTTCTACACACACAGAATACCTGTGATAGATTGGAAGCCCTGATTCCAAGGACAAACTTACCTGCCTATTCCTGAGTTCTAGCCTAAGAAGGTGCTGTGATGTAGTGGGGAAAGTACTAGAACTAGTCTTTAGAAGACCCAGTATCTAGTTCTGACTGTCCATTTTCTCACTGTTTGAACAAGGCCAAGCCACTTCAGTGCAGTTTCCTCATGGTAAATTGAGCAAGTTAAATTAAGTGATCTCTAAAATCTCTTTCATCTTTATATTTATGGTTCAATTTCTCCCTGGATATATTGAAAGTTGGTTTGGATCTAGAGACAATTGACTGGGAGTAGCAGCAAGTATTCTGAAATAAGATTATAGAGGAGAGGTTATCTAATCCAACCTCCATTTACATATGAGGAAATTGAGATATCAAGATTTTAAATGACTTGGCCAAAATCACACATCTAAAAACTGTCAAAAGCTGGGAAAAAAACCAGATTTTCTGGAGGACAAGTCCAGTACCCTATATCACTCTACATGATCCTAACCTGGACCTAGAGATTCGAAAGATAGTCGGGAATCTAAAGGGTAGGAAAACTTCAAAGAAAACAAGCTTCAAAAAGAGTTAATGTTTTGAGAACATTTAGAAAAATTTAGAATTTCAACAACCCAACCAACAGAATCACAGGATTTCAGAGTTGAAGGGCAAATCAGAAATCATGTAAACCCTTGAACAATAAACCATTCTGCAACAACGTTTGTATAGCCTTTCTCTGAAGGCCTCTAGTTAGAGGCAGAATTCCACTTTGAGATAGCTCTAATAGTTATGAAATTTTCCTTATATAAAGCCTAATTCTACCTCCTTGAAATTTCTTCCCTTTGCTCCAACTGAGATGAAGCAGTGTAATCTCTCTTCCTCATGATAGTTCTTCATTCTTTATCTAAGACTTTATATTTCCCCAACAACAATTTGTAAATTCCTTCTGAAATTATCATATGACTCACCAAAAATTAGTAGTAATGGCAAAGTGGAAAAAATCTTATGAGGTTGCCACCTAGATATATGTCTCAGGAATAAAATAGATCTCTATTGTCAAATACTTTTGAATCACTTGATTGGTTGATTCATTGCCTTCTTTTTACTATTGCCACAGACAAACAGAGATTTGGGAAAGAGCCTAGCTTTAACAGGTCTCCCAAGGCATCCAGGATCATCACCAGTAGTCTTGACCTTTGTCTAGCTACTGGGCTCTGATGACTCTGGAAAAGAAAGTGAGACTGAAAACATTGCACAACTCTGCTCACTTAAATCAAATTCACTTGCAAGTCAAGATTTTGTTGTCTTTGATCCACTTTGAGAATGAAGGAACAAAAATCTTTTCCCAAATCTCTTATAGTGTCTAAGTCATTCTCCAGGAGTTTGTGTTGAAGAAATTAATGTTAATTTCCCTATAGCTCCAAGGTCTCTAAGAATCTCTACCTAAAAAGGTCAACATCCATTTAGTTCTGTTAATTCTGGCACATTCATTTTCATTATTGTATTAGTAAATATGTTTTATTTAAAAATGGCCTAGAGTAAAGTTTTCAGTCCTCTCATTGTGCACCTCATTGTTCTCTCCTAGGCAAATCTTGAAAAACTCTCCCGAAGTCTGGAAGACCAAGTTAGTGAACTTAAGAATAGGGAAGAAGAACAACAGCGTCTGGTCAATGAGCTGACAGCCCAGAGAGCACGGCTGCAGACAGAAGCAGGCAAGTTTCTTTGTTGGGTCTATGCGTGTCCAGGAGGCAGGGCACTGTAGTGAGGAGCCTAAAGTGTTCAACTTGGAATCTTCCAATTTTGGGCAAGGCACCTCATCTCTCTCAGTAGTCTTTTCTGTTAATAGAAATTGTTGGAATTAGATGAATAACTTACAAGATCCATTCTAGTTCTCAATCTATGATTTTGTAAATGGTAAATCACACAGCCCTAAAAAAAAAAAAAGAAGTTTTGAGTTAGAAGCAGGATTTCTATTGGAAGCAAGAAATGCACCTCAAAAAGCAAACTATTAATATTCTTCAAACAAGTCAGAAAATACTACAAACTCTTCAGCAATCAGGTGTTTTTTTATTCATGGGTGTGATCAGCAATAACTAGGAGTGAATTCTAGATACAGAGACTGTTGAACCCTAAGCCTCCTTTCTTTGTCTATAAGCCTAACAAACTGTTCCATTTTGTTATTTTAGGTGAATATTCCCGGCAATTGGATGAGAAAGAAATTTTAGTCTCTCAACTTTTAAGGGGTAAACAAGCATTTACCCAACAAGTTGAAGAACTGAAGCGGCAACTAGAAGAGGAGGCTAAAGTAAGTAATTGATGATAACTTTCCTTTGTTTTAAGTTTTTTTTCAATTTGGATGTATTTTTGCATTCTCAAGATTTTTTCCAGTAGTTCGTTCTTCTATGCTGATAAAAATCATTCTTTGTACTAAATGAAACTAATACATTCATATTACCATTTTCATAGGCCAAGAATGCTCTGGCCCATGCCCTGCAATCATCCCGCCATGACTGTGACTTGTTACGGGAACAATATGAAGAGGAACAGGAAGCCAAGGCTGAGCTACAGAGGGCATTATCTAAGGCCAATGGGGAAGTTGCTCAGTGGAGGACCAAATATGAGACAGATGCCATTCAACGCACAGAGGAACTAGAGGAGGCCAAGTATGTATGATGAGCCTAAGAACAAAGGAAAGAGATGACTGAGGTTATATCTAATCATCAGTTGCATTGAAGGTTACTTAAAAATCACTAGTCTTAAATTGAGAGTTAATATGGAATTAGTCTATTCTAAGTGATACTCCTTCCTACAAATAGACTAAAGTAGAGCTTCAGAGATCCATGGCTTCCCAAAATTTCAAGCACGTGTACACACACACACACACACACACACACACACACACACAAACACACACCATTACGCCTAGTATATGCAAGACCCCTTTCTGAACATTAAAAAAAAATCATGTTAATCAACCAACTAAGAAAGTAAGCATTTAAATACAAACTACTGCCAGGAATTGTGCTGGATACTGGAGCAACTAAGCATAAACCAAGGCCTAGGCAAAGAGCTGGCTATGGAAACAAAGGTAAAAAATGTACTTGCCTAAAGAAGCTTACATTCTAATGACATAGATAATATATACCTGTGTCACATCCCACTTATACATATGGATATATATGTAATTGCCAAATTGTATATCCATAAGACAGTTTTTAAACTTTTTTTGCTTTTAAATAAAGTAAAAATGACTTATATGGCAAATCCAGGAATCATAAGGATTTTCTTTTCCATTGCAAAAACAAGAGAGCTGATTCAACCTTCTGTATTTCTTGGAGAAGTTCTATTTTATTTGTTTTAAAATAAGAGGAAATAGATGAAATTGTAGTCATTTCAACATGGAGAAAACATATTAAAAAGTTGTGAAAATATCATTGAATGAATAAAGGAATGAAAAACCAATTAAGTGTTTCATATGTGCCAAGAACTAAGCCCTGAAGATAGAAATACAAACGCTTATATCCAAGTAGTCTCCAAACATCCTCTCTGGCTGTCCCCATGCTTCGCATGCTCTGTGTCATTCACTCTGACTACTGATCTCCCTGGCTTTCTTTAAATCCCAACTAAAAATCCAACTCCTAGTTCTCTGAACCATCTTGATTTCAAAGATTTCACTCTTTTAATTATTTCCTACTTATCCTAAACATAGTTTGATTTGTATATATTTGTTTCCATGTTATCTCCCTCGTTAAAAATATAACCCCTGGGGCACAGGTGGTGGTACAGTGGATAGAGCACTGGCCTTGGAGTCCAGAAGAACTGAGCTCAAATTTGGCCACAGACACTTAATGCACACTTAGCAGTATGACCCTGGACAAGTCATTTAACCTCAATGCCTTGCAATTGGAAAAAATGTGAACTCCTTGTGGACAGGGACTATCTTTGTATCCCCAGCAATTACCACAGTTTCTGGCACAAAGTAGGTGCTTATTAAATGTTGATTGATAGAAAAGCAAAGGCAATTCCTGATATCAGAATCTCATATTCTAACAGGAGGGGACAATACACAAAGAAAGGGGCACTTTGGAAAGTTACTGGAATAGTAAATGTGGTAAACTGAGAGTAGAATGACATATCCTTTCAAGAACAATGAAAGTTGATTGATCTTGGTTCCATAATTAGTAAAAGAAGGGACAGAGAACCATATGAGAGCAATGACAAGGTGATTGGAGAGTTTATTATGAGAGTGGGGAATGAAGTAAAACAAGACTAAGCTCTGTTTGAAACAGTCCACCAGATGAAGCAGTAGCTAATCAGAAGAGCAGGGTGGAAATATTTAAATGATTTGGAACCAGGAGACCTGAATTTAAAATCTATTACCAAGACTACTTAGCAAGCCATAAGCAATTAATTCATCTCAATTCTTTGAGCCTCAGTTTCTCCATCTGTAGCAAAAGAATAATGATTCTAATATTATTCACTTCAGGGCTATTATTGTGAGGAAAGCACTTTGCAACAATAAATGGTATAGAAATATGAGTATTACTGAATAGATATCATCATAAAATTGCATGAATATTATAAAGCCACTTGCCACTTCAGGACTCTAGGTTCAGTTCAACAATGCAGAAAATAATCTTGGCTACCATGGTGTGAAATAGTGTAGTTCTTTAATCTATATAGAAATACTTCAGTTTAAATTATTCTTCAACTAGGCATTCTGATCATCAATGTGAATTGCTGAATCATCTAAAGCAGTTGAATCTAATTCCCATTAGATATTTTGATTCTGTTTTTGCTCATTCACACTTTTGAAACTTTCCAGGAAGAAACTGGCCCAGCGCCTACAAGAGGCTGAAGAACATGTAGAAGCTGTGAATGCTAAATGTGCTTCTCTTGAAAAGACCAAGCAACGGTTGCAGAATGAAGTAGAGGATCTCATGATTGATGTAGAGAGGACAAATGCAGCCTGTGCAGCCCTGGATAAAAAACAAAGGAATTTTGACAAGGTACTCCCAGGTCATAGCTTTTTCTTCTTGCCTACTTTACTCTGTTGAATTTTATCCACCATGTAACCTGATCATTCCTATTGTCTAGGTGTTGTCAGAATGGAAACAAAAATATGAGGAAACTCTAGCTGAGCTTGAAGCTTCCCAGAAGGAGTCCCGGGCTCTCAGCACAGAATTGTTCAAGATGAAAAATGCTTATGAGGAATCTTTGGATCATCTAGAAACCCTGAAGAGAGAGAACAAGAACTTGCAGCGTGAGTTTTTTTTAAAACCTTTTCTACCATTGAGATGCCATGGTAGACCATTTGTCATCTTCTAACCAACCTTCTATGTCTGTTAACCAACAGAGGAGATATCTGACCTCACTGAGCAGGTTGCAGAGGGAGGAAAACAACTTCATGAACTGGAGAAAATAAAAAAGCAAGTTGAACAAGAAAAGTGTGAACTTCAGGCTTCCCTTGAGGAAGCTGAGGTAGGATCACAGGATTTTCTAGGTGGCCTGGATCTAAGATTTTATCTAGTAATAAGCCCTCATAAATGAATGGACAGATTCATATATGCATGAATGAATGAATAAAACCATCTGTTAAGTGTTTATTCAATGGAAAAAGGTTTAGGATACAAACATAAAGAGTTCCAGCTCTCAAGGAGTTCACATATTTCAACATAACGTATTTCAACTGCAAGTTAAGATGGAAACAAATAAATAAATAAATTGCTTGCCACTTTTCTTCTTCAATGAAGAAGAAAAGTGGATGGCAATTTGTCTTCTTTGATATATTTCTACTGATAAAGCCAAAGTCATTTCTGATAATGGATCATTTAACAGTGCTAAAAATTTAATTTACAGAACTTCCTTTTGGAGCTGTTGAGAAGGCAGGGTTTGAAAAACTTGCAAAGGTAGTGTCCAGGTTTCAGCACCAACCAGCATTTTTGGATGATGGTTACAGGGAAGTTCTTTTGGGAGATAGTTGCAGGAGTGGTGGTGAAAACAGTTCTGATCATGACAAAATGATTCTACTATTGTCTGGGTTCTTGGGCTTTAGGGTTCTGTGTTTTAATATCATGGTCTAAGAGTAGGTTGTAGTGGTGGTGGTTCATCTGTCTCACTTTAATCATGCACTAATAAATACACTTTAAAAGTTACTGGACTTGATTATTTCATATATGTAGAAAACAAAAATCTTCTGGGTTTCTTGTGACCTAGACAGACACAGAGAAATATGGATTTAACAATAGTTCATATCTGCATAAGTCTTTAGAGTTGACAACCTTGTGAGATACGTAGGGTAAGTATTATACCCTACCTATTTTACAGATGAAAAATTTGAGACACATATAAATGGAAGATTTGTCCATACTTAATTTGTCAGAACCAACATTTAGTCATGGGTCTCCTGACTGAGTGTTCATTCTACTTCACTTTTCTATTTCTCCACTTTCAAAAGTCTTTCAAAACAAATCAAGTTGATCACTAGCCTTATAAAAAGTTTCATACAGGTTGTTTTTAAATAACAAGCTGCCTTATTTTGTTTAAAATTTAATTTCTAAAAATTTGCTTTATTCAGAATATTTCCAATGAGTATTTATATATATGTGTGTGTGTGTGTGTGTGTGTTTATATATATATATATATATATGTATATGTGTGTTTGTGTATATATATGTATATATACATACATACATACATATTTGTTGCATAAAGTGAGGCATGCTGATATTAATGAGAAGATGGAATAAAGCACAGGAGGTACTTGATTCCCAGTCCCTAGATTTCAAAAATTTTTTTCCTATTACTAATTAATAAATTGTTTTCACTCAGGCATCTCTTGAACATGAAGAGGGAAAAATCCTGCGAATCCAACTTGAGTTGAACCAAGTCAAATCTGACATTGACAGAAAATTGGCTGAAAAAGATGAGGAACTTGAACAGTTTAAAAGAAATCACATTAGAATTGTGGAGTCTATGCAAAGTACACTGGATGCTGAGATCCGAAGCAGAAATGATGCTCTAAGGATAAAGAAGAAGATGGAGGGAGACTTGAATGAAATGGAGATCCAACTGAATCATGCCAACCGTCAAGCTACAGAGGCCATAAGGAATTACAGAAACACTCAAGTATTATTGAAGGTAAATAGATTCAACTAGCCTGTCAAATGAACAAAAAAAAGATACATTTTTAACAATCTTCTTTTCCACAAAACTATAAAGTTGGTAACATGTACCTGATTAAATCATAGAAATTTAGAATAGCAGAAATATTAAAGATAGTTTAATTCAACATTTTTAAATTTAGAATTAAGAAAACAGAAGAAAGAAAGTGATTGTATATTGTTCCAGGTCACAAAGGTGCTACATATCACAGAATTTCAAAATTGGAAGGAATTTGAGTTTTCCAGATCATTCCATAACCAAAGATCACAGATATATAGAGACAACATATGCATCAAGTGGTCACCTAACTCAACTTAAACACTTCTTTCTAGTGAGGAAATACCATTTCACTTTAGAATAGCTCTGATTTTTAGGACGTTTTTACTTACATCAAACCTAAATTTTCTTCTTTGTTTCTAAGTCTATTCTGAAGCCAAATATTGTTTGTCTACATTTTCTTCCATGGGACAACTTTTAAATTCTTTAATTTCTTTAAGAAAGCTCTCATGCCCCTCCTCAGTTTTTTCCTTTCCAGGCTAAACATTCCTAATTTTTTCCTCTAATCTTCATATGGGAGGATTTCAAGGATTTTTGTCATTTTTGTTAGCCTTCTGGACCCTTACCAGTTTATCATTGTCTTTTGCAGAATAATGTACCCAGGAATGAACCCAATTATCTCAGATATGGACTGACCACATAACCTTTTTTGGCTGTCACATCATACTGCTGACTCACATTTAGGCTATGGTCCATTAAACCAACATGTATTTTTCAGGGAAACTGTTCTTCTAAACATACCTCTTCCATCTTATAATTGTGAGGCTGAATTTTTAACCCCAATATAAGAATTTAACTTTATTGAATCTTATCTACTTAGATTCTTTCTAGTGTTCTAACTTTTTAGGTATCCTGATTATAGTCTTATTTAATCTGAATATTTCCTAATTATATGTATTCTTTTATCTCAATCATGAATAAAAATGTTCAAGAGTACCAGGCCAAACACTTTACTAGACACTTCTTGCCAAGCTGACATCAAACCATTAATGTCTCCTCTTGAGTTCAACCATTCTATTAGTTTCTAGATCTACCCACTTTCATCTAGCTCACATCTCTCTATTTTGTCCACAAGAACTATACAATACTTTGGGAAATGTTTTGGTAAAAATCTAGAATTACCTTAACGTATCAATTGAATAACCTTGTGAAGAAATAAAACTGAAACCTCCTGTCTTGTAGGCCAATGTACTCTCTTCCATACCACAGGAAATCAACATACTAATGAAAGAACTTCAGAAGTCACCTGTTCTAATCCAAATATAATAAAGGAATTCCCTCTTCAAAATCTCCAACAAATGTTCATATAGCCTATTCTTTTTTTGCAAGACAATGGGGATAAGTGACTTGCCCAAGGTCATACAACTACATAATTATTAAGTTTCTGAGGCCAGATTTGACTCAGATCCTCCTGACACCAGGGATGGTGCTCTATCTACTGCACTACCTAGCTGCCTCAATATAGCTTATTTTTAAAGATGATAGATAATTACCTCCTAAAGTAGCCAACTTCACTTCTGGACAGATCTAATTGTGGGCAAATTTTCAACTGAAACAAAATATTCTTCCTATTAATCTCTCAGTTATAATTCTGTCTGATGGGGCCAAGCAAAACAAGTTTAAGCTTTCTTCTACATGGCCACCTTTCTAACATTTGAAAAGAGTTGGTTATCTCACCTTCTCAAATATTTTCTTCCTTGATCTAAAAATGCTTGATTTTTTCCAGCCAATACTTGAATGGTATAGTTTCAAATTCACTTCCCAACCTGTTTACACTTTTTTTATTCTATCCATTTTATCAATGTTCTCCTTAAAATTTGGCACACAGAATTTAACACAATACCTCAGGGTTGATCAAGCAGAAATCCTTTCCTTCATTCAAGAACCTTCATCTAGAACCTCAGAATTTCAGACCAAGGTCATATTAACTCGTTGGTCTGCCATATTGGCACAATTGACTGCTGAGATTATAATTCACTAAAATCCTCAGGTCCATCTTAAATGAATTTTGAGGGGATCAGGACCCCATTTCTGTTTTGTTTACCCTATGTATAGGATTCAGAACCTATTCTTCCTTATTACATTTTTTCCTCACTGGATTCTATCCAGTTTGCAGCCTTCAATCAATATAGTTTAGATCTTGTTTCTTTCATGCAATTTAACAGCTTTTCCTCTCCAGTTTGTCTCATTAGATCTTTTATCCATAGAGAGGGAGAGTAGTATTGTACTAGACATGAAGTTGGGAAGATCTAAATTACAATTTTGCCTATGAAACAAATTACGTGCAAGTCATTTGATTTCTCTTGTCTTTAAAATGGTTGCAGTGTCTGCAGTGTTGTGCTGTTCAAATAAGATGATGTATGTAAAATATCATATAATTGTCAGCTATTAATCTTTTAGTTCAGGTCTTAGCATAAATACATCAAATTCGCAGAAGTAAAATAATTTTTACTTATTACCCAGGATACCCAGATCCACTTGGATGATGCTCTCCGAGGCCAGGAGGACCTCAAAGAGCAACTGGCAATGGTTGAGCGCAGAGCCAACCTATTGCAGGCTGAGATTGAGGAGCTGCGGGCAACTCTGGAACAGACTGAGAGGAGCAGGAAGGTAGCAGAACAAGAGCTTCTGGATGCCAGTGAGCGTGTGCAACTCTTACACACCCAGGTGAAAATGCATGTGATCCTTAGTTCCCTCTAAAAAGAGTGATGAAAAACAAGTCAGATTGAAGTTACCAATAAAATAACTTCAACAAATGTTTGTTAGGTACCCTTAAGGAGCTTGGAGTTGAGAAGGAAAAATAAAACAAGAATGCAAATAATTATAATACAAAATAAAGTGTAGGAAGTCTGCAAGAGAAATATAAAGTACCATAATAAAAGTTTCAAAGAAGAGATCCTTTCCTGCTTATGAGATGGGGTATGGGAGACTGTAACAGGAAAGATCAAAGATGGTATCATGGTAGAGGTAGCATTTGAACTGGACTTTGAAAGAAACCACCTTCAGGATTTTTAAATGCTTCTCAATTTTCAAGAAAACACAAGTTAACCTTATATATTTCAGAAATCAGTAGAATGAATAGTACACGAAATAACAAATAGCAGCTATTTTTTTCTCAATATCTTTATCCCTTTAAAGACCAAACCTGGAAATATTTAAAAGATAACCAGACAGTCTCTTTCCATGGCATGCAAACATTCTCCTGTTAATGACTAGTTTCTTTTATGGTCTTTAGAAGGGATTTTATATAAGCAATGGTGGCCATGGAATATAGGGTGACCTAAAAGTCTAAGGGCAATTTTAAGTTTTGTTGGCTAACAATATTTTGCTTATTTAATAACTTAAAACTGCCCCAAGATTTTTGGGTAAAGCCAACTAGCTGCTGAAATAGAAGAGGAATGGGGAGTGAGAGCACTTTGATCTCCCCTTTGACCTCTCATTTCATTGTTGACTATTTTATTTCCCTAGGAGAGCTGCCTAAAATGAGTTTTGAGCATGTGTTAGATATCCTTAAGTGTCTGGTTTGTCCTGTTGTTCCTAAGCATTAAGAAAGACTTGGGGATAGGAAAAAGTAAATCCTGGATGTAGTTCTTGAAGTTACCGATAAAATGACTTTAGCAAATGTTTGTTAGATATCCTTAAGGAGCTTGGAGTTGAGAAGGAAAAATGAAACAAGAATGCAAATAATTATAACACAAAATAAAGTGTAGGGAAAAGAAAGTTTAAGATTCATAGCACAGAGGTTTGGGTCAGGGAATGGCCATCTTGCTTTCAGATATGTCAACCTGAGTCATCCTTTCATCACCATTACCGTTGATTCTCCCAGCTCTGAAAAGTGATTTTGTAATTGTTCATGTTAGAAATTACTATTAAGCCCTAAGAAAAAATCAGAGGATACCCTGATATCATAGTATCAAGTTACTCACATTGATATAAAAGAAAATTGATCTCTAATACTTTTATATAGCAGTTAGATTTGTTTTATTTGCACACAGAATGAATTATCTCTTATTCTTTGGACATATGTATTTGTATACACACATCCATATACATACAGATATATCAATATATCAATATATCAATATATATATATATATATATATATATATATATATATATATATAAAACTTTAACTGAAATCTTTTGTCACCTTGGTTTCCAAATATATTCTTCCCCACTCCTCTAGTTCTTTTTTTTTTTGAGGTTTTAGGTTTTAGGTTTTTGCAAGGCAATGGGGTTAGTGGCTTGCCCAAGGCCACACAGCTAGGTAATTATTAAGTGTCCGAGGCCAGATACTCAGGTACTCCTGACTCCAGGGCCAGTGCACTACCCAGACACCCCACTCCTCTATTTCTTAATTGATCCCTTGTAACAACAAAAATGAATTCAGTAAAACTAATTATATCGTCAACTGAGTGTGACTATACAGTTATACCTTTCACATTGTGGAGGTTAGGGGAATGACACTCCTATGATCTGGAAAATCCATGTAAAAATGTTTAACCCTCCCTTCATAACAGAAAAGAAGTCTGAATTGTTATGCTATTAAAAGATAAGATATGTTATATTATACAATATTATACATACATCTAATGCATTTCTGAGTTTCTAGGATTTTTCAACATCTTCTGCTGACCTTTGCATGTCATCTGAGGTTTCCAAAATTTCCATTTAATTTCCCATGCTAACCCTGCAATGTCTATATCTGTATATATCTTTATCTATATCACATATAAACAATACCAACAGGAGAATTCTCAATTCTCAACAAGAGAACGAATTCTTCCTTAATAATGCAAAGTTGTGTGTTATTGTTATTTGGTAGCCTTCCTTAGTGAAGATAGATCTAAAAATGAGGGTTAATGATAAGGTAAAAAAAAAGAGAAGGCATTAACAAAGAGTAGCATATGGTTGCTTCCGATTATATCCAACTCTTTGTGATCGCATTGGGTTTTTCTTGGCAAAAATAGTGGAGTGGTTTGCCATTTCCTTCTTCATGTAATTTTCCAGTGGAGGAAACTGAGACAGAGTAAAATGACTTGCTCAGGATCACACAGCTACTAAGAGTCTGAAGCTGTATTTGAAGTCAGGTTTTCCGGATGCTTGACAGTGTTGCGTTGCCCCTCGTCACCTGGATAGCAAATAGAGCATATGCTAGATCCAAAATAAAAGAGCTGAGGGTTCTTGTAGGTTACATTAAACAGAATAGTATCTTATGATGATCCATTAATAAACTTTCATTGATTTTAACCAGAACACCAGCCTGATCAACACCAAGAAGAAGCTGGAGAGTGATGTTTCTCAGTTCCAGAGTGAAATGGAGGAAGTAATTCAAGAATCTCGAAATGCAGAAGAAAAGGCAAAGAAGGCAATCACTGATGTAAGTAGAAGAGGAAAATTTTGGAAACATGGGAGTGACTATATGAAAGTCCGAGGTTTCATGCTTTTCTTGGTTTTCTTACTAACCAGGCAGCCATGATGGCTGAGGAGCTGAAGAAGGAGCAGGACACCAGTGCCCACCTGGAACGGATGAAGAAGAACCTGGAGCAGACAGTGAAGGATCTACAGCATCGCCTGGATGAGGCTGAGCAGCTGGCCCTGAAAGGAGGAAGGAAGCAGATCCAGAAACTGGAGGCCAGAGTAACTACCCTAAATTCTGATATGTCGCCAATCCATTCAGACACAATAGTTTGGCGTAGATAGCAGCAATCAGAGACAGTTGTTACAAAGTCTTAGAACCAGCCAACCAACATTTATTAAACATGATAATGCCAGACATTATACGAAGCTCTACAAAGAAAGACAAAACATAGTACATATTCTCCAGGAACTAACAAGGGAGAAGATTCAAACAATGATGCATCAACAAGTTGTAGTCAGGATTAATGGAGGGGGGGGCAGTTTCAGAGGGAAGGTGCTAAGATAAAGGAGGAAGGGGAAAGGGTATTATCCCAGAGCTAGAGGCAGCTTTTTCATCCATTATAGTCCCTTATCATTACTTTGCATGGATGTTTATATATATATATGCTACAGGTTATTTTCTTGGGTAAAAAAATGCTGGGTTTAGAGTCAGGACAATTGGGTTCCAATCTTTACTTAGATTCTTGTTAGCTTGGAGATCATAGGAAAAATACTCCACATTTCCAGGGCATCTTCTCTAACAAGGGCAAGGGAAGGGAATAATAATTTATATAGGACCTATTTTGGGTCAGGAACTGTGCTAAGTCCTTTACAGTTTCTCATTTGATCCTTACAAAAATCTTGCAAGATAGGTGCTGTTATTGCATCCATTTTATAGTTGAGGAAACTGAGCCAAAGGAGGTTAAGTGACTTGCCCAGGGTTACTCAGCTAAACATCTAAGACCTGATTGAACTCAGGTCTTCTGATTCCAAGACCAGTAGGAACAACACCCAGATTGAAGTGCAGAAAGTAAGTGACTTGGGAACCTTAAAGCTTTGTATAAATGTGAGTTAGCATTCATTCTATATCTCTTGATTATCTCTGCTACTTACCTGTTAAACATTTCAAGAGATATGAAACACCTCCTTGTGTACAATGAGCCTGATTAACCCCTCAAATGCTAATCAGAGATTTAGATTAAAAGCACCAAAAGCATCTAGTTCAATTTTTAAAATGAGAAATAATTCATTCAAGTAGCTTATCCAATTTTACAAAGATGATGCACAATAAGTTTAAACTCCATTTACATCAAATTTAGCTACTCTTTCTTGCCTCTCCAAAGTCAGTCTCTAGGCTTTGAGCTTAGTATGTTGGTGTGATAATATTAGAGCCTGTTTTAGCTTTCTATTGGCCAGGGGTCCGAGTCAGAGAGATCCCCAGGGAGTCATTTGTGAAGTGGAGCTGAGAAGATACTCCCCAGACTGCATTCTCATAGCCCAACTATTCCTGAATGCTTCCTCTTCCTCTTGACCTAGTCCTATATTTCATTCTGACCCCAAACCTAAACTGCTGTATAAAGTCATCATATTTCATTGTAGGTACGTGAACTTGAAGGAGAGGTTGAAAGTGAACAAAAACGCAATGCTGAGGCTGTTAAAGGTCTACGCAAACATGAGAGGAGGATAAAGGAACTTACTTACCAGGTAAGTAAAAGTATCTTTCTGTAACATCTGGGCCTCCTCTCTGGTGAGAAATTGGAAAAGTCTATACAATACAATGTTGTAGAAAGATTAGATTTTTGTGACATATAAACAGTTCAAGAAACATAGTTTCTGGGTAATTAATCATTTTATTAATCATGCTAGAAATAATTAATAAAAGGGGTGAGTGGAACTCTCAAATACCAAAGACCCCTCACGGAACTTACTCAAGGCTTATATGCCCTTAGAAGATATTCCTGGATATTCCTGAAGATGGCAATCAATTCTGGCTGATCAACCAAAAATGAGAAGAATAAATATTATAGCAAGAGGTAGGATTATTCTAAGGAGGAAGTATGTCATTTACTTCCAGTCCTGGGAAATCTTGGCAAAGTACATATCTCCACCCGAATCTGAGTAGAATACAATGGGATTCCCCACTTGGGTGGGTCTGAACAAGACTGAGGAGAAAGTTAAACCAATTTTATTATCAACACTGTCCTTCAGATGCTAGTTTGGTCTAGTAGAGAATGAGGACCCAAAAAGGGAAAAATCTGGATCTCCCCAGTAATTGGTTTATTTAATAACCATTTCTCTCAATTCTAAATCTTTACAACTGAATTTTAGCCCTGGCCAGGACTCAGTGTTTAGAATGTGTACTTAGAAGCCATGTGACCATGGACAAGTTTCTTAGCCAGTTTCCTTGCCTATAAAATGGACTATAAAGAAAGATCTTTGCAAACTTTAAAGTTGTTATTATTTGTCCTTCAAGCTATTATTCGACATACTTAGATGTATTAATTTGGTGAAAAGGAGCTATCAGTCTTGATGTATAATGCAGTTCTGTTCCAGGCTATAAAGACTATATCTCCAGAAGTGAACATCTGCCCTAGGCCCATTCAGATACCTTCATTAAACTAGGGGCAGCTAGGAGGTGCAATGGATAGAGCACCAGCCCTGGAGTCAGGAGGACCTATGTACAAATGTGACCTCAGCCAGTTAATAATTACCTAGTTGTGTGACCTTGGGCAAGTCACTTAACCCCATTGCCTTGAAAAAAATCTTACATGTAACCCTTTATGACTATTGCTTTGAAGTGTTCAAAGATACTTTGTCAAAGCCTTGGTATCAGGCATTTGCCTTATAATTGAGTATATTCTTCTTTTTTTTTCAAAATCTTCCAGACTGAAGAAGATCGCAAAAATATTCTCAGGCTTCAGGACTTGGTAGATAAATTGCAGGCAAAGGTGAAATCTTATAAGAGACAAGCTGAGGAAGCTGTGAGTATTTTCAAAGCTTGGAGAAAAGAGACTTCATTTGAGCATGACAATGACACAAGAGTTTTAGTTAAATATTTATTAAAATTTTACTATGTGCTAGACTGAAGAAAAGAGGAGGATATATTTTAGGAGAAATATTTCGTAAGTAACCACATCTACCCCCAGCAGAAAAATATTCTCCATTTCAAACTGAGTAGAGCTTTAAATAACTCATTTTACATACATACACACACACATATACATACACATATACATATACATATAATCAATACATGTAATTTTTCATATGTAAATTTATATATCAATAAGATTCTCCATTATTACCACTCTCTAGAGAGAGGTAGAAACAATCATATTTTAAAAATCCATATCTGTATATTTTTATTCCTGTTGTCTAACCTATGGATCAACTATTGGCACCCACAGCTCCTATAGTTCTTTTCTCTGAAAACCTAAAGCATTTGCACCTGCATGGTCAATAGCCTTTTTTATTTATGGCATAATGAGTTGTGTGGTTATTATAAAGTCAGCTCTAAAGTCAAGTTGATATGAGTTCAAGTGTCCTTTCTCACACATACTGGTTTGTGACCTTAGGCAACAGGCAACTCTCTATATATACTTTTCTTTGCTCTACCAGCCCTATAAGGTTGTTAAGTTGCGGAACATTTGCCAGCTTTTTGTTAGTTGAAAGAGTCCTCACTAGGAAGCCCCCTTCATTGATGAAATCATAGACCAAGAAAATGGAAAAAATAAATTTTAGTGAAGCCCTTAATGAATCTGGTAACCCCCATTACCTAGTGGTGGGTACCAATACAAGTAATGATGCAACAAACCATAAGAGGTTTCCTTCCTTTTCCCTTTCTTTACCCTTATTATTATTGGATAGTCTTCTATTCTTCCCACACTACGTACTTCATGAATTTCCAGGAATAAAATATGATTAAAATTATTTTACATCCTAATATTAAATAAACAGATCAGGAAAGTCTTAGGTATATAGTGAATAGCCTCAAAAGAATAGAGAAGATGGGTTATACACCTTTATTTAGATAATTAAATACTTATATTTATCAAACTCTTGACTATTCATAAGCACTACTCTACTTTGGCCACAAATTGTGATTCCACTGTAGTGAAAGGGAAAAAGGAAGGAAACCACCTGTGGTTTGTTCCATCACTACTTGTAGTGGTACCCACTACATTGGATAGTAGCAATCCACTAAGGACTTCAAATCACAAATCGAATTTTTTAAGGTCATAAATAGCTAATGACACAGGAAAGACAAGGATTTTGTTTTCCTTCAGAAAATAAGCAACAAACAGACTGAGATTAAGACAGGGATACTTCTTTTCTTTTAACAAGTTTATTTCTGTTTTCAGGAGGAACAGTCCAATGTTAATCTCTCTAAATTCCGAAAGCTCCAACATGAACTGGAGGAGGCGGAGGAACGTGCTGACATTGCTGAGTCCCAGGTCAACAAACTTCGGGTGAAGAGCCGAGAAGTTCACACCAAAGTCGTTAGTGCTGAGTAATCAGCATTAACTGAAGTCTCTAAGTGACTGAAGAAAAGCACAAAATGTGATAATTTTTGGTCACCTAATCCTATAAATACTGTTTATTCTGTCTTTGCTATCTGAGAAATAAAGCAAATTTTGCTAACAAATCAAACTTCTCTATTATTTTTGAAGATCTTTAAAATAGTGACTACTAAGCTATAGGAGGTATAATCACAGAATGTTAAAGTCCTTAAGCTGAAGTCTAAGAACTTGTTTTTGTGTTTGTTGTTGTTAGATTTTGATAATTGCATTTCAATATAAAAAGGGTCCGTTTCACAAAAAAAAGCAAAAAACTGAGAACCACAGCTATATTCTAGTCCGATTCATACTCAAAATAAATCCCCGCTATTACAGTGGTCCTCCAGCTTCTACTAAAAGACCCCCCAATAAGGGAGAACCCACAATAACCTAAGAGTCTAACTGCTCAGATTGTTAGGAAGTCTTTCCTATTATAATTACCCTTGGTAAAGTTAAAGTAGCTCTTGATTGAATGAATCAAAACTAAGTAAATCAGAGTCATTACTGAAAACCCTAAGAACTTATATAAAATGCAAGAACTGTCTCAAAACCAGATAGAGATTATGAGGTTCTGGAAGCAAAGGGAATAGGAGTGAGTCTGACAGAGATGAATTGGAAAGCTACCCAAAATCAACTAGCAAAAAGAAGAAAAACAAAGTAGAACTGAGTTATAACAGGAGAGATGAAGGTCACTACATATGACAAAGGGTCATTTTGTATTTTACTCTATTTTATGGTTTGCCATGAACTAATTAACAGCCATCCTCTCTGGTCTTAGTTTATGTGATCCTCAGAGATCTGTCTCAATCTATTGCCAGGAACATACTGGACATCTTGTTAGTATGACAGGTCCTAACTGAGCTTCTGCTCTACTGTGTTATGGCTTTTGATAACCCAAGGTCATATCCACCCCACAAGGAGGAATTGAAATAAGACTTTGTGGAACAGCTGACTTAGACTAACTCCCTATTAGCTATTTTTCTTTTGACCTTCCCAGTGTGATGATCATTCTCCTTGACTGAAAACAGCAAATATGAAACTGTAAAGTTCTGCCATCCTTATATAATCAATTATTGGAATCTTATACACCTCTAGTTTGCTTCTTTGCTTTTCTTCTTTTCCATATATTTGTAAATATATGTGTATATGCATAAATGTTTGTGTGTATAAACAAAGATATATATAATCTATGCCATTCTGAACATGTCTTTTCAAAATATAAGTTAGTCAGCCAGTTGCCTGTGTATCATCAGTCTTCTTTGACATCCTCTTCCTATTCATCTGAATTGTCTTTGTGTCTTCAAAATATTTTTGAAAATGTCTTCATCCCTTTTGGGCTAACTTTCCCTTGTTTCTTTCTAGGGATCCTGACTCATCTTTCTCTATAATCTTTGAACTTTACTGTCTCAAAATCTTAAGTGCCTGCCAAACAATTCCAGGCTCTTTTCTCCTCCTTCACAAATTCTAACTTCTCCCAAGATTCTGACCATTTCAGCTCCCTATTGTCAAGGAGCTCACAGTCTAATGGGGGAAAGACAATATACAAATAATTATGTACAATGTACAAAGAAAGATATAGAGGCTAAAATGAAGATAATCAATAGGAGGAAAGTACTAGAATTAAGGAGGATCCAAGAAAGGTGGTCTATAGAAATGAAGCTTTTAGTTGGGACTTGAAAGAAGCCAGGAGGAGGGGATGTAGATGGAGAGCATCCCAGATATAGGGAAGAGTTATTACTTGTCCAAAATCGAAGAACAAAAAGGAGACCCATATCATTAAATTGAAGAGTACATGGAGTGTGTTATGGGGGATGGTATAAGGTGTAACAAAACTAGAAAAGTGTAATGGAGGGCAGAATATGAAGACAGTATTTTATACTTGAGTCTGATGGTAATAGGAAGCCACTGGAGTTTGTTGAGTGAGAGGTGACATGGTCAGACCTATACTTTAAGATTCTCTTCCTAAAGTTGAATGAAGGCATATTCAGAAACCCAGATTACAAACAAGCCTCAGACCTCAGACACTTCTGCTTAAAGATTCAGAAAGAACAGGAGAAACAGCAGCAATAAAAACAGGGTATTGATACTATGGATAGTTAGCACAGGTGCTAGATTTGCTACATCTATGGGGATTAAATTGTTGGAGTAAACACAAAGCAGCTGCCAGCCAACAGATTGTAAACTGTGCTGCCTAGCATTAAAAGAGATTTGGGTATAAACCATATATACAGGATGGTTTCCCTGGAGTGCCATCACTGTTTGCTTCAGTGAGATTTTCCTAAATAAGAAAAAAGAAAAACTCAACAGTGGACAGATGGGGACAACAGTACTTAAAATAGTATTTTAAAATAGTATTTATCAGTTCTAACTCTGCTTCTGTCTATATGAAATCCATCATGGTTGCCTCTTGAGCTACAAAAAGGAGAAAATTCTTATCATTAGATGGTAGTTTAGACAGGTTGCACTCTAGTCTCTTCATTTTATAGATAAAGCCCCAGGATGTGCTTTATGTAGGTCTTACTTTTTTTCTTTGAAGTCTAGGGTAATTATTCATACAAGTCCACATTGTTCTTTTCCCCTGAAATTTCCAGGAACTTTTAATCATTAATATTATTTTTCATCAAATTATTATTCATAGAAATCATCATCATTCAAAATGTCATAGAAAAACTAATAATAGAAATCAAAAAATTCAGTTCCCAAGAGCAGGTACAAAAGAAATCTTTTCTTTCCTTAACCCAATAAGCAGAAACTCACCCTTCTGCTCTACAGCACACTATAGACTAGGAAATCTTAAGTTAGTGTCTATGAACTTTTAAAAAATTAAATAAATTATTGTATTTCAATAGAACTGATTTCTTGTATAATTCTAAATGCTTTATTGTATACATTTATATGTTTTAATACATTTTAAAACTTTTCTGAGAAATATTTTGTAGGTTTCACCAGGGGGCCATAAATACCAATAATCCACTAAAATAAATTTTTAAAAACAGTTTCTCTAAGCAATCCCTACCAGTCACAGAATTTTTTCCCTTTGTAACTCTCCTTTAATAGCAAAAATATCCTGCCTGAGAACACAATAAACATTAGTTTATCTTTATCTGGAGACAAAATCTGTCATAAAAATACAAGTATCAAGCACACAAGACTTAAAATCATAGGAAACTCCAGAAGGTAATGTTCGCTCACAAAACAGAGGAAAGGTATGCTTGTAAGGGAGGTGAAAGAATAGAAAGTACAGAAATTCATCAGGTTACAGTAGTGTTTGAGGCAGGCACAATTAGGCAAACAGTAAGTTCTGCCCCAGGAAGATCATTCCATAGGGGATTGGGGATCCAAGGCTCCAGTTATTAATTATCAAAATCAGGATTATTCTCAGTTCATGTCAACAAAGCAAGTGGCTCCCATCTGCACATGCACCTGATATCATATTGTTTCCAATCAATTCTCCACATTCTCTTTTCCTGGTAGCAATCCTCACTAAAGGATTGCTAAAGCTGTTGCTAGGAGCCAATATGTCTGCTTCTACTAGCCAACATGCCAACTCCTCCCTCACCCCCAATTAATTCCACTCTGCTCTTTAAAATACCAATGCCCAGATGGAGTTCCAACTCTTTATCCTATGAGGTCTGCCCTTTTCCCCTCCCTGCCTATGAGGAGGCACTCCATAGGTCACTACATATACTGATTAAATGCCTCCTAGGCACCAGGGTAAGCACTATATAGAAGAGGAAACAAGGGCCCAGCAAAAAGAAATTATTTGGCACAAATGAAAAGTAATATAATAGAATCTACTATCAAACTACATCTGATATTATTCCATACAAATTGTTCTACTATACTGGGCCGCTTCTCCAAAGTATTGGGAACATCTCTTTCCTTCCATTTACCAGTTTATCACTGAAACATATTTCTGAATATTTCACAGTGATCCTGTAAGCTGCATTGGAAGTAAAAAATTGAGTTATTAATAACTCTCTACACAAATTATAAAGGTGACTGAGAAGATAGGAGAATAGAAGGAATAGCCACTTTGGAGAAGTCACATGGGGTGAAAGAATAATTTGGAGATGCCTACAATAGAAATAGGAATCGTTTTGAAATATAGACATAGGAATAGTTTTGGTTTTGTTTTTATATCCCCAACACCTAATATGGTACCTGGCACATTATAGACTCTTACAAAAACTTAATGAATCTTCTCTAGAATAGCTGTTCCAGAATTAACAAACTGATAGCACTACACCCTTTTCCAATATTGATTGAACTGTCGCTCATCCCTACCAATATATCATAGGAGTGCAGGAGTCCAGATATTCCTTACTCCCCATTGTCACTTTCAGATCCTCCCTCTACTAACTACCATTACTGCTATTATTCAGAAATTTCTCTTCCCCTGAATTTCATGCTAGTTAAATTTGTCAAAATCTGATTTCTGGTAGCTATCATTATCTATTTATCTCCAAGACATTTTCCTTCCATCTTCCCTTAATAAACTCAGTACCTGACTCTCAGTTTTTCTCTCCACCATAAAATCTTAACCATCCTGGGTAACATCTATATTGTTGCTATATATTTGCTTCCTTGAATACTTTAATCTTCCAGTTCTTCAATCTCCTCAATTCCCATAACCTATTCCTCCACCCTGTACGCAGAGATAGTCATACCCTTAATCTTTCTGTCACTTGTAAGTGGTCCACTTATATATAGACCAACCAGAAAGAGCTATATTATGACTCATGATTTCAATGTTGTATCTGCGAAGGTAAGTCCCTTATATTTCTTAACTTCTCTCTATATAGCTAAGAACATAGGGAGATTAAATATAAGCAACAGCAATCAGAAAACAATAATATGAAGTGAAGAGAAAAGAAGACATTTAGTATTCTTAAAAATGTTGTGCCACATATTGATAAGTAATGTGGGAGAGGTCAGAAATCACACTTTCTTATTTGGGTTGGGAAAGAGAAGAGTAAAAAAGATTATTGCTAGAAAGTGTAATATTAGGGGCTAAAGCTGGAAGAGAAAATGAGAAGAAATTTTTCTGGGTCCAAGAGGGGAATTAGAAGGAGAAATGCCTTAAATAAAATATGCTAAATCTGATTCCTTCTATCCCCAAAAGGCTAAAGGACAAGCTCAAATAATGTGGGTTTGGGTTGAGGAATAATGAAATGCTGTGTCTATTGGAAAGGAAGAAAATCATTTTATTTTGGGGATGATACTATTTCAAGCAAAACAAGTTGACATGCCTAGTGTTGATCTCTTTAACAAGAAGATGAAATAATAGGAGTTGATAAAGGAAAAACAACATAACAGTTAACAACTCTGAATTTTAATAGCTTGAACTCATCCATTAAACAAAAGAGGGTTGAAAATATAATAGAAAACAAATCCTAATAATTTTTTGGCATAGAAAAAATATAATTAAAACTTAAAGATCTGTATAGATTTAAAGAGATGAAAAAGGAGGAGGAGGAGAAAGGTGGAGAAGGAGGAGAAGAAATGAGGGGAAGGAGTGGGAAGAGGAGAAGGAAGAGAAGAAATGCTGATGGTGCTGTCAAGATACAATCAAGGAAACTTCATTACATTTGAAGTTTTTATAGAGAATAAACTATATCAGCATTAAATATATATGCATCAAATGTCACAGCATCTAAATGCTTAAAGGAAAAGCTAACTGAATAGGAAATATATTAAACAAGATAATAATTATGAGTAACTCCACCTTGTCTCTTTCAGACTTAAATAAACCTAACAAAAAGGGAAAAAAATTACATAAGCTCTCCCCTACTGTCTTCCCTTGGCTCTCTTGAAGTCCCGGCTAAAATTTCATCATCTACAAGAAGCCTTTCTCAATCCAACTTAACCCTAGAGCCTTCCCTCTTATGATTATATCCAATTTATGTATATGTGATCTTTGTATATAGTTGTTTGTTGTCACCCCCATTAAACTATGAGTTACCTAAGAGTAGAAATTATCTTTTGCCTTTCTTTGTGTCCTTAACATTTAGTGCAGTGCTTGACCCATAGTAAGTACTTAATAAATATTTATTGACTGACAGAACTGAATATAATATTGGGAAAATATTAAAAAACCTTTAATGACTATTAAATAGGAACATTAACAATTGTAATCCGTCTGTCTTCAATATTTTACATCTTTACAAAAATTGATTTGATATAAATGTAGAACTGAAAATATATCTTGAGTTGAATTAAATTAGTGATGAGCCTCTCTGACCTCAGGGCTTGTAATTAAAGTCTTTCCACCTTGGTAAGAGTTGGCAGAGCTCATGGTCCACTGAAATAGCCTTTAAAAACCCAGGGTCACCTCCATGAGGCATGGGAGTAGAATTTCAGAAGAAGTTTAGTATATTAGCACACAAAGTTTAAAATATAAACTTCTTCTAGAGAGATACACTTTTTTCCTGGCACTGAATTCTTGGAAGAATTTATTGCCTGAATCTTTATGCAATGAACATTTCCATAACTCATTTTAATAATCCCATGTGACTTTCATATCCACTAAATGTGATTTGGCAATAGTCTTCTTGAAAAATCTTCATATTGCTCACCCACACCACTGGTCTATTCTTACATGTTCTAACACATCTCCTCACCAATCTAATAGTCACTAGTCAGACTCACAAATTCAATCTTTTAACACTCATAGAACTACACAAATATAAATGTAAAAATTGATCAAATAAATACATGAACATACACATGCTTATGCTAAACCTTTCAGGGTTTCAAAACCTGTATAAGAGCAGAGAACTGACATTGAACATATTCTGCCTTTAATTACACAGAGCACTGCTAAGAGAAGACAATAGTTAGATGAAATGTAAAAGCATTTTTACCAATATGTATAGATCCTTAGAGAGTCGGAAATACAAAATTTGACCAACACAGAGTACTGATGAGAGAGAACAAGTTATAGATGAAATATAAAAGCAATTTAACACTATTGGAGAGCCAGGGATACAAGATTTGACCATCCCAGAAGGTAGTGACTTCCCAGAATGTGTTAGTCACACTTATCATGCCCTTTCTTGTATTTGTACTTATTGTTATCTCATATGTGTTACATCTCATAAGTAATAAATTTCTTGAAGGCAGGGACCATGGTTCATATTTCCTAGCAAAGTTTTCTTTAAAGTTAATAATGACCTCTTTATTGCTAAATCTCATGGTCTTATTTTTGTTCTCCTATTTTTTTGAAGTATTTCTGAATTCTTCCTTCTCCTTTGGTTTCTGTACACCTCACTTTCATGATTTTCCTTATGTATCTTTGACTATTCTTCCTTTGATTCCTTCACTGGATTGTTCTATTTCCATAATTTAAATAGGAGGGATGGAGGAAGAGTTGGCTAAAGTATTATCCTTGACCCTCTTCTTTCCCTACTACCTATATTGTTGTCAATAGCTATCCCTCCCACTTAGTGACTTTTCCCACAGTTTCAATACAAAGCAGGTTGACGATAAGAAATTAAGTGAGGGGTGGGGGGCACCTGGGCTCTTGGTAGCAGAAGTGGTATCCAGACCTCCCAACACAGGGATCAACAAGCACAACTTCTAAGATCAGCTGTGAAACTTCTGCCAAAGTGACTGCAGAGCCCAGGTCAGCATGGCCCCCAGCAAAGCCAGGGCCCTCAGTGCAGTCCCAGATCCAGGAAATGGAAGCAGGACTGAGGAGCCCCCCAGCACAGAGCTGCCTAGCAGCTGCTAACAGAGCACTCAGTCCATGGAAGGTAAGGGGGTAGAGGAAAAATGTTGAAGTCTCTTCTCTGTCCCTTGATTAAGATTGTGCTTTGTCCACATGCAGACCCTTGTCACAGTCTGGGATGCCCACATTGCCATAGAGCAGGGACCCTCTTCACAGCTCCAGGGCACAGGAGAGTGCTTGTGGTCATCCACAGACCAGAGCACAGGCCAGGAGAGCAGGAAGAACCTCTCATAAGACCATGAAGTAACTGAGGTCCTTGCAAGGTATCCCAATAACACTTAAAAGCTTGGGAAGCACTTCAAAATCAGGGCACAGACTGAGGAAATGAGTAAACAGAAAAAGGAACCTGATAATAGATAATTACTTTGTTCCCATGAAGGATCAAAAAACACACTCAGAAGATGGCAAAGTCAAAACTTCCGTATTCAAAGCCTCCAAGAAAAATAAGATTTGGGCTCAGGCTATGGAAGAGTTCAAAAAATATTTTGAAAATCAAGTAAGGGAGGTAGAGGAAAAAATGGGAAGATAAATGAGAGCAATGCAGGAAAAAAATTGATAATCAAGTCAGTAGCTTGGACAAGGAGATACAAAAAAAATACTGAAGAAAACAGCATGTTAAAAACTAATTTAGGTCAAATGGAAAAAGCAGTCCAAAAAGTTAATGAGGAGAATACCTTAAAAAGTAGGATCGACCACCTTAAAAAGTAGGGTCGACCAGATGGAAAAAAAGATAAGAAAGCTCTCTGAAGAAAACAATTCCTTCAAAGATAGAATGGAGCTAAGGGAAGCTGATGACTTTGCAAGGAATCATGAAACAATAAAACAATACTAAAAGAATGAAAAACTAGACTAAATTATGAAATATCTCATTGGAAAAACAGCTGACCTGGAAAACAGATCCAGAAGAGAAAATTTTAAAATTATTGGGCTACCTGAAAGTCATGATCAAGAAAAGAACCTTTACTTCATTTTTAAAGAACTTCTACAGGAAAATTGCCTTCCTAGAAGCAGAGGGTAAAATAGAAATTGAAAGAATCCACCAATCTTCTCCTGAAAGGGATCCCCAAAAAATAACCCCCCAGGAATATTATAGCCAAATTCCAGAAATCTCAAGTCAAAAAGAAAATATTACAAGCAGCCAGAAAGAAACAATTCAAATATTGTGGCACTGCCATCAGGATTACACAGGACTTAGTAGCATCTACATTGTGAACTAGTAGAACTTGGAATATAATATTCCAGAAGGCAAAAGAACTTGTAATGTAGCCAAGAATAAACCACCCAGCAAAACTGAATATCTTCTTCCAGGGTGAAAGATGGACATTCAATGAAATAAGAGAATTTCAGACTTTCCTGTTGAAATGACCAGAACTGAACAGAACATTTGAGCTCCAAGTACAGGACTCAGGTGAAGCATAGAGAGGATGAATAAGAAGGGTAAATTATGAAGAATTTAATGATATTGAATTACTTGTATTCTTGTAAGGGAAGATGATACTGATTACTCATATGAACCATCTCAAATAATACAGCAGTTAAGAGGAGCATAGCTATACAAGGCACATCACAGAGCTGAATATGAAGCTATAATATATTATAAAAATGGAGTCAATGAATGAAAAAGGAATGTACTGGGAGTAAGGGAAAGGAGAGGTAGAATGGGCTAGGATATTTTACATAAGAGTCAAGAAAAAACTTTTGCAATGGAGTAGGAGGAAAGTTGAGGGGAAATGAGTGAGCCTTCATTCTCATCAGAAATGGCTCAGAGAGGAAACAACACACAGACTTAATAGGATATACAATTCTTTTACCCTAGACGAAAAAGGAGATGAAGGGGATGGGAGAAAGGGGACAGGGAAGGGGGATGTAGGGATAGAGGAGAGGATAGATCATGGGAGAGGATAGTCAGATTCAACATACTTTTATTGTTTTTTGCATTGTGGTGGGATTAGGTGACCTGTCCGTGACATGGCAAGGTCATGGATGTCTGGGGTGGGATTTGGGCTCAGGTTCCCCTGGCCCCAAGACTGGTGCTCTGTCTGCTGTGCCACTTGGCTACTCCTCCCTAATGCTTATCCTTTAGATACCTTCTTTATACATGGTTATTAGCATGTTCTCACCTCTTTTAGACTGTGAACTCCTTGAATGCAGGGAATATCTTTTACTTTTCTTTCTGTCCCAATAGCTTAGCACAGTAGAACATAATAGGGGTTTAGGAGAAGCTAGGTGGTGGTGCAGTAGATAGAACACTGGCCCTGTAGTCAGGAGGTCCTGATTTCAAATCTTGCCTCAGATACTTAATAATTACCTAGCTATGTGACCTTGGACAAGTTACTTAATCCCATTGTCTTGCAAAAAAGGACATTTAATATATAATTATTGTCTAATCAGGAATCAGAAGTCCTGTTCTGCATATATATACACACACACACACACACACATACATATATATATATATATATAGTTATACATGGTAGATTTGTAGCTTCATGTGTGATTACTTTTTTTTAATTCTACTATGCTAAAGAAATGCTGGGTTTTTTCATAAATTAAAAGTAAAATAAATAAAAAAACTTTTTAAAATTTTGAAAAAAAAACAACTAGCTTGTTGTGTAACCTTGGGAAAGTCCCCTCCACTCTTTGGACCTGTTTCCTCTCTATAAAACAAGTTGATGAAATGACATGATTTCTCAATTCCCTTTGCTACTATTTAATATAGTTTTGTAAACAGTTTCAATTTTAATTTTTAATATTACTAATATCTGTGTCTTAGATCTTTTTGCACTTAAATTCTTATTCCTGGCTCAGAGAATTTTGTGCTACTGTTAAAGTCATTTCTTACATAAAGCTCTTAGAAAACCTTGGATGAAATGTTAAGATATGATCAGATGGTACTAACACAATTAGCTACAGTATCTTCTCATATGTCTTTTTGATGTGGTGGAAAGAGTTCTTGAATAAGTCAGGAGACCCAAGTTCTAATCCTTGTCTTGGCCACAAAATTTCTGAATAACCTTGGACTTCTTTTCAACCTTAATTTCCTTGTGGGAGAAGGAGGGTAGTGGTGGTGGTGATGACCTTTTTC
Organism: Macrotis lagotis; assembly: GCF_037893015.1. Taxonomy (NCBI): domain Eukaryota; kingdom Metazoa; phylum Chordata; class Mammalia; order Peramelemorphia; family Peramelidae; genus Macrotis; species Macrotis lagotis. The sequence goes on along the minus strand of NC_133659.1, from coordinate 230,744,481 downwards.
CTATCTTTTCTTTTATTTCTTCACTCTTTCCTCCTAGTTTAGACTCCAGTCTTACAAGTGACTCTATGTAACTAAAAGAATCATTGTTATGAAAATAAAATCCCAACTTCTTCCTCATTTACTCCTTTTAACTCTTCTTGATCTGACTTCTGTCCCCACCACTTGACTAAAACTACCCCCCCCCCCTCAAATGTCATCAACAACCCTCTAAACAGTCAAATCAATAACAGGTGATCATTCTTCATCCTCCTTTACCTCTCTGCACTATTTGACCTTATTATTTCCCTTTTTCTCCAGCCTTTGATCATATTACGATGTATAACCTTTATCTCAGCATATCTAAAACCAAATTCAATCTCAATCTTCCCTGCCCTGGTTCCACTGTTTCTTACAGTTTTGATCCTGGAGCAGACCAATTAGGAGAGACTTTCACAGACAAACACAGATGGAGATACTTTAAATCTTATATGTCAAATCCGTTTAACATTCCAGAGGGAAATCATACCACCATACTGATAAAATAATTCCATTTAATCTTATTTGGGTCCTCACTGCTATATAACAAGTTTTATTCTTCCTTAAGAAATTTCCCACTCCCTTTAATATTTGTTCTACATCTTTTCTTCTCAAATCATCAATACTTTCCACAACCCCTTTTCTCTCAGCTTCTGTTTTTTGCCTCCCACTTTGCTGAGAAAATCTAAACCATCTTTCATGATTTATCCATCTCCATTCATAACTCAAAATTGTCTTCATTTATTCCTATTTCCAAGAAAATGTGATCTTTTTTTGCCCAGGGAAACTTATGTCTACCTAGGGTATGGCTATAGAGCTGATCATGACACATTTCTATTTTAATCTTTCTTCAACATATTCGGTGTTTTGAATATGATAATTAAAAAAAGTCACAATAGCTGCATTCAAATCCTGTTTCTTCTTATTAATCTGTGTGTCTTAAAGCAAGCTGGTAAATCTTTCTGGATTTTAGTTTTATCATCTGTAAAATGAAAGATAGGACTAGAAGTTCCCTAAATTTCCTTCTAGGTCTAAATCCATTACTACAAGTATCCTATTTTATTCCAATTTAAACTTGAAGCACTGGACAAGTCTAAGATAGGCCTTACCTATGAGAATATCCTTAATGAGATCTGGAGAAGGAAACAGATTTTCTTGTGTAGACAATTAAGGCAGATGATACAGTAATCTTGACTGAAAGGTACAATAAATACTAAATCCTGCTATTTTTATTATTTGTTAATAATAACAAAAACCAAATAATAACAACTGACACAGAAGAAGCAGTTAAAGGAAAGTACAAAATTCCCTAATAAATGCAGTCACAGAGATCATTTGGGTCTATAACCCTTTAATTTCTAATATCCAGTGAGTTGTAAAACAGAAAGATGGTATTTGACACTGTCATGGAAAATATATAAGGTCCAAATGGAAAAAAGAATTCCCTAAGGATGGTGAGATCCTCAAGATGTTCCTATTTATGAATAATAATGCTGATTGAATCAAGCATCTTCAATGAGATCCATAGTTATTCCAAAGAAATCACCCAATACTCTAAATAGGAAAAGCAAAGTGCATATGTTTAGGAAAGAAAGAATATATGGACCATAAGTTGAATTGAATAGGAGCAAGAGAGTAGGGATGTATTGCTTTGGGAAAGTATGCAGTGCTTTCAATTATTCTAAAGTGGTCCCCAGTACAAAGATTCATCTTTTCAACATAAATGTTTTCCGAGAAATGCTTTATGGTTTCAAATCTTGGAATACCACAGTTTTCCTCTTCTTAAGTAAGTAAAGTTGTAGGTGTCCTAAAGGGTAATGAGATTTCATAATAAGTATCCAAATAAGCTGCAGTATATTTCTGGTAATAACTAATACCTGAGGAAAGTGGAACAGTTATGTCATTTCAGTAAGGAGTAATCACCCTATATGGAGCTCTTAAGTTATTTAAAAACAACAACAACCTAGGAAAATTCTCCAAAATGATAGGACGATTCTCTGTTTTTTTATTGAAGATTTTATTTCTTTTGAGTTTTACAATTTTTCCATCTTACTTCCCTCCCCCCACCCCCCCACAGAAAGCAATTTGTCAGTCTTTACATTGTTTCCATGTTGTACACTGATCCAAATTGAGTGTGATGAGAGAGAAATCATAGAAGATTCTCTGTTTAACATCTAGAGAAAAACATGAACACAAGATGAAAAAGCTTAGATGGGTTTCAAGTTATACCAACGAATAGAATATCATTATCTATGAGAACATGAAACAATTTTGGTATAGTATCTGTGTATTGCAACCCTTAGCTTTTCCTGATTCTTCTCTAGAGTATTATAATTCTTTTCTCTTTCCCTGAACTCCCCAGTCTTCCTGTTTATATAACTTACATGTATTTTCCCAATACGTAATGACATACTATAAAATTATCCAGCTAAATGATGAAAAGGATCACATCTTATCTATAGATGTTTGCCTGTTGGTCCTCAACCTCTCCAAAAAAATTCCTATTAACCCTTCCACTTCCCCTTCAGGCAAACCAGATGGGCCATGTGTCTGTCCTATGATATTATCTAAATTAGGTCTCTGTCCCAACACCAAACCCAATGATCGACACATTGTTGATGTATTTTTTAAAAATTTGTTAATACATTTTTTGAATTGAAGAACTGAGGTATTGTATAATATATTGATAGTACTGATAATTTATCATGTCATTGTTGACTGCTGCCCTTCTCTGTCCTTCTCCAGTCTTCTCTGTCCCAGTTTTCATCATCCCCAAGGACTCTCTAAGTCTCTCAGAACTGTGCCCAAAGGCAAAATCCCAATGCAGCTGACTTGGCATCATGCCCACCTGTCTTTTATCCAAGAAATTAACAAGAGTCAGAGATCAGAGCTACAACACATTTACATCTAAAGAGTGAACAGTTATTCACCAAATATAGAAAAGCTGAAGTGCTGTGCTAGCAAATCTGGGTGTATAAAGACACTAGGTCAGAGGGTCCCACAACTGCCTCACTCTCAGCATTTCAAGGTAAGAGATAACCTCTACTTGCTCTTTATTCTAAGAAGTACCAGCGCCATGTACCATGTACCATCTAGAATGTTATATCAAGTATAGAAAGTCTGCCTCAGTTTTCTCAACTATAAATAGGTGATAATAGCACCTACCTCCAGAGGTTGTTGTAAGGATCAAAATGAGATAATATTTTTAAAGGACTTTGTACACTGTCTGGAATATGTTAGACACCGAAAATGTTTGTTTTCTTCCTTCCAAAGCATTTACTGTCTTTATCATTCATTTATTTTTGTCATGTATTTTGTGTCACTTTACATTTTTGCTGTGTTGAAATATTATTTTCATCTCTTTTGCTGTCACTAAAGACTGCTCAACATTGTAGCTATATCTCTCATATTTACATGGAGCTTTATGATTTACTATCCCAAAAGAGTGCTACTATACCCATTTTACAGATTAGGAATCTAAAGGTCAAAAAAGGTAAAATGATTTGCCCATAGTCACACTTGTGGCAAATGTGTTTAGAATTTGGGGTTTATTGGGAAGCTCTTGGTGGAGAAGGACCCTCTTAGGAGCCATATACTCCTCCGTTCTATTCACATAATGTTATAAGAACATATTTTCACCTAAATCTGAAATTCCTTTATCTCATTACCATCTGTCCCTGCACATGGCAGGCACTTGTTAAAAATATCTGTTGATTTGGATAAAAAGGAAGCTTCGCAATTATTCATGTGCTATTGAATATGTTGGATTGGGTATGCAACTGGATCACATTTGATGTATTTTTAATAAGTAAGTTGTCCTTCGATATCAAAGGAGACTGTGACATCAAGGATGTCATGAAAAACATGTAATTTGGATTAAGAACAGGTTTTGTGCAAAGACACCAGTTTCACTATCTCTTCCAAAACCTTCCTGAGACTATTTTTATTAATCTTTTAAAATAAGAGGTTTGGACTTCCAGTTCTTGCATACAATGGTTTTGTGTTGGGAATGTGTTTTGGCTCTAAAAGAATCTGAAATATTTCTTGAGATATTTACAGGTGTCCAAGCTGAGTCATGATATAAGAGTTGGAATTAACTAATTCAATAGATTGATTTGTTTGCACTCTGTATTTGTCTTTCTGTCTATGTAGAATTTCATGATGCAATTCCCTTGGTTCTCATTTCCCAACCCCTTGCCAAGTGTTATATGATAAATGCATAATATAGCACCAGGACAACAATTGAGAATCAATCTCTATCATATTTTGACTGTATTTTTAGCTAATCAGGAAAAGAGCTTGTGTTGGTAGATGGAGAATCCAGTCAAAGAGGAAGGATGGGAATGATAGAAAGTGGAGTTCTGACTTTGAGCTATGCCGACATGTTTCTTTCTTAAGGATCAGGTCTTATACCCAAATCACTCTGGCCCTCCTTGATAGACCAACAATGGACCCTAGTTCAATCCCTACTTGGTCATTGTTTGAGCCTTGATTGGCTTAAAATGAATGTAAAAAAGAAATTGCTTCTTTTGGGGCCAGAAACCCTGAAAGTGTTTCCCTCCCAGATTGATTTTTTTGACTAGGTAAAAGAGGCCATTCTCTGCTTCATTTCTTACCTAGCCTTAATCACTGAATGAGCATTGCATTGCCTCAGTCAAACCTAGACCTATTAAAGAACTTAGCTTAGAAAGACCAAGGTCTCCCATTACATCCAGGGCCATTTCCAATTTTCCTGATCCTTATCTGGCCACTGTACCCAGATTGCTCCAGAGGAGAAAGTGAGGCTGGTAACACTGTACAACCCTCCCTCACTTAAATCGAATTCACTTTCCTATCATGGCATCAGCTCCCTGATGTTTAGTCATCTTCCAGAATTAAAGACAAACAACTAATATACACACTTGACAAAAATAGGAATAAGAATGATGTAAGTATCCAGGGGATATTTTTAGGGGAATCACATTCAAAGATTCCCAAATTTATAGCTGAAAAGGACCCTTAAGGTTATCTATTCCAACCTCATCATTCTTCAATCAAAAAAATAGAAACACATGAAGTAATTTGTCAGCATTCAAATAGGTAATAAGGGGCCAAGATTCAGCTCAATCTCAAGACTTCTGATGCCAGTATTTGGGGGTGGGGTGTTTGTTTGGCTGTTCTACATTAGTTCTTTTTCTAGCTTCTTGATGAAGTGGTTATTCCAGGAAAAAATAGCAATAAGGGGCGACTAGGTTGCACAGTGGATAGAGCAACAGCCTTGGAGTCAGGAGTACCTGAGTTCAAATCCAGCCTCAAACATTGAATAATTACCTAGCTGTGTGGCCTTGGGCAAGCCACTTAACCCCATTTGCCTTGCAAAAACCTAAAAAAAAATAGCAATAGAAAATTCTTTGTTCTCCTATTCATATCCATTTAAAAATTGCTAGATCTAGAACTTCAAAAGTCCTGGTTTGTTTGCCTTTGCTTCCCTAAAATGCACCATAAAGAAATTGTTCAAAAGATGAATAGTATTATAGTCACTTTGGGAGCTGAGAAAGGTAAGAGGCAAGTTCAGCCTGATTCTGGAAATCATATGACCACATAAATGTCTAGCTTAAGGGTCCCCTAGAGGTCATCTATTCTAATCAAATTATTTAAGAGACTAAAAGAACAAATTTGAAACCTAATGAAAGGGAATGACTTGCTCAAAATGACACCATGACTTGATGGGAGAGCTGGAGCTAGAACCCAGCTTCCTTCATCTTATCCACTGTAGCATGATATAAGATAGCACTTCACAACCCTTTTTCTGTCCACATGCTCCTCAATTTTGAGCAAAACTTCTTATAACTCCATTTAGGAAAAAAAAAGAAATGATTCCATTATCATGCATACACACACACACACACACAGACACACACAAATAAATTATAATAATTAATTTCATTATTAAAATGTTTACCGAATAGTTCCTATTCCTCCTAGTAAACTAAACCTTATCCTACTCCTGAGAAAATGCCCACCTCAGGATAGCATACCTAATTTGCATTAGCAACATTTGTTATTGATAATTTTTTTTAAAAAGGTCTCATTCTTGGGGGTGGCTAGGTGGCACAGTGGATAAAGCACTGGCCCTGGAGTCAGGAGTACCTGGGTTCAAATCCGGTCTCAGACACTTAATAATTACCTAGCTGCGTGGCCTTAGGCAAGCCACTAAAAAAGGTCTCATTCTTACAACAAACGAAGTTCATTTTTCCAATGTGATTACTAAAGTCTCATTTAGCTTTAATATCTTATCATAACAAATACTAACAAATAATAAGTTCTATAAGTTTTTAGGGATTTAAAAAGGAAGAAATTGATTTATATTTGTTTTCAAACACATTACATGGAAAGGTATGAAATATAGAACAGGCATTTCTGTTTTACTCAAATGTCTTATATTTCACATATAGGACTAGAACTTGGTACTAAAAAGTCCATGCCCATAGGTTCAATTATTCTTCTTTTTAATTAATTTTGTTGTTCCATGACCACAGACTTAACTCCAGATAAGTAGCTTAAGAAAAGTTTGAATTAGTCCCAGGGATAATTGATGAGAGAATATATGCTATGAGAAATAAAATGCAACTCTATTAAGCAAACTACAATTCAGAAACTAAAATGAATAAATATTTGAGTGTCTCTTTGCTACTCTATTAATCTTAGTTGTAACAGGACAGAGAAACTGAAGTGTAATTGATTTGTGGGTATGTTTGATTCTATACTTTTCTGAAGGGATGAGGCCAAAATAATCCTCCTTATTATGCGTTCTGTTGCTTAAGACCCTTTTGATGGTTCCTTATGGCCAACCAAAAAAAAAAGTTCAAAGGTCTTCAAAATTTGATTAAAATCCTTCCAGTTCAGCTATATCCTATTCTACTCACATCTACCTACTCCTGTGCTACAATTAAAATGGACTACCAAAGTGTAGAATTTTATTCCTGTTTTACAACTCTCCCTGTGACTGGAATGCCATTCCCAAACCATCAATATATGCCTTTGAATGTGATTTCCTCTGTGCCCACAGCCTGTATATATCCTTCTTCTCTCTGACCTTACAGAGCATTTGAATTTTAGTTTTTATGTACTTATCACATCTCATTTTTGTCTTATACATTATTACACATGCAACATCCCCAACTAGACCCTGAACACAGAGATTCATATTTAATCTTTGTAACTTTAAATATCTTCTGTTATTCTGTATCTAGAAAATCTAAATAGATGTTCAAGAGGTCCTTCTCTGGGTTAGAGGACAGAGGATAGAAATTGGGAGGAATGGCAAAACTTCAGGGAAGTGGGAAAGGTGAAGAATGATTGGGAGTTTTACTGCAAGATGAATCAAAGAACAGGAGGAGAACCCAGAGAATCTGAATATGATTACAGTGATGAGGAGGAACAATCAAACTGAAAAACAGAAACAGATAAGAATGGTTGTAGAAATAAACTTTAAAACTGGGGTTATTAATATTTTTGAGTCACAAACTCATCTGGCAGTCTGGAAAACCTATAAAATCTTTCTCCAGAATAATGCTTTTAAATATATAAATTAAAATAAATAAGATTACAAAGAAATTCTGTCATATTGAAGTAAAGATGTAATTTTTCCATCCAGATTCATGGATTCCTTAATATCGAGCCATGGAATCCTTGGAGGACTATGGTACTTATGTTATGAATGCCTTCTTTAAAGACTGAAAGTTCAAATAAAGAAGATTAATTCAAAAACATTCTTTAAATAGAATCCCCATAATATCACTCAATTGGGTTTGAATAGTTGTCGGAAGATTAAGCTCAACATGTTGAAGGGGTTTTTTTTTTTTAACAGAACTTGCATCATTAGTAACTAGAACGATTGAAATAGTAATTCAACCTTGGACTAGTGGTTTGGAAAATGAGGATGAAGTAACTGTGTGAATGATTAAGAAAAGAGACTATAAGAATGAATAATGCTTTAAGTCAATTGAGTAAGTCAGTTGGAGTAACATGAACTTGTATAATTTGCTTATTCTATATATCTTCTGTACTCTGAGATTTCCTCATATAGAAGTATGAAATTCATACGTTACAAGTCATCTTTAATTTTGTCATACAGTTGTTGAAGGCTTAAAAAAGTCACATGACTCCCTGCTGGCCAATTTAGTAATTGATAAATTGCATTTACTAAAAGCAGTTATTGTATAGAATAGTGAATAGAAAGCTGATCTTGGAGCCAAGAAGATTGGGGTTATAGTTCTGACTAACATGAGTTATATGTACCTGGAGCAAGTTATCAAACCTATTAGTACTCTTAGATTTTAAGTTGCAGAGAAAATAATGCCCAGAATACATGAAGACAGCAGGAAAGAAACCAGTGGATACTGAAAGATGAAAATTAGGTAGAGAAAAAAAAATAATCAAACGGGCAAGTTGACTGAGAAAATGAGGGGGAATGAGCTTAAAGGGACAAAAAAGAGGACATGGACATGACAATGAGAAGAACTAGTTCTTTCTATAGGACTGGAGAAGAGGATGCTGATCCGAGAGAGAGAGAGAGAGAGAGAGAGAGAGAGAGAGAGAGAGAGAGAGAGAGAGAGAGAGAGAGAGAGATTTTTTTAAATTTTACTTATTTTAGGCAATGGGGTTAAGCGACTTGCCCAAGGTCACACAGCTAGGCAATCATTAAGTGTCTGAGGCCGCATTTGAACTTAGGTCCTCCTGACTCCAGGACTGGTGCTTTATCCCCTGGACCACCTAGCTGCCCCCCCCCCAAAAAATTGATCTGATCTAAAAAGTGTACTTGGCAAGGAAAGTGTGCTTGAGACAAATAGCTTCAGTCTTTTCAGTGAAATAGGAAATTCTTATGCACTTCAGAATGATAATTTCAGTGAATTGTAAGACAATGGTTCAGGAGAAATAAGAAAAAGAAAAGCCATAAATCCCAGATTGTCATATTCACTTTAAAGACTATGCCCTACCTGAAGCAAGAATCTTTTCTCAAATATCCCTAATTGTCATTCAGCATTGACATAGACACCTCCAGGAAAGGAAAACACATTTTCATAGAAGGCAAACCATCACATTAAGACATCCCAACTTTGTGGAAAGAAGATTGGATTCCTTTGAGTTCTAACTAAAAATTGCTCCTCTGTAGGAAATCTTTTCCAAGTCCCCCCCCCATTTTAATGCCTTCCCTCTGTTAAGCTATTTTTCTTTTTTGATCTTGCTATTGTGTTATTGAAGGTCAGCTTGACCATCATTAGAAAGAAGGATAGAAGCTTTAAAAAAATTCATTGTCTATTGAGCGGCATGCAGCGGAGATATACAAAGTTTAGATAAGAAATAATTCCTGCCTCAGAGTCCACTGGGGAAATATGGTACATATATAGATAACTCTACACCTTAAAATTGTAATGAATACTTTCTTCAGGAATAGTCAGAAGGTACTAGACATGGTAGCACCAAACAGCATTATAAGACAGAAAACATTTCATATTTTCAAACAGAATTTGTTGATTTCACTTATTTTACATCAGCCATGTTTCCTTTGCTTTTCCCCAGAGAGCCATCCCTATAACAAAGATTTTTTTAAAAAAGAAAAAAAAATTCAGCAAAATTAATTAGCACATTGAAAATGTCTGACATTATTTGCAATGTTCATATCTATGTACCCCAACTTTTGCAAAGAAATAAGGGAGAATTGTTTTCTCATATCTTTTCTTGGGACTGTTTGTTCTATAAACCTACAACATTCAATAAAACTACATATTATAGCTTGACAGATATAATAAAACTGGTTAGCAAGTAATTTTTTTATTCACTTTACTGCATACAAGCAGACTTATTGGAAAAATAATAAAAAGAAATATGTATTTTATATCAGAGGTTACATTTAATGGACTCCCTCTTCTTACCTCTGCAAATGGAGGAAAGGAAAAGGAAAAGAGCACAGTTTTCTTATATCTATACTTTAGGACTAAATTTAGCCATTATGACATTGGTGTTAAAGTATGTTACATCTTAACAAACAGAAAATAAGTGACTTCTAATTGGACAATCATTTTTATTCATTTTTTAATGTACAGGCAGATTTTTCAACTAATTAGAACAGTAAGAATCAACATCAAATTAGAAAGATAAAAATTTAAAAAAAATTGCGTGCAATTATATTAGCTTGAAACTTACCCATTCAAGCAAACTATTGACACTGGAAAGTAGAAAACGCATATGGAAAAAAGACACTTATTAATTATTATCTTTTCTAATAAAAGTGAAATTGATGTGAAACAGGGGAAGGGGACAAGAGAGTCCAGAAAACTAACTAAGCAGAGATAATATAGTCCAAGTCATTATCAGTATAGAATATAATTTATTTGAAAATTGTTAGGGTAGAAAATTTTGGATTGGTATAATGAAGTGTCACCTCAAAAAATGATGAAGAATAAAGGAGAAGAATCTATTTTCAATACTTGGCATGTCCAATTAAGCAATCATTTTCCATGGTGTCTAACTCTTCATGACCCTACTTGGGTTCTTCTTGGCAGAGATACTGGACTGGTTTGGCATTTCCTTTTCTAACTCATTTTGCAAATAAGGAAAGTGAAGCAAATGGGATTAAGTGACTTACTCAGGTTCACATAGCTAGAAAGTTCCTAAGACCCAATTTGAACTCAGGATAATAAGTCTTCCTAACTTCAGGCCTGTTAGTCCATCCACTGTGCCACCAATTGTCTAGCAATTTTATTTCAAAAACACATATAGTTAAAAATGAAAAGTGTAGCAACTAGAAGGATAATAAATTTACTGGCATATCTTTTTTCATCAATGATAAATAGATATTCTACATTTTGACTCTAATAAACTACATGGTAAATTAATTCTGAAAAAAAACTAAATATACGGAAGGAATATTTAAAATAATAATATAAAAATAAGTATACAGAAGGAATATATACTGAAGTCAATAAAACTTGGGAAACATAGACATATCAGTTCTTAATTTACCTAAATGTGGGGGAGATCCCAAAAGGTTGGAGCAGGGGAGAATTATTGATGATATTTTTTAAAATAGGTAACCAAGAAGATAATCTGTAATTACTGGCCTACGTGCCTAATTTCTAACCACCATAAAGTCTTTATAGGAATTGTCTACTTGTGAAGAATAGACAATGAAAACATTAGAATGAAATAAGCAATCTTTTGAAAATTATTTTGTACAGTAGACCACTTCTTTAGTCATATAAATGACTAAAAGATTCAAAAGATACAAGATTATATTGTTTATGGTTTATTGAATGAAATATTGCTTTTGAATTGGTAGTGCTAAATGGAACTTTGGTGGCTTTACTCTAAAAGGATCTCTTCCATGCAATTATCAATATCACATTAGATTCCTTGATATCTATCTCCACAAAGAACACATTGTTCAATTTTTATTATTAAAATCAAATGAAGAGGCGGCTAGGTGGCGTAGTGGATAAAGCACCGGCCCTGGAGTCAGGAGTACCTGGGTTCAAATCCAGTCTCAGACACTTAATGATTACCTAGCCATGTGGCCTTGGGCAAGCCACTTAAGCCCATTTGCCTTGGAAAAAACCTAAAAAAAAACTAGATAATTTTGATTACATTAAATTAAAAACCTTTTAAAAAAATCAAATGAGGCATACAATAGGGAAATGTATATTTGCCACTATCACATTCAATTGATGTCTTTCATAGAGTTCAAATTGAAGAGGGATTCCCTAAGGTTCTGTAGATATTTCTTTTGATAAATGATATAGTGATGATTGCTTCAAGAGTCAAAGCCAGGGCAGCCAGGTGGATAGTAGTTCATCAGTGCAATATTGTCCTAGCTTAGTACTCCAGGAAATATTTATCTGAGTTCAACATTGGAAAATAACAGCCAAGATTGTATTTTGAACTTGTACTGGGCTTTAAGTAACCCCAAGTTACTATACACAAACACACCTATAATTTTAAAATAACATTTATATTAGGTGATGTTATATGCTTACAAGAGAAGGAGCACTTTTCAAATATGAAAGAATATAGACAAGAATCAGTAGGATACGATAACAAGATTGAAATAGGATACGATAACATGAAGGAAATCACTTCCTCTTTGGGGAGTATGTTCATAATGTTCATAATGATGATCAAATTCATTCAAATATTGACTAAGTCTATAGAGAAGACTTCTTAGAAGAAACTGCATTTGAGTTAAGTGTTAAAGCTTGGGTAGGAGGGAGGTAAACCCAGGGCATGCTCAGGGATGAATATCAGTTTCATCTGATAGATGCAGATTATGAGACAGAGTAAAATGAGGTAGGGTGGGAAAGGCAAGACAACACCAATTATAAAGAGTCTTTATTGTTAGAAAAGGAGTTTGAACTTGACTTAATTGGCAACAATTCCTAAGATTTTTTCTTTTTTACTTTTTGCAAGGCAATGGGGTTAAGTGGCTTGCCCAAGGCCTCATGGCTAGGTAATCATTAAGTGTCTGAGACGGGATTTGAACTCAGGTACTCCTGACTCCAGGGCAGGTGCTCTATCCACTGTGCTACCTAGCCGCCCCTATTCCTAAAGATTTTTAAGCAGATGATATAAGATACTAAATTAGATTAGTTTTTCTCTTCATTTTGAACAGTACTCAGAAACTTTTTTATTCTTCTATAAGGAATTCTTATATTTCCAACAATGTTTCTTAAAAGGCACCCTTTCTGCTAATCAGGATAAAAAAACTCTACAATGACAAGAAATTTGCACAAATTAAACTGGAAATGAATAGATCACAAAGAAAAAGAAAGAAATTAGTAAATCACTAACTCAAGTAATAGTGTGTAGGCTCAGTTTGGCTTCCTTTAATCAATATTGATTTCTAGTAATGAAGCTTGAAAGCATAACCACAATCTCAATACTTGCAAATGGAAAACAATACTGCAAACTTTTCACTTTTAGAAAGCATGGATAGCTTTTTTTAATAAACAAAATATCTGAATCTGAGTAGCATATAAAGAACTTGTCATTGAAACCAGGTCATATTTTAGGTAGTTCTAGTCAAGATCCAAACCCTTCCCTAAAGCTGTCTTGTTCCTAATGGAACTATGAGAAGGATACTGTATTCTGACAACTTTCCAATTCATATTCTGCTTCATATTTCATAGAAATGAATTGAAGGTTTAAAATTTTCTGAAGCATCTGATTAATTTTCCTAAATTCTAGTAACTTTTCTTTCTTTTTTTTAATATTTTATTTGTTTCTAATTATTGTAAAAATGTATTATTCATTTTTAAAATTTTGAATTTCAAATTCTCTTCCTCTAATCCTCCTATTCCTCTGATTGAAAAGGCAATGGATTTGACATAAATTATACATGGACTATCACACAAAACATATTTCCATAATAATCATGGTGTGTCAAAAGATATGAACAGGTAATTTTTAAGTGAATTTAAAATTATATATAATCAGATAAAAATGTTCTAAATCAACACTTAATAAAGAAATGAACATTCAAGCAACTCTGAGGTACCACCTCATATCAGATTGGCAAATATGACAGAAAGCTAAATGACAATATTAGAGGGAATATGTAGAAATGAGATATTAATAACTCTTGGTAGAACTGGGAATTGATCCAACTTACTCTGGAGAGGTGGAATTATGCCCAAAGAGTTATAAAATTGTATATGCCTTTTAATCCAACAATACCATTATTAGGTCTGTTTCCAAAGGTGATCATAGATAATGGAAAAGAATTTATACATTCTAAAATATTTATAGTAGCTATCTCTGTGGTGACAAAGAACTAGAAATTGAGGGAATTCCTATCAACTGGAGAATGATTAAACAAACAGTGTATATGATTGTGATGGAATACTACTATGCATTAAAAAAATATGATGAACTGGTTAATTTTGGCAAAAAATGGAAAAGCTTGCATGAAATAATAAAAAATGAAGTGAGCAGAACCAGGAGAACATTGTATATGGTAACAACACTATTGTTTTAAGAATAATTATAAACAACTAAACTTTTTGGAGTACTATAAATACTCAAACTATGAACTTGGGACCTGTGAAGGATGATGCTATCTACCTCTAAAAAAAGAAATAAATAATATAAAAAGAAGTATACATAATAGTTTTACATTTATTTGTATCAAATAAATATGTATCAAATGGTAGACTTTTGTGCAGTGGAGGGAGGGAGGTAAGGAGTCTAGCTGGAATGTGAAATACAACAAAAAATAAATATTCTTGAAAATGATTTTGAATATAGAACTCAAAAGTTTGCAAAAGGATGAATGCTGAAAATTATCTTTGCATGAACTAATGCAAAGTGAAATGAGCAAAACCAGGAGAACATTGTACACAGAAATATCAATATTGTAAGATCATTCACTGTGAAAAACTTAGCTATTCTCAGAATACAATGATCCAAGAAAATTCTGAAGGACTTATGATGAAAGGTGCTATCCATCTCCAGAGAAAGAATTAATGGTAGTCTGAATGCAGATACTTTACTATTTTCTTTTTGGGGGGGTGGTCTGTTTTCTTTCATAGCACAACTTATATGAAAATGTACTTTTAATGACTATGTCAAATTGTTTGTTTTCTCAATGGGAGAAAATTTGCAGCTCAAAATTTGAAAAAAAATTAAATTTGTTTTTACATGTAATTTAGAAAAATAAATATTAAAGAAAAAAGTTTTTTTGAGAAATAAAACGTAGATAAAAGAACAAAAATGTAAAGATAATTGTGCAATTTTGCTGTAACTATGTACAATATTCTCCTGGTTCTTCTCATTTCATTTTGCATCAATTCACTTAAGTCTTCCAAGCTTTTCTGAAAGTATCCTGCTCATCAATTCTTATAGCACAGTATTATCATAACACAATCATATATCACAACTTCAGTCATTTCCTAATCAATGGGAATTCCCTCGGTTTCCAATTCTTTGCCAGCACAAAAAGAGTGACTCTAAATATTTTTGTGCAAGTAGATTATTTTACTCTTTCTTTAAAAAAAAAAAAACCTCTGGGATGCAGACTTAGTAGTGTTATTGCTGAGTCAAAGGGTATGCAGTTTTATAGCTCTTTATGTAGTTTCAGATTGCTCTCCAGAATGGTTTGATCAATTTGCAATTTCACCAACAGTGATTTAGGGTTCCAATTTTTTCCACATTTTTTCCAACATTTGTCATTTTTCTTTTCTATCGTAGCAGCCAATCTGATAGGATTAGTATCTCAGGTTGTTCCAATATGCATTTCTCTAGTCAATATTGATTCAGAATATTCTCTCATCGGATTATAGATAGCTTTGATATCTTCATCTGGAAACTGCCCATTTATATCCTTTGATTATTTAGACTAGCAACTTTTCAAATTTGTTAGAAACAGGTGAAATAATCAATACAAGTTATTCAATTGCCTTGAAAAGTTAGATTCTGTTATCTAAATTTGCCACTTGTATATCCTTTATTTCCTAGCTTCAGTTTGAGATAGAAGACAAAAATTGAAGTTAAGTTGTTCCCTCAACACCACCTTGACCATTCTATTTGTCACTGATCTTGTCCCATCCCTCTTACTGACTTCATCATTTTGAACTCCACAGGAACAAAATTAAAGAAATTTAGCAGAAAGAGGAAAAGAGAAAGAAGAAAGAAGAAAAGTGGGAAAAGATTTGGAAGGAAAAACAATAAGGTTTCATTTGTCTTTATAACTATCATCTGGCATGATGATCTGACATTTTTCCCCACTGTATTCATAATTTTAGTATTGGCAAAAGGAACTCTTGATAGGATAATTCCTGCTAAGAATGTAGATAGACAGATCTTTTGCAATGTAACTGGTCTTACAGAGTCACATGAAGTTGTGTGTTATCTAGAATCACAAAACCTGCATGTATCAGAGATAAACCCCAAACCCAAGTCTTCTTGACTTCAAGATAAGCTCTCTATTTTGCATACTGTCTCTCACCTGAAACACTGTAGGTACTTAATCCCTTTCTTGTTGATTTTTTTAATTTTTAGAAGAATGCTTGAAAAAGATTATTTTTCTCAGAATTGAGGATATACAGTAAGATGACACAAGAACAATTCCATTTCTCTTCTCTTTTCTCACCTCAAAGAGTTCTTTAAACTTTTCTCAGCTAAAACCATTGAGGTATTCAGGTCTTAATTTCTTCAATTCTGTGGTTCCTCACAGAGTTAGTCACCCATTCAACCTTCTAACTGACCCATCTAAGTAAAAACAGAAAATACGAAAGAAGATATATGTTTTTGACTCAGAAATAATTCTCACAAAAATTTCTCTTTAACTTCCCAGTCTCTCTGCAGCCATGAGTAATGATATGGAAATGGCCATCTTTGGAGAAGCTGCTCCCTATCTCCGAAAACCAGAGAAAGAAAGAATTGAAGCCCAAAACCGTCCTTTTGATTCTAAAAAAGCATGCTTTTTAGTAGATGACAAAGAAATGTATGTGAAAGGTATGATTCAGAGCAGAGAAAATGATAAAGTCATAGTCAAGACCATGGATGATAGAGTAAGTATTGATCATGAATGTTGAACATAACTGAAATGAACATTTTTCACATTTTTTCTCCTAGAGTAAAGTCTTAGTGGACTACAAGAGTTAGAAAGAAAAATGAGTTTGATTTTTAGCCACTTTTTAACAAATTAGCAGATGAGATGTATTATAGAGAACCTCACTCTGAGGCATTTCCTCTTTCAGATTTTTTTCAATTTTGAGATTTGTGTATGGTCTTTTGTTATATGCTTCAGAAGCTTTTGATTTATTTGTTTATCTGTCAGGGTATGTGATGGTAATGATGGGTGCACTGGAAGTTCTGGAATGAACAGTAAATGCTGGTTGGTAGCAAGAATATAGTGCTATAAAGAACTAATCTCTTCCTACCTTTCATATAATCAAGTACAGAGAAAGAAAGAAAAAAAAAAAACAAGGAAGGAAGAAGAAATTTTGTTTTAGGTTTTTGCAAGGCAATGGGGTTAAGTGGCTTGCCCAAGGCCAGACAGCTAGGTAATTATTAAGTGTCTGAGGTCACATTTGAACTCAGTCCTGATTCTAGGGCAGGTGCTCTGTCCACTGTGCCACCTAGCCGCCCCAGGGAAAGAAGAATTTGAAGAGAAAGATTATTCATTATGGAGAATTTGTCAATTATATCAGGCTCAACCAATTAATTTTATTATAGTTCTGTTACAGAGTACCTTTTTACCCTTCTAAAGTTGGCTATTGCAATGGAAATTTATCTATATGATATGATATCACTTCTATGAACAATCAAATTGCCCCCTGATCATAACTTTTTTTCCTTTTTTTCACCATTCAGACTGTCACTTTGAACAATGACCAAGTCTTTCCTATGAATCCTCCCAAATTTGACAAGATTGAGGACATGGCCATGATGACTCACCTACATGAGCCAGCTGTCTTATATAACCTCAAAGAGCGTTATTCAGCCTGGATGATCTATGTAAGGAAATTCTTAATGCCCCTACCTCCAGAAAGAAATCCTTAATTCTGGAGTGAAGAATAAGGATTAATCTGTCCCGCTGGGTTTCATTCCTACAGACTTACTCAGGTCTCTTCTGTGTCACTGTCAATCCCTACAAGTGGCTGCCAGTGTATAATCCAGAGGTGGTGACTGCCTACAGGGGCAAAAAGCGGCAGGAAGCTCCTCCCCACATCTTCTCCATCTCTGATAATGCCTATCAGTTCATGCTCACAGGTAAGCGAATATTCTGTCAATAATCATAACATTTCTTTTAACAATTATTTGTGAGAGACATTTCCCTTCATCTTGTTTGTCAAATCAAGAAAATTTGATCATAGTACTAATCGACATTTCCAGAGCAAAATTTTATGTTTATATTATGGGATGATTCAGTGCATGTAACCATTTTGAATTACTAATAGAATATTCTGTAAGATATTGGTCTAAGTCTAATTTCTGTCAGACTGTTTTCCAATTTTCCCAAAACTTCTTATCAAATAGAGAATTTCCTAGGTAATGTAGGTTTTGGGTTTGTTGAGAGAACTGGGTAAATAGTTCAGTTAATTCTAATTCTTCCTTTTCTAGTCTGTTCTATTGACCTACATTTCATTTTTTTTAAACCAATACCAAATGCCTGCTGCTTTATCAAACAGTTTAAGGTTAGGAAGTGTTATTGTTCTTTCATTCCTACTTTTTAAAATTATTTCATATAAATGGATGTTGAACTTTTGACTTTTTTCATGTGATGCATAATCATGTGATTTGGATATTTCTGTTTTTAATGTAATTAATTATACTGATTATTTTTTCTATTACCGAACCATTCTAGCATCTTTGGTATAAATCCAACTCAGCAAAAATTATTTGACAGAGATAAATCATTGAAATATTTGTATTTGGGGGCAGCTCGGTGGCACAGTGGAGGGGCAGCTCGGTGGCACAGTAGATAGAGCACTGGCCCTGGAGTCAGGAGTACCTGAGTTCAAATCCAGATTCAGACACTTAATAATTACCTAGCTGTGTGGCCTTGGGCAACCCCATTGTCTTGCAAGAAAGAAAGAAAGAAATATTTGTATTTGCTTTATCTTTATCTGTTAAAGTAAGTTTTTTTGACTATTTTTGTTTCCTAGACAGTATTTGATAACCTTTCTCAGTATCTAAGAATAATTTGTTTAGATATTCCCTTTTACTTTGAAGGTTTGATAGAATTCTCTTTTAAATGTAACAGGACCAGGCAGTTTTTGTTTGTTTGTGTTTTTCTTTAATCCTTTTTGATAATTCACTTAGTTATACTTCTTTTTCTTATATTGGATAAATCAAGTTATGTCTAATGCTCTATTTGATATTTGATATTTTTGAAGATATTTATCCTTTTTATATTATCATTTTAGTGTCATGTTACTGTTTTTATTTGTTTTATTGTGATTTCACTTGTCTATTTATTATTTTTGAGTAGATTATCTTCCCTCTTTTTAATGAAACTCTTATTTTCAATTGATAGTCTTTTTAAAGAACCAACTTTTAATTTTTTTTCTATTAGTTCTATTGTCTTTTTTATTTCCAGTATAACTACTTCAATAACTATTTTGGTTCTGTTTATTGTGGTTTCCAATTTTTAAAAATTCATTAAGCCTCCATTTATCCATTCTGTTAATTTCAAATATATGATATTTGTAAAGGACTTATAACAGCTCCTGGAACATAGTAGGTGTTTAATAAGTGCTTATTCCTCATTTGATTCTCATTAGAGAAATAATCTTATTGTTTACCAAATCAGCATAAATTAGATGCACTGTGAGGGTACAACTCTTATTAAAGATATATGAATATATATATATATATATATATATATATATATACATACATACATATATATATACCATGTTATTCTTTCTTCTGCCCATTTCAATCCATCTCTTTTGTCACTTCTCCCATTCTCCTCTGAACCTCTTTCCTGATAAGAAATGATAGGAGTTATGTTCCCTTTGTTGTTTACCTATAGGCTTGATTTTTGTTGTTAGTTGATTGGTCGTGTCCAGCTTTTCAAAACCCCATTTGGTATTTTCTTGGCAAAGATTCTTGAGTAGTTTACCATTTCTTTTTCCAACTCATTTTATAGTTGAAGAAACTGAGGCAAACCGGGTTAAGCGTCTTGCTCAGGGTCATATGGCTAGTTAGTCTAGTTTGAACTTGGGTCTTCCTAACTCCAGGCCCAGCCTGCTATCCACTGCAATTCCTAGTTGCCCATGTACTTAATTAAGGTACATTATATTTTTCCTTTTGTACTTCATCTCCCCTCTTTATGCTCCCTCTCATTTGACAATTTTGTTCTAAAAAATACATTTTTATTATTATGGAATTTAGTTCACGATATTTCAACCTTATTTTGCCATCATCATTTCTTCTTTTTCTTTAAATCTTGCTTTTCTTATATACCTTAAAAAAATTAGTGATTCCCACTTTAAACTCCATAAATCAGTTTTTATGCTTGGGAAAAAATTCTATCAATAGAGTCTTTTATTCCATAATTTTTTCCCCTGAATAGTTATTTCTACTTACATTTACTTACTTATTTTCTTGCAAGGAATGTTCTTGTGCTCAAATATCTATTTTTTCCATGATAGGGTAAGATTTTCATGGTTTGTCATTTGGGGGCTGCATTTCATCTATATTTGTGTTAGGAAATATAGTATTTCATTTTCTTCAGTTTCTAGAGAGAATAGAAATTTTTTACCTTTCTATCTGAAGGCCTTTCTTCTAGTTGCTTGGGGAAAAGAGATGGAAAAGGAAGAGAATTAACATTTTTGTTATTATTATTGTTATTACTATGACTCTACTACTTTTTGAAAATATTTTATTAATACTTCAAAGTTTAAAAAAGCCTCATAAAGGACAAAATTACAGAACTAGTAATTGTCTAAAATAGAATTGATTAATCACTTTGTTTCTTGGAGTTTGAACCATAGGGTTGTTTGTTGTTTCTATTGTTTTTGCTTTTCTGGACATGAACTATCGATTCTTTTTAACTGATATTTTGTATTTGTAACAGAAAAGGTTACAGGCTGCACAGACTTTTATGTTTATTGGTTCTGATCTGTTCCCACAATGACCCACTCACTTTGTCTTAAATCTTTTTTCATGGTAACATACTTATAACCCAAGAGATATATAAGAGGAAACATCAAAATAGATAAAGAAAAGGAAAGATAAGAGATAAAGTTAAGACAACATACCCAATCTGAGAAGGCTTCTACACCTAAAAATCTGGCTGGAGAAATCGAGTCCCAACAGAACCCTCAGGATCTTAGCTGGGAAAATCCCTTTGGCAGAATATTCTCTCTAAAAGGCAAAACTTCCAAAGCCCCTTTCCCAAGTAAGACCTCTATAGTGCTTACATAAAAGTGGCACAGGACCAAGGATTTACAATACTGAATTCAGTGATCCACAAATTTCAACCAAAATACCTTCAAAGCCTAAGTACAATCCACTTTCTCCAGATATCTTGTGGTAAACACCCAGGGATGGGCAAGTCCCCAGGTGTAGAACCCAAAATATGTTTACTAGTAAAGTTACCTAGCCTTGGAGCATGCTTTAATCAATATGCTTTGGTTCAGTGTGCTCAGGAAGTTCCTTCTTCTTGGAAAAGGGATCATCTGCTGCTAGGGAAGATCTCACATTAACCCTTCACCCTTCAGTATTCTTTATTCAGAAGTTTTGTGCCATTTTCTTCTGTTATTTCTTATGATGTTAAAGTTTTTCATTTGTCATATTATTCTAAGAGACCTATGATCATTTCAGAAGTCTCTGCTTTATGTCAGTACTCTTTCAAATATACTTCTCTATTTTCCTACCTTCACAATCTTTTGTTCTGTTTATCTTTCAGATCGGGACAACCAATCAATCCTTATCACGTAAGTAATTCCTTTTTTTTTTTTAAATGACTACTTTGAGACAAGGGATATCATTCTGACTGTTCAAACTAATTTACTTTCAAATCTACAGTGGAGAATCTGGTGCTGGGAAGACTGTGAATACCAAGAGGGTTATCCAATACTTTGCAACAATCGCAGTAACTGGAGAGAAGAAGAAGGAGCAACAGCCTGGGAAAATGCAGGTGAATCTACATTATTATTGCAGGGGGTTGATTACCAGACCACATCAAAGAACTGTAGAATGGTGGAATAAGAAGATATTATCAAATAATTTCCCCAACAGCAATTCTATCTGCAGATATACAAAGCTGCCTCCAACCTTGCTAATCCTTAGGAATTAGGAAAGAAAAAGAGAAAGAAAAAGGAAAGGAAGAAGAGGCAGAAGCATCTCAAGACTTGGGTAATGCATCTTAAGAGGCCTGCCTACCTAAGAAATCTTTGATGTCTACTGTAAACTCAGGATTCCTCAAATTCTAAAACATTGATTTAGTCCAACTCCATAATTTTATACATCAGGAAACTGAATGCTTCATCCAAGATCTTAAAATCATAAGATTTTAGAGTTAGAAGGACCTAAATAGGCATAATTTCATCACTTCATTTGATGAAGAAATTGAGAGAAGAAAATGACTGCCATTTCTAATACTGGGGGCTAATTCAGTTGATTAGAGAGAAAAGAAAGAAAGAGCAAGAGCATAGAGGGGATAAAGAAATCCCCCCAAAAGGTTCAATGGGCAGAGACTTTGGGAATAGAACAAAGATGTTGCTGGGGAAGCCCCACCAGGGGGAAATACTGAGTGGTACTGAGTGGGACAGGAGCCTACCAATAATTTATGAAGTCCTCAGGATGACATTGCAGCTGGTAGATTGTCCTTCACTGTAATTACACTCATATATGCATCCCTGAATCATGAAAAAAATAATACTCCTTTGTTCTTGTTTCAAGGTAGGGCAAATGAATAGTTAAGCTGCTAACCCTAAAATGTCTCTTGTGAAAGAGTTCTTAGAACTCCTATTGTATGGGTGGTACAGTTGATAGAGCACTGACCCCAGAGTCAGGAGGACCTGAATTCAAATTCAGTGTCAGACATGTGACCTCGAGCAAATCACTTAACCCTATTACCTGCAAAAAAAAAAACCTACTATTGTATAGTTGTGAGGATACTGATTTAAAGACCTGGAAATTAAACCCAGATCTGAAACTTACTATCTTTCTAAACTTGATCAAGTCACTCACTTTACCTTTCCTGGGCATCAATCTCTATCTGCAAAATGAGGGGGCTAGACTAGATGACCTCTATGATCCCCTAGAATTTTTAGCTCTTGATTCCTTGACTAGTGACTCATAACATTCCCATCCTTGGGAAAGTGTCTGGAGCTGGGGGAATAGGTCAGCAATATGATTCTTAGGCGTGGGACCCTAGGAATGTGTAAAGGAAAAAAATTAGACATGCTGTAGATGCAGGGAAACATACTTCAACCAAGGACTTTGAGTTACAGGGGACAGCAGGCTAAAGACAGCATGGAGAGGCTCCTGAGATGTTGCCTACTGACTAATCACTTATATCTATTTTTGCCCTCTAAATTTTGAGAACTTGGAGACCTTCCTACCCCCCAAAAGATGAAGAGACAATATCATGAGATTAGTAATTAGCAAAGTAAGAATTCAAACTGATCTTCTGAGGCCCTATTCTTATCACTATGTTATCTTATCTCATCTTATCATACCTTAAGACCACTCTCTGGAGAAAAGACATCATAAAACAGAAAAACGAATATCTGTGTTTGTCTGAATGGGGTTTGGTTGGTGGTAGCAAATCTTAGGCAAGGTTGAAAATTGCCAAACTCCAAATATTAGGTAGTATTTTTACTGTACCAAGATTCTAGTTCATACTACCTAGCAATATGTCTCCTCACCAATTAAAATGTCCTAAAACTGAAAGAAGAGATTAAAAAGTTAGGAACAGAAGGAAGAGAAAGAGAGAGAGAGAGAGAGAGAGAGAGAGAGAGAGAGAGAGAGAGAGAGAGAGAGAGAGAGAGAGAGAGAGATGTATTATTAGGTATGTTACCTCTGTTTGTGGACATGGTACCATAATGTCAGCACCCTGATTCAAAAGACTTGGAAGTCCTCCCTGTGGGAACCTGTTTATATTAAAGTCAAGCCAGAAGCAGCCCCAGCCCTTCCTGGAAAACTGGAAAGTACTATATTAACTTAGTTTAGAAGTTCATAAGAGTTTTAAGAGACTAAAGAAGTGATGGTGGTTTCCCGCCTAGTTTCCCCAATATTTAGAGCACAAATACTTTCTAAATTGAGAATGTTGTGGTGAGTTCAAGATACACTAGAAAAATGTAAATTAAACCATACATAGAACTTGTGCATCTTAATGAGATTAAATGATCTAATTTATGTTTTTTTAGTCAGTCAAGGCCTCAAGGGCTATGGACATACAGTGATGATGTGATTCTTTTTTTGTTTGTTTGTTTTTGTTTTTTTGCTTTTTACAAACCAATGGGGTTAAGTGACTTGCCCAAGGTCACACAGTAAAAGTAGGTATTAAGTGTCTGAGGCCAAATTTGATTCACTGCACCACCTAGCTACCCCCAAGATATGATTCTTTTAGGCGTTTTGGGGAACTCTTCATCTTACTTTTCATTTGTGGATGACATCAAATTCTGACTCTTTCTGCTACCTGAGATATAACAGTACCTCCCTGCTTTAAAAAAATCACTTTCTAGCTTTCCTCTTTATATATAAGAAAGATCTCCTTTCTGATGTGTCAATGACTTTCACCAGATTTTTTTCTTTGGAGGTAATTGGGTTTAAATGACTAGCTCAACTTTTCTTACCTTTTTCATTTTTTACCTATTTCTCAGAGTCCAGGAGCTGACTTCTTCAAATAGATGGTCTTTGTCTATTATTACATTGTTATTATATTCTCCATTATTATAGGGATAATTTACTTGATAAAAGTCTTAGATTAGAAAATAGGAAAAAAGGTTACAATTGTTTGTGTATATTCTGAAGATGTGACAACTCTCCAAGTCAGTATCTCTGAACTCTAAAATATTCTATGAAATAGCTATAGTAAACACTTTTAACATCCACTCAGAGTTTTTATTCAGAACATCATTCATTGGGGTGTTTCAAGATCAATGCGGAGGCAAGAACAGGGAAACTGGATATGCATTCACTGCATATATCTACAAGGTTAGCAGTCTATGGTAGTCTGCTGCATCCTCCCCCACTTTATGGAAACAGTACAATGCATACACTCCTGGAGCTACTAGGTGGTGATATGGACAGCAAGCACTGGATTTATTATGAGGGAGACCTACCTGGGCAGTTACAACAAGAAAGGGCTAGGGCTTTCACTTTAATATGAGCTAGTACAGGCCCCACCAAGGAGGGCTTCCATGCCTTTTGAATCAGGATACTGATATTAATACAACATATCCACGCACAGAGATAACATGGCCTAATTGTACATCTTAGTTCTTTTTTTTGCTTTCTTCTATTCCTAATTTTTCAATCTCTTCTTTTAGTTTTGAAGCATTTTAATTGGTAAGAAAACATGTTTCTATTTCCTCTCACTGCTTCTACATCTTCACTTTGAGTTCTTTCAATTCCACCCCCATTGGGCTTCTTATATAATAGTTCCTTGGCATATAGCCTGGGCATGTATGGTACTTACAAAATAAAAATTATCCCCAGTGCTTAACAGAATGTCTGACACATAGTAGGTGTTTAATTGATTGTTGCAATGATCGATTAATTGATTGATCACACACTTACTATGCCAGATACTATGTCTCAGACTAGCACTGACAGAACTGGCAGCATTTAATAGCCATCAATCATATAGGCCTTTAGATTGGTATGAAGAAGTTATGATCAGGTGGCTAGGTGTCACAGTGGATAGAGCACCGGCCCTGGAGTCAGGAGTACCTGAGTTCAAATCTAGCCTCAGACACTTAATAATTACCTAGCTGTGTGGCCTTGGGCAAGCCACCTAACCCCATTTTCCTTGAAAAAAACTAAGAAAAAAGAAGTTATGATCATAGGTAGGAGGGATGACTAAGGTCACAAGAAATAGTGTTCTTAGGCAAGGCTTCAATCTGTGGGAAGACTGAAGACACTGGAGTGATAGACAGGAAGCCAAGGCATGGAATCTAATACAGAAGATAAGAAAGAATTTAGTTACTAGAATTGATTATAAAGCAGGGAGCTGGTCCTAAAAAACAAAGCAATAATTCAGGAGTCTGGAATTGGGTCATAGAAATTTTGAACTATATACCTAAGGATTGATGCATTTCCCTTATGCAGAGGTTAGATTGGTTACAGATCTGAGGGACTGAAACTGTAGATGATGGATGATAAAGCAACCACAACTTAGACAGAAAGCATTATCTCTAAGATCCCTCTCAACTTTTATAATTCAAGTTTTATGGACAGCAAAACAATAAAAAGTTAGGAAAAGAAAATTTTACAAAGCTGAGAAGCACAGGGTAATGGAGAGTTTTGGATTTGCAGGCAGTAACCCTGGATTCAAGTACTGGCTCTGATGTTGATGTTTGTCCTTCATTCTTAAAGACTATAACATCAGGGAGGTGATGTCATGACATGCATATGAATTGAATTTGAGTGAGGGGGTGCTGTGCTAAGTCACCAGCTTCACTTTTTCCTCCAGAGCATCTAGGTTCAATGGCCAGATATGAATCAGGACAACTGGAGATGGCCCTGGATGTGAGGCAATCTAGATTAAGTGACCTACCTAAAGACACCCAGCTAGTAAGTGTCAAGTGTCTGAGGTCAAGATAGGTCCTCCCGACTCCAGTACATATGTTCTATCCACTGTGCTATCTAGCTAGCTATCCTGACTCGCAAATTAAATAGCAATGGGAACTTAGTGAAGTCACTCTATTTCTTTGGATCTTCCATTTTTTAACTAAAACATGAAAAATTTGGACTAGGGTTCCAAAGTCTTCTCCAGGTCTAAAAAAATCCTATAAAATTGTAATACATTTCCAGATTAGGATCAATAGCAAAACTGAAGCAAGAAATGGAAAGATTTTGATATCATCCACTATTAAGATTTGTACAGGCACTGTGCAAAGTTCTTTATATTTCATCTGCTCTACATTGCAGAGAGGTAAGTGCTTTTATTACTTCCATTTTACTGTTGAGGAAATTGAGACTCACAGAAGTTAAGTGACTTTCCCAGGGTCACAAAGCTAATACTTGCCTGAGATTGGCTTTAAAATTTCCTCCCTGACTACAGGCTTTCTACCCCCGTACAATATACTTGCCTAGATCTTTAGGATTCTTCTTATCTGGAATCAGTTTTTCCTCTGAGCCCACAAGGCAGCTGAAGCAGCCCAGGCTGTAGGCATTGGCCAACATAAGAACACAAAACAAAGAGATTATTACATTAGAAAGCAAGTCAGTTAAAGTTAATTACTTTAGATTTCTGTCTGAAACAGACCCTAAATTGAACCCCAAATAAAACTTCTCCACAAATTACTTATCCATCTTCTTAAATTACTAGGTGCTTGCTAATGAATCAGAAATAAAGTCAGAATGACTGTAGTCATTTTCTCTCCCCATTATTATTATTATTAGGGAAACTTGGAAGATCAAATCATCCAGGCAAATCCCCTTCTGGAAGCTTTTGGAAATGCCAAGACCGTGAGAAATGACAATTCTTCACGCTTTGTAAGATAATTTTCTTATTCTTTCTTGATTCCTAAATGCTTTGCAAATCCACCTAAATTCCAGCCTGGAGCTATTCCTGAGAAATGTTACTCAGTGTAGATGCTAAAAGAAAAACAAATTAGCTCAACATTTCCCAAGCTCATATACTCTTAGGACTACTTCATAACCTTGTTATTGATCAAAGAAAGACTTCAGATTCAGGAAAAAATACCCTCAAATAAATATTTTAACTCAGTAAATAAATCCAGAGACCCCAAAATTCCAAGTCAGAATTTTAAATATAGCTTCTTCAGTGTTTATTCAATTCTATTATATATCTTCTATAATAACCTAGTATCTCTGTTATTAAACAGGGGAAATTCATTAGGATTCACTTTGGAGCCACAGGAAAACTGGCCTCTGCAGACATTGAAACTTGTGAGTCTAGGTGCACCCCAGGCAACTTAACTTTTACTACATTAGATTCCTTCAGGATTTTAACCATTTTCTTTTTCTTATACTTCTTCAGATCTCTTGGAAAAATCCAGAGTGACATTTCAGCTGTCCAGTGAGAGAAGCTATCATATTTTTTACCAAATCATGTCCAATAAGAAGCCAGAACTCATTGGTAAGTACCTGGGAACATCATTCTTTGCATATACTTGTTTGAGTAAAATACCATTAGAATTAGCTACATATGATTCTTTTTTAATCAATTTTATTGATATATCTTGTTTTGATATCATCCTTAATTTATTTTCATTTCACACAACAAAACAAGAATTTCAATAACACAGTACAATAAAAAAAGATGATTGCACAGAAAATTGCAAATATACCATGGAAAAATTGTTGTTCCTTTCAAATATATAAAATTTATTATATAAATTTTTCCCTCCCCCTACCTTAGCGACTACAACCAAATCATCTTCCATCTCCTTCATTTTCGAATGTTCTCCTTCCCCTACCCAAAGAGCTATCCATTGTCAAAAAAATTAAAAAAGAGAAGGAAAAAAACATTTCAACAAAACTAGCCCAGATATCAACCAAGACTGACGGCATGTGCAATATTTTCCATAGCTTTGTAAATGAGGAAAAGAAAAACATTTTTTTCCTCTTCTTCTTCAGGCTTAAACATGGTCATGAAGATTACAATGTTCAATCTTTTTTTAAAAAAATTCTTCCCTTTAATAACAATGTGAACATTATTATTATGTGTGATTGTAAAGGGAACTATTCTGCTTCACAGACCTGCTTCTCATTTCAACCAATCCCTATGACTTTCCCTTTGTGAGTCAGGGAGAGCTCACAGTGGCAAGCATCAATGATGGTGAAGAGCTGTTGGCCACAGATGTAAGTATTGTTATTTTTTTTGGGGGGGGGGGGAACCATAGAGTATCAGAATTTAGAGGTTATAAGACCTTTTAAGAGCAATTAAAATCCTCTAATTTATTATAAATGAAGAAACTGAAACTAGAAGAAAAGATAACTTGACCACTTCCTCTGCATAGTAATTTTTTTTTTGCAAGGCAATGAGGTTAAATGTATTGCCCAAGGCCACACAGCTAGGTAATTATTGTCTGAGAGTGGATTTGAACTCAGGTACTCCTGATTCCAAGGAGCAGTGCTCTATCCACTGTGCCACCTCGTGGTCCCCTAGATGGCAAATTCTTAATAAATATTAGATTGACTTGTAGTTACACAGTTAGAAAGTAAAAATCAGATCTGAAGCTCAGGTCTCAGGGCTCTGAAGCTAGTGAAATTCCATTTAGAATACCCCACCACAGGAAGCACAGTAAAGATATATTTAATTCTACCCTGTGGTTTTCTAGTAAAAAGTAAAATTCCTTGGGTTTATGCATTTACGTGCTCTATATTTTTAAAATTACTTTCATAGCTATTATCTCATTTGATTTTAACAGCTTCCCTCAGAAGTATCAGGAGCCTTCCTCTTTTCACTCACTATCTTTACTATTAGGAGGCATCCTATTTTCCAGAGCTAAGACCCAGCCAGCAAGCTCTGCTCTGAACAGCAATGCTTTGTGCTCATCCTCTGGATGACCTCTGCCATAACAAAATACTGCTTCTTACACCAAATTGTTAAGTTGAAAAACAAAGACCAAAAAAAGGCTTCCAAGATGGGGTAAACCTAGAAATATATCCCAGGCCTAGACAAAGGAGCATATGCCAGTAACATAGTGTCCATTTTTCCTTTTATGACACATTATACAATGTCTATCTTAGAGAAAGTTGAAAACTCAGGAAAGCAAATTAATTTTGATTTTTAAATAAATATTTGTCATTAAGAAAACTTTATTGAGAGGTAAATGAAGATGATTGCAAAATCAAATCAACAGACACAGCATGCTCATTTACTTCCTCTGTAAAGTGAGGAAATAAGATTTAATATTGTTCACCCAGTGAAAACAGCACCAGATTTGAATTCTTCAGACATTAATTCAAATCCTAGTTCTATGGGCAGCTAGGTGGCACAGTGGATAAAGCACCGGCCCTGGAGTTAGGAGTACCTGGGTTCAAATCTGGTCTCAGACACTTAATAATTACCTAGCTGTGTGGCCTTGGGCAAGCCACTGAACCCCATTTGCCTTGCAAAAAGAACTAAAAAAAATCCTAGTTCTGACATTTATTACCTAAGTGAGGATGGGTAGTGGCTTTGGCTTAGCAGCAAGAAAATTGCCACAAATAATCAAAAAAACTGGATTCAAATCTCAGCTTGGCCCCTGACTACCTTTGTGCTTAATTCTCTTAAATCACTCTAGACCTCAATTTGCTAACTTACTAATTGAGAAGACTGGATTTGAATTCAGGAGCTCTTCACCTATAGAGTTCTTTGAACTTAGCTTTTGAAAATATTTTGATAACTGCATTTCAATATAATTGGTTTCCTTTGTAATTCTATGTATTTTGGTTTATACATTTAAAATAATTATCCTGAATAACTGTTAATGGGGCTTCTAATTCAATAAGGTTAAAAATCCTTGGGATGATCTTTAAAGGCTCTTCTATGTATGACATTCTACACTTCTGTGGTGCTCAGATTCCAAAAGTGTTAGGAATCATTACCTTTTTAAAATTAAGTTAGGTCACTCTTGAATTATCTTCCTCTATGGAGCCCATGAGATTAGAGTCCCTCAGTATTTCTCAGTACTCAGCAGCCAGAAAACAAATCCATAACCAATGAATGGGCACAATTGGAAAACAAATCCCAGTTTTCTACTAAGGAAATTGGAAAGTCTTCCCCTAATCCTCCCAAGACATGTCAAAAGAGCAAATTTTTAAGGTTTACTGAAGCTAGCTCTAGAGCCTCTTGTTAAACTTTCATTAAGAACATTTACTTCTCAGAAAACAGGCTAACTATAGATGAGGTTGACTTACTATTTAGGAGATTACCTAGATGGAAGATGGAAAGATGGAGAAGCTATTCAAATGCAGATTAAGCTTAAAAATGTGTCACATGTGCATTTTTTATGTTGAGCAGGTGTTAAACACCTGCATATCCCTGTTCACAGTTCATCCTACTCTAGTATATAGTTTTGCAAGCATACCCACAGGATCCCTAACTCCTAACCAAAGAGCAAAGTCAAGGTCTTTGCCTAGAGAAGAAATGTTTTTGAAACCCTGTGACCCATTAGGAATATTATCCTTCTTATCTTCAGAATGCCATAGATATCCTGGGCTTTAGCGCAGATGAGAAAATTGGAATCTACAAGTTGACCGGGGCAGTGATGCATTATGGGAACATGAAGTTCAAGCAGAAGCAGCGAGAGGAGCAGGCAGAACCTGATGGAACTGAAGGTAAAGACCATGAGATTGAATGCTTCTTCCTCTAGAAATGAGTTTATATATTGACAAGACTAGAAGAAGCATGCCTTCTATATGATCAAAGATGACTCTGAAGTTGCCCTTCAGGGCAACTGGAAGGATAGTAATGTCCTAGAGAAAAACAGAAAAGTTCCAAAGGGGGGGTATTTAGAAAGATAAAAAGTATCATTATATACATATTGAATTTTATATTGATAATAATTCATATTTTAGGATGTTTTAATATTTCAAAGTGCTTTCCTTGCAACAATACAAGGAATTTGTAGGCAAAGGAATACAAATGAGGGAAATGAAGGTCAAAGAAATTAAGGGTTACACACTGATAAAGGGTTAGAGTTGGAAATCTTCTGATATCCAAATGAAGATTTTTTTTTCCTATGGGAGTTCAGGGGAGGGATAGAACCATTCTTGACTGGGGGGGGGGGAGTAATGAAAAAGGAACCACAAACTGTATCTTGAAGAATGCAGTTTTGCTTTGCTTGCTGAATTACACAATGACTTGTAAACCCATTCAAAATCCCCCAAACAGAAAATCATTTAGCCATATCTTCCTTATCTTGTACTTACAAAGTTGATTTCTTTTTTAGCAAAAGCAAAAGACTTAGGGGCTGCTAGGTGGCGTAGTGGATAAAGCACAGGCAAGAGTCAGGAGTACCTGGGTTCAAATCTGGTCTCAGACACTTAATAATTACCTAGCTGTGTGGTCTTGGGCAAGCCACTTAACCCCATTTGCCTTGCAAAAACCTAAAAAACAAAAGCAAAAGACTTTATGATTATCCTACTAAGTTTCATCTTATTAGATTTTTGCCTGCTTTAGCCTGTTGAAAAATAGTAAGCTTAGTTGGTTATGCCCAGTTTCCTTTCCCATTAGAATAGGGGGAGAGGGGGTTGAGGAGGGGAGACAACTGGATTAAATGACTTGCCCAGGGTCACCAAACTAGAAAATGTCTGTGGCTGGACTTGAATTCAGGTCCTCCTGACTCCAAGGTTAGTGCTCTATCTACTGCTACCTCCTAATTATACCAAAAGTCCTGATATGATATCATTTCTTAGTCCCAATATTTCCATCATTTTCATTCAACAAATTCCTCATTGATGGAAAAATCAGAGGCAGAATAGAATTTTACCATGCTGGTTCCTCCACCTTATGAAAAATAAAAATCATTAAAGCATCAGAGAAGAATAAATACGCTACTCTACTTTGTTTCTTGTGCTAAGGGTTAGGGATACAAAGAAAGTGAAAAAAAGCAATCCTTGTTCTGAAGGAGTTTGCAATCCAATGAGGGAAGAAAACATGCAAAAAACTAAGTACAAACAAAATTATATAAAAGGCAAATTAGAATTAGTCAATGAGGGGAGTCATTGGATTTATCAAGGATAGGGAGAGTCTTCTTGCAGAACTGAAATTTTAGATGAGATGTGAAAAAAAAGTCAGGGAATCTAAGTGGCAGGGATGAGGAGGAAAAGAATTCCAATCATGAGGGATAGACAGTGATAATGCCCAGAGTTAGGAGTTAGAATGTCTGTGCAGAGAATAGCAAGGAGATGAGGGTCACAGGATTTTTGTGTATGTGGGAGTGAGGTAAGGTTATGAAGAGCTTTGAATGACAAATATAAGATGTTATGTGATAGGGTGATAGTCAAGTTTATAAATAGGAAAGTTATTTGGTTAGAATTTTGCATTAATTTGACAACTGAGTAGATAAAAGAATGATCTAAGGAAAGATTTGAGACAAGGAAACCAGCTAGAAGGCTATTGTAATAGTTCAGGTGTAAGGAGATGAAAGCCTATACCAGAACAGTTATAATGTCAGAGAAAAGAAGGGAGCATATTCAAGAAATATTATGAGAATAAAAATTGACAATACTTGACAAGTGATTGGATATGGGAAAATGGGGATTGTGTGAAATATCAAGACTGGTACCTTGTTGCAAGACTAGGTGAGTTGGAGGATGGTAGGGTCCCCAACACTAACATCAAAGTTAAAGGAAGTGTTTTGGGGTAAAAATAATAATTTCATTCCATAATTATGCAGTTATAACCTGTATCAGATAACTCACTGACAAGAGGAGAAAGCAAGGAAAGGAAGGAGAGAGAAAAATGTGAAACTCAAAATCTTATCAAAAAATGAATGTTGAAAACTATCTTTGCATGTAGGTAAAAATAAAGAAATAATTTATAAAAAATTATTTCAGTTAAAAGTTGAAATGTAATATGAGACGAAGTTCTCAGCTGAGAGAGAGCAGAAAAAGGAGAGTCATGAAAGTTTTGAGGAGGGGTGTAAAAGTTTTGAGGAAGGAAAGCTGCTGTGGTAAGTAGGAAAATAAATTATTTAGGGAATACAAAAGGATTGCCTTCCTTCAGCAAGAGCCCAGTTGAGCTTTTGTAGAATTTCTTTTTTTTACCAAAAAGAAAACTCTGACAGGTGTCCAGATAATTAAAAATCTATCTCATGATCTTAATGTCTCTGGGCTGGTATTGTGATTCATTTCCTGAACTCTTCCTCTATTCCTTCTTTTGTGTGCTTAGGATACTCCATTGATAATATTCCTTCTGCCTTAGTTTATCTTCATCCAAATATACTCCATTCTTCCTTCTCTAACTCCTTTTACAAGAATTTATCTCATAAATGTAAAATGCTCCCTTATCTGCCCTTCTTTCTTACCTATCCTGTTTTTTTATAAAAATTTTAATACTCTTCAAAGAACATTATTTCTATTGTGGGTCTCATTCCACCAAATGCCAATCTCTAACTATCTGGTAAAAACTGCTTCTCTGCATTTAATTCATTTGCATTCAAAGTCATGGGATTTATTGTTGTATATTTATTCTTCTGTAACTTTCTGGGCATCTCTATTTCTATCTTTATCCTTATGTTCTAGCTATCTCCAAGATATCTTCTTTAAATTTTGATTTTTTTTCCTGTTGAGGATACCACCATCCCTCCAGTTATAACTTAAGAGTTATACACTCTATAGCTTACTCTCGCCTCTATTATCCAATAACTTGCTAAATCTTGTTAATTCTACTTTTTTCACTACCTCTTTCATTTGTTCCATTGTTTCTATTCCCATAATAGGTCCTCTTTTCTCTTAGCCATGTTATGTGATTACCTCCTAATTGGTCTCCTTCCCTCCAGGCTCTTCCTTCTACAATTCCTCCTCCTCATGAATGTTCCTGAAAAACAGTTTGCATCATATCCCTACCTTGATCAAGAAGTTGTCGTAGTTCTCAATTGCTTCTAGGATAAATTTTAACTTCTCTATTTTAAAAGCTATCATGACCTGATTGTCACTTTTTATCCAGTCTCATTACACATTCCCTGTCCTTCCTCTCTTTCCCCTACCCCATTTCATGTTCTATATTTCAGTCAAGCCATTTATTTTCTTGTTTTCCATATGCAACTACACCCCCCATTCACTATGGCCTTTGAACAGTTGATCTCTTATTCCTAGAAGGTTCTCTAATCTTATCTCCATTCTTGGAATTTCTTACTCCCTTCAGGGATCAGTCTATTGATACCTCCTACCCACAACCAGACCTGATTCTGTCACCCTGCAAACACTCCTCTACAAAAAAATAAAAATAAATTTAATTCTTTCTATTTTTATTTTGTATTGCTTTATCTAATCTCTTTGGGACTGTTTCATTTTTATCTTTGTATTACCAATAATTAGCACTATGTCTAGTATGTAGTAAGTGTTAAATCAATGACTTTTAAACTGAAAAATATACATCAAATCATTTTCCTCATCCCTTCTTCTTTAAATTTTTAAAATCTTTAGATTTTCAAATGCCATCTTACCAACCTCTGAAAGCTGTAATTACTCTAGCAAGTAAGATATTATTTTTAAAGTGCTTAGCACAATGTCTGACATTCATTATTTTAGGGCTATTAGCATCATCATATCCTAGACCACAATCCAGAAAGATAAATCCCATTCTCAAAAGCTATCTTCTCAACCATCTCTTCAATTTCCAAATCTGCCTTTCTTTCTGAAACCCTTGTCTTTGAATTGCAACAGTGATAAAAAGTACACTTTTGCCATTTAGATTTTCAAATTCTTGCTCAAGATACAGTAACTTTTAAGAGTCTTGGCTCTTATTCTCACAACTGTTGTCAGAGAAAGTCACCAACTCTTATATTTGTGCCACTTGTTCTCACAGTGTTATTTATCTTATAAATGTAAAATGTTCCCTTATCTACCCTTCTCTCTTACCTATCCTGTTTCTTTTTTAACTGTTTTTTATAAGAATTTTTAATGCTCTTCAAGGAACAAGTTCTGTTGTGATCTCATTCCACCAAATATCAGTCTCTTTAGTTATATGGTAAAATCTTAAAGGTGTTATAGAAATGTTACAATAATATATGATGTGCCCAGCATATATGTATATATGATGTATGATGATACATAAAAAGCCAGAGAAAATTCCAAGGCTAAGTTGAGCACCTGGAGGTGCCATTAGCATTAATACTATTTCTCTTGTCATAGTGGCTGATAAAGCTGGATACCTTATGGGTTTGAATTCTGCTGAAATGCTTAAAGGTTTGTGCTGTCCAAGGGTGAAGGTTGGAAATGAATTTGTGACTAAAGGACAAAATGTACAGCAGGTAACTTTTGGTGCTTTGAATCAGTTCTTTTCTAGGGTTTGATTGTAACTATAAAAAATGTTCATTTGGAGTCTTGGGTGATCTTTTCTAAAGGTAATTAATTCTGTGGGTGCCCTGGCTAAAGCTGTCTATGAGAAGATGTTCCTGTGGATGGTCACTCGTATCAACCAGCAGCTGGACACCAAGCAGCCCAGACAATATTTCATTGGAGTCCTGGACATTGCTGGCTTCGAGATCTTTGATGTGAGTGACCAAATTCTAAATATATCAGTCTACATAATAACTTGATTTACCACATTCCTTGTTTCTTCAGTCTCACACAAAGTGTATGATTCATTCAGTTCAACAGTCTGGAACAGCTGTGCATCAACTTCACCAATGAGAAACTGCAACAGTTCTTCAACCACCACATGTTTGTATTGGAGCAGGAGGAGTACAAGAAGGAAGGCATCGAGTGGGAATTCATTGACTTTGGGATGGACCTGGCTGCCTGCATTGAGCTCATTGAGAAGGTTAGAAGATTCCTCTTACTATAAAAAATAAAGGATGAATTAATTATTCCTTTATGGTCAACAGTCTCCATTGTCTAGACTATCACTTAGTTGCCATAACTATTTCCCATGTTCCATATGTTTTTAATATGTAAAATATTACCAAATTGATGCCTTTGAGTTCAAAGAAAATTAAACACTGTTGCTCAAAGTACATTTCAGAAACCCAAACATTTCCACAGGAAGTATCTCAATGCTGGCGAGGGTGACTTTGGCATTTCCTTTTCAGCTAGATTGTCCAAAATTCTTAAGAGTAAACCAGTGATGATGAAGTGACATGACATGAAGTTAAGAGTGAATGAAAATAAGGAAGGAGACTTTCATTCTGAACATAGCTGTGGGAGGGAAAAATTACAGAATCAAGCTGAGGCTACAGTTTGGGAAAGGGGTATTTAAGATCACATTTTCTAAATCCTAAAGTGGTCTTCAGTATTTTACCCAAAGATTCTATTTCTTTACAAAGTAACTCCTTGATGATCAGCTATGATGGCTACAATTCCTCTCACCTGTTAAGGAAAATGCCATCTACATCCAGAGGGAAAAAACTATAGATTCTGAATGCTGAGCAAAGTATACTATGTTCACTTTTTTAAAAACTTTTTTGTTTTTTCTTTCTTTTTCATATTTTTCCCCTTAGTTCTAGTTTTTCTTTCACAGAGTGACTAATGTAGAAATGTGTTAAATACAATTTTATACGTACAACCTACATAAAATTGCTTCAAAGGGGAAGATAGTATGAAGGGAGGGTGATGGAAAAATGTGGAACTCAAAAGTTTACAAAAAGATGAATATTGAAAACTATATTTGCATGTCATTGGAAAATAAATAAGAAGGAAAAAGGGGGAAAGAATATAACTCCTTTGGCATATGCTTTTAGTCAGATTGTCCAAAATCCTTAAGAGTAGCCCTATGTTGATAAAGTGAAATACTTTATCACATAAAGTGACATGAAGCTAGGAGTGAATGAAAGTTAAGGAAGGAGATTTTCATTCTGAACATACCTGTGGAAACGGGAAAATTATAGAATCAACCTGAGGTTACAGTTTGGGAAAGGGGATATTTAAAATCACATTTTCTAAATCCCAAAGTGGTCTTCAGCATTTTGCTAATTTGTTATGTGATCTCACATAATGCTCTTGTCCTCCTGCAATTTTCTACTCTTTTAAACTGTGTCAAATGGAGAAAATAACACTTGCAGGGCTTACTAGGAAATCATTTTGTAAGACAAGTGCTCTAGAAACATGAGATATCATTACCTAGATGGGCTGAATAATAAAAATCTTTTCTTTAACTCAGGTCTTCAGTTTCTCAAGGCTACTGTAGACCTCCTTCATAAGCACTGGCTTGTTTTCATTCTAGAATTCTGCTGGATTCAGGATTTAGCAACTCTTGTCTTATTTACTTCTTCCAACTATGGTGTGTTTGATATATATATATATATATATATATATATATATATATATATATATATATATATATATATATATATGTATATATAACTTTCTAAGGAGGAAAAAGAAAAATCAGGTGTCTATTGTCTTTCTTTCAGCCAATGGGCATTTTCTCCATCCTGGAAGAGGAATGTATGTTCCCCAAAGCAACAGACACATCTTTCAAGAACAAGTTGTATGACCAGCACCTTGGCAAATGCAACAACTTCCAGAAACCCAAGCCTGCCAAAGGGAAAGCTGAGGCACACTTCTCCCTTGTGCACTACGCTGGCACTGTGGACTACAACATTGCAGGCTGGCTGGACAAGAACAAAGACCCCCTGAATGAGACTGTGGTTGGATTATACCAGAAATCCTCACTAAAGTTGCTTTCTTTCCTTTTCTCCAGCTACTCTAGTACAGAATCAGGTATGATCTCTTTCTCTCAGGGAAGCTATACAGTCAGATTTCAGCTACTTTTACATGTAGCAAACACTAGTATTCCAGAGATGCATAAGTAATGATAGACCAAATATGACCTATTAGGTAGTTTTCAGTGAGTTCACTAGTTGTGGGCACTTCCTGTTCCTTGATTTCTTCCTCTTCCTTACCAGACTAGAACCCAATACTGATTTCAGAAATGATGTTTGCCACAAAGTTTAGATTTGACTTAGTAACAGAAGATTTGTGGAATTCGACCTTGGCATGGTGTGGTACTTTGTGTATAGGTATCCTTAATTAATGAAAGAATTAAGCTCTGTTTATTGAATGAATAAATGAATGGATGTCTCAAAAACTAAGAAAAGCTCACTAATTCCAAATGAAAATGGAGAATGAAAATTAATGTCTTTGAAAAATGAACATTAAAATTGTAAAATACTTTTAAAGGTATGCTATTTTATTACTTTTAAGTACCTATATTATTACAATTTATATATAATATCAATAAATTGATTATGTTATTATGAGTTCTCCTTCAAATGATATAAATAATACCCCTACCATGCTTTAATAGTCTTCTGTGGCCAAAAATCATTTCTCATCTGGTAGATAAATTTCTAGTGATGAACCATTCTTAATTTATCAAGGCATTTTTGGACAACTGTATTTTTCTGGACCTTTAATTGAAAGCCTAAATAGCATCATATGAATTATCAGGTCTTGTCCATTGCTGGCAAAACCTTTGAAAAGTCAGAGTCAACTCTATGCCTCAATGAAGTATCAGAGTGGGACTTAAAACATGTAAAAGCCCTTTACAATCTGGCTCCTACCTACCTTTCCAAACTAACTTTATAATGAAAATTTTAAAATATCTTATGTAATTACTGGGGAAAAGATAGAGAAACATGAGCCAGATGAGTTCAGAATTCAGAGTAGGAAGAATTCTTTGAATGTTTACATAATGATCACTCATAGATCAATGTGAATTTGGTAAGAGGTCTCCAGTGGATAGCCCCAGAGATCTGTTTACCCTCTGCTGTTTATCATTTTTATGAATGACAAATGCCATCATGTTCATCAAATTTACCAATGATACAAGATTGGGAGGGGTAGCGAAAATATTGGATGACAGCATAATGATGCATAAAGGTCTTGAGAGGCTAGAAGTTATTGATTGCAACTGAACATTTAATAACTTTAAAAAGAATAAATATAAATATAAATTCTTACACTTGTGTCAGAAAAATCAACTTAATATTTATAAAATATAAAGGTTTGAGAGGAGCTTATCTGGAAAAAAGAGGTAAAGGTTTGTGGCATAGCATCCAATTTTTTTTGGCTATTGCAATCTTCAGCTTAAACATTAAGGGAGAAATAACTTACAGGAATAAAGAAGAGACGGTGCCACTGTATAATGCCCTAATTAAACCCTATCTCTACTACAAATTTTAGTTCTGAGTACCACCATTTAGGAAGGACATTGAAAAACCAGAAAAAATCAGAAGAGAATAAACAGAACCAAGAGCAATTAGGGTTCTCAAAGGTGGGATGGGCTATCTTGAAAGACAAAAGATTACCTGTCACTGGAAGTTTTCCAACAGGAGTTGTATGACCTATTCTTAGATATTCATAGTGAAAATTCCTCAGAAATTCTATGATTCTGATATTTCCTACATTTTTCCAGTCAAACTAAACTACAGGTTATTTGACTTATCCAGTGTTACATAGTTTATAAGTCCTCAAGTAGTATTTGAAACCAGGTCTTCCTGATACTGAGTTTAATCCCCATACATATAACCTGATCAAAGAGCCCATATAGAAAAAAATAGAGCAGACTGTGACTGGGCATTTCAATCCAAATCTTTCTGGAAAGGGAGTTTTCCACTTGCCATGGCAAGTTGTATTTTTGTATGGAAAATCTGAATTCTTTACACTCACATAGAAAAGTAATATTTTGAAGTAGTAAGTAGATTTTACAGCTGGGGTTGAAATGGGTGTAAATATAATCTGGAAAACATGTCAAAGAAAGAAGATTCAGAGAAAGAGTATAAATTAGAATCTGAGTACATTGGTGACTGCAATCAGAAATCATAATACATTTACTAATTCAGAATTTGTAATAAAGTAGATAAGATTCTTACTGAATTTAAAG
The DNA here is from genome assembly GCF_037893015.1 of Macrotis lagotis. Lineage (NCBI taxonomy): Eukaryota > Metazoa > Chordata > Mammalia > Peramelemorphia > Peramelidae > Macrotis > Macrotis lagotis. The sequence continues at coordinate 230,704,298 of NC_133659.1, read as the reverse complement.
AACACAATAATTGTGGCACAGCCTTTCATGTTTATGTACTTTAATATTTGGACCTTTCAAAAAATTGTCTTTTTTCATTTTTATTTGACTTAATGGCATCCATTGATATAAGAATTTATAATGTTTTAATTAGCAAGACATTGTACAACATACTAGGAATATTTAGACAAAAACAAAATAATCCCTGAACTTAAGGTGATTATGTTCTACTAAATGAATATATAGTCAAAATGATTTTGGAAAGGAGAGAGCACTAGCAATTAGAGAGTAGTGGTAGGGAGAGTAAAAGACAAACTTCAACTAGGGGATACTAAGAATACTAGAATGAGGACGGAATACATTCTAAAAGTGAGGGGTTGCCTCATATGAAAAGGCAATAGGAATGCCTAGGTCCAAATACTACTTGAAGTAACTATAAGCTGTGACCCTATGCAAGTCACTTAAACTCTCTTGAACTCATGTAAAATTGGGGAGTGGGGGTGGAGAGTGGTACTAAATAGCCTCAAAGATTTAAATTTATGATCTTATCATTTTCCTTACACAAAGCATTCTATAGACCAATCTCTCTATTTTTTCCAAGGTGATTCTGGTGGCAGTAAGAAGGGTGGGAAAAAAAAGGGATCTTCATTTCAAACTGTATCTGCTGTGTTCAGGGTAGGTGGTTGCCCCCTCCCCTTTGATTTCTTTCTCCTTTTCACACAAATCTTTCCCTATCCCTAGCTTACTTCATCATTTGTTTTGATGTTAATTGATACTAAGTGGAAAAAAAAGCATCTGGCAAAGATAAAATTTTTTAATTTGGTTTGTGTTACAGGAGAATTTAAACAAGCTGATGACCAATCTAAGGAGCACTCACCCTCACTTTGTGCGCTGTCTAATTCCCAATGAGACAAAGACTCCCGGTGAGTAGATGATCTATTACACAGATAGCCATTTGGTATTGACTCTTAAAGAATTATTTAATTTTTGCAACAGCAAAGGTCTATATAAATAATGTCTACAGTTTGCTAGATCTAAAAATATATCTACTTTCAAGTAGTTTATGTTTCAATGATGACTAAAATAGAAATGACATGAGGTGTTCTAATAGAAAGTGGAAGGATCATTCTCCTGTGAGACAGCTAGATTGACAAAGGGCAGAGTGAGCAACCTGAGGTCAGGAAGAACTGAGTTCAAATCCTGTCTCAGACACTAACTGTGTGACCCTGGGAAAGTCACTTAGCTTTTGTTCATCTCAGTTTCCTCATCATAAAATAGGATAATTTTTCTACCAATCTCTCAGAGTTGTTCTGAGGATAAAGTGAGACAGTATTTGTAAAACATTTTTCAAACTTTAAAGTACTATAAGAATGCAAATTACATCTATTATTTCCTTCCCCTTCATTCTCCTCTATCCATTTATACCACTTATAGAATAATAGATTATTAGAGCTGAAAGGTACTTCTTTCTGTGTTCCCTAATAATTGATGCATTCAATTGTACTGATTGGAATAGAAGAGATTAGATTGATGTGGAATGTTTAGGACTGGAGGGTGTCTTTAAAGATTACCAATGCAACCAATCTTCCCCTTTCCCCATATTATACGAAAAAGGAAGTGACTTGCTTAAAATCATATAGCTTTTCACTAGAGTATTGAGGTTCCAGTGCTAGAACCTAGCTTTTCTGATCACTTGACCTGCATTTGCTTCTATTTGACTTTGCAGTTATTCTCTAGTTGTTTCATCTGCCCAGACCGCTGTCAGATCTTTTGCCTCTGTCAGTCTCTCTTTATATTTATCTCTAACTATATGTATCTTTTGCCATTTCTCTGTCATCTGTGTTTCTTTATCATCTGTCTGTGTTAATGTCTGTCAGTCTGTCTCACTCTCTTTCTGCCCATCTCTGTCTCTTTCTATCTCTCTGTCTCTCTAATTCTGTTTTCCCCTCTGTCTGTCTCTCTGTCTCTCTCTCTCTGTTCTGTCTCTTTGTCTCTCTCTCTCTCTCTCTCTCTCTCTCTCTCTCTCTCTCTCTCTCTCTGTCTCTCTCTCTCTGTCTGTCTCTCTCTGTCTCTCTCTCTCTCTCTGTCTCTCTGTCTCTCTGTCTCTCTCTCTCTGTCTCTCTCTCTCTCTCTCTCTCTCTCTCTCTCTCTCTCTGTCTCTCTCTCTCTCTCTCAATTGATCTAAGCCCTGGGTTTTCACAAGACTAGTTTGAATACTGTCTTGGAAGAAAGAGAATCTCTTTTTAACCCATCTCCCCCCCAAGAAAACTCAATGATGATAGGAGTATAGAATATATGTAGTAAATGTGGAAGAAATGATTCCTAGAAAGAGAAGTGAATTATTTAGTAACCTTGTGGGGAAGGGGCAGAGGAAATCTACAGCCCAACTAGAACTGTTAGTATGAAACTAACTTTGAGTCAAATATTAGGAACTGAATATGTTAAGACAAAGGAAGAGAGAGGGATCTCTCTTGGTCTGAGGGAGAAAATATGTTTTCCTTGAGAGATCTAATGCCCTGGACTTGTTCAGAAACCAGGTGGGAAAATATGATAGGCAACAATTTAGCAAATATCCCTGAAGGCAAAATTATAAATGATATGATCATCAGAGCTTATTTCAGACCACTCAAAAAGAATGAAGAAATTTGAGAGTTTGAGAAATAGACCTCAAGCATGGTATAATTATGATGAGGGACTTGAGTTTTGCATACATCTGTTTGAATTTTCTCTTTCTTCCAAAGCAGAATAGCTAACAATTTACTGACTTGCCTTAATGATTAATTCATCTTTCAAGAAGTAGAGGAGCCAATAAGGAAAATTTATATTCTGGATTTCATTTTAGAAATGATAGAGACCTGGAAAGCGACTATTCAATTTTAGAACTTAGGACAGAGAAGTACTTCACTCTAGGACCTTTCAAGCAAAACAAACTCTTCCATTTATCCATTAATCAAGAAGCATTTATTCAGAATCTAATATGTGCCAGATTTATTCTTGGTTTCCTTGATTTCTTCAGCTGGAAGTAATCATTCCTTCCTTAAATGTGTGCAACACTTATCATATTCTATTCTGTATTAAAAGTAGATGGAGTATATGAACTCTGTGTTCTCTTCCAATTCTATCTTTCTGTGATATTGTGGTTTCCTGATTCTGCATTGCATTGCATTGCATTGCATATTTAAGTATGTGCTGGATTCCCTCTTCCACACATGCCATATAAGCATTATGAGGGGCAAGAACCAATTTTTTAAAAATCTTCCCAGAACCTAGGGCAGCATTTTGCACATAGTTGGTGCTTAATTGATGGTAATTCAATCAGCTAGATAGGAGATCTTACTATTTTCTATATCACTACAGTTTTATCAATAGAAATTCCTACTGGAAGAATATTTGGATATAGGGGAAAGAATAAGGAAACTCAGGCTCTAATCACTGACTGCATGAATTTTCATAGTCATTTTACTTCTCTTGGTTTTCTCATCTGCAAATGTAGAATCTTTTGTAAAAATAATGATGATATCCATCACAGAGGGGGAAGGGAATGGAGGGAGGGAGGGAGAAAAATGCAAAACACAAAACCTTACCAAAAAAATGATTGTTGAAAACTATCTTGGCATGTATTTGAAAAAAAATAAATAAAATATTTAATAAATAATGATGATGATGATGAACATAATTGTGATGATTACAGAGTTATTTTTTCTAGCTCTAAGAAATCTTATGTTATGACTTTATGCAGGCCCTCTTCCATCCCAATTCAATTCTTTCTGGCGACTGAAGTCATGAGAATTTTCAGCTATTGCCCAAGTGTACAAAACTTTAGATTTTTTTTATCCAGTCCCTAATTCTGCTCAAACTCTTCCTTTTTTTGCTGTGCTACATAATGGCAAAAAAAGAGAAAGATCTTGTTATTCAGACAGCATTAAGACATCCTGTCAAAGAATTAGACTAGAGGAATTTTACAATCTGAATTTGAGTGACTAAGTCTCAAAGGTAGATAGATCCTATTTTCCCAGACTATTTAATAGAAGAGAGAATATTACTTGTTCTGGAATTTCTTGTATAGACTCTACTTTTCCTATAGCTTATTTCCAAATTCATTTCCATATCCCCATACTCATCTCTTCTCTCTCTGTTTCCTCAAGCAAATGTTAATTAAAGAATTCCCTACTGGTATATCCTTCTCTCAGGTACTTCACAAAACAAGTCCCTTAATGATTCCTGTTTTCTCAGGTGAAATGGACCATTACTTGGTTATGCATCAGCTTCGCTGTAATGGGGTGTTGGAGGGCATCCGGATTTGCAGGAAAGGATTCCCCAGCAGGATTCTCTATGCAGACTTTAAACAACGGTATTTAGATTTCTTTTTCTTATCTTATGACTTTTCTAAATTCAATCAGACTTTCTCCTTTGCAATCTCTGGAAATACTTCTTAGGCATGAAAATGAATGAAGATTTAAAGGCTGCTCCTGTTTTCTTCAATTGATTTTTGTTATACATAGATTGATCCACCAGAATCTAATGGCTCAGGATCAGGCTATGCAGGATCTCAGAAATAACATTTCCCAGAGCACAGGAAATTTTGACATAGCTCTGATCTCAAATATCTTTCAACTCAAAACATTGCACATTAAATTCTGATGCTGCCCAGGTTCCAAGAGACACGGTTCAGGAAACAGAAGGAGTTATGTAAATGAGATAATGCTCAACTCTACAAGACTCTTACTGACTACCTGACATCATCTTTGGGAAGACAGCAATTTGTAAAGCTTGAAGTATTATATAAACATGAGTTATTATTACATGAGTACAGGAAACATACATTAGAAGATAATGTATAAATAATATGAAGAGCAAAAAAACAAAAATGATTTTATCAACAGATGGGAAAAAAGGCTTTTAAGAAGATAATGTTCTTGATGCTAAGTGAGATGAGCAGAACCAGAAAAACACTATATATCCTAACAGCAACATGGGGGTGATGATCAACCTTGATGGACTCCCTCATTCCATCAGCGCAACAATCAGCAACAATTTGGGGCTGTCTGCAATGGAGAATATTATCTGCATCCAGAGAAAGAACTGTGGAGTTTGAACAAAGATTAAGGGCTATTAACTTTAATTTAGGAAAAAAACTGATTTTGTATTGTCTGATATTGTTATCTCTCATCCTTTATGTTTCTTCCTTAAGGATATGATTTCTCTCTCATCACATTCAATTTGGATCAATATGTAACAAGGAAACAATGTAAAGACTGGCAAATTGCCTTATGTGGGAGGTGGGGGGAGGGAAGTAAGATTAGGGGAAAAATTATAAAACTTGAAACAAATAAAATCTTTAAGTACAAAAAAAGAAGATAATGTTCTTATTAATGAAAAAAGTTCTAAATAGCCTAGGTATAAAAAGGGCCATTTTATGAAAAAAAAAGATATAAAAATAAAAAAATAACATTATTGATAATAGACAAACACTAGACAGTTTTTCAATAAATAGACTAGTAAAATAAAACTACCCTCTTCTCCCCATTATTATCTGGAATACTTTTAGATGCTCTATTACTAGAACAATAAGAAAGGGAAAAGAATAAAATATATTATTACTGACAAAAAGAGGAGTCAAAATTAGGCTTATTTGAAATTAGGCATCTTTTGCAATGATGTTTTACTTGAAAAACTCCAGAAAGTCAAAAAATAAACTCAATTAAAGTATTAATGCCTTCTGGAATGATAGCTATTATTTTTACATAGCAAATAAAAACCAGGAATCAATGATATAAAAGGAAAACTCATTAAAGAAACTTACAATAGATTTAAATATCTGGAATCCAATCTGTCAAAATAATCAATATTTACATAAATAAAACTGTAAAAAAGTATACAAAAATAAATCAATGCTTAAACAATTGGAGGAATATTCATTGCTCATAGGTTGAGCTATTTCAACATAATAAAAATGATGATATATCCCAAATTAACATAGATTTAGTGACTTGACAATCAAATGATCAAGAGATTACTTTTTAGTAAGCAAAATAATAACAAATTTTATTGAAACATTCAAAAACTCAATGAAATAATATAAATAATGAGGGGAGAAGTATATTTCTAGTCTTCAAACTATGGTGCAAATCAGTAATCTTAAAAATCATTTTTGTATAGGAAGGAAAAAATAGGTCAATGGATTAGAATGGATGAGTAGGAATTAACAAAAATTACAAATCAATTAGTCCAAGAATATAAACTATTAGGGAAAGAACAAGAACTAGAGAAAACTAGTAATTATTTAATTAATCAATCAATACTATTAACAGTAATTATCAACAACTCTGTAGAAAAATAACAAATCTTACATTTTGTAGCATTTTTTAAATTTCCAAGCATTTTTACATTTTTTGAATTAGAGTGAAGAAAATGGGATCCAGAGAAACTAAAAGACTTACTCAAAGCTACTTAAATTAGTTAACAACAGAGCAAAAGGATATCTTGATTTCCCATTTTATCAGTGCCTAAGATGGGACTTCTGTGCCCCAGCTTCCCATCTGGTAGTTTTTCTATGAAGTCAATGGAATTGGTTTTGATGAAAACCTTATGAATTGATTCAACTTAACAGATTTCAAAATACAGATGACCTCTGGTCCAGAGAATGTTCAACTGTCTACTACTTACCAAGACAGATAGTTTCATAGCTCAGTTTTTTCTTTGTACCCTCTTAAACTACTACCCACAAGCACATATTTAATAAGTTTCTCTGGCTTTTTTGAAAAATCATCCTGGTGGGAAACCCTGAGACCCAAAAAAAAGTGCAAATAAGTTACATTTCCACAAATATCAAGTCATCAGAAATATCTCAGTGATTAGAGGGAATCTGATTGTGCCCTTGCATTTCTCCCTTTCAAGACTGACCTGTGGCTACTTTCCTTACAGGTACAGGATCCTCAATGCCAGTGCTATCCCTGATGGGCAATTTATCGACAGCAAGAATGCCTCTGAAAAGCTTCTTTCTTCCATCGATGTAGATCATGAACAATATAGATTTGGTCACACCAAGGTTAGAACCACTACTATCTTCTAGGTATTGCTGAAAAGAGCTGTAATAAAACAGAAGACAGCAGGTTTATGGATTCAAATATATTTGTATGAGTCTTCCTGAATGTCTCCATTGGAAAAGATATATTGTGCCCCTCTATGAATTCTAGGTAAATGGAGCTGCCTTTATAGCCTGCAACCCATACCTCCAGAGACTGGTGACTTAGCATAGCCCTGCTAACTCAAATTCAGTTCACATACTTGTCATGACATCACCTCCCTGATGTCATGGTCTTCTTTGAGAATGAAGGACAAAACATCATCATCAACATCATCATTATCATCATCATAGTATCTGACAGTGAAAGGGAATACTGACTAGTCAGAGGACCTAAGGGCAAACACTGTCTCCAATGCTTATTTTCCTATATAACTAAGGGCAATCTTAATTTTCTTGGGCTTCAGTTTACTCATGTGCAAAATGAAGTGTTTGAACTAGAGGGCATGTGAAGTCCTTTCCAATTCTAAATCTATTAGCCTATGTAAGGGACATCATCAAAGGAAGACTATATGGAATATATGATAAATGTAATTTATATAATATTAACTATATTCCAAGGACATAATTAAACCATATAGGAAATCACAATAATTTTTCAGACGTGAGTGTCAGAAAAAGAATAGGAGTAAAAGAAAAAACAGAAATCAAAGAGAAGACAACTATAGAGTAGTGACACTTTGGAAGAAATTGGGGACCAAAGGCAGTAAGTTGCTTTCCCCTTGGAGAATCAAAAGAGCTCTCTACAAAACAGTTCAGTGTGAACCAGACCTAGGCTTTAGGAAACGAATGAGAATGACTTCTTGCCTCCAGGACAGAGGAATGAATGAGGTAAAGAAAGGAAGATGGGGCAGTTGAGAGGAGTGATGTAGATGGGCAAAGTAATGGTGTTCTCTCATCAAAATGCACCAAAGAATTAGGAAAGATAGCGGGGGGTGGGGGGGAACAAGTCAGTATGTGCTTAAGAATACACTGTTAGCCCCCAGTGCAAAAGAAAGACTGGAACCCTGTGATTGGTGACATGATAAAAAAAATAATAGTTTTTATTTCTTACCTTCAAACTTACAGGTGTTTTTCAAAGCTGGTCTCCTGGGATTGTTAGAAGAGATGAGAGATGAGAAGTTAGTGAAACTCATTACCCGTACCCAAGCTGTGTGCAGAGGTTACCTAATGAGAGTGGAATTAAAGAAGATGTCAGAACGGAGGTAAAGGGATCCCTTTTTCCTCTCTAGTGATGACCCAAATGACCCAATCTTCTCAACTGAATATATTTCTTCTCATTAAATGATTTGTTACCATTTGCATTGAGCCTTAGAAGTTTGTGCCCCATGCCATTAATTATTTTATAACCCAGATGTTTATTCTTAAAATTAGCAGAGGGGTATTCCTCTGTGTGTGTGTGTGTGTGTGTGTGTGTGTGTGTGTGTGTGTGTGTGTGTGTGTGTGTTTGTCTCTCTCTTTGTCTCTCTGTTTCTCTCTCGCGTGCGTGCTTGCACAGGTCAGACTAGCTCCCTGGATCTTTAACTTTGACCTTAAGTTCATTCTATTTCAATATCTCATAAGCACTTTTTCTATGCAGAACATTTTACAAGATTTAAGGATATAAAGATGAAGTAAGTTAAAACTCCAGGCCTGAAGGAGTCTACAAACCTTCTTACATATCCTACAAGGGTACAATGCAACTGAAAGGCAATGTTGTCTTGGGGCAAATAGATGCAACGAGCATCACTCAGTTCCATTAAACTCTGTCCAAACTAATTTACAGAGATTCCATCTTTTGTATCCAGTACAACATTCGATCATTCATGAACGTCAAGCATTGGCCCTGGATGAATCTATACTTCAAGCTCAAACCCCTTCTCAAGAGTGCAGAAGCTGAGAAGGAAATGGCCACTATGAAAGAAGACTTTGAGAAAGCCAAGGAAGACTTGGCCAAATCTGAAGCTAAAAGAAAAGAACTAGAGGAGAAAATGGTCTCTTTGCTTCAGGAAAAGAATGATCTTCAGCTTCAGGTGCAGTCTGTAAGTAGTTTCTGATAGAGGAGAGGAAAGGGAAGAGAAGGATCATTTCATCAGCAATGGTCACCCATCCCCAGATAACCCACAGGGTTATCTTGAATGTCTGTAGGAAGTGAGATAAATGGAACATGGAACACCTGAGGCTCAAATGCTGCTGTAATAAAGAGGTCTAATTACAGCTGAAGGTGAATTTTATCCCCTGCCGCCTCCTCTAAAAATATACACACCATATGCTAGGAGGTTTTGCACTGAGTGGCAATTACTTCTATCAAAGATACCATGGTGCCACCCAGTGGCCATACAGTATTATAACACCTTGTAACCTCATGCTGAAAAATCCAATTATAGCTCTCCCTGGCTATAAAAGGTAATTTCTTTTTCTTCAATCCATTTTCCCATGGCTAATCATTATAAAGTTATGTTCTGAGAGGGGCAAAACAGTCTCCTGAAAGTAATATAATCACTTAATAATGCAACAGCCCTTTAAAAATATTTATAGGAAATGAGATAACTTTTCTGATAAAACATTAGCAATAATTAGCAATGTTCCTTAAGAGAAATGGTGTTTTCCTGAATTTCTTAAGTTTTCCTAGATTATTTCAGTTGCCCCAAACAAGCTATCTGTTCCCTTTTGCTAGAACTGATTTCTCCCTCATCTGATGTAACTGTCATCCCACTTTTTTGTCTTTCACAGTTTGACTTGTATAAACAAGTTATTTGCATGCATGCCTTACTTCCCCCCCACTAAACTTTGAGCTTCTAGAGATCAAGGATCATGTCTCATCACTTTATGCATCTTCCCTACAGAATTTAGCATGGTATCTTGGACATTATAAGCACAAATAATTGTTGAATTGATTGATTAATTTTAGTATTTATTATTTAATATAATAATTTACCCATTATTTGCCAGATGGTGTACTAGGTACAAGGATACAAAGACAAAAAATTAAATAATTCCTGCCCTCGAGTAGCTTTCATTCTATTAGATTAATGGAAGTACCTAGAATTCCCCTGCTCTTTACTGAGGCATCAGTTTTAAGACCATGTTTAAGTGCTGTATAGTACCTGACCTTATCCAAGCTATCAGATCCAATGCTTCTAGAGAAAAAGATAAACAAAGCCTTCTGTGACATTGGAACTGAGATGATTGTGGAAATTTTCTTCCAGGAAACTGAAAATCTGATGAATGCAGAAGAAAGATGCGAAGAACTAATTAAGAGCAAGATTCAATTGGAAGCTAAAATTAAAGAGCTAAGTGAGAGACTGGAGGAGGAAGAAGACACAAATTCTGAATTAGTTGCCAAGAAAAGGAAATTGGAAGATGAATGTTCATCACTCAAGAAAGACATTGATGACCTAGAACTGACCCTAACTAAAGTAGAAAAAGAGAAACATGCGACAGAGAACAAGGTGGAACCATCCCTCTAGGAAAGCCTTTGCCCATGAGACATTTCCTGGTAGCCAGGAGTGTATCTTAAATGGTGGGGAAGGAGTAGGGATTGGAAGTGCATTTGTTTCAGTCATAGAGATACAGGAAAAGGGTAGAGAGGGCAATGGAGTCCCCCCATTCTTTACACATATTTTGCTCAGGAATGCAATTCCATAACCTATCACTTCTGTCTTTGAAAGAGGAAAGTGTGACATGGAACCACCACCAAAACTTTATTTGAGATAAGCATTCAACAACATTTGCAATAGCTGTAACTTGACATTAAAGCAAAAGAAGTGATTTTTCTCTTAATTGTATGACAAACAGCAAAAGCCCAAGGAATGAAAGATGGGGGGGGGAAGTCATTTATGAAGCTCCTACTATTTGTCAGTGTTTTATAGACATCTCATTTGATCTTCAAAATAATCCTGGGAGGTAGAATTTTTATTATCCCCATTTTACTGATGAGGAAACTGAGGCAGGTGGAGGTTAAATGATTTGTCTAAGGTCACACATCTAGTAAATGTATAAGTCAAATTTGAACCCAGTCTTCCTGACTCTGGGCCCAGGGCTAAGTGGCCCACGTGCTACCTGTCTATATAATGGGAAAATAAAAAAGAAGATGGGAAGAGTTGATTGAAGAACCAAAAAAAACAAGAATTATTTATTGTAAATCCATGTTAAAATGCTGAAAATATATTTTCACTTTCAGCAAATTCAAGAGAAGCATTGTGGCAGAATGTAGGAAGAATATAGGATTTGGAATCCAGAGGATCTAGGTTCAAGCCAATTTAACTCTCTAGAATTGTTTTTCTTATCTGTTAAGGGAGGAAGGTAGACTACGTAGCTTCTAAGGGACCATCCAGTTCTAAAATATGATAAATATATGTAGATAGCAAGGCACATTTATATCACTTTATTAGTCTTATTAAAAATACTTTCCTTGCAACCCATTGAGGGATATAGACAAAAGGATATTCCCACTTAGAACCCTCTAGGCTTGTGCCTCTCACCCCCATCCTGCACTTGGATGGTAAGTTGGGTCCCCAGAAGGGAGACAGCTACTCTTCCTCAGGCTTCTAGGGATAACTCTGAGAATGGGTTTTTAGTACTGTCATTCCTTTGAGGCAAGTCTGTACACACACTTCTGTGATCCCTGTTAACAATTAGCCAACAAGACTCAAGTTTTTAGAAAAAGGAATTAAATTACAAGAACAATGAGTATAAAACATTCCCCTGAACTAGGGACACAACCAGGTAAAGTCCTCCTGGGGCGCAGAGATATCTCACAATTCCTAACACTGGATATCTCTCTCTCTCTCTCTCTCTCTCTCTCTCTCTCTCTCTCTCTCTCTCTCTCTCTCAAGTTTTTGCAAGGCAATGGGGTTAAGTGGCTTGCCCAAGGCCACACAGCTAGGTAATTATTGTTGTCTGGGGTCAGATTTGAACTCAGGTACTCCTGACTCCAGGGCCAGTGCTCTATCCACTGTGCCACCTAGCTGCCCCTTTTTTCCTCTCTTTTGAGTCTTCCCCATGTTCCTCTTCCATGCAGTCCACTGCCACCAGTCAAAGCCCAGCCTTGAGTCCATAGCCAATACTTCTAAAGGCATCACACTCCCTGAAGTTAATATACATAAATGACTTGAATAGCTATTACATAGTGTTTCTCTTTTCCCTTGGTGTCTTTCTATTCCTATTTCAGAGGCTGCCCTGGACCCCCATAATCTACCACTGTAACCTGGTTACTGCTCCTCTGGTGAATGTAGCTCTTCATGCTCCAGACCACAGCTCTGCAACAAAGGTAAAAGTAAAGAAAATTCAACAAGAGACATAAAGGCAGGTGCACACTTACCTAGTAAAGTCTCCTAGCCCTGGTTGCCACATGGCCTCATGGAAGTAGGTATAAAGGACTTTTCCTAAGATCATCCTACCCTGGAACTAAGAAAGATCCTTTACTTCTACATCTGCTGAATTGGTTACATGTTGGCATCTTGAAAATCGTGTCCAAGAGATGCCTTTGCAATTGAAGGTCCCTTCTTTAACTGGTTTTAGAATTCTATAGTCATCAGTATTTTCACCTCATCAAATAATCAAGGAATTCACAGTGATGACTGATCACCAAGCAGACACTCCAAGCCTTCACAAGTTCAATTCAAAACAAACAGAGAATATCTGTATATGCTCTAATAATTGGTCACAGAGCCTGCTCAGACATCCCACTGCACTCTTCCCTCATTGAAAATTTTCTTTTCTTGGCAAATTGAGAGCAATTTTTTTGCAAATTGTGTCTATACCCTCAGTTCCAAAGTTTTCTATGTCCTTGGTAGTCCCAGGCATTGACTTTTCATCTGTTTCACCAATGCCATGTTCAAAAGAGAATCAAAACAGTCCATGTGATACAAATCATATAATCTAAGACTTGGGAGGAATTTCTAACCTATACATGAAAGGAACTGTCATTATATCATCCTAATAAAGCTCTGCTTGAACACTTTCACAGAGGGGTAGCCACTACCTCTTAAAGCTAGTCATTCATCTTTTGGACAGCAGATTGACACTTTGCACCTTCCATTCACCACTCCTGCTTCTACCCCCTGGAACCAAAAGTGAACAAATATAACACTTTTTTCTTTAAAAAATTAGATTTTTCAGAAATTGGAAAATAGCTGTCATATCTCCCCTGACTCCTCTTTTCTCCAGGCTAAGCATGCTATTTTTTCAACAGATAATCACATGTCTTATACTCAAAGCCTTTCATCATCCTGGTTGCCTTCCCTTCAGTTTATCATCTAAGTCCTTCTTAAACACAATTCTCCAGATGAGAATATTATAAGAACAAGTATAGTGAGATTAACACATCCTTGTTCATGAAAATTCTGTCCTAATGTAGCCCAATTATTAATTATAACCCATTATTTTAGCTTTGTTGGACTCCATATCATATTGCTAACTTGAACCAGGTTGGAACTAAGATACACAAATGAATCAAGTTCCTGTGATCTTAGTTTATAGTCTGTCTGCCTCCTGAATCACTGATCAGAGAAGTAGTAGATGGAATTCACATTAGTCATCAAAAGTGAATAAGCTGTTAACCATTTTGATAAGCCTTGCAAAATTTTCTTTTATATCTTGGAAACTTGTACCAGAAAGAAAATTGCTGTAATCAGATCAGCCATGGGCCTGTCTTATACCACAGAGGGGTGTATCACCAACAATTATTCTCCTTTTCTTCCATTTTCCCTTAGTGGAGTATCTTTCACCTGACAACTTCTATATCCCTATTACAATATCCTTGAGAGTAAAAGCATCCAGATTTCTCCACTTCAGGAAGAGCCTCAATTTTTTAGCTTTAATTGTAACTGTTCTTTTCCATCTCTTCTCCTTTGTGCAATACCCCAACATGATCTGGATGAAAATTCCTCTAGGTCCCTATAGACCTGTAAAAAATCAATTTTAATACTTTTGGCATCTAGAACAATACAGCATGGCATGAAATATCCATCAGTACATTATTACCATGATAATTAGCCCAAGAAATCACCTTTAAGTTCTATGCACAAGAAATACCTATGTACATAAATGTGTGTATAGAGATAAATATATACATCATGCCATGTCTATTTACATGCAATAGACATGGCACAATGCAAAGCATCACCTGAATTAATGACTTCAAGTCAAAACTACATGTAGAGTATACTACAAACACATTTCATAGGAACACATATATATCCAAAAAACAAAAGCAAATATGCATAACAGCAAGGAACCATAAAGCAATCATGAGAATAAACTTAGCAAATTAGAAAAATATAGGGGCAGCTAGGTGGCAAAGTGGATAGAGCACTGGCCCTGGAGTCAGGAGTATCTGAGTTCAAATCCAACCTCAAACACTTAATAATTACCTAACTGTGTGGCCTTGGGCAAGCCACTTGACTCCACTGCCTTGCAAAAAAAAAACTTTAAAAAAAAAGAGAAAAATATAGCTAGTAGCAAACTGAGCAAAGTTCAACTATTGTAGCTACAATACAGGCAAAAGAATAGCAAAAATCAAATAAGCATCCTATTAAAATAACAAAATAGAAGCATTCTTAAACATTCAGTAATTAACACATGTACATGAATATAACATATATCACTACTTAAGTATCCAAATAAGGAAAAGTTAGCCCAAAAGAAGTGGTCTGAAAAGGAAACACTAGACTCTCTAATCACAGCCTAAAACAACAGCAATGTTAAGTTTTCCCCAGTGGTTCCCTGTGAATTAGATTATCCAAAACCTGAGAGGCTCTGATGCCAGAGGGTACTCACATAGCTTTAGGGCCATGGCAATCCCACTCTTGTGGCACCAAGGACCAGGACACAACTAGAAAAGAATGAAAATCTGCCTTTGCTTTTCTTGCTGTATTTCTTTTCTTAAGCAGACCAGAACTGGTGGTTGTATTGATTGGAGCAGTTATGGTTGGGGGCCAGAACCAGAGGAGTGTCCATTGAAGTGGCAGTGGCCAATGGCACCACCTAACCTGGGAATAGAGAGACATTGAGGAAAAATGAACAAAGAGCACTAGCTGCTAAAGGGAAGACAACTTCAGGAAAAGTAATCATCTTTAAGAAGTGCCAGCTTGGATTCAATGAGGGCATGAACATTTGGGGACCAGCTGAGCTCCCTGTCCAAGAGGGAGCTACACCTCAGAGGAATTTGGTGAGAGATCCACAAAGGGAGAAAAAGATGTCCAGTGCCAGGAGCTGAGATACCCCTTCCTCAACCAGTGTTATGTTTGTAATGCTTAATTCTCCCCGCCCCAAATATATGCAAAACACTTTCAAGTTTTATAAGCTTTATTATTTCTCCATCACTTTAAAAAAATTAGAAGGCAATCTGGGTAAAGTGACTAGATCAGGGTCACAGAGCTTGTGTCTGAGATCAGATTTGGGTTCATGTCCTCCTGTCTGTCCATTTTGCCAATCTAACTGGTCTTCTCCATTATTTTGTTATGTCTAGACAATTAACAAAACAATCTAAGCCCCTAATTAATAGTGTTTGCTGATTTCCAAGGTAAAAATACTCAGAAAGCAAATTTAACAGATGGCTCTCTCCAGACAATTTGAACTGATGCCAGCATACCCACCCCAGTTCTTCTTTACATGTGAGTCCCTCCCTCTTTGTGCCTTTAAGTTTGAGTTTACTCTCCCCAGGGAAATGCATGTACAAGAGGAAAGGGTTCTCCCAATTTGGGGGGAATGTTTTATACCCACTTTTCTTGTTACACCTCATCAGCAAATGCCTTTTTTAAAACTTAATGAATTGTGGGGCAACTAGGTGGCACAGTGTATGGAGCACCAGCCCTGGAGTCAGGAGTACCTGAGTTCAAATCCAGCCTCAGACACTTAATAATTACCTAGTTGTATGGCCTTGGGCAAGCCACTTAACCCCATTGCCTTGCAAAATCCTAAAAGAAAAAAACTTAATGAATCATGACTGGATAATTAATAAGGGAAAAATAGGTATTACAGTGGATAGAGCACTGGACTTGGAAACAGGAACTTATCTCTATGAACTCAAATCTAGCACCAGATATGTAGTAACTATGTGAAATACTATGTAAGTCATTTAACCCTATTTGCCTCAGTACTTCATTGTAAAATGGAGAAGGAATTGGGAAACCACTCCAATAGCTTTGCTAAAAAATCTTCAAATGGGGTCGTGAAGAGTCTGAAACGATGCAACAACAAAAAATTATAAATGGTGAGCACACATTTGGAGGGTAGGGGAGGAACTTAGGAGGGAACCAGAAACCCAATTTCAGTGTTAGCCCCAGAAGCCTAATCTAGCAGTTCAAACACAGATTGGGAATGGGCAAAGGTACCCTTTTTAAGATGAAGAAACTGAGGCTTTCTGGTAAGCATTAAAGTTATGATTTGAACCACTCCCAAACTAGTACATTTTTACAAGAGTAAATTGAAATGATGATATATGATGTTAACTATAAATAACAATTATTAGAGAATTCTCTTATAAAGTACACTTTTCTAATGCATCAAAATATAAATTCATTTGACAAAGTTTCATTTACATTCAATTTCTGCCTTGTAAAATAAAGGGGAAGAGGCAAGGTAATGAAACAAAGATGTATAAGTTACCTTCTATTTGCAATATTTTATGATTCTAAGCTTTTAAGGAAGTATCTTTTGTGTAAATGAATTTCAATGTAAATCTTTCATGTAAAATGAGTTACCATATATCATAATGAAATATCACTAGTGATTTGCTATTAGTGTTATTATGACTGAGTGGTGCATAAAATTTTGAAACAGTTGTACCCAAAAGTAGTCTTAAGTTAAAGTAAGTAAAATGTCTCTTCAGTGCTTTCTATGTTCCCTCTTCAGTCTTTTACTGTTCTGCTGACCTTTCCTTCTTTCCTCTTTCTCCATTTGCATGCCTAGTACTCTTAACAAAAGCAAGGATCCCATCATAGTACCTGCCATGGGAAGGACGCTGCGCTTCTTGAATTCTTTTCTATTCTCCTTCCCTCCTTATTCACCCCCACTTAACATGTATTTCTCCCATGTTCTTTTCCCTCAGGGATACACCTTCTGTTAACTAATCTGATAAATCTGTGTTAGTGGATATTAACACTCACTTTTTTTAAGGATCAATTCATATCTAAAAATAGGTTTCTGAAGAAACAAAGCCATTGCTCAAAAAGAGTAATTCTATTGCTGGAAAGTTCAAGCATCATGCTAGTAGAAGAGTATTAAAAAATAATGAAATACAAATACAAAAGAATAGTAAAGAATAGTGAGAAGCTACAGAGAGGTAACAGAGTTTGAAGGTTTTTAATTGTTCCTTTATTTAAAGTGTGTTGAATTTCTTCTAGGTGAAGAATCTTTCTGAAGAGATGACAGCTCTAGAAGCTAATATTTCCAAACTGAACAAAGAAAAGAAATCACTCCAGGATGCCCATCAGCAAACACTAGATGATTTACAGGCTGAAGAAGATAAAGTCACCAGTCTGATCAAAATGAAAGTTAAACTTGAACAGCAAGTAGATGATGTAAGGATATTTATTACTTCAGTTGAACATTCAGTGGGCATATGATACTGAATGGAAATTATAGTCCTATCTTTCCGACACATTTGTCAATGCTAAAGATTCAATTTCAAATGAAAAAGTCCCAATTCAATCTTTATCTTTCCTGTTTATGGCAATGAAAAATTACATTTTTTCAGCATTGTTATTGAATAACACTTGAATTTCATTCACTCATTCATTCATTCATTCATTCACTTGGGTATGGGGTGCCCAAATACTCTGAATGCTATGGCTATACATAGACCCCAACACTCTCTTCAACTTCCTTAAGACCAGACTAAGAAATACCAATCGAAGAGGTAACCCCTTTAGTTAAATTCACAGCCAATATCTGTGAAGAATTTAGAGTATGTACATTAATACTCTCTTGCTGATGTTCTTTCAAGTCTAACTCTTCATGATCCCATGGACCATATCACACCAATAAACCAAATCCAGTGCTCTATCCATTGAGCCATCTGGCTACATTAACACTTTAGTCTTCCTTGGTGCCATAATATATGTGTATGATGAGTGTCTATGAATGTAAGAATAGGGAAGTATGAGATATAGCCTTCCCTTACATATATGGTAGCTATGCAACAAAGTAGTATTCATTTCTTAACTAGCTAATGGGAGGGGGGGAAGATAAGGCAGAAATGTCCAGTCTTCCTGATCTTTATCTTGCCATTGGTCCCAGATGGCTCCAGAGGAGAGAGTAAAACTGGTGACTTTGCACAGCCCAGCTTCAATGAAATCCAATTTACTTGCAAATCATGACATCAGCTCGCTGCTGTTTTCACCCCCTTTGAGAACAAAGGACAAACAACAACAACCACAAAAAACAACAGCTTACAAGAAACATACATGTTCTGGGATCAGAAGGAAACTTAGAATCTTAAACCTTAGAACTGAAAAGCATCATAGATTTAACAAGATTTCAAGTTAGGTGAACTCTTTAGAAATCATTTAATGCAGCCCTTGCATTTCACAGGGTTGAAGGAAAAAATGTGTTGGAAGGTCTGGGCAGAATCATTCCCTGCCTGACTAAGGAAGGCTGCAGCCAACAAACATTATGAGATATAAAGGAGACCTAGAGAGTTTACACAAAAACTGACTTCCAATAACTATCTCCCAAAGTTCATGATGTTAGTTTCTAATAGAAAGCACTGGATTTTAAGTTCAAAGGATCTTAATTTGACTCCTGGCTGTACTACAAAATAGCTCTCTGACCTTGTGCAAGCCAACAAAATTCTCCAGGTTTTCTTATCTATAGAAAAAAGTGAGTTGAACAAGATGATTTCTAAAGTCCCTTCCAACTCTAAATCCTATTATCCTATAATCCTATAAAATGGACTAGTTTATGTCCCTTGGCTCATACTGAACTTAATCTTTTTCTCTTCCTAGCTGGAGGGTTCTTTGGACCAGGAAAAGAAGCTTCGAGCAGAACTAGAAAGAATGAAAAGGAAGCTTGAGGGGGATGTGAAGCTATCCCAGGAATCTATCATGGACTTAGAAAATGACAAACAACAAAATGAGGAAAAAATGAAGAAGTATAAAGTTGACCTTTTCATTTTGTATCTTTGAAATTAAGTCTTAAAGTCAAATTCAAATTTCAAAGTCAGACATCTGATATGTTTTTGAATTTTTGCTAGGAAAGAATTTGAAATCAGTCAGTTACAAAGCAAAATTGAGGATGAACAGGTGCAGAGTTTGCATTTACAGAAGAAGATTAAGGAACTGCAGGTAAAACTGTTTAAAATTCTTTTTTTATGAAAAAGATAAAAAACTCTTCCCAAATTCCCTTTTTACCCACATTTATACTTTCTTTTTCCTAGTATCCATCCTCCTTCATATCAGAGGTAGAAAAATTAGGCAAGTGCTACTTGCCTTTCTATATTCTTCTTTCCCTTGATCATTAGTACCTACCCCAATAAATCAAAACCTCAACCTATTCCAAAGCAAACTTGGGAACACTACAGTTCTGTCTTAACAATAGCCTGCTGGACATTTCCTTCAAGAATCTAGTATGTGTCAAGCACTAGGCACTTGGGGGGGATAAGGAAATATTCCTACATTCTTTCAGGGATGCAGCTTGTAAAATGATTTCTTAAATGTATAAAGTAAACACAAGATAATTTCTGGGGCAGGCACTGAAAGCTAAGAGATTTAGGAAAGGTCTTATGTAGCAAGCATATTTAAGCTGAAGTTTGAAGGAGGCTAAGAATTCTATTGGGTAGAGATAAGTAGGAAATGCCAATGTGAAGAATGAATGAATGAATGAAGCATTTGTTAAACACTATGTACAAAGCACTGTGCTCATCACTGGGGATACAAATAGAAAAAAAAAGACAATTCTTGCATTCAATGAGCTCACATTCTAAGGGAAAGACAGCCCATATGGAAGATTTCCACTGCAAATCAGATAGAAAGGTCCTATGATCCATAGTCTCTCTTCTTCAAGGGTGCATATAAGAAAGTTGATGAATTTGGAGTCAGAAAGATCTGACTTAAATCCTGCCTTAGACACTTACTAATTATGTGGCCCTGGATGAGTCACTTAACTATTATCAGGGCCAGTTTCCTCATCTGTAAAATAGGGATCATTAAGGGCACCTGCCTTACAGGGTTGTTGTGAGAATCAAATGAGATAAAATAGACAAAGAGTTTTTCAAATCTTAAAGTGATATATAAATGCTATTTTTTCATAGTTGTAGTAATAGTAGCAATGGTATTTTTCTCTCTCTAATCTATTTTCCATATGAATTAATGTCCTGAAAACACCAATTGGGTTAAATAATTCCCTTACTTAAAAATAGTTGTTGATCATTTGTTTCAGTAGTATCTGATTCTTTATGACACCTTTTAGGGTTTTCTTGACAAAAATCCTGGAGTGGTTTGCCATTTTCTTCTTCAGCTCATTTTTACAGATGAGGAAACTGAGGCAAAAAGGGTTAAGTGACTTACCTAGAGTCATACACATCTGAGTCCAAATTTGAACTCAGGAAGATAAGTCACTCACCCTCTGGAATAAAATACAAACCCCTCTATCATTAATTCTTTTCTTAATATGGCTCCCCTAATGTGTTTCCAGCTTTTACTTCATATTTCTAACCCTTCATTCCAGTGGGTCCACTGAGTGTTCTCCTGATGTGTCTTTACACAGGTTCTGTGTCTTTTCAAGAGTGGTCCTCTGTCACCCCCATCTTCACCCCTTATAATCTCTAGGTTCCTCCAAAGAATTCCTCAGCTACTTCCTAAACAAGGCCTTTATTGATCCTACTCAATCAGTTCTCATTCTTTCTTGAAATTGCTTTGTATAATTTTGTATGTTTTCTTAGCTATTTTTGCACATGTTATATGTAACCTCATTCTGTTGTGTGTCTCATGAATAACACATAGGTGTACATAGTACATAAGATCTAGTAGTAGTACATCACATAGGGGGAGCAGAGTATTTTTTTTCATTGTCACAACGGCCTAATGAGATGGGCATGACAAGCGCATTGGAAAGCGCATGGACATTTATTGTCAGCGGGACACTGATCAAGTCAGTTATCCTCTTCAAGACTTTGGTTTCTTGACATGTAAAACAATAAGGCAGTCTCTGTGATCCCTTCTCTCTCTAGAGCTACAATTCCATGAAACATTGTAAAATGTCATAAAGGCTTGTTGAACTCAATGTAATTGAACCTTTTAGGCTCGCATAGAAGAAGTGGAGGAGGAAATCGAAGCGGAGCACACACTTCGAGGAAGGATTGAGAGGCAGCGATCCGATCTCTCCAGGGAACTCGAGGAGATCAGCGAGCGCCTGGAGCAAGCCGGTGGGGCGACTTCAGCTCAGGTGGAGCTCAACAAGAAGCGAGAAACCGAATTCCAGAAACTTCGCCGGGAGTTTGAAGAGGCCACTCTGCAGCACGAAGCTACCGTGGCCGCCCTCCGCAAAAAGCACGCGGACAGCGTGGCCGAGCTCCAGGAGCAGATCGACAACCTGCAGAGGGTCAAGCAGAAGCTGGAGAAGGAGAAGAGTGAATTGAAGATGGAGGTTGACGACCTTGCCAGCAATGTAGAAAGCGTCTCCAGATCCAAGGTAGATTCACGGGTTTTAGAAAAATTCTAGAGTTCTCTAAGTCTAATGGTGATTAATAGCAATAGCTATAATGTATACAACTCTTATTAAGGCTTATAAAACATTTTACTCTGTGTGTGAGACAGAGATAGAGACTGGCATGTAAAACACTATCATTAACGTCATCTTATTTGTTCTTCGAAACATCCCTGAGAGGTAGATATTTTAATTGTATAGATGAAGCAACTGAGGCAAACAGAAACTAGTTGACTTGCCCAAGGTCACACATTCTGAGGCAGGATTCAAACTTAGGCCTTCTTGACTTCAAGACCATCAGCTGCCTTAGCACCTGTTAGTAAACATTTCCACTAAGGTGTTCTACTGTCATATGCAAGTCCTAATTGGAACTTCCTGCTATATCCAATCACTATCCCACCTTTTCTACTGGCCTTTTGTCAGCAGTATAGGGAGTCACCCCAGAGACTCTTCTAAGTAAGTGAAATTTACTGCTGCAGACTACCTTTCCCAGTGCTGTAAACAGTCATTGGTCCAAGCCCTAGAAGGGCACCTAGATGGTATAAATGGATAGAGCACTGGCCTTGGAGTTCTAATCTAGCCTCAGATACTTACTAGTGGGGGTCATGAAGAGTTAGACACAACTAATCAACTAAACAACAAAATATTTCTGAATAGAGTTTCATGCTCTTTTTTTTAATTTTAAAAACCAAGTAGAACTCTAGTTAAAAGGTTTGGGGGGGAGAAATTAATTCAGGTATGATCATTAGTTTGTTTCCATGGGTTACAGATCTCTGTAGGAAAGGGTTGTCTTGTATTTTTAAACTATTTTATATGAGTCTGTGTTCTCTTTCTCAACAAAAGAAAATAAATCCTTAAAGAAAGGATTCTTTTAAATGGCATAGGACCTGTCAATGTGTTAAAAAAAATATATTTTTTTGATCTGTGATTTCACTGACACAGAGAATACCTGGTGAGGAGATTTTCCTCTACCAATTCAGTTTGATTCAGCTCTTTTGGTTAAAGATGCCTGGAGCACCAGGAGATGAAGTGATTGCCCTTGGTTACACAATAAATATGTATGTGAAGCATAGCTGGGACCCAAGGCTTCCTGATTCTGAGATAAGATTTCCATCTTCTCTGCAATATTGTCTCTCAAAAACATTTAGACTAATGTGTTGATGAATTCATTCAGTGGAATTGGAATATTGATTTTCTGGAGAAAGAGAGAGGCTCCACAATATATGACTCCAATTTTTTTTAATCCTACATGCTCTCATTTTTTTTTAGAGCAACATAGAAAAAATGTACCGGACCCTAGAAGACCAGTTCAGTGAAATCAGTACAAAGGATGACCAGCACACACAGTTGATCCATGATTTAAATATGCAGAAAGCACAGATGCAGACACAAAATGGTGAGGATGGGATAGGGGTTAATGGCAAAATGTGGGCAAATGGGGAAAAGTGATGTCTGGTGACAGAGAGAGTCTGTCCATATTTGTCTTCTAGGTGAGCTCAACCATCAACTGGAAGAGAAAGAGTCTCTGGTTTCACAGCTAACCAAAGGTAAACAGGCAATAACCTATCAGGTAGAGGAACTGAAGAGACAACTAGAAGAAGAAACCAAGGTCAGAGCCAATTTTTCAAGCACTTTTCTAGTACTCACATGAGTCTGATGTCTGAGTTAAAACACGTCAGTGATATTCTTCAAGTTTCTCTAGGCTAGCAAGACATTCACAGGGATAGCATTTTAGGCCCTTCATCAACTAGGATCTTTCTTCCCCTAATTATTCTGCAAAATTCTCAAACCTATCCACTGTAGTCAGACCCAAATTACTGTCAGTCCTGTACATTGTTAATAGTCCCCATGTTAATTCATATAACTCTTCCCATTTCCCATTCCTACTACTTGCTTGAAGACAAAGATTGACTTTTCCCTTTCTCCATTAGACTTATTACACATCACAGGTTAGGTACGTAATAAAACTTGATGCATAGGTCATTTGAAGGACAGCAAAAAATAACTTGGGCAAGGGGGATGTATGCATTATTGAGAAAATATGGCCTCCCTTCCCAGGAACAATTTTTAAATTACATCTTCATGTAGAAATGACCCGAGGCCATATCAAAAGTCTTATCAGTGAAGTATAAGCTCTGGAAAGTCTTTTGCTTCATGAATAGGTTTAGAGATGAACTATACTTCTGCTGTTTGAAGACTAATCTGGCTAACTTTCTTTTTTTTATTAAAGATTTTATTTGAGTTTTACAATTTGTCTTTGATCTTACTTCCCTCCCCCCACCCCACCCTCCACAGAAAGCAATCTGTCAGTCTTTACTTTGTTTCCATATTGTATATTGATCCAAATTGAGTATGATGAGAGAGAAATCATATCTTTAAAGAAGAGACAAAAAGTCTAAGAAATAACAAGATCCGACAATAAGATATCTGCTTTTTTCTTTCTAAACTAAAGGGAATAATCCTCGAACTTTGTTCAAACTCCACAACTCTTTATCTAGATACAGATGGCACTCTCTTTTGCAGACAGCCCAAAATTGTTCCTGATTGTTGCACCGATGGAATGAGCAAGTCCTTCAAGGTTGAATATCACCCCCATACTGCTGTTAGGGTGTACAGTGTTTTTTCTGGTTCTGTTCCTCTAATTCAGCATCAGTTCATGCAAATCCCTCCTGGCTTCCCTGAATTCCCATCCCTCTTGGTTTCTAATAGAACAATAATGTTCCATGACATACATATACTACAGTTTGCTAAGTCATTCCCCAATTGAAGGACATTTACTTGAATTCCAATTCTTTGCCACCACAAACAGGACTGCTATGAATATTTTTATACAAGTTAAGTTTCTATCCTTTTTCATGATCTCTTCAGGGTATATACCCAGTAGTGGTATTGCTGGGTGAAAGGGTATGCTCATTTTTGTTGCCCTTTGGGCATAGTTCCAAATTTCTCTCCAGAAAGGTTGGGTGAGTTCACAGCTCCACCAACAGTGTAATAGTGTCCCAGATTTCCCACATCCCTTCCAACAATGATCCTTATCCTTGCTGCTCATACTGGCCAATCTGAGAGGTGTGCGGTGGTACCTCAGTGAAGCTTTAATTTGCATTTCTCTAATACTCAATGATTTAGAGCAATTTTTCATATGGCTATGGATTGCTTTGATCTCCTCATCTGTAAATTGCTTTCCATATCCTTTGATCATTTGTCAATTGGGGAATGGCTTTTTTTAAAAAAAATATGACTCAGTTCTCTGTATATTTTAGAAATGAATCCTTTGTCAGAATCATTAGTTGTAAAGATTGTTTCCCAATTTACTACATTTTTTTTTAAATCTTGGTTACAGTAGTTTTATCTGTGCATAAACTTTTTAATTTAATGTAATCGAAATCATCTAGTTGGTTTTTGATCATGTTCTTCATCTCTTCCTTAGTCATAAACTACTCCCCTTTCCATAGATCTGACAGATAAACTAGTGCTTGATCTTCTAATTTGCTTATAGTGTTGTTTTTTAAGTCTAAATCCCATAGCCATTTGCATCTTATCTTGGTAAAGGGTGTTAGGTGTTGGTCTAATCTAAGTTTCTTTCATACTAACTTCCAATTTTCCCAGCAGTTTTTATCAAAGAGAGTGTTTTTTATCCCAATAGCTGGACTATTTGAGTTCATGAAACAGCAGATTACTATAATTGTCTCCTGCTTGTGCACCTAGTCTATTCCACTGGTCCATGACTCTATTTCTTAGCCAATACCAAACAGTTTTGATGACTGATGCTTTATAATATAATTTTAGATCAGGTAGGGCTAAGCCCCCTTCTTTTGCACTTTTTTCCATTAAGTTCCTGGAAATTCTTGACTTTTTATTTCTCCATATGAATTTACTTACAATTTTTTCTAACTCATTAAAGTAATTTTTTGGTATTTTAATTTGTATGGCACTAAACAGATAGTTTAGTTTTGGTAAAATTGTCACTTTTATTATATTAGCTCTACCTATCCATGAGCAGTTGATATTTGCCCAGTTATTTAAATCTGATTTAATTTGTATGAGAAGTGTTTTATAATTGTCTTCAAAAAATTTCTGAGTCTGTCTTGGAAAACAGATTCCCACAGGTATGTTATATTGTCTGAGTAAAATCTGTCAGTAAAGATTGACAGATTGCTTTCAGTGGGGGGCAGGGGGAGGGAAGTAAGATGTGGGGGGGAAATTGTAAAACTCAAATAATATCTTTAATAAAAATAAATTTTAAAAAAAGCTTTTTCAGCATATATTGATAAGATCATTTAATTTCTGATAGGTTTGTTGTTGATATAATTGAGTATACTAACAGTTTTCCTAACCTTGAACCAGCCCTGCATTCCTGGGATCAATCCTACTTGATCATAATGTATTATTCCAGTAATAACTTGTTGTAATCGTTTTTGCTAAGATTTTATTTAAGATTTTTGCATCTATATTCATTAGGGAGACAGGCCTATAATTTTCTTTCTCTGTTTTAACTCTTCCTGGTTTAGGTATCAGCACCATATTGGTTTCATAGAAAGAGTTAGGCAGAGTTTCATCTTTCCCTATTTTTCCGAAGAGTTTATATAGAATTGAAACCAATTGTTCCTTAAATGTTTGGTAGAATTCACCTGTGAATCCATCAAGCCCTGAAGAGTTTTTCTTATGGAGTTCAATGATGGCTTGTTGAATTTCTTTTTCTGAGATAGGGTTGTTTAGGTATTTAAACTCCTCTTCATTTAACATGCACAACTTATACTTTTGTAAATATTCATCCATTTCACTTAGATTATCAAATTTATTGGCATAGAGTTGCACAAAATAATTTTGAATTATTACTTTAATTTCCTCCTCATTGGTGGTAAGTTCACCTTTTTCATTTATGATATTAGCAATTTGGTTTTCTTCCTTCTTTTTTTTAATCAAATTGACCAGAGGTTTATCAATTTTATTGGTTTTTTTCATAAAACCAACTTTTGGTTTTGTTTATTAATTCAATAGTATTTTTGCTTTCTCCTTTAATTTTTAGAATTTCTAATTTGTATTTAATTGGGGGTTTATAATTTGTTCTTTCTCTAATTTTTTTAGTTGTATGTTTAGTTCATTGATTTCCTCTTTCTCTAATTTATTCATGTAAGCATTTAAAGATATAATATATCCCCTGAGAGTCGCTTTGAGTACATCCCATAGGTTTTGGTATGTTGTTTCATGATTGTCATTATCTAGGATAAAATGATTAATTCTATAATTTGTTTTTTGGTCCACTCATCTTTAAAATGAGGTTATTCAGTTTCCAATTGGTTCTGGGTCTATATCTCCTTGGCCCAATATTGCATATGATTTTATTGCATTGTGATCTGAGAAAGATGTATTCACTATTTCTGCCTTTCTGCAGTTGATCATTAGGTTTTTATGTCCTAGTATATGGTCAATTTTAGTATAAGTTCCATGTACTGCAGAGAAAAAAATTTCTTCCATAAGTCTACCATATCTAGTTTTTCTAACAATCTATTTACCTCCTTAACTTCTTTCTTATTTCATGATTTGATTTATCTAAATCTGAGAGCAGGAGGTTGAGGTCTCCCACTAGTAGAGTTTTGTTGTCTATGTCTTCCTATAGTTCTTTCAGCTTCTCCTCTAATAATTTGGATGCTATCCCATTGGGTGCATATATATTCAGTATTGAAATAACTTTATTGTCTATGGTACCTTTTAGGAGGATAAAGTTTCCTTCCTTATCTCTTTTAATGTTATCTATTTTTGCAGCTGCTTTGTCTAAGATAAGGATTGCTACCCCTGCTTTTTTCACTTCAGCTGAAGCAAAATATATTTTGCTCCAACCTTTAACCTTTACTCTATATGTATCTCTCTGCTTCAAATGAGTTTTCTGTAATCAGCATATTGTAGGATTCTGATTTTTAATCCACTCTGCTATTCGCTTACATTTTATGGGAGAGTTCATCCCATTCACATTCAAAGTTATGATTACTAATTCTTTATTGCCCTCCATGCTATCTTCCCTCTGTTTGTATTTTCCCCCCTTCCCCCACCTTTATCCAGATTCCCCAGTATTTTCTTTCTGAATACCACCCCCTTCAGTGTGTTTCCCCCTCCTATATCACCCATTCCCCTTTCTTTCCCCTTTCCCTTTTTCCCTTTTCCCTTCCCTTCCTTTAGTTAGCTGCCCCTTTTCACCCCTCCCCCTCCCTTTCTCTGTCCCCCCTCCCCTTTTCCCCTTTTAATACTTGAAAGGTTAGATTTTTTTAAGCTTACTGAGTATGTGTAAATTGACTTTAAGTCAAGTCTGATGAGAAGACGATTCAATGTTTCACATCTCCTCCCTTCTTCCCTTCTATTACCACAGGTATTTTGTACCTCATAGTGTAATGACATTTACCCCATTCAATCCCCTCCCTCCTCCTGTCTCCTTCCTGTCCCCCTTTTTAAGGAGGTAGTGTTTTTAAAATCATTCTATCTGAGTCATAAAAAATGTTGACTATCCATCATTTCTAGCTAAGTACATTCTATCTAATAGACTTAAAATTCTTGAAAGTTATTAGAATCTTTCTCCCAAGTGGGGTTATAGCCAGTTTCATCCCATTGGATAGCAGTCTCATGCATAGGTCATGAATGTCCATCACTTCTGACTAGGTATATTCTCTCTGTTAGAGTTATAATTCTCAAGACTTATGAGAATCTTTTTCCCCATGCTGGGATATAGCCATTTTCAACTTATTAGATAGCAGGGTTTTTTCCTTTACCACCTCCTCCTTTTTTTTAACCTTTTCATGTGTCTCTTGAACCTCCTGTTTGATGTCCAAATTTTCTATTTAGCTCTGGTCTTTTCATCAGGAATTTTTGGAATTCTTCCATTTTGTTAAATGTCCATCTTTTTCCCCTAGAAGAGAAGGCTCAGCTTTGTGAGACAGTGGATTCTTGGCTGCATTCCAAGCTCCCTTGCTCTTTGAAATATCTCATTCTAGGTCCTTTGATCCTTTAATGTTGATGCAACCAGGTCCTGCATAATCCTTACTGTGGCTCCTTGATATTTAAATTGTTTCTTTCTGGCTGCTTGCAGGATTTTCTCTTTCATCTGACAGTTATGGAGTTTGGCCACAACATTCCTTGGTGTTTTCATTTTAGGATCTTTTTCTGGAGGGTATCAATGTATTCTTTCAATAACTACTTTGCCCTCTGGTTCGATGATATCTGGGTAATTTTCCATCACTAGATCCTGTAATATTAAGTCCAGGCTTTTTTTTTCTCTTCAATGTTTTCAGGAAGTCCAATAATTCTCAGGTTGCCCCTCCTCAACCTATTCTCGAGGTCAGTAGTTTTGCTGATGAGGTATTCTACATTTTCTTCTATTTTTTCTATTTTTTCATTTTGTTTAACAGGCTCTTGCTGTCTCATGAAGTTATAAGAGTCTGATCATCAGATGTGCTTCACAGTAATGTTTTTTTCAATCACAGTGAGTCTCAAAGTTATAGACAATACAATCTGCCTCAATAGAAGGAATAATTATACCCATGAAGGTATGAGTCCTTGAGTACTGAATTATAAGTAAGGGTATAAAAATAGCCAGACTAGAGGAAGTCCCCATGGTCAATCTGGCCTGCAATTCTCTCTGGGAATGGAAATGACACTTTCCATTCAGTCTAAGCAAGAGTGAGTGGACCCTTAATGACTTGTTACATAAGTACTGTTCCAACTCATGGAGCACCAGAAAATCTAATTGTCCATAGTATATAAACTACATGGAGAAAGGCAAAGAAGGAAAAAGTAAAACAGAAAAAGAAAATTACAGATCAATTTCCCTAATGAGTATTGCTATAAAATTTTTAAACAATATATTATGAAGGAAATTATAGCAATATATCACCATGATCATGTACTCTGACTAGGTGGTATTTATACTAGGAATAGAGGACTGATTCACTATTAGGAAATTATCAGCATATTTGACCATGTGAATAAAAAAACCAACATATATCCTATGATCTTGTCAATAGATGGAGGAAAAGATTTGTTTTTTTGTTTTTTTTTACAAAATACAGCATCCATTCCTGTTAAAAACATCATAGAACATAGGAATAAATGGAGCTTTTGTTAGCTATAGTTATGAGTATTAAAATAAATTGAAAAAATTAGAATAGGCTATGATGAAACAAAATTAAGTATGGTATACTCAGAGAATCCTAGAGAATCAACTAAACAACTAGTTGAAATAAATTAATAACTTTAACAAAGTTGCAGGATAAAAAATAAACTTACATATTTTACCAGTATTTCCATATATAGCCATAAATTTCAGCAGCAAATGGTAGAAAGAGGAATTCTATTTAAAATAATTATAAACAATATAAAATCCATGGGAGTCTACATGCCAAAACAAACCCAGTAACTGTGGTCATATATCTACATTCATATAGAATACAATTTTAAAACACCTTCACACAAATAAAGTTAGATTAAAACAACTGATAAAATATCAATTCCTCATGGTTAGGTTGAGCTAATATAATAAAAATGTTAATTTCACCTATATTAGTTTAATTATTCAGTGCCATACCAAAAAATTTTATAGAAAATAACAGAATTCAGCAAACAAAAGGTAAAGAATTTCAAGAGAATCAATTTTTTAAAATGCAAAGGAATGTGGACTTACTATACCAGATCTCAAACTATATTATAAAATGGTAACCATCAATACTGTCTCATACTTGTAGGAAATAGACTCATTGATCAGTGGGATAGATCAGGTACAGGAGACACAGTGGTTAAAAGACCAGAGTAATCTAATGTTCAATAAACCCAAAGACCCCAGTTTCTGGGACAGGAATAATTTACCTGTCAGCTCTATGGAACAGGGAAAGATTTATGACCAACCAAGAGATATAGAGAACATTATGAGGTATAAATGGATAATTTTGATTATATTAAACTTGAAAGTCTTTGCACAAGCAAAATTAATACAACTTAGATTAGAAGGAAAGTAGAAAATCTGAAAACAATTTTTACAGCAAATGTCTCTAATGAAGGCCTCATTTCTCAAAATATATAGAGGACTGAGTCAAATTTATAAGAATACAATTCATTCTCCAATTGATAAATGGTTAAAGGATAGGAACCAACACTTTTCAGTTTAAGAAATTAAAAGCAATATATAATCATGTGGGAAAATACTATAAATCATATGTAAAATGTTATATAGATTAGAAAAATGCAAATTAAAGCAATTCTGAGATACTATTTCATATCTATCAGATTGGCCAATATGACAGGAAAAAACTACAAATGCTGAAGAAGACTTGGGAAAAGTGGGACACTAATGCATTGTTGATGGAATTGTGGAGTTTCAATTTGGACTAAGCCCAAAGCCATACAAAATTTTGACCCAGCAATACTACTAAGCCTGTATCTCAAAGGAATTTTTTAAAAGGGGGAGGAAGGAGGAAGGACCTACTTGTACAAAAATATTTATAGTAGCACTTTTTGTGGTGCAGTAAAGAATTGGAAATTTAAGTACGTTCATCAATTGGAGAATGTGATTATGTTTCATCTGTTTACTGAGTAGAGAAGAAAAGCTTAATGATGAGCTACTGAGCCAGAATTGAATATGTACTTAAAAGTTATGGTATATAACTGTAATGGAATACTATTGTGCTATAAGAAATGATGAGCAAGTGGATTTCAGAAAAACCCGGAAAGACTTACATGAACTGATGTAAATTGAAGTGAGCAGAACTAGGAGGACATTGTACATAATAAAATCAACATTGATGGTCAACAATGAATGACTTGACTATTCCCAGCAATACAAGATATAAGACAATTCCAAAGGTCTCATGAAGAAAATGCTATTTATATCCAAAGCATGAACTGAAGGGGAGTCTGAATGCAGATCAAAGCATAGTATTTTCACTTTTCTTATTTTTATGGGGTGTTTTGGTCTGTTTCTTATATAGAAATATGTTTTATGTGATTACACATACATAGCCTATTTCAAATTGCTTACCTTCTTGGGGAGGAAGAAAATTTGGAATTCAAAAATTTTTAAATGAATATGTAATTAGAAAATATATGTAATTAGAAAAATAAAATACCATAAAAATATTTTAAATGGAATTAAAAGAAATCTTGTTCACTATAAATCAAAGTATCCTACTTTAAAATCTGATGCTTGGGGCAGCTAGGTGATGCAGTGCATAGAGCACAGGCGCTGGAGTCAGGAGGACCTGAGTTCAAATTTGACCTCAGACACTTAATAATTATCTAAATGTGTAACCATGAGCAAGTCACTTAACCCCATTGCTTTGCCAAAGCCAAAAACAAAATAAAATCTGATTCATAACCTTACTATATTGTTATCATTCCAGGCCAAGAATGCTCTTGCCCATGCCTTGCAGGCTTCCCGTCACAACTTTGAGTTGTTAAGAGAACAATATGAAGAAGAACAGGAAGCTAAAACTGAGCTTCAGAGAGTCATGTCCAGAGCCAACAATGAAGTAGCCCAGTGGAGGAACAAATATGAGACTGATGCCATACAACGTACAGAGGAACTGGAAGAGGCTAAGTATGGACTTTGAAATTTGTGGGGTGGAGAATTGGTGAATAGTCAGACCATTTCTCAAAATGAATCTCTCCTCTTGAAAATCCTTATACCCCTCTTATTTTCCTAGTCTATTCCTAAATTATTATGTAGTATCCCACAAGCACATGGCAACTTTCTGCCTTTCCCCAAATGACTCCATCAATCCATCTGCCTCCCTTCTGTGACTCATTTGAGTCAGATTTACCTCTAACTTGCCTCCCCTAAGCCTTTGGAGTTCCCCGTTTCTTCTTATATTCTTTTACATCATCTAATGCCTTAAATCAGTTTTATCTCATCCTTGTGAGTTATTTATCTTTTTATGTGGCAGAAGACTGGCTAATGAAAGCCTCCAATCTGTAGAAGCATGTACAATAGTCTGCCTGCTGTCAACCTACAGAAACTGTTTTAAGGAGCATGCTTCTAGAAGTTTGTGATGATATGTAATAAAGGGATCCTTCTCCCCAGAGCAAAAAGTGCATAAGAATCATGTAATTATGTTTCATCTGCTTACTGAGCAGTAAAGAAACACTTTATGATGAGCTACTGAGCCAGAATTGAATATGCATACAAAAGTCACTTAATAGCTAAATTGATCTCCCCAAAGAGACTTTCTCTTAGATATTCATTGATTATTCCATTGGTTCCATTATTCAGCCTTATAAAGTTTATCACCTCATACTGGCACATTAAGGACCATTATTGACCATCCACTATACTTCAGTCAGAAGAACTTATACTTCTCCCTTTCCCAATTTTGTATTTCATTTTTATTTTCTTGTGCATTTGAATTAGTTCATTTTTGAGGAATTCTTTTTGGTTCTTTTAGGAAAAAATTAGCCCAGCGCCTCCAGGAGGCTGAAGAAAATATTGAGAGTGTGAACTCCAAATGTTCATCCCTGGAGAAAACCAAACAGAGACTTCAGGGAGAAGTGGATGACCTTATGCTTGATTTAGAAAGGTCTAACACAGCCTGTGCTTCTCTGGACAAGAAACAGAGGAACTTCGATAAGGTCCTTCCTTAATATTTGTAGAAATATAAATATACAGCAATAATCTCTATTCTATATTTTTTCCTAAAGTTGTTGTAGGGGAAGTGTTCTCTAAATGGAAAGGTATCATTTAAATGTGATATCTGTTATCCCCTAATGTTTTCCAACTTTAAAAGGCAAGTAGCTGTTTATAGAAGGCAAAAGAAGCTCATGACAATCCATAATTGTCATTTGTCCCTCCCATATTATATTGATAGGTTATTAAGTAAGCAATGGAATATACATGTTTAAACTAGCCCTTGATTGTGTTGGGATATTAACTGTACAGAGGTGAAAGTGTGTTATTGTCTGAGAAATTGAATTGATGTAAAGATTAATGTAAAGAGAGCAAGAGAGTATGAAATGAAATTGGATCAGTGCATTTATGTTGAGAATTAGGAGCACAAACAATGCTAAGGAAAACTTGCTAGAGTATAGAGATCTTCTTTTTCACTGATATTTATATACTATATTAAATTTTGCAAAGTGATATATATATATATATATACATATATATATATATATATATAAACTTACTTAAACTTCACAACAACCCCATCAAAGAAGTGCTAATGGGTATTTTTGTCCCATTATATTGATGAGGAAACTGAGGCTCAAAACTTCAATAAATTGTCTATGACCACACAGACAAGATGTGAATTCAACTCTGCCTGACTTCAAATCGAATTCTCTAAAAAAAAGTTACTGGGGCTGATAGAGGGAGCATATTGTCTAATATATAATAATAGATGCTTAATAAATATTTGTTGAATTGAAGACTATGTCATTCTGAGATCCAAGACACTTCTCTGGTAAAATACTAACGTCTGGGGAAAACATAATGACAAGTTCCTCTAGATAGCAATATATGCTTAGTAAAATTGCAAACCAACAGTACAAAGAAAGCAACTTGAGGGAGAGGAGGGATACAAGCAAATTCAGACTCACATGTGAGGAGGTCTGTGTCACAATTGTGCTGTGAGGGGCAAAGCAACAAACAATTTTTTTTTAGGTTTTTGCAAGGCAATGGGGTTAAGTGGCTTGCCCAAGGCCACACAGCCAGCTAGGTAATTATTAAGTGTCTGAGGGTAGATTTGAACTCAGGTACTCCGGACTCCAGGGCCGGTTCTCTATCCACTGCACCACCTAGCCACCTCAATACAAACAATTTTTAAGAGGATTTGAAGTACCAGGGTGATTCAGCGTATCGATAGTAAATGGGAAAACGTGAGTTCAAATCCCATCTCAGATTTTACTAGCTATGTAAGCTTGGACACTTAAGTCACATAATCTCTTTCAGCCCATTTTTTCAGCTGTAAAATGGGAATAATAATAGAATGTATGGGGCAGCTAAGTGGTGCAGTGGATAGAGCACCGGCCCTGGAGTCGGGAGTACCTGGGTTCAAATCTGGCCTCAGACACTTAATAATTACCTAGCTGTGTGGCCTTGGGCAAGCCACTTAACCCCATTGCCTTGCAAAAACCTAAAAAAAGAAATAGAATTTATTTGACATGGTTGTTGGTAAGGATCAAATAAGATAATGTATATAAGTGCTTTGCAAATGTGTTTTAAAAAATGTAGTTAGGTATTACAAGCACTTGTCTTGAAGCCAGAAAGACCTAAATTCAAATTCAGCTTCTGATACTTACTGTGTAACCCTGGGTAAGCCCCTTAACCTCTGTTTGTTTCAGTTTCTTTATGTACAAAATGAAGATAATAACAGCACCTACATTCCAGGGTTGTTGGACCAAATGAATTAATATTTGTAAAGCCCTTAGCCCTGTGCTAGATAGTATGTTATTATTAGTATTGTTATTAAACTCTAGCTGTTATTATTATGTTGCAGGCTAATCTTGGTCTATAGCAGAACCTTTTTTAAGTTGCTATCCCACCATCGATTATTTGTTTTGGCTGGACTATATAATTTTAAGGGGAGAAAGGGGAAGGAAAAAGAGGCAGTAATATTTTATAAAATAAATTTGATATTTTCCATTTAACTCATTTGTGACAATATTAGACTCACAATACCAGAACCCTTTATTCTTTAACCTCTAAGGGTAAGATAAACTCACTTTCTTCTGTATGTGTGTAAATATGCATATTTGTGTATATATGTGTATATACAAATAGCTATAGATATATAAATATGGATAGATAGCTTTTAAATCCAATTCATAGATAAGTGAAGACATCACCACAGATGTCATTGATGCATTTTGGAAACAAAAGGTGAACAATAAACAGAAATAATATACATTTTTTAACTTGAAGAGGATCTGTCATTGCTACTTCCCATGACCAATCTTTATGATTCTCTAGGTCCTTGTGGAGTGGAAGCAAAAGCTTGAAGAGAACCAAGCAGAACTGGAATCTGCTCAGAAAGAATCTCGATCCTTGAGCACTGAACTTTTCAAAATGAAAAATGCCTATGAAGAAGTACTAGATCACCTAGAGACTATGAAAAGAGAAAATAAGAACCTACAAGGTCTTCATCCCTTCCAATCCTCCCCTTCAGATGTTTGGCACTTACTGACTCCACTATTTACCCCCCCTCAGGCCCATATCTCCCTCTAGAAACCTACAATCATTTATTATCCCTCTTAGCCTCCTTCTGTCTCCTAGGTAGACCATAAATCAGTTATACCATTCAACTTTGATAGTATATTCACAGATATTATCACATTAATAATCTCACAATAGGGTGGCTAGGTGGTGCAGTGGATAGAGCACTGGAATCAGAAGGACTTGAGTTCAAACCTTACCTCAGACACTTAATAATTACCTAGCTGTGTGACCTTGTGACATAACCTCACTGCCTTACAAAAAAAACAAACAAAAAAGAACATCATTTATATTTTAAAAATAATGTCACAATAATTTTGCCTTTATTCCAAGACCCGAGACCATACCTTTTCTTTTTAGGTTTTTTTTTCTTTGCAAGGCAAATGGGGTTAAGTGGCTTGCCCAAGGCCACACAGCTAGGTAATTATTAAGTGTCTGAGACCGGATTTGAACCCAGGTACTCCTGACTCCAGGGTCGGTGCTTATCCGCTGTGCCACCTGGCTGCCCCAAGACCATCCTTTTTTGCTAGACTTCTGGGGATCCAAGTTCACCCTTTGTTTAATTAATATTTAGGGTTTTTAAAGCTACTTATATTTGGCTGTAAGACCTTCCAGTAATTCCTGTGATTTATGTCCCTTGAGTTCCTCTAACCAATTCTATTCTTTGATTTCCTCTTAGTTATTTTTAAAAGCCTCATGAAGTTATTGAGGTAAATGAGAACTTTTCTACATATACCCATCTGTGTGAAGACAGACAAGATGGTTTATGACCTACTGACCATAAAATCAGAAATATAGAGATAGAAATACCATTGAGGCCATAAGTAAGCATGATCTGCTCATTTTACAATTGAAGAAACTGAAAGGTTATATGACTTAGTGGAATTTATATAGATAGGACTTGTCTTACATAGCAAATATCAAGATTCAATCCCAGATTCTTCCAAATTCAGTGCTCATTCCACTACAATATCTCTGTGCAATGTCTGAAACAAAATTCTATTTAATTCTCTCCTTTTCATGAACCTATTGGTCAGGGACAAGAAGACTAGAAGAGTGATCTGCCTATGTGAGGACTCAGGAGCACTGTGAAATTACTTAAATAGCAAATTCTGTTTTTACAGAGGAGATTTCTGATTTAAATGAGATGATTGCAGAAAAGAGCAAAAATATGAAGGAAATTGAGAAGACCAAGAAGCAAGTTGAACAAGAAAAGTCAAATCTCCAGGCTTCTTTAGAAGAGGCTGAGGCAAGTTTGTGAAATATTATGTGTTGGGGCTTCTAGAAAACCTTGTAATTGAAATGGTTGTTCTAGGGAACCTCTGCAGTCTCTCCCCCTTTTGTAAGTCCTCAGAGAAAATATTGGAGCCAATTGTTAACTCTGGGCCTGTACTTTATCTCATCTCTTCTATTTCTTTTAGTCAGGACTTTTCTCCTCTTTTCTTGGGAAGAAAACAAATCAACCCTTTGTTTTTGGCCATGATATTCCGTTCCTGGTCTCTGTGCCTTAGCATGGGCATAGGTGCAGTGGCTAGGCTGCTGATCCTGAAATGAGGAAGACCTATCTTTTTGAGTTCAAATCTAGTCTCAGACACTTACTAGCCGTGTAAACCTGGGGAATTCACTTAACCCTCTTTGCTTTAGTTTCCTCATCTGTAAAATGAGCTGGAGACGAAAATAGCAAACTACTCCAGTATCTCTGCCGAGAAAAGCCCAATCAGGGTCAGAGAGAGTCAGATATGACTGAAAAATGATGACAAAAACAACATTTCTTTATATTGGCTGTCCCTTATGCCTGGAATACACCAACTCCTTACCTCTATCTCTCAGAATCTCTAGATGCCTTCAAATCTCAATTTGGGGGGTGGGGCAGCTAGATGACGCAGTAGATAGAGAAATGGCCCTGGAGTCAGGAGGATCTGAGTTCAAATCCAGCCTCACAGACCTTGGGCAAGTCATTTAACTCCATTGCCTTGCCAAAAAATAAAAAACTCAATATGTGTTACCTGGACAGAAAGATTAACCTGAACTTCCTGGTTGCAAGTGCCCTCTTCCTCAAGGAATTTACTTTGTACATATCAAATTCCCTTCTCCCATAAAATGTAAGCTTCCTGAAGGGATTAATCTATTTTTGGTTTTGTGTTCCAAGCACCTAGAACATATATGTTGCATGAACTTTAATACTTGGTGAATTGAATTGAATTGAACCTCTCCATTAGCAGAATATTTTCCCAGACTATCCTGGTTGTGAAAATCATGATTGGCCTCTTTCAAAGCAATGGCCATGCTTTTACAAATGACTAATCAGTGTTCTGAGCAGCAGAAGAAGTCTGCCAAAGGAATTAGGCAGGACAGTACCCTTATTTAGGAATAAGGTAATTTAAATGTTATTTATCCTTTAAAAACAAAGATGGACCTTAATTCATACTAGTTAAAGTAGAACTGATCTTATCTCCTAAGAGCTAAGAAAATTACCAACAACAAGCATTAAGCTTTTAGATTGGAATTTTCCTGCTATCTTTGCCCTCAACTTCCATCAAATCATTTTGAGGAGCTTTAGACTATGCATTGTTTCTTTGGTTTTATTTAGGACTTTGGGTAATTTGAATTCAATTGAATTCTACCATTATTTAACAAGTGTGCACTATGTGTAAGATTTATTTATTTTAATCACATAAGAATAACCATAAAACAGAGGAAAGAGAACTAGAATTAGAGTCAGATGAGCTGAATTCCAAACCCAAGACACTGTAAAGAGCTGAAGATATAAAGACAAAAAAAAATAATTCTTTGTCTTCAACGAGCATACATCTTATTATAGCTTACATTTCCTAACACTCTGATGGTCTTCAATTGACCAGTCTCCAGTACTTGACTCATCTTCCTTAGAAGTGAGGCTGAGGAGCGGCTAGGTGGTGCAGTGGATAGAGCATCCACCCTGGAGTCAGGAATACCTGAGTTCAAATTCAACCTCAGACACTTAATAATTAATTACCTAGCTGTGTGGCCTTGGGCAAGCCACTTAACCCCCCTGCCTTGAAAAAAACTAAAAAAAAAAAAAAAAAGAAGTGAGACTGAGCAACTAAATCCATTTACTCTCAAGGGCAAGTTATCAGCCTACTTAATTGCTTCAGCCTCCATCCATATTCTCTCTATCCAGGAACACTTTCTATGGACAAAGTGAAACAATATGATATTTTCTTCCACACAGGGCTCCCTGGAACATGAA
The DNA here is from genome assembly GCF_037893015.1 of Macrotis lagotis. NCBI lineage: Eukaryota > Metazoa > Chordata > Mammalia > Peramelemorphia > Peramelidae > Macrotis > Macrotis lagotis. Next base: position 230,665,196 of record NC_133659.1, on the reverse strand, counting down.
GAAAGCAAAGTCTTGCGTATCCAGCTAGAGCTAAACCAGGTAAAATCTGAGATTGACCGGAAGGTCACTGAAAAGGATGAGGAAATTGAGCAGCTTAAAAGAAACAGCCAGAAAATGGCAGAGTCCATGCAGAGCATGTTGGATGCTGAGATCAGGAGCAGAAATGATGCCCTGAGACTTAAGAAAAAGATGGAAGGAGATCTCAATGAAATGGAGATTCAGTTGGGCAGGGCTAATCGCCAGATGGCTGAGACCCAGAAACATCTTCGGACCTTCCAGGGTCAGCTCAAGGTAAGTGAGGGAACCTTCAGATGCTGCTCTTCTGCCTCAGCCTTTATCTATATCCCTGTTCTGTCAATCCTAGTCTCATACTTGCTTTTTACTAAAGGATTCTCAGCTGCAACTAGACGATGCTCTGAGGGATAACAGTAACTTGAAGGAGCAGCTGGCCCTTGTGGAGCGCAGGAACAGTCTCTTGGTAGAGGAGCTTGAGGAGATGAAAGTGGCCTTGGAGCAAAGTGATAGGACACGCAGACTGTCTGAACAGGAACTGCTCGATGCCAGTGAAAGGGCCCAGCTCCTACACACCCAGGTACTCTGAGTTCTAAACCAAGAACAGTTCTCACTTCCCTGAAAATGCAAAAATGCAGCAAGCGACATCCGTGCTTCAAATCTTGCTTGAATTCAATTCCTGAAATAACTAGATCTCTACAGATTAATCTGTTTTCTTTCCCTTATCAATTAACAAAAGCTATGAAACACCCAACATATACCTTTTTATTGTAGCTGCCAGGAAACACAAGAATCGGGTTTATTAACAAAATATTGTAATCTTTTCAACTTTGGCAACTGAGAGAAACCTCTCTTTCAGCTTCATTCAATGGCCTATATTCTGATTTATTTCTAAGGGTCTCATGCACTTTGAAATTCCCTTGAAATGTGAGCCATTTCAAGTCCTTTTGGAAACCATACGAACTATAAATTTTAAGTAAATCAAAATATTTCTGAAATTTATTTTTTAAAAACATTTAAAAATAACATGAAACAGAGGAAAGAGAACTAGAATTAGTCAGATGAGCTTACTTCCAAACCCAGCCATCAAATACTATCTGCATGACTTTGCACAGGTCACTTGACATTTTTAACCTCAACTTATTCATCTACAAAATGAGGATATTGAACTAGGTAACTTATGAAGTACCTTACAGTTTTAAGTTTATGAAATTGAACTCCTATTACCTAATTTTCTTACTAGAATGCCAGCCTCATAAACACAAAGAAGAAGCTGGAGGCTGACATAGCTGAGTGCCAGAAAGAAGTGGAGAACTCTATACAGGAAGCTCGGAATGCAGAGGAGAAAGCCAAAAAAGCTATCACAGATGTGAGTGAGCTCTGTTGCCTTTTTATCCAGAGGTTAGGGGAAAGGTGGGGCGGGGATCTCTGTTGAGGCTTGAAGAGTTTCTTGTGAGGAATCAAGGAACCCTTTTTCATGGGTTAGATAATGATAGGTTGGGTGACTTATTAATATTTCCTGTGGACCTAACCAGGCAGCTATGATGGCTGAGGAGCTGAAGAAGGAGCAGGATACCTGTGCTCACCTGGAGCGGATGAAGAAGAACCTGGAACAGACTGTGAAAGACCTGCAGCACCGTCTGGATGAGGCTGAGCAGCTGGCCCTGAAAGGAGGAAAGAAGCAGATCCAGAAATTGGAGAATAGGGTACAGTGGTGTGAGAATAATCTTAGAACTTTAGGTCTATGTAGAAGACAGGGCTGCACAATATGCCACCCAAGGAATGGCAGCAAGAACAAAAAAAAAAAAGTCACACAGTAACCTAAAAGTGGGCTTGTGACCATTTCTACTTGTCATTTCACAAACACACACAAACACACACACACACACACACACACACACACACACACACATTTTATGTGGTTTTGCTAAGACAAAGTATTGAAATAAATAATCATTGCTGTGCCTATGACTTTTTAAACATTCATTTTATGAGGCATTTTATCTAAGATAACTGTTTATGAAAAATATATGAGAAAAGCAGCACATTTTTATGTGATTTCCATTTTGAAGAGGCACTATATTGTGGAGTAGTATCAAATTTAGACTCTAAAGACCCTGGGTTCATGTCCTTACTTCTTCCTAGCTGTATAATCTTGGTCAAATGACTTCCAATTGTTTGAGCACTGAGCCAAATTAAGTTGGGAAAACAATACTTGGAATACCTATTTTCAATGACAACAATGAGGAAAGAAAAGGTTTAGCAGATTGAATAGTATATACAATCATAATATTATCACTTTATTGCTATGGTAAGACAGGAAGACAAGACAACATTATGGGGTCAGTTAATTCCACAGAAATGATACTATGAATGGGTGACTTCCCAAATCATGATTTGGTTATAATGAGCTAATTATGTGATTGCAAAATGACATTGGTCAGGGAACTTCTGCCTGTATGTATATAAATTGCTGTTACCAAGTTAGTCAAGTACACTCCTTGAAAATTATTTCCTATTTTCTTTTAAATATCTAGCATCTTTTGTTCATCCATTCTAATGTTTCCTTTCTTTTCCAGTCTTTCTTAAGTCTAACTTAAACAAGTCTAGTTTACTTCTTATTCTTCAAAGAAAATAAATGAGTTTGCTCTTCAAAGAACAGTAGACATTTCAAGTCTTCTATATGGTATATGTTATGCTGGTTTCTGTTCTTTTTTCTGGCAATTTTTCTATTGATTTTCATGGATGATTCATCCTTGACTTTCTTTCCCTCACCCTTTTCTAGGTCCCATATCTGGGTGAACTGTATAATATTCTTTATTTTGTTTTTAAAGCAGAATCACAGGAAGAAGTGTGAGAGGGGGATGATGATAGAGAGGAGCATGTAAAATATGTCCTCTACAGATTGAGAGCCTGGTGAAAAGGGGAGAGGGAAGAAACAGAAGAAAGTAGCATAATAAAGGGAATACTATTCCCTCCTTCCTGGAAATCCTCTTACCCCACCTACATTATTATACTTATCTTCATAAAGAGTACTAAAGTGCACCCTTCCTTTGTTGCAGTCAAATAATCCACCAATTGTACCTATAAGTCAGTGAATAATGAAGGAGACTTGTTTCTATGGAGCTTCATCTGATCACTTTCAAAATGAGTTGTTTCCATACCCTATTTCAGTTTACCTCAATGTGATCCAAAAAATATTTATTTAGCACTTACTGATATGAAGTAGGCATTGGAAACACAAATATCAATACAATATAGATCCTATTCTCCAAGCTGTGGCAATCTCATAGGAAGGAGAGGAATGTAATACAAGGGAGGCACAATATAACCCTTCTCTCCCCTAACAGCAGTAGCACCAGAAAGGATATGTTACTTCTACTATCTTCCTACCCCTAAATTTTTGGGAAACAGTGCTAAATAAGTTGAATAACCCTATCCAGATGCAAAGGAAAATTTAAGTGGACTGAGAGACCTGAAATTAGAGAGTAATCTGGTTCCCAGTACTAACTACTGACCCACATGGACTCTGTTGAGAAGCATGGATAGATAGATAATTTGTATACATGTATACATAAATATGTATGTATGTATATATACATATATATATATACATATATATGCCCTGGTGGAGAAAAAAATTCAAACTGATAAAAATCACAAGTCTACTAGGAAAAGAAACTCACTTGTAAGATAGATGGTGAGGTTGTTGCTATGACCTTGTCTGCCTTGCCAGACAAGAGAACTTGGTATTATTAAGTGTGTGAGCCGAAAGAAAAGGAAGGGATTAAAAAAAAAGCTAGTATAGCTTTAACAAGAATAGGTTATGCTTAATGAAATTCAAATAAATCAGAGAAATTCTATAAATAAGAATTTACTTCATTTGTACAACTCCTCAGGCTATTATGGATTATGGCAATGTGATTCAGTGGATTGAACACTAGATCCAAAGACAGGAAGACCTGAGTTCAAATCCAGTCTCAGTCACTTAGTGTCTGATTATCTCAGTTTCTGTATCTATAGAATGGTGATAATAGTATCTATCTTACAGAATTGAGGATCAACTGAAATGACACCTGTATAATGCTGTAGAAATGCTACCTAGTATGAGCTTTTAATCTGCACTAAATAATAATAGTTAAGTAGATTCAGAACTGATCAAAAGCCCATGCCTAAAGAGTAATCTTTAATAGTTCAGTCACCTTGAAAGGAAGTCTGGAATAAGGCAGTCATAGATCTGGGTTTGGCCCTATGCCAACATTTTTTTCAGAGACATAGCTTAAATCCAATAAGATGCAATTTAATAGGGACAAATAGCTAATATTTTCATAATGCTCTAAAGTTTGCAAAGCATTTTACATATGTTATCTCATTTGATTCTTACAACATTCTAGTAAGGTATTATTTTTATCCCCATTCTATAATTAAAAAACACTGAAACTCAGAGAGGCTAAATGACTTATCCCAGAATGTCTCCTTCTTTTATCCATTGAATTCATACCTCCAGGAATTCTCACAGATGCCTCCATTTGCTGCACCCTAATGAGGGCATATTACCATATATTATTTTGTCTATAATCCAAGCCTTATGCATTTCTTCTTAGTTCCCAGCAGATGGTGGTCATCCCCCTTTCTAGAGGATCAGTTCTAGATTCCTAGATTTCCTGACTCAGAAGGACATCTATTTCTAGAGATTTCTGTTGTACTTCATTCTCTAGAATTGGATCTAGAAATATGGAAGATTTTTAGAACAACTTCTCCTAGACAATTCCACAGTGGACATGATGACTTGTCAAAATTTGTGTCTTTGCAATTTCAGAATCTGGGTAGTATACCTCTCACCTGTAAATCTTAACCTATGTATATCTGAAACTTTGGAATACATCTCACTTTTTCCTTAGTTCCCTCTCAGTCTATCCCCAATTACCCCTGGTTATAGGGGTGACATTATTTAATTGACTAGGAAAAGTTCCCAAACTATCCAGGGGAAGGGGCAAAAATAAAGGGTATGTATTCCTATGATATAACTGTATGGAAAAGAATAGATGTGTAATCCCTAGGTATCTAATAGGGTATTATATAATATAAATATAAATGGATGGTTCAGGTAAAACACAATAAAAATTTGAGGAGGGGGAAATCACATAAGCTTAGGGATTAGAGAGATATAACAATGGAAGGGACTAGGGTGTCAAAAAAAAAGAATTTATAAAGGAAGTTGTCCCATTTAGGTACTTAAATGGGACTTGTACTCTCCATGACTCTCAGGAATTCCTTCCACTATGTCTCAGTTTCCATGTCTTATGGGAATAGTATAGCTCACATCCTAGCCCTAATAGTGATATATGCAACCTCACTATCTACCTTCACCTCCAAGTACTTGTAAGACTAAAGAAAATCATAGTAGCTCATATGAAATAGTTTGGGGACCCTGGGCTTCAGTATGAAAATTTGCAAATTTTAATGTGGGAGAATAGTTGACCCAGTATAACATAGGTAAATAAGGAAAGTTTGAGACACTTTGATTTCTTTCTTGCCATCTCTTCATAACATTGGATTTTAGGTTCATGAGCTGGAAAATGATCTTGATGCTGAACAGAAGAAGGGAGCTGAAGCCATTAAAGGAGCCCACAAATATGAACGGAAAGTCAAAGAAATTACTTACCAGGTAAATATTGGAGAAATCACAGTAAAAGTGTCTGCTACTCAATTTGGGGACTATAATTCTAATTCTCTCTTTATAGGCTGAAGAAGATCATAAGAATGTCCTCAGGCTCCAGGACCTGGTAGACAAGCTACAAGCCAAAGTGAAGGCATACAAGAGACAAGCAGAAGAGGCTGTGAGTAAAGGAGCTTCCCTAGGTGACATGTAGTCATGCTTCCCATGGAGCTGTGTAGGCCTCCTGTATATTTTCTCCTAGCAGTCAATTTTGTTTGTAGAGCATGTTTCTATCTCTTAAAAGAAACCAATATTCATTACTTTTACAACTTTACTTCAGATCACACACCCCTCAAAGTCCAAGTTCATTTTTCTTTCCCACAGTAATAAAGGAAATGGTTTTGATGGATTGAAGTGATTATTAAAATCCCTTTCAAACTCTTGACCATCTGTGTGTATGCTCTCTAAAAAGTAGCATCCTTTAGTAGAAAGGGAACACTGTATTTGGAGTCAGGAAAACAGGCCCCTGATATTTATGAGATCTGTGATCTGAGAAGAACTGTTCATTGTCTTTGAGTCTGTTTCTTCATCTATAAAATGGGGATATTAATATTTTAACTACATCCATCAGAGGAATTATATGAGAAAAGTCCTTTATAAACTTTAAATACCTTAGAACTTCAATATTATCAATGTGTGATCTCCCTCCACTAATAGTACAATTCATACTATCTCAGTTTGTGTTTCTCTTGTTCATAGCTTCTCATAATCCTTCCATAAAGTTACATTTAATATGCTAAGGTATTCCATGGGTAACAAAGAACACACTCAGACTATTTGTTGCCCTTCATTCTAATATGACTGACCCATCTCTTTCTAGTTAAACATCTCTTGGATGTTCCCAATTATACCATGTGTTTTGTGCAAATCATTGTTGATAACATGTTACATTCTGTTTTTGTCCACCACCCATTTCTTTGTCTTTTTTACTTTGGAAATTATGGCATTCCATGATTCACAACCCTATTGGGTTACTGGAAGAATATGACTTTTTAACAGTAGGGTTTTCTTTTAAGATTTTGATGCAGTTGAAAGAATTAAGCAGCCTCCTAAATGAATCAAACAAACAACTATTTATTAAGTCCTTGCTATATATCAGGTAATATAGTAAGTACTAAGGATATAAAGGGGAAAAAAAACAGTTCCTGCCCCACCTCCCCCAAGGAATATCATTATCATTCTTTTTTTAGTTTGGTTTTTTTTTTTTTTTTTGCAAGGCAGATGGAGTTAAATGGGTTGCCCAAGGCCACACAGCTAGGTAATTATTAAGTGTCTGAGGTCAGATTTGAGCTCAGGTCTTCCTGACTCTAGAGCAGGTGCTCTATCCACTGTGCTACCTAGCTGCCCCTAAGGAATCTCATTCTTAAAAGATTCCCTGTTTTTTCTCATATTTTCATTAAGGAAGCCTTCCAATAAATCTTAAAGTGATATAAAAAATATAAATATTTCTTCTACCTCTTCTACCCTTCCTTACTCTATCTTCCCCATCCAATCTTCTTTATTCTACTCTGCCCTACTATATGGATGGAAACAAACTTGAATAAATAGCAATAACTTTCATTTCCATTTTCTGTATCCATTTTGTTATTCCTCGCCCATAAGAGTGTTTTGCATTTGAGTTCTTTTTGTGTTTTGTTTTGTTTTGGTTTTTTGCAAGGCAATGAAGTTAATTGACTTGCCCAAGGTCATACATCTAGGCAATTATTAAGTGTCCAAGACCAGATTTGAACTCCTAATTTGTACTCCTAATCCCAGAGCTGGTGCTCTATCTATTGCACCACCTAACTTCCCCTGCATTTGAGTTCTTAATAAATTAGTACTAACCTGACATTTTTGAATGGAGAAAGTGTACTGAATAAACATTTGAGCATTCAGCAACTCCTTACTCCAGAGTCCAGTTTTATTCTGTCTTGATCCCAAGGAGGTAATTTGGGCATAGTGGATAGATAATTAGGAAGGCTCATCTTCTTGAGTTCAAATCCAACCTCAGACACTTACTAGTGTGTGACCCTGGGCATATCATTACAGTGAAGGGCAACAAAGAGTCTGAGTGTGTGCATTGATACCCATGGAATACCTTATCAAGTTTACCTCAGTTTCCTCATCTTTTAAAAAAACTGGAGATGAAAATGGCAAACCACTCCAGTAGTTTTTACTGTAGAATGAATCATGTGTAGTAAATTCAATTATCTCAGAAGTGGGGAACCTTTTATTTTCTGCCTAGGACCATTTGGACATTTATAACATCATTTGTGAGCCATACAAAATTATCAACTTAAAAATTAGTCTGCTATATTTGGTCAAACATTGAATTAATTGACCACTAAAAAACTCGTAGATTTATTGAATTTCGAATCCCACCTTGGCATCACCAAAGGATTTCACAGGCCTTAGAGGCCTAACTCCTGACTCCTGGTCTAGAGCTGGCCATGGAGCAAGTCTACCTGTTGCTCAGTTTACTATGTGACCATGATTTCTTTCTAAAAGACAGAAAAGTCATTCTCAATCTATAGAAGCAAGAATATCTCTCCTTCTTCCTCCTTGTTATCTACTTAGAATCCAAGACTCTTTCCCTTCTCTAACTCATCCAAATTCATCCTGTAGCTTATAAATAAACAGTTGCCATGAAACAGTTAGGTAATAAAGAAGAAGGTGTGCTGAACTCGGACTAAGAAAGACTTGTGTTTAAATCCTGCCTCTGACTTTTACTAGCAATGTGACTATAAGCAAATCATTTAATTGCTGCTTTCCTTAGTCTCCTTGGTGAAAAAAAGTATGATAATATTAACTCCTACTTCACAGTGTTGTTGGGAGAATAAGATGGGATAATATATTTAAAATGTTTTAGTGCCATGTAAATATTAACAATTCTTAACATTACCTGGGAATATTCAATTCCATTACTTTGGAAAACCCTGCCTTTTTTTTCTTCGTCCCAAGAAAAATAGTTCAGTGCCCAGCAATTATTCAATCAACAAACATCTATTGAGCACAGTGTTAAGAGCTGATTCCTAAAAGATAGAAAGGAACAGTAGTCTCAATAACAATGATATAAAAGAGATGTCATCTTCTATCTCATTCTCTTTTAGGAGGAACAGGCCAACACTCAGTTAACAAGATGCAGGAGGGTTCAACATGAACTGGAGGAAGCTGAAGAGCGAGCTGACATTGCTGAGTCACAGGTCAATAAGCTGAGAGCCAAAAGCCAAGACACAGGGAGCCAGGTTGGTACATGGACCTTGGTGCATAACAGGAACTGCCATTTTGAGTCCTGGAATCTTAGGGAAACCTTGGATGCAGCTTCTTCCTGGTAGGGCCTACAAAGAAACCAAAGCCAAAGGATACAGTTTATTTACAACCTTCAATCTTTTAGTCTCTCTTACTCCCTGTGTTTTGTAAATTTCAATCAGAATGTTTTCATATATTTTAAATATTCTATAAAATATGTAAGTTTTAATACTCATTAAAGCTAAGCCCTCTTTTATCAAACATTTTGTTCTTCTTAAAAAAAAAGATAAGCCCTCAAAATTTGCAGGAAGGTCTATTACAAAAATACTTATTCAGGTTGCTGAGGGCTGTTTTCTTTGGTCTTCCATGGAAAAGAGCAAAGGAAAATTGGAAGCTGATAGGTCTGTCTTCACTCTGAACAAGTAAGAATCAGAGCAAGGAAGAATCTATTATATGCCTTCCTTCTGTCTCTAAGCATTTCTAGGATCCAAATAGCCCCTGCATTACAAGAAAGCCAGAGATTTGATGAGTGTATAATAAACAATAGACAAAGGAGCCCTTTTCTTTCTTGCTTTTAAGAAGTCCTTTTCTTAATACTTTACTTGAGTGTCTAACATTTTCAACAATTCCACCGTCTGTTGGGGGGGGGGGGGATTTGTTTTTCTATATCACTTCACTGAATGTTTTTCTTCTTTCCATCCTGCACAGAAAATGGAAGAGTGAGGATCTCCAACTACCCATTACCCCATTGCTTAAGGGCACATCTACAGTAAACATAAATGGAAAATGTTAAAAATAATAAACATTAATAATAATGTAAGACTCCTAACTTTGTCATCTTTATTACTCTTTAACCTGAATAACCAAAATGTAGAGTTTAGAAGGACTAGATTTATAGACTAAGATTTAAAGGTCATTCAAAAGTCATTGGGGGAATGGAAATCAAAGGAGGTAGATGACTTGCTCAAGTCCCAGTTCACTGAGTCCTAGTCCAGTGTTCTTGACTCTATACTTAGAATAGAGAAGTCATGTAGAGCATCCCTCTACCATCTTATGAATATGAAATTCTTAATTAAGTCATTTTATACATAAATAAAATTGGACTAGATAACCTGTAAATCACCTTCTAATTATTAAAGGTTAGGAATCTTGGAAATATTAGTCAATGAAGAAGGATACCTTGGATTTGAATAGGACCTTTCTACCCAGGATCTCAGAATGCTTTCATTCCTGTCCCTATTATCTATTTAGTTTTATAGACAGAGAAAGTTTGAACCTTGAGTACAGTGCAGTGGAAGAAGCAACCATAATATAGTAGAAAAAATTTGCATCTAGGAAACAGATGAAAGAGGGAGTTCATTGTTTTATCTGCACCTTCAATTTTATCTATATTGGGAATTTCCAGTAAGGACACTCCTTATTCTAAGACAGATCAGCTATAGATTTGGAAAGGTGATTAGCCCAACAGTTTGATGCACCTGATGTGACTGAGTGGAAGAAAATTTTGAGGAGCCCTATGTTCTCCTCAAGAATCTTCTTTATAGGGGCAGCTAGGTGGCACAGTGGATAGAGCACCAGCCCTGGAGTCAGGAGTACCTGAGTTCAAATCCGACCTCAGACACCTAATTACTAGCTGTGTGGCCTTGGGCAAGCCACTTAACCCATTTGCCTTGCAAAAAACCTAAAAAAAACTCTTTACAAAATGGCTAGATTACCACTAGTGTTTAGTCATAATCCAGAGAATATACACCATCCTCCTGAATACTCTAGCTCCTAAAGAGAGAAAAGTTCCATTCTCTATGGTTCCTTAGATCACAACCATCAGATTCCATTTTCAGTCAAACATGGGATGTCATCCTATTCTCTAAATCATGCACAGGCTATTTTATATCCCTGGAATTCACTCCGTCCTTACTTTTCCCTCTTAGAATTTTTTATCATTCTTTAGAACTCAGCTAGGAGGATCTACTTGCTTGTATTCTCTCCCTCCTAAGATCTAGGCTAATGTTGTATCTTTGTATCTCTAGCACAGTGCCATATACAAGGTAGACACAGTCTTCTTTTGATTTGAAGTGAATTCCCTGAATTGAGATATGAGGTAGAAACAGAGGTAAAAACATAAAGAACAAAGCATGTAATAAATTAATTAATAAATTTTTGTTGACTGATCAATTAATATTACATTGGAGGTCAGTTTTGCTTAGGGAAGACTGAAATTAGTCCAAGCGTGTTATCCATGAACCCCCAAAACCAGGCTTGTTGCTTTCATCTTCTCCGTTTACAACAAATGCTATGCTAGTCATACGTCACTCTCCCCACTCTGATTTCAGTGAGGACAACCCAGGACTCTGAACCTAAGAGTCCTCAAAAATAGTTACATTAAATAATGATATTACATAAGACACATTAGCATCTGCTTTGCAGCTGCACCCAAGGAGCGTGGGACTTTTATTTCTTCTGACTTACAGTTGAAACTTCCATATATGTTGTTTTCTTCATTAGGATATGAACTCCTTGAGAGTAGGAACTTTGGGGGGGGGGGGGGAGAAGGGAGACAATCAGGGTTAGGTGACTTTTCCAGGATCACACAGCAGTAAGAGTGTGACGCTGGATTGAACTCCAGGGTTAGTGCTCTATCCACTGAGCTGCAAGTCAACTTTTTTTTATTTTTCTATTCATATGCCCAGTGCTTTAGCACAATGCTTTTTACAAAGGAAGTGCTTAATAAATGTATTATTCATTCATTCATTCACCCTAGGGTCTTCTCTATCACCCTATATCAAATTCCAACCACCAGTATCCAGGCCACTATCTTAGTCTAAGGGTCTTTTCCAATGCTCCAGAGGCTATCTCCCCCTTGACTTGTTCAACTCTTCAGTCTTATATTGTTACCTCCTACCTCCTGATTAGAATCCTGCAAGCTACACCAGCCCTCTCCTGCCTGCTGTGAATATTTTTTAGGCTATAACCCACTGTGAAACTGAACCTCCAGAGAGGAACTTGCACCTGCCTCCTTCAATAGACCTCTCTCCAACCAATGATATTTTGTCTGGACTCATTTCTCAATGACTACCATTCTCAAACCTCCACATTCCCATCTCAATTATTCTGAACCCCTCCAAATACCCCTCTCCCAGCAAATGCCAATGTATAAAACCTAATGTCTAGTAACAACTGGCTGTTTTCTCAATCTAACCTCCATATACACAACATAATGCTCCACATCTGTCTACCCTTTCTTTGTCTTTGAAATACTTGCACCAAAATTTTCAAATTTGCTTTTTAACTCCTTCCATCTCCTGGTATTCATTGACTGGCTATCTTCTTTTGGTACTGGATCCCTGACCACCCTTTCCAGTTAGGTTTTTTTAATTTCCATTGATAACCCCTTGTTTTTATAGGGGGAATTAAAATACTCCTTACTTCCCATTGTCACTTCTGAACTCTCCTAGCACCAAATTCTACTCAGCAAAGTCTCCTCTTTTGATATTCAAATTTATCATGCAATCTAGATGCAGGTGGCAGTTATCTATTGATAACCACCACCCCACCCCACACACACACACAAACATGCATATTTATTCTTTTTCCTTTCTCAATGAATTCAGAACCTGGATCACAGACTTTATTCCCAATTCATACATATTGGTGGTCTATCAACTACCCTAACTTTCTAGTTCTTCATTCAACTCAGTTCCTATAACCTACTTTCCTACTCCATCTCAGACTGAGATAACCATATCCTTGATCTTGACATTATTCATAAATATTCCAGTTCATGTTCATGAACTCCAAAGTTCCTTTATCCTATACTCTGCAGAGGGTAAACCGTATCTCTCTGAGCTACATCTAAAAAACTCTAGACAACTATTTCATACCCATGAAATTGAGAATTTTTTCCACATATATAAAAACAAAAAAACTCAATGTGAGAATGAAATATTTGCATCATATGTCCCTTAAAAAAACCTCACATTCAGGATACATAAGGAAACTGAGTCAAATCTTTAAGAACAAAAGTCATTCCCTAATAATTTAAGACATCTTTCAGTTGTGTCCATTATTTCAAGTGTTTTACTGGCAAAGATACTGGAAGTTTCCTATTTCCTTTTCCAGCTCATTTTAAAAATGAGGAAACTGAGGCACATGGTTAATAAGTGTCTGAGTCCACATTCTAACTCAGTAAGATGATTCCAGGACCAGTACTTTATCCACCATACCACATTACTAACCTCCCCAATAAATAAATGATGGAAAAATATAGATAAGCAGTTTTCTCAGGAAGAAATCCAAGCTATCAATAACTATATTTAAAAAGTTCCAAACCCCTACCAATCAAAATTCCAAAAAATTACTTTAATGAGTTAGAAAAAGTCATAAGTAAATTCATATGGAGAAATAAAAAGTCAAGAATTTCCAGGAATTTAATAGAAAAAGTGCAAAAGAAGGGGGCTTAGCCCTACCTGATTTAAAATTATATTATAAAGCATCAGTAATCAAAACTGTTTGGTATTGGCTAAGAAACAGAGTGGTGGACCAGTGGAATAGACTAGGTGCAATAGCAGGAAATGATTATAGTAACCTGCTGCTTGATAAACCCAAAGAGTCCAGCTATTGGGATAAAAACTCTCTCTTTGATAAAAACTGCTGGAAAAATTGGAAGTTAGTATGGAAGAAACTTAGATTAGACCAACACCTCACACCCTTTACCAAGATAAGATCCAAATGGTTACAGGACTTAGACATAAAAAACAATACCATAAGCAAATTAGAAGATCAAGGACTAGTTTAACTGTCAGATCTATGGAAAGGGGAGCAGTTTATGACTAAGAAAGAAATGGAAAACATCACCAGAAACAAACTAGATGATTTTGATTTCATTAAATTAAAAGGCTTTTGCACAGATAAAACCACTGTAACCAAGATCAAAAGAAATGAAGTAAATTGGGAAACAATCTTTACAACTAATGATTCTGACAAAGGATTCATTTCTAAAATATACAGAGAACTGAGTCATATTTTAAAAAAAGCCATTCCCCAAAGGACAAATGGTCAAAGGATATGCAAAGGCAATTTAAAAATAAGGAGATCAAAGCAAACCATGGCCATATGAAAAATTGCTCTAAATCATTAATTATTAGAGAAATGCAAATTAAAGCTTCTCTGAGGTACCACCTCACACCTCTCAGACTGGCCAATATGACCAGAAAGGATAATGATCATTGCTGGAAGGGTTGTGGGAAATCTGGGACACTATTACACTGTTGGTAGAGCTGTGAACTCATCCAACCTTTCTGGAGAGAAATTTAGAACTACACGCAAAGGGCAACAAAAATGAGCATATTCTTTGACCCAGCAATACCACTACTGGGTCTATACCCTGAAGAGATGATGAAAAAGGGTAAAAACATCACTTGTACAAAAATATGCATACCCTGTTTGTGGTGGCAAAGAATTGGAAATCAAGTAAATGTCTTTCAATTGGGGAATGGCTTAGCAAACTGTGGTATATGTATGTCATGGAACACTATTGTTCTATTAGAAACCAGGAGGGATGGGAATTCAAGGAAGCCTGGAGGGATTTGCAAGAAATGATGCTGAGTGAGAAGAGCAGAACCAGAAAAACACTGTGCACCCTATCAGCAACATGGGGGTGATGTTCGACCTTGATGGACTTGCTCATTCCATCAGTGCAACAATCAGGAACAATTTTGGGCTCTCTGCAACAGAGAATACCATCTGTATCCAGATAAAGAGCTGTGGAATTTGAACAAAGTTCAAGAACTATTCCTTTTAATTTAGAAAAAAAAAAAAACAGATATTGTATGATCTTGTTATCTCTAAGACTTTTTGTTTCCTCCTTAAGGATATGATTTCTCTCTCATCACACTCAATTTGGATCAATGTACAACATGGAAACAAAGTAAAGACTGACAGATTGCTTTCTGTTGGGGGGGGAAGGAAGTAAGATTGGGGGAAAAATTGTAAAACTCAAATAAAATCTTTAATAGAAAAAAGAGTTCCAAACCACTAATAATTAGACAAATGCAAATTAAAGCAGCTCTGAGATTTCACCTCATCAAATTAACAAAGATGACAAAAATGAACAGTTTTCAGGTGCTTCAGGAAAGCAGACACATAACTGCATTGGTCCAGCCATTCTGGAAAACAATATGGAATGGTACCCCAAAATGCACTAAATTGTTCCTTTTGACCTGATCATATTGTGACTGATTTATACCTCAAACATAACAAAGAAAGAGGAAAGGGATTCTATATACAAATATATTTGTAACATTTTTTCCCTTCTGCTAAACTGGAAACAAAAAGGTTGCTAATGAATTAGGAAACAGCCAAGCAAATTATGAAATATTATTTCACTATAATAAATGATATAAAAGACAATTTCAGAGAACTGTGGGAAGAATTGTGGGAACTGTGGAGTAAGGAGGACTAAGAAAATAACTGATAAAATAATGTTGTAATATCTCTTCAAAGAATGAAAAAATATAATCAGTATAATGAACAACCACGATTCCAAAGAAATAATAATAATGATGTTATGATTCTACCCACTTTCTGACAAAGAGGTGATAGAGTCAAGGAACAGGACACATATTTGTTTTGCTTGACTATGCATATTTGATTCAAGAATTTGGTTTTCCTTTTTTTTTTCAATGTCAGAGCTAAAGATAAGGCTGTATTTTTTTAAAGACGGATCATCAAAGCATTTTTTAATGAACAAAAGGGAATGGAAGGTCAAAACAAAAAACAAATAAGCAGTATAGCTTTGAAAGTTACTTGTTACAGGTCTGAAGGACTTATGATGAAAAATGCTATCATCATCAGAAAAAGAACTGATAGTGGCTGAATAGCAGATAAAGCATATTATTTTTACTTCCTTTATTTGTTTTTTGATTTTCTTTGGTCTGTGTTTTCTTTAATAACATGTCCAATATGGGAGGTGTTTTGCATGATTATATGTGAATAAGCAATAAAAAATTACTTACCTTACCAAAGGAGGGACAATAGTGAGGAGAGAGGAAGGGAGGAAGAGAATTTGGAACTCAAAGTTTTAAATACAAATATTAAAATTGTTTTTTACAAATAATTGAAGGAATATAAATTTTAAAAGAAAAATTTTGTTGAATATTTTACATATTTAAAAGGAAAAAGCAAAGTTTTATATTTAAAATTCTTAATTTAAATTTAGTCCTCTTTCTGTTCTATTTTGTTATTTGGAAATACTCAATTTATTTGTTTTTGTTAAGACAGAATAGCAAAAAATAAATAAAATAAAAATACTTGAATTTGTTATTGTTTCTAGTTCTTTAATCTGGAGTAAAAAATATACAAAGCAGGAAAAAATAATTCTTTTTCTATATGTCTTTTGAAAGTAGCTATTGTAACCTGATGAAAAGATCATGAGATATGTAAGTCTCGTGACCTCATCACAAATACTATTTTCCATTTACCTAAATGCAATAAAACTTCCTGTATATACCCTTGTAGAAAACATTGGCATCTAAGTGATTATAGGATTGTAAAGAGACAGACAGGATGTGAGAGTAACAAAGGTAATGTGTGGTGCATAAGTGCTAGACTGATCACAGATTCATTCTCTTCAAGCTAAATATTCACATTCAACCAAAGCTATGGCCTCAAGGCAAAATAAGTATTAGAAGAATTAATGTCAAGATATTAGAGTGTCTCTCTGAGTGGAAAGTTTGTTACTAAATTGGAGGGAAAACCGAACCAACACACAGTTGGCACAGAAGGAGAAGAAGTAGGAAACTTTCAGAGATGTGATGTATAGCACTTCATTTGCTCATCTGGGTCAGAACACTCATAAACATCATGACTGTTTTCTTGAAAATGATGGGGAAATACAGAAGCTGCTAAATGAAAAACAAGAACTCCACAGGGTTTACCAGCAGGAATGTTCATCCATTTCTAAGAAAGCAGCATTTAATTCCATCAAAAGTAAAAGTACAAGTAAAACTTAGAGAGATGCAGGACTCTTGACTTAGTAAAAAGGCAGATGATATTTAGTTTTTATACAGATAGTAACATACCAAAGTACTTTTATGATGCCCCGAAGGCTATATATGGGTCAAAGATCTATGGTGCAACTTAACTGCTCAGTGCTGATGGATCCACATTGATCAATAATAGGGACATGATTCTAGAGAGATGGACTGAACACTTCCATAGTGTCCTTAACAAACCATCATCAATCATTAGAGAAGCCATTGACTGTTTACCTCAAGTTGAAGTTGAAATGATGAAATTCCTAGATGAAATTCCAACTGAAAAAGTTCTGAATGTCATTAGGTTCCTTTCAAAAGCATATGGTGCTGATTCTATTCCAGCTGAGATATACAAGGTGAGGGGTCCATTGTTCATCCAAAAGCTGACTGAAATTTTCCAGATTATATGGCATGAAAAGGTTATCCCTCAAGAATTCAAGGATTCCTCCATTGTACATCTCTATATAAAGGGAGATTGGTCTGTGATAGTCAAAGGAACATTTCTCTTTTAATCATTGCTGATAAGATTCTTGCCAGAGTCCTTTTCAATAGGCTGATGCTTTACCTGGAAGATAGTTATCTCCTAGAGAGCCAGTGTGGCTTCAGAAAGCTTTGAGGAACAGTCGATATAGTATTTGCTGCCCAGCAATTCCAGGGAAAATGCCAAGAAAGAACAGAGGTCTATATATGCAACATTTGTAGATCTGACCAAAGCCTTTGATACCATCAATCATGAGGGCTTATGAAAAGATATACCACAATTTGGTTGCCCAGAGATGTTCATCAATTTTGTACAATAATTTCATGATGGCATGCATGACCAGGTTCTGGATAATGAACTATGCTCTCTAGATTTTACAATTATCAATGGAATGAAAAAAGGATGTATCCTAGCTCCCATGCTTTTTTTAGCATGATATTTTCAGCCATGTTACCAAATGTCTTCATTGATGATGAACCTTGCCTCAATTCTTCAACTTGAAAGGCTATAAAACAAGATCAAAATGGAGGAAGTGTTGATTCATGATCTTCTGTTTGCAGATGATTGTCACTCAATGCAGTCTCTGAAGCTAAGATGCAACAAAGTATGAATCAATTCTCTGCTATTTGTGCTAATTTTAGTTTAACAATTAACACCAAGAAAACAGTTGACCTATCAGCCAGCTACCACACTATTCATATGTGGAACCATCAATTATAGCAAATGGACAAGTTTTGAGTACTGTGGACAAGTTCACTTATGAGGTTGACATTGAGGCATTGCCAGAGCTAGGTCTGTATTTGAGAGACTGAAAGAAAGCTTGAAAGAGAAAACATATTAGAATAATTACCAAATTGAAGATCTGCAGAGCCGTTGTGCTGACGTCATTGCAATTTGCTTTATGCAATATGCCATATGGACAATCTACCAACACCAGGTCAGGAAGCAGAATCACTTCCATTTAAATTGTCTTAGGAAGATTCTGAAAATCACCTGACAGGATAAGATATCAGACACTGAGGTCCTTTCTCGATATAAACTACCTAGAATGCAACTACAATGGACTGGGCACATTATTAGAATGCCAGAAATATGTGTGCCAAAAGACTATTTTATGGAGAATTCACACAGGACGAGTGCTCTCAGGGGGTCAAAAGAAGCACTATCAGGACATCCTGAAGTTCTCTCTTAAGAACTTTAGAATTGATTGTATAGCATGGGAAATGCTGGCACAAGGTCATCCAGTATGACATGCCTTCATCAGTGAGAGTGCTGAGCTCTATGAAGAAGACAGAATTGAAGCAGTTCAAAGGAAACATGACATATGCAATTTTAGAGTAAGTACCTGACATGTTCATATGGACTATTTGTGCCCAACCTGTGGTAGAGCATTCCAAGCTTGTATTGATCCGATCAGTCATAGTCAGACACACTGTAATTTGTCTCAAACACAGTGATGTCATTTTGGTCTTCTATGATAATGATGAACAAGAACCATTATTATCTGAGCTCCAGAAGAATAGTTTTGAATTTACACATCAAACTAATTTTGATTTTGGTGTGTCTTAATCAAGTGTTCTGTCATGCTCCATCTAGCTGATTTCCTGGTTGTTCCTTGATAAATATGTTTGGATCTGTCTTTCCATAGAGGCTTCCCTGTAGGGAATTGGAGTTCATGTATTTCTAACTGGCTTCTCTCTTTTTGTTCTTTCCTTTGAAAAGTCAAGACCAAGGGTATAGTATTTTTTCATATTTAAAGTGGTAAAACATGAATGAAGAGATCGCTCAGATCTATAAAGAGCTCATATCTTGTCAAAGAACTAGCTAATTAAAGAATTAACCTATTAAAGAAATACAAGAGAGATTCCAGTCCAGGGTTTTCCTTCTAAATTCTCTCAAATTTCACTATCTAAGGATCATAGATTTAACTTTAGATGTGACACTGAAAACCATCTAGCACATTTTAATTTTACACATGAAGATTGATTCTCAGTGAGGTTATTAATACAAAATCACATAAGCAGTAGGTTACAAAGCCAGGAATGGAATCCAAGTCCATTAACTATAAATCTAAAATACTTTCCAATGTGTTGATGATCTCTATTCCTTCAATAGTTTCTGGGTTTTCTCTAGTTTATCAACATCCTTCTTAAAAATAGGTATCACATCGTTCATTTGAACCTAGAGATTTTTTTTACAATAAAAACAACATTCCTCTCTAATAATTATCCATATATATACATATATATATATATATATATATATATATATATATATATATATATATATATATATATATATATAATCTTGGGCTGTAATACTCCCTCCATACTTTTTTTTGTACCTTTTCCAGTTAGAAAATCATTCTTCTGGCAGAGAAAAATAACACAATAGGAAGAGAAAAGTTTTACATTCACTTTATCATAATGTCATATTCTCTGTGCTCTTTTTTCTTGTTTTGACAATAGTTTGAAAAGTTCTCTCTCTCTCTCTCTCTCTCTCTCTCTCTCTCTATCTCTCTCTCTCTCTCTCTCTCTCTCTCTCCCCCCCCCCCCCACCCTCTCTCGATCTTTCGAATCTTGTGTGACTCCCATCTCACACTAGGGCTTCCAGTTTCCATCACTATACTTACCTGTTTAAACTATTCTTCTATGCTCATCTTAGACATTTGCCTTTCCTTCCATCTTTTCTACATATCCTTTTAAGACTGAGCTCATCAAAGTGTTATATGTGCAGCCACACTGATTTCTTTGGATTTCTACTTCTTTCCTCTCTCCTATGGATTAATAGTTGCACAACGTGAATTTAATTTTTTTTTAAAAATTTCCCATCTCAAAGCACCAGCCCTGGAGTCAGGAGTACCTGGGTTCAAATCCGGTCTCAGACACTTAATAATTACCTAGCTGTGTGGCCTTGGGCAAGCCACTTAACCTCATTTGCCTTGGCAAAAACCTAAAAAAATTCACATCTCATGTGATTTGCATTCCCTTTTAGCATCTTCAACTAGAAATTCATACTTATCTATTTTTTTAAAATCTGTTTTTCTAAAAGAACATTTTAAACTATTTCTGACATTAACTTCTTTGACTGTTGCAAATTCCAAGTGATAAAGGCACTTTCTCTAGGTTTCCCCTTTCCACAGCATCAACTAATCTTTCTTATTGATAGACAAAATTTTTCCTTTGTTGTTTTGTTAGTGCTGTGAGAAGCATTTTTACTTATTTAAATTAAGAATCTTTTAGATGAACTGCTTTCAGAAGAAAAGATTTCCATAGGATTCCTAAATAGAAGAAGTTAGCTATATTTTTGTACCTTTTGTCTGTTCCAGGTTTATTATATAGATTCAGAAATTATCTTTCCATATCCTCCATTTGACTCTCCAAAAGAATATGAATAAACTGTTCTCAAAGAAGAAATGTTAGCTCTAAAGAACCAAGATAAAAATGTCCCTAATCATCCCTAAGAAAAATAAATCCAAATAACTTCTACCTCTTATCCATAAAATTGGCAAAAATAATAATAAAGGAAATGAGTGTGGAAGGACAATCACACAAATGCACTCTTGGTGATGTGAATTGGTCCAACTATTCTGGAAACCAAAAAGTTAATTAAAAGTACATAGAATTGGGCAGCTAGGTGGCAAGGTGGATAGAGCCCTGGAGTCAGGAGTACCTGAGTTCAAATCTGACCGCAGACACTTAATAATTACCTAGCTGTGTGGCCTTGGGCAAGCCATTTAACCTCATTTGCCTTGCAAAAACCTAAAAAAAATAGACTTGACCCTAATGGGTAGCACTACTACTCATATAATCCAAATAAAAGATGTTTATAGTAGCACTTTTCATTGTAGCAAGAAAAAAGAAAAGAAAAGAAAGAATGTACCCATCAATTAGGGAATGGAATAACAAATCAATCAATAAATTAATTACATGTCTATTTTGTGTCCTGGCACTATGCTAAGCTCTAGGTGGATACAAAAAAAGAGGCAAAAGACTGTCCTTGGCTTCAGGAGCTCACAATCCAATGGGAAGATAACAAAGAAATAAATATATACAAAAATGTTATATAAAGAATAAATAGGAAATAATTACCAGAGGAAAAACACTAGACTTAAGAAGAAGGAAAGCCTTCCTGTAGAAGAAAAGATTTTAGCTGAAACTTAAAGGAAGTCAGGAAGCTGGTAGGCAAAGATGAGGAGGAAAATCATTCTAGGCATGAAGGACAATCAGCAAAAAAATTCCTGGAGAAAAGCACTAGTGTGTCTTGTTCATGGAACTTCAAGGAGGTCATCAACACTGGATCAAGAGAGTACTATTGGGGCTTAAGGTGTAAGAAGAATGGCAAGATAAGAGGGGATTAGGTTATTAACACCAAGTAGAGGATTTTGTATACTATCATGTAGGCACTAGGGAGTCATTGGTTTTTATTGACTAAGGTATTTAACAACATCATCAATACTAAACTATAGGAAAATAACTAATGATTAAAAGGAAGATGGATCAGAGTTCAGGCAGGCACACCCACTATCAGGTATGAGGTGATAAGAGCCTATATCAGGGTGGTGGCAGTGTCAAAGAAAGAAAAAGGTTCATATTGGAGAGATGTTACAAAGAAATCTACAGGTTTTGGCAACAGATTGGATATGGGGGTAATACATAGTGAGGAAGCCTGAGGGACTAAGAGAATAGTGATACAATAACAGGAAAGGTGAGAGAAGAAAAGTATTTAGGAGAAAGATGACAAAAGAATTTCAAAATTACAAAAAAGAGTCAAATGTGGGAAGGTTTATATGGATTAATGTAGAAAGATGGGCATAAGCAATAGAACAAGAAATACAATGAGGAAAATAACAGTTGAATGACCAACAATGTCTTCAGAATACTAATGATGAATGATGCTCCTACCTCTTCTTGAAATAAAAGTGATATAACAATACCACTACTGGGTCTATACCCTGAAAAGATGATGAAAAAGGGTAAAACATCACTTGTACAAAAATATTCATAGTGGCCTTGTTTGTGGTGGCAAAGAATTGGAAATCAAGTAAATGTCCTTCAACTGGGGAATGCCTTAACAAACTGTGGTATATGTATATCATAGAACACTATTGTTCTATTAGAAACCAGGAGGGATGGGAATTCAGGGAAGCATGGAAGAATTTGCATGAATTGATGCAGAGCAAGATGAGCAGAACCAGAAAAACATTGTACAGCAACTTGGGAGTGATCAACCTTGATGGACTTGCTCATTCCATCAGTGCAACAATCAGGGACAATTTGGGGCTGTCTGCAATGGAGAATACCATCTGTATCCAGAGAAAGAACTGTGGAGTTTGAACAAAGACCAAGGACTAATTTAGAAAAAAAAACTGAAATCTTATTGCCTTACTTTGCTCTTTCGTATTTTATTTTTCTTCCTTAAGGATATGATTCTCTCTCATCACATTCAATTTGGATCAATGTATACCATGGAAGCAATGTAAAAACTGACAAATTGCCTTCTATGGGGAGTGGGGGGGGGGTAAGATCAGGGGAAAAAATTGTAAAACTCAAATAAAATCTTTATAATTCAAAAAAATAATAAATTTGTCAGATTCAAAATAGGAAATCCCCCCATATTGTCATTACTGCAGTCCATAGATAAATGTATAATACACTGGTAGAAAGCCCCAGGTAAAAACTATCATGGGGATTTCCTCTATTTTGTTAAATTAAGGTCTCTGTTGGCAGTTGATAAGATATCCACATTATGATTTTTTCTACCTTTTAAGTCAATATATGACTAACAACAAAAATTCTACTCAAAGGAAATCAGCTATACTTAAAAAAACAAACAATCTTTAATCATTTTTTTATGATCAAACAACACCAAAAAAGAGAAATAGAGGTGATATATGAGACATAGATTTTGAGACCTAGCCACTAGGTAGATTTGAACATATTCAGAATAAAAAAGAATATGTCTTATGTAAACCCTGTTGAAAATCTATAGACTATAATTTTGTGGTAAATGGACTATTAAGATAACTTTATTAAAGCTACATTTAATATCCAATGTGATTAATGCTTGGTTTAATACTGAGGAATGTAAGAATATATATCAAAGTCTTGTGAATTCAATGCAAAATCATGTAAAAATTATCTTGAAGATGTAAAAAGTTGTATGGCTTATTATATATAAATGCATTTAATTATTTTATTTCCCAATTAATTTACATGCCACTGAACACAAAAGAGCTTTTATTTTTTCTTAGAAGGGTAGAATTATGGTAAAGAGAGTAGGGGTAATAATGATGCTTCCCCGCCCAAAAAAAAAGAAATAAAAGAGTAACAAAGAAATTTTGTTTTCAAATCCAGAAACAAAAGTTGAGAAGGGGACACAGATAAATAGGACATTATTGGAACTACCATAGTAAATTTATTATATCCTTTTGTAGTAAGCCTGAACTGAAGTGCAGGGGTCATCCTAGGAGGAACTTAGTTTGAACTACATGTAGTGCAAACTACGTGCCTGGACACAGAACAGAACACTAGAGGTGCAATATACTCAAGACTCTGTGGTGATCCGGCAACCACATTTTAATGTTTGACTTTTTTTTTAAAAGACCAAGTTGCACATAATAGAGATTCACTATCATATATACAATTTTCCTTTTCACTTCTTTCTACATTTTTATATTGTATTGTTTATCTGTATATTATATATACATATATGTTAGTGTTTCTTAATGTTGGTCATATTCATAATTAATATTTTAAGCTGTTTGCTTTGTTTCCCTTATCTTATTCACTAGTTTATAACATCTGGACGATTTCCAATCAGTTTCCTTTAGATTTTCACTTGAAAATTACTAAGCATTACTTCCATTATTATGTTTTTATGATGCAAATTTCATCCTTCATCATACACACCCAAACACTCATACACACATACACACACAAACACTCTCTCTCTCTCTCTCTCTCTCACACACACACACACACACACACCACAAACATACATGTATCTGTTTTTTTCCTCCACCTTCACTGAAAAATTCAGCTCTATCAGATTGGCTAAACTTCTGCCAAATTCATTCTTTCCAGCTTTTGTGAGGTGCAATCTGTCACTTGCCAAGAGCCCAAAAATGTAGGTTGTGTTCAAGAGAACCAGATCTATCTTTTCAACACCAGCCATGTTGCCAGCTGTTCACTTCCTTTTCCTTTCCTCTCTCTTCCAAGGTCAAATCCTGTGAAAAGAAGAAACGAGTTCACCAATTGCACCCCAAGCTCCTTTTAAAGCTTCCTAATCAGAGTTTCAAATGCTCTAACATATACAACCCAATTTCTTCTATTTGTATATTTGCTCCCATGTGAATCAGCAGAAGTGGGTAGAGGCTGGTGATTTGACGAGCCTTGGCTGAATCTCTATCACATCTTGGATACAACCAGGGAAGATAACGCACTTCCCAATATGCTATGTCAAGTCTACAAAGCCGCCTCCATACCTCTCAGTAGGGAGTTACCAGGCTCTAAGTAATTTGAAAGGAGTCCTACTTTCAAGCACTTCTGAATTCCCTTAGTACTGTTTGGAGCTGAAGATACTGATTCTTTTTCAATATGTCACCCATCATAAAAAGAGGTTCATAACCACTGTATATTCTCAAACAATTAATGATAAATTACTTGTCATCATAAGAGGAAGAGACACAGTGTAGCACTGTAATAGAATTTTATTATTTAGAAATTTATCTTCCCATGAAAGATTAATTCATTTTCAAAATCAGGATCATTCTGTAGCCGCTGATTTGTTTCTTGGGTTCAATTCTGCCCTGCAATGAATCGCGACTCAGACTTGGGAATAGATGTTCAGGAAAGAAAATAGAGATTTATTAAAGGAATTTATGGTGTATTAAGAAAGAGATAGAAAAATTAGAAAGAGTTTAAGAGAAGACCGCGTGGATTGCTGATTGAATTGGCCGGGTCAACTGACCAGGGTTCAACAGGAGACTGAAAGGTAGAAAAGGGTCGAGCCCCTCCCTCCTTCTCCTTAAATTCTCTCCCAGAGTCCATGGCAGGGGGTGGTGACCTGGGAATCACCCAAGTCCCTCATTGGAGATTTTGCCTTTTTTGGGAGGGGTCTCTTTTGGGCGGTTTTCCAGGGCCTGTGCTCCCTGGCTGCCCCATCAATAAACAAGACAATCCAAATTAGGTTGAAGGTGTGGCCTTCTGATGAGGAAGCACTAAGGAAGAGTCCCTTTACAATAGATTTACAAAGTTTATCTCCAACTGATCTAATCACTCCCAAGCTCAGTTTTCTCTGCATCAATTCTTCCCTTTACCTTTTTAAACTACTTTCCTTCAATGAATTTAAAAACAAAACTGAATGCTCTATAATTATCATAATGATCAAGACCTGAAAAAAAGAGTTCAGTTGCAGCATCCTCCCAAAGAAAATATAAGGTATTGTTATAAATGAATGAAAAGAAAAACCTGCTAGAGTGAGAGAAAGTTGTACATTTTATTCACGAACCTTGCAAGATACACCTTATAAGATAGGGGCACCTCACTCCTAGGCATGAGGCACACCTTAGTCTCAGAAGTCAGGTAATTTATTGTCTTCAGAAACTTTCCCCTCCCTCTTGGATGTTCCTAGGCTCTCAGAGTTTGAGTTACAATCTAAAAGGTCCGCCCATTCCATGATATGCCCCTAATATGATCCTCCCCCCACATCATCCAAGGCATGATATGCTAAAGAACCCCAATCTTCACAGGGGTGTGTGGGTTAATATTCAATTACCTAATTGTGCAAACTCAGTAGCATTAGGTCAACATCCCTAGGTCACTCTTGACCTTTGGGGTTTGGTATCCCTGGAATGGGATTAGGAAGACTCTTCCAGTCTTGTGATTGGCTGGGCCATTCCTCCTTTGTAATGCATTCCCTAAGGGCTCCCCTTCACATCCTGTGAAGACCATCACCCTACATTTCTCACAGTATTAATTACTAATAATTAGATTTTGTAACTATTGTTTCTTTAAGTTGTGTTTTATGAAATCTTACTTGTTTTGTGTTTAGCATTTCTTTTATGTATAGGAAATAAATAATTGTCCTATATCTGATTTGTGTTGTTTAGTGAAACCCTTTTACTCTCTATGCTTAGGAAGATGAAAGACACCCAAAACTCTGATTTCAGTAATTCAGTCTATATCAAGATACCTGTGCTTTAACTTGAATGAAGTGTAATGTGTAAAGAAACAAAAAGACAGAGTCTTGCCTCTTTTTTTTTGATGTTCAGAGTCCCTAAGACATATACATAAGAAGTTAAAGTGCAGACTCCAACTCCGAGGGTCCAATATCATTTTTTTAACTGCTAGATCAGCAAACAGTCCTTATCTAGTGCATCTGTCTTCATTTCTGAGCCTAGAACTCTGAATCCAAAATATTTTTGCTCGAGTCCCTATGTCAAGCAATGTCTAGCAGTAGACTATCTGGATCAAAGGGTATAGACAATTAGCCACTTTATTAACAAAATTTCAAATTTCTGTCCATTTCACAAGTTCACAAGAATGAAATATTATTTTCTTTCAGCCCTTCAACATGACTTCTCTCATGCTTTGCATTATTTCACATGCATAACTGAAGAGAGGCAATTAGGAACTCAAAAATTTTTTAAATACAAAAATTAAATATATTTGAAGAGAAATATCCAAATGCTACTTATAATAAAGATATTCCATAAAATTTTTTCCTAATTAATCAATTCTTTTTTTAAAAATAAAATTTATTGAAATTTTTCATGTTTATATCATTAAATTTTCTCCCATTGTCCCTCACTTTTGCTCTCCTCTCTTCTGGTTATTCCTTTTGAGTCCAGAATTCCATTCTTGAGCCTCTTTCCCATCCTTTCAGGTCTGAGTTTCCCTGAAATATTTTACTCCACAGGATCCTGTATCTCTTGGTTCTAAAATCTATGAAACCAATTGCTCCAAAATCAAGACTGTAAATCAGTCTGATGCAGGGAGTTTTGGTTATGTCATGATTCTATGATAGACTCGGGATCTGTTTCTTTTATTCATCATAAATCTCTTCTTTTAGCCAGATGGTCTAAGGTATATTTCAATGACAAAAAATCACTTCTGGTTCTTTCTCTCATTTGATCTACCCAAAATTATTGCCCCAACCCCAATTCCTGATTTTATACCTCTTAACATGCAACATTAAATCAACCTTTTATCTATCCTCTTTATTTTGAATAAAGTTGCTGTTTGTTGTTGTTTGTCCTTCTTTCTCCAAGAAGACCATGGCATCAGGGAGATGATGTTATGAAATACAAGTGAATTGGCTTTAAGTAAGGGATCACTCTACAAAGTCACCTGTCTCACTTTCTCTTCTAGAGCCAAATGGGTGACAAGATGTAGGTCAGAAGACCTGGAGATGTCCCCAAATCAGTGGGAGATCTTGACTTTTTAAAGCTAAGGTCTTTCCCAGGTCTCAGTTTGCCTGAGGAATGCCCATTCAGTGAATAAGGTTAGGTAAGAAAAGAGACTGAGAATGACTTCTTTTCTGGTCAAAAAAAAAATCAATCTGGAGGAAAGGCCCTCAGGGTTTCTGGAACAAACAGAAATAATTGCTATTTTCAATTAGAATCCAAACAATGACCATGTGGGGCTTAGCCAGATATCTTTTCTTAGAAAGATTTTATTTATCTTGAGTTTTACAATATTCACCCCATTCTTACTTCCCTCCCCCAACCCCCCACAAAAGGCAGTTTGTTAGTCTTTACAATGTTTCCCTGGTATACAATGATCTCAGTTGAATGTGATGAGAGAGACATCATATCCTTAAGGAAGAAGAATAAAATATAAGAGAGAGCAAGATAAGACAATAAGATAATGTTTTTTTCCCCTAAATTGAAGGTAATAGGCTGGTCTTTGTTCAAACTCCACAGTTCTCTCTCTGGTTACAGACGGTATTCTCCATTGCAGATAGCCCAAAATTGTCCCTGATTGTTGCACTGATGGAATAAACAAGTCCATCAAGGTTGATCATCGCCCCATGTTGCTGTTAGGGTGTACAGTGTTTTTCTGGTTCTGCTCATCTCACTCAGCATCAGTTCATGCAAATCCCTCCAGGCTTCCCTGAATTCCCATCTCTCCTGGTTTCTAATAGAACAATAGTGTTCCATGACATACATATACCACAGTTTGTTAAGCCATTCCCTAACATTCACTTAATTCCTAATTCTTTACCACCACAAACAAGGCCGCTATTAAAATACAAGTGGTACAAGTGGTACCCTTTTTCATCATCTCTTCAGGGTACTGACCCAGTAGTGGTATTACTGGATCAAAGAGTATGCACATTTTTGTTGCCCTTTAGGCATAATTCCAAATTGCTCTCCAGAAAGGTTGGATGAGTTCACAGCTCCACCAACAATGTATTAGTGTCCTAGATATCCCACATCCCTTCCAACATTGGTCATTGTCCTTTCTGGTCATATTGGCCAGTCTGAGAGGTATGAAGTGGTATCTCAGAGATGCTTTAATTTCTTAGCCAGATATCTTACTAGGTTTCAAGATCAAAATTTGCCTCCTTTTGGCAGAACACCTCTGGTAAGATATCTGTCTCTCATTAATTGATCAACAATAGGTCCAAGGTCTCATTTATTACCTAGCATGAATCACTGAATAGGCAGAACATCCTTTCTTGGTTATGTTTGATCTCTAATTAGGAATCTGTCAACCTTATTGAAATTATTCTAGAAGCCTTCTAGTCTGCTAAATAAAGAAGCCCCAAAAATCTCAAAACCCTGAGTCATTTGTTTGAGTAAAACCAGTGGTAACAACCCATACTCTGTTAGGAGGAAATACAAATTTCAGTTAGCTTCCATTCCCCAGGAGTCTTTCCTCCTCCCACTACTATGAATCAGCATTACTTTCCAAGTTCCCACTTCTCCCTCCCTCCCCTAGTCTTGTTTATTCCAAATAAGGACTCAAAAAACCCACTGGACTTTATTAGTCTGGGTACCCCATTTCCTGTAGGGCCCATTCTATCAGAGAATTTGAAGCATTTCCACTATTTTCTCTGTCTGTATGATGCAGGGGAAAGATGGAGAGGATTGTGAATGTAACAAAGAATTTGGGTGAAGATGCAAATTGATTCTTGAGATGTAAATTGACTTGAAGTAGAAAATTATGATTGTAACTGAAACAACTGCAATCTTAAAAGCTTCTTAAAAGCCCCCCCCATTCTTAATATAACTTGATTCATTGTTTAATGTAAAATTTGTATGCTGATCTCTTTAGGCTTTACTTCTACCTAATTCCTGGTCTAGTAAGAGAAAGGGAGTTTCCCTTTTGCCCTCTGAATGAGAGACAAGACATAAAACCCTGGGTTGGACAGGAGCTCAAGGCTGGCTCAGTCTTCTCTGACCATGGCCCAGCCAAGGCTGCTTGGCTGTTCTTTAATCTCTCTCTCTCTCTCTCTCTCTCTCTCTCTCACCCTCCTTATGTCTTGTAACCTTTTTAATAAATTTTTGTTTTATTTCCACCCATGCTTCCTCATAGGCAGAACAGAAGCCAAGAAGTCAGAGGCTACATGTATACTGTAAACATACTCGTTTAATAAAGTTGGCTTGCTTTCCTGTCTTGTGGGTTTCATGTTTCCTTATACTGAATCTAAGTTTATATCAAGATACCTGTGCTTTAACTTGAACAAATTGATGCAGAGCGAAGTGAGCAGAACCAGAAGAACATTATACAAACCAACAGCAACATTGGATGATGATCAGCTGTGATGGGCTTACACATTTCGGCAATATAAAAATCAAAGACAGTTCTAAAAGATGTGATCATATCCATTGAAGGAACTGTGGAGTTTAAATGGAGACCAAAGCTTGCTATCTTCAATTTTTAAAAGTTGTCTTATGTATTCTTTTTTCTCTCTAATTTTTTGTTTTCTTTTTTTGGTTTGGATTTGATTCTTCCTTCACAACAAAATCAATTTGGATCTATGATTAGCATGGTTTTACATGTATAACTTCTACTGAGTTGCTTTCTGTTAAGGGGAGAGGGGAGGGAGGGAGAAAAATGCAAAACTCAAAACTTTACCAAAAAATGATTGTTGAATACTACCATTGCATGGAGTTAGAAAAAAATAAATAAATAAAATTTTTAAAAAAAGATACCTGGGTGAGGCAGCTCAGTGATACAGTGGA
The DNA here is from genome assembly GCF_037893015.1 of Macrotis lagotis. Classification (NCBI taxonomy): domain Eukaryota; kingdom Metazoa; phylum Chordata; class Mammalia; order Peramelemorphia; family Peramelidae; genus Macrotis; species Macrotis lagotis. The sequence continues at coordinate 230,634,531 of NC_133659.1, read as the reverse complement.
TAGAGCACCATCCCTGGAGTCAGGAGGAGCTGATTCAAATCTAGCTTCAGACACTTATTAATTACCTAGCTGTGTGACCTTGGGCAAGTCACTTGATGCCATTGCCTTGCAAAAACAAAAAACAAAAAAAGATACCTGCTCTAAACTATAATCCATAAATCCAAATATTATTCTCAGACAACATCTTCTTATCAAGTTATTCACTTCCCAAATTAATTTCTCTCCTCTATTTCCCTTGTGCTAGAGATAAAGCTGTAACTCAAGCACACTCTTGGTTCAGGTTCAATGTTGGGACAAAATTAAGTGCTAACAAGTCTTTAATATAACATTTAATATAAAGAAATTTACTTTATAGCTGGGATATACAAAAATGGTACAGTGGCATTTGGGTTCTGCAGATGCTGCCCCTATATCTGGGCAGCAGAGTCAGGTAAGGTAGTTTGCACAGACTCCAGAAATATACCAAGCTCAAGAGGTCTAGATTCTGGCCCTTAGATGACCAGGAAGCTGCATCAGTAAAACCAGGGCCAATTTTGTCTTAAGTCTAACCCATGTTGGCTGAGGTAAAAGAGAAAAGAATCAGCATCAAGAAAACCAGGAAACCAGAATCGATAGATTAGCCTAATCAGGTCCTACTGTAGATGGAGAAATAACTATCTAATTTTTAATATAAGAAACTGTTATTTGTGCCTGTCTGAGGGCTCCCTCAGCAGCATGGACCCTATCAGATATAAATTCCCTCCTGTTGTTCAATGTAACTCCATAGTTAAATGTAAATTCTCCAAAATAAGAGCTCACCCCTCAATACCCCCTCCAGCTTCCAGTCTTTCAAAATGGTTATCTATTCTCAATCATGTATTAGGGGAGGGATCTCCTTTTACTGGCTTTTCCCTGATTCTGCCATACATAGGAAGTGGTCAAGACTATAAAAGTTTTACTGAAACTCCCCTGTGGCCAGACTCACTCAAGTCTAAGTCCAACCAGCTCTTCTGGCTGTTTTCCCTCTCTTTCACTCAGCCACTCTCACCTAGACCTTTGTTATTTAGTCTGTCCTCAAGCAGCTTGTCTCTGCAGAAGAAAGTTTAATCTGTGAACTTAGCAGGCTTGTGAAATAAAAATCCTGAGTTTCCCCAACTCCAGGACTAGTCTATGAGTTTTTTATTTCTAAGAACTCTCATCTTTATGATGGTACCACCAATTACCCAGGTATCACTATAGGGGAATAACTTGGTCATCTTTTAGCAAAAACCTATATACCAGGGAAATGCTTATCATAACTTATCTTATCTTCAAAAGATCAAAGTGAATAAAGTACAAGTGCCCTTATGATCTTTTATTTCCTAAGATTTCATAATCACTATAGCAAAACTTTTTAGGATCTATCTATTAGAATCAACAGGGTTGTTTGATTTGTAAACCTTAAAGTTGGCTTTGCTATTCAAGTGCTAATCTTCATTATAATAATCATCACAATTATCATACTCACTTTTCTTATAAAGCAACTTTTTATTCTATAGGACATCCAGTTCTCTCCTCTCAAAACCACTTTAAAGAACTAATTGTACAGGTGTTCCTTTCCTTCCCTCTCTCCCCTGGGTATCACTTCCATTCCATATCATCCTAAGAAGAATAAAGTCTCACATCCTCAATTTAAGAACCTTTCCCCCCATTTAATGGATTCTCTTTCCCTTATAAACTTTTCATCTTCTCCAACAACTTTAATCATGGAAATGTTTCCATTCAATCTCTTCACTTTTCTTGTCCATGAGGGAGATCATAGATAAAGATGAAACATAAAAAATAGTTATTCAATGTGAAAGAAAAGTAAATCAATATCATACTAGATGAAAACCAGTGTACAATTTCCCCTATAAACCATGATAGTTGAGATTTCCATCTTTGTTCCTCAAATTTAAATATAGGTTTTTACACTTCACCCCAAGCACCTGGGTAAAACATTTTACAGTAAATTATTAATTTTTGAAAGTTAAAATTATATATCTGATTTGTCCAACCCACCAATGCACTTTCCTGGTCTTGCCTTGCCTTTTCTTACAGATTGCTTTTTCTTTATTCTTCCTGAGTCATTCTGGTTATAGTTGATATGCTGATTGAAGCAAACCTTAGCACAATAAACAGCCTCCCAAATAAGTATAAGCTCATTCAAATTGTTCAACCTTTTTATGTACACACACACACACACACACACACACACACACACACACCAATTGAAGGTACCTCAGTTTCAATTTCTATAAAATGAAAATAATATTTGAGATTCACAGTGGATATCAGGATAGTCTAGGAGTCAGGAAGACAAATTCTTCCTCCAACATATAATATCTATGTGACTATAGTCTAGTCACCTAATTTCTTAGTGCTTCAGACACATTTCTAAAGCTGTAAGTTTCAGGAAAGTTACCAATTTGCATGGATGGAGAGAGTTTCCACATTAGAAGATCCATATACACAATCATAGATTCAGACCAAATTTATTTTTTTATTTTCACTATATCATGAAAAAGTTTAAGTTAAAAGTCAAAAGGTTATATACAAGGAATCAAAACAGAAAGAAAAATGAAAATAAATCAACATAAAAAACATTATTACTGAGGTTTGAGAAGGAAAGAAATCAAAAAAGAGAAGTACAGATACATCCTAAAAAGTTTTGCCATTGATTTTGAGATCTTAGGCAAGAAACTGAAGATCATAAATGCACTTTTATTCACTTTGTTCTATTGAAGATAAGGTCTGATATGATCATCATCCTCCCTCTTCAAAAAAAAAGGAAAATGTAGAAAATTTCTCAATGAAAGTGCAAGTTGGAACAAACAAAAAATAGAAAATTTCCTCACACTTAATATCTTTATAATAACATGATGTTCTATGGTAGGATTTGAAGGTTGAAGGTGGAAGATAAAATGAAAATTCCCCTCAGTGTTCTCTACCTTTGGAAAATGAGTATATCTGCTCTTTCTAAATCACATATGTCTCATGTCACTCAGGTGGCTATTTTCTAATTTCTACCCTCACTCTACCTGGGGGAAATGAAATTTCCCTAGACCTCATATGCATAATTAGAAGAACATTCAGGAGAGAAGAAAGTTACTGGAAAGAAGGTGGAAGAATTATCTCAAGCCCCTCATGAAATGGTGATCCATTTCATGGAAAGAGTTACCAATCAACAGAGTCTGCTCTTAGGACAAAAATTTCTCAAGTATAAGAAGACTTAGGGCAGCTAGGTGGAGCAGTGAGTAGATAAAGCCCTGGAGTGAGGAAGACCTGAGTTCAAATTTGACCTCAGATACTTAATAATTACCTAGCTATATGACCTTGAGCAAGTCACTTAACCTCATTGCCATGCAAAAAAAAAAAGATGGGAAGACTTGTAAGAGTTATTAATAACATCAAAAGCATAAAATCGTCCTTTTGGGGGCTTGAGATTTGACAGGGTAAAAGTAAAGCAGAAAGAATTCCTTCTACCTCCATATCAGATAAGTCAGTCCTTTGTATTTTTATGTACCACAAAACATTTACCAACTCTTTATCTAACTCCCTTGATAATAAATTACAAACAAAATATGCAATTCACAAAAAAAGTTATGATTGAATATAAGTTTATATCAATGCTTGCTATTTCTAGGTAGAAGAGAGGGAGAGTTAAATACTTCAGCACCTTTTCAAATATCTCAGCTTCAATCCATTCTAGCCATACTCCTCAGGGTCTAGAATATGTTGAGATGATGATGAACTTGTATAAAGAGCTAAAGTCTCTCAACATCCTCAGTCTTTGCTTCTATTCCAAATACTTGCTAAAGGAAGGAGCTCTCTCTCTCTCTCTCTCTCTCTCTCTCTCTCTCTCTCTCTCTCTCTCTCTCTCTCTCTCTCTCTTTCTATCTCTATCTCTATCTCTATCTCTATCTCTATCTCTATCTCTATCTCTATCTCTATCTCTATCTCTTTCTCCTCCCCACCCCCTTGCTCCAACCCTTCAGATACCAACGCCACCTCCGGGAGTAAACTCAACACTTAGCACAGTTTCTACATAATATTGATCTCATAAAATTCATGTCCAGATGGAACATGACTACCAGATGAACCCATATCTCAACCACCACTGGACTTACAATCCCAAAGATAGCATCGAAAAATTGCTGCCTTCTTTACCAGGGAGTCAATGCTACACTGGCTATGAAATCCAGACTCTGGAATACTGAGATGACAAGGAAGGCTCAACTCCCTTCATACTTTTGGACATCGGTATTTTGCTATCTGTCCATCCAAAAAATAGAATGCCAAGTGTCCCTTTGGACCTTTGAAAAATCACAAAATTTTAGACCCCACTCCCTTTAACAGCAAACTTCCCTGAAGCAAAATAGAGGTTGAAGTCATTAGGCCTTTTTTTCTGTAAGACCCCACAGTTAATAAAACCTCCTTTTCACTATGTGGTTAATTGACCAGAATCAGTTATACAATGTCTATTCTTGCTCTAGACTCTCCAAGATACTTCCATTCTACATCATGATGGCTCTCTTGAAAGTAGGAAGCAAGGGCAGCTAGGAAGCACAGTAGATAGAGTACCAACCCTGGAGTCAGGAGACCTGAGTTCAAATCCTACCTCAGACACTTAATAATTGCCTAGCTGTGTGACGTTGAGCAAGTCACTTAACCCCATTGCTTTAAATAAATAATATTTTTTAAATCTAAGCAAAAAAAAAGAAGAAAGTAGGAAGCAATTCCTTTCGTAGCTTCAGTGGTTCCATAAAGGAAAGCAACATTAAAGGCAGACTGTGCATGCTCCAGTTCCCCATTACAAATGCTTTATCTAGCTAGCATGCTGTCTAAATCTTTAGCTGACTATTTAGAAATGTTCTTCCTGACTGCATGTCGATCTCAAAGCTTAGTTACATCATGAATAACAGAAGAGTTACTTCAAAGGAGTGACTGAAACATTAGCATCTCTGCAAAACTGAAAAGCTGCAGGGCAGGGAAATGATCCATAATTAGTTGGCTCAAATGCTTCACAGTGGTTCATGAATTACTAGCAAAGAACTTTCTCAGCTTCATCCTCAAAAAAGAAACTTGATCTCATCTGTCTTAACAGAAAGTCTGAAATCTAAACTATCAAAAGAGGAAAACACCAATAATCCCTACAAATGTCAGCCAACTATTATACTATTATATTTTTATAAATCAATCAAAGCTTGGATTTAAAAGGAAAAGGATAAACATTTAAAAAAACTAGACCAAAATAAAAGAAGCCACTAGAATGGTGAAGAGTTTGACACTGTAGCAAAAGAGGGTATAACCAAAAGGGCAAGAAGGTCACTCTCACCTGGGAAAATGCAAAAGGGTTAATTCTAAAAGGCAGATGCCTAAAATTATAGCAACAAGACCTCAATCACATTGAGAATGGTGAAAAAAGGATGTTAAGACTTGCACAGTTTTCAGACAGATTATACTGTTGAATTTAGCTATTGATACTCTAAATGTAAAATCTTTTCCAGTGGAAAACATGTGGATGTGATGCTAAAGAAACTGAATCAGCTCAATCTTGACATTTTCTCTATAAATGAAACTAGAACAGAGAAAAAGTAGCTGATAAATGAAAGGATGGTTCACATGTTCTTGTTGGCAAGGCAAATAAAGGAGTTGGCAGTTGCAATTCAAAGACAACAATAAATATAATTTTATGGGACATTTGGTCAACTCATTTGCAGTGCTCATGATAGGCATTTATAAAAAGATAACCATTAAAATAATTGTAGTTTATGTGCCAAAATCTGTTGCAGAGGATAAAGAGGTGAATCAGCTAAACTATTATTTTATTTGTTTTCTGTTTCAAAGCGAATGATCTTGCACTGGAAAGAATAGAACAAAAGTGGTTAGTGGGCAGTACAAACTTAAAAGAAGTGAGATAATGATCAGATAGTATTTAACTACCTTCAATGAACTCAGGCTCAGATCAACATTATAGCTTAGAATCCTGAAAGAACTGGTAGATAAAACTACTGACCTCCCCTTGATGGGCTTTGAAAGATCTTGGACAATTAGAAAGGCATCATAGAACTGGAGAAGGGCAAATAAGGTTCTGATTTTTATATAAAGGTATACTTCTTGATATAATGGCTACCTAAAAAGTTCTGGCTAAACCTAGTTCCTCTGAGGAATATCTATTAACAATTCAGAAACAGTAGCACCAAAATAAAACATCCTTGACCTTTTCCATTTCATAAAGGACAGAACAAAAAGTGCTAAAACAAAGACTGTGACAAGGGTCAAAGCATTCCAATATTTGTTAGTAAAAGGAAATCAGTTAAGGATAGAATAACTGCTGATCTAGGAATGCCCCTGTATCCTGACCTGAAATCAGTACCAGCAACTTCAGGGACTGAGATCTGGAGCCAAAAGTTGAAGTCACAGACCTCCTGGGTAGGTAACTACACAAATCTATGGGATAAGACCATTATGACTAGAGGTCTGGGGAAAACCAGCCGGAAACCAAGTGTTATATATAGGTAAAGACACTTTGAAAAGGAAGTGAGCAAGGTCAGTGTGATAAGAAGGAAAAGATCACAAGAGATGTAGTCTATTGAAATGAGTTGTTTTTAAGGCCAAAACCAGCAACTAGCCCCAGAATAGAACTTCAGCCCAAACTCAGGCAAGGTCTGGCCTGGCTAGATAGCCTCCCACTCTAAAATTACAGGGCAAGGGCCCTCAGATCATAACAAAAATAAGACCACCAACCTAGCATGAGTAACCATCCTCCTACTCTGGGACTACAAAGAGAAGCAAGACTTGGATTTTACTCAAAAAATCAGATAAACACAAAAATAAAAATTCTGAAAATTGCAGATGTAAACTATTGAAAAAAATCACTGAATAAATAAAAATAGGAAACTTCAAAAAAAAGATTAATAAAGCAAATAAACCATTAATTAATGCATGAAAACAAAATCACCAGTACAAAAATGAAAAAGGATATGAAGAAAAATTGAGACATAGAAACCATTTTATCCAATTAAATATCAACTGAACTGACAATTTTAAATACCAGCAAAATAAAATACCCAGATCAGTACAATAAACAATAGATAATCTTATTAATTCATTCTCAGAAAAAAATTAAATAAGATATAAAAATTCCCCAAAAATGATCAGATGAATTTACAAATGAATTATAAAAAATTAAAAGATTAATACAGTTTACAAAAACAGAGACAAAAATAATTCTATCAAATTCCATTTATGAAGCAAATAAATATGTGCTGATGTCTAAAACTGGGAGAGGAAAAACCAGTAAGAAAAGAATAGAGCAATGGGTCTTATGAATATAGATGCAAAAATATTGAATAAGACATTACTAAAGAGTTTGCATTAATAATTATCTAGGGGCGGCTAGGTGGCATAGTGGATAAAGCACTGGCCCTGGAGTCAGGAGTACCTGGGTTCAAATCTGGTCTCAGACACTTAATAAATACCTAGCTGTATGGCCTTGGGCAAGCCACTTAACCCCATTTGCCTTGCAAAAACCTAAAAAAAAAAAATGCAGTGGGTAGAGTAGTACAAGATTTCATCATAGGGCAATATTATTTGTAGGGCAATATTCATCAAAACAATTTGATACTGGTTAAAAAAATAGAAAAGTGATCAATTAAATAAATTAGGCAAATGATGCAGGAGCAATTGATTACAGTAACATAGTATTCAATAAACTCAAAGATATCACCTACTGTAATTAAAACTCCCCATTTTGCAAAAACTGCTAGAAAGTGGTACAGTGGATAGAGCACCAGTCCTGGAGTCAGGAAGATCTGAGTTCAAATCCAACCTCCAACACTTAATAGTTGCCTAGCTGTGTGACCCTGAGCAAGTCATTCAACCCCATTGCCTTCAATAAATAATTTTAAAAAAATTGATAGAACAAAATCAGAAAGCCTGACAAAATTTAGGTTGAGGTCAATGTTATCACAATAAATTCTAAATGAATATGTGATTTACCATAAAAGATCATATTTTTAAAATTAAAAGACAAAGGAAGAAAACCTCTTTACAGCAATAGCTAAGGAGAAAACTCTCATCAAAACAAGAGGCAGAAACAATCATAAAATATAAATGAAAAATTTTAATTACATTAAAATTAGGAAACAACTAATTGGATAAAAATCTTCAGAGTAAATTTTCTGACAAAAGTTAAACAAGCAAGCCATACAAAAAAATTGACCTAAATATAGCAGAATAGGAGCCCATTCACCAATATGTAGATAATTAAAGTAAATGAAAAGACAATTCTTAATGGAAAAAAATGTACAATATGTGACCATGTAAAAAATGATCCAAATCACTATTAAAAGAAAATTAAAACCAGCTATGATTCTACTTCACACTTATCAGATTGGCAAAGATGACAAAAGAGGAAAATAAAAATTATTGAGGGTGATAGTAACACAATGTTGGTGAAGCTGTACCTTGTTTCAACCCTTTTGGAAAATATTCTGGAACTATATCTCCTAAGATACTAAAATGTACATATTCTTTCACCTGGAAATTTTATTGTTATTCTTGTACTACAAAGAAGTCAAGGACAAAAGGAAAGTAACTAGTGCACTTTTCATTATAGCAAAGAACTGAAGCTAAAAACTTGTCCATCTTTTTGAGACTAGTTAAATAAATCATGGTTTATGAATAATATTTTATGTATACTTGAGAAATGATAAATTAAGAGAAATATGGAAAGATATACTAACTATTACAGAATAAAATTATCAGAACATACAACAGAATGATTTATAATTACCACAATAATAATAATGTAAGGGAATATTTAAAACCTCAGAAGTTTGAACAAAGCAATAAATAATCATGATTTCAAAACAGTGATGATGAAACATAACTTCTACTTCTTGATGGAAGAATGATAGACTTGGGACAGTTAGGAGGTGCAGTAGATAGAGAACTTGCCCTGGAGATAGGAGGACCTGTGTTCAAATCCAGACTCAGAAACTAAATAATTATGTAGCTGTATGACTTTGGGGAAGTCACTTAACCCCATTACCTTATAAAAACTAAAAAAAAAGTGATGGAATAGAGGTATAGAATTGATCACATCTAATTCTCCTGATATGGAGAATTTAGTTCACTTAAAGAAGAGGAAAGGGGGCACTTCTGTTGAGAAATTTGCTGTCCAGTCACATTTCATTCTTTGTGATCTCATTTGGGACTTGTGTGGTAAAGATACCGGATTAATTTACATGTCCTCCTCCAGTCCATTTTACCAATGAGGAAAGTAAGCATCTGACACTGGATTTGAATTCAGGAAAATGAGTCTTCCTAACTCCAGGCCAGGTACTCTAGCCATGACACCACATAGCCTCCCCTTAAAATATGCAGCAAGTTTGTAATTTCTTATACTTATTCTTATATTCTCTTCCCTTTTAAATCTTTGCATACTGAAGTGTTTCTACTTGTTTATAAATGCTAAATTTAATATTTTAAATATTTAAGGAAGAGAGGGAACAACAGTAATTCTGTAAACTTTAGATCATACCCTAAACACAGCAATACTACCATTAATCTTGTTCCTCAATAAAGTCAAAGACAAAGGGAAAGAAGCTAGCAGCATTATGGTTGACTTCTATTCCTGGAAAAATTCAATTACTGAGAGAATTATTAAGGGAATGTTATACAAATGAATTAAAGAGGAAGCAATAATCTCATGGTTTCATCAAGATAAGTGTTATCATCAGATCACTTTACTGGTAGAACACCTTGACTGGTGTAACAGGGATTGCTATAGAAATCATATTTTTAGATTTCACAAAGGATTTGACAAAGACTCTCATGCTATCCTAATTACAGAAATATAAGTGGTGACGAGATGAGATGTGGGATAGTCACCAACCATCATCACACACTATCATTTCTCTCCCACATGACATGATAACTCATTCATTGCAACCTAGACTTATTTTAACAGTTATAGGTTCCCAGAAATATGTCCTTCCAAGTCATCAACTCTTGCAATTTAGATACCATTCCAAATATCCAATCAATTATCAAGTCCTACTGATTTCCTACATCTCTCCTGTCTTCCCTTCTCCATCCTTTCTAAGGCTTGATATTGCAACTAACCTGTTAAAGATCCTTATCACTTCGTGCTTGGACTATAGTAATATAGTGACAGTTGGTTTTCTTGCTTCAAGTTTCTCCTCACTGCAATCCTCCCTCACATAGCTGTCAAACTGATCTTCCAACAATGAAGGTCTGACTATATCAAACTCCCTTTTTTAATAAACTCTAGTGGCTTCCTATTACTTACAGTATAAAATATAAAATCCTGTTTGATTTTTTAAATCTTTCATAATCTGGCCCTGCCTGCCTTTCCAGTCTTCTTATACTTTACTCTCTTTACATGTACCATGATTTATTGATACTGGTCTCCTTTGTTGTTCCTCAAACACAACACTCCATCTCCAGTCTCCAGACATTTTCACTGACTGTCTCACAAGTCAGGAATCATCACCCCCTTCATTTTTATTTTCTGCCTTCCTCAGCTTGCATCGAGTCTCAGTTAAAGTTCTACTTTTCTGCAAAGACCCTTTTCTAATCCTTCACTTTGAAACTACTTCAATTTGCCCTGATTCTTTCTGGTATATAGATAGAGCTTTACATATTATCTCCTCAATTAGGTTGAGAGGAGGCAATGTTCATTTTTTTTTTTTTGCCTTTCTTTTGATCCCAGGTCTGAAATATAGCAGACATTAATAAACACTAGCTGACAGACTGGTTGACACAGCAAAACAGATTTACACTCAGGAGCAGGTAGGTGACATAGTGGATAAAGACCAACCCAGTGAATCAGGGAGGATCTAAGTTCAAATGCAGCTTCTGATGCTTACTAGCTGTATGACTAGCTGTATTAACCTTTTTGCCTCTCCCCCCAAAAATAAAATAAATAAATGAAACATGCTTGTGCTCAAACTCTCTCAGGGTCCTAGGGCAAACCCTGTTTTGGGGAAATAGACTTCCCCCTCCTCATCTTTTTGTTCTTGACTCACCATTTTGCATATTTTCTATTAAAACCAGCCATTAACAATGAAATGCAACCACTCAGTGCATGATATTTATATAAGTTATTCACAACAATGACACTTAGATCTTAAATGTAGTCATTCAGTTAAGAAAGTCAAAATAAAGGACAATAATATCCCACATTCTAAAATAATAAAGTCAATTCATATATATATATATATATATATATACATATATATTAAATCATATGCTGCATATTTACTTGTATCATACCAGAAATTGGTGAGAATATACTCTCTCACCAGTACTTCTAATAGCTATGATAAAGTGTGGAAGCACATGAAGGAGAAAAAAACTACCTGTTTAAGGTAACTTAAATCACATCTACATATGACTTGAATCTAGGAAAGGGAACTAATGGATTAGATGATAGAATCTGAATCAAAAAGGATTCTGATAAGCTAAAACAATGCAAACTTTCTAACAATTACAGCATTGAAAAGTGGAATGGAAAAGTAGAGGAAGATCTCACTGGAGTTCTTCAATCAGAAAACAGTCATTTGTTAAGGATACTGTAAAAAAATTTTGATCATTTAAATATTTGGTTAAATCTTCTGCAATTCCTCTCAGTTCTTAAATTCTCTTGCATTTCACATCAGAAGGTCTATAATTAAGGTACTACTTCTTCCTCTTCCTGTTCATTTTTCCTTCTTAGATTTCCTAGGGCTTGAAGGGGAGAACTCTCAATTTATTTCATGAAAATAAATATAGCAACCTAGGAAAATCTATGAAAGCCAAAAATAGCCTCTTCTCTGATGCTTTCATTGGTTGATCAAGGAGCACTTGGGAGCACTCTAGGAGAATTGTCATAGCAACATGCTCTCTTATCTATCCTGGGGCTTACATCCAATAAGCACAAAAAAGGTTTATAATATATGTGATATATAATCTGTATTCCATTTAGAGAGGAGGCAGGGCTATCCAGAAAGAAGAGAGCCAAGTAAAGATAAAGAGGAAAGGTCTGACAGATGAAAATCTTGGCAGTCACAGTATCAAATGCAACTAAATCACCTAAGACAGAGAGGAAAAGATATAATAATAAGTAGACCTAAGAAGCAAGCCAAGGTGGAACAGTGGGCTTGGGTTCAGTAATATTTGCTTTCTTAAGTTCAAATCTAACCTCAGATGCTTATTCACTGTAACCCTGAGCAAGTCATTTAACATTATATACCTGTTTCCTCATTTGTAAAATGAAATGGAGAACAAAGGACAAACCATTCTAGCATCTTTGCTAAGAAAACCCCAAAATGCTGTCAGGGAGAGTTGGACACAACAGAAAAGGATTGAAACTACAAGACTGAACCACAAGATCCAAGAAAGCAGGCAAAGATCAGGCTCTACAATCCAAAATTTCAGGAACTCTGCAAAGGAAATAACATGAAACAGATCCTAGGGCAGACGTAATTTGTCATTTCTCATTATAATTATATATCAAGCTTCTAACAACCCTCCACTGAGCTATATAATGTTCCATGAGTTTGGAAAACTAATAAGTAAGCTTCATTGAATTATGTTTAAACTGTTCTTAAATATGTTCCAAATGAGAACATGAGAGACTTTCATGTGGATAAGGTCTATGAGTTTTAGTGCATAGATTTTGATGACAAGTTCGTTAAATAATATTTAGTTAGATTATCCAGTTCAATTCTCTCAGCTTTACAGATGAGTAAACTAAAGCCCAGAGAGGTTAATTGACTTGTTGCAGATCAAATGGATTGGAAAGAATTATACATAGAACTGGAAGCCAGTCTTTTGACTCCTGATTCAGTATTTTTCTACCTACAGTCATCCTACTTTGCCATTTTGCCATTGGTTTGTACAGGTTCCATGCACAGAGAATGAGAACAATCCCTACTCACAATGAACTTACACTCTAATTAAGAAGATAATAAATACAAACAATATAGATGTATGTTTATATGTTTATAAAAACAAATACAAACTTAATAAATACAAAGTTAAAGTATTTCATTACAAGGATTTGAGAGGGAGGGCACTAGAATTTGTGGGGAAGACTTGGAAAAGTCTTCATTCAAGATATTGTATCTGAATTACATTTTAAAGAAAGGGAACGAATCAGAAATGGCCAGCAAAAAAATCATGAAGATAGCAGACATAAACAAAGAATAGAGAAAAGTTCAGTTTAACTAGATTGTATTGTACATAAAGTGGGGTAATGTCCACCTGGAAAGCTAGGCTGGGGCAGGGTTGAATGGTTGGAAAGTTAAACAGAGAACATTAAATTTTATTCTACAGGTAATAGAATTGGAGTTGATATAGGAATCACATGATAAGATCTGCACTTGAGAAAAATACCTTTGGTAGTAGAATATTGGAATGGAGTTGTGAAAGATGAGGCAGGGATGCTATTTAGGAGGCAGATTCATTATAGTAAAATATCATATCCTTTTCTATTATATCTTTTTAGCATGACTAGAAGTGAAAGGATATTAGGACAGAAGGCCTTCAATATTTGCTCTCCAATCTCTTTGAATCTATCAAAAAATAATAATCAGGAAACATTTACTTAATGCCTACTATGTGCTAAGCACTGTACTAAACATTAGGGATATAAATATGAAATAAAAACTAGAGAGTTCTGGCCCTCAAGATCTAATCTAAGGACTAGTTTACCTGTCAGATCTATGGAAAGGGAAGCAGTTTATGACTAAGGAAGAAATGGAGAACATCACTAAAAACAAACTAGATGATTTTGATTACATTAAATTCGATTACATACAAAACCACTGTAACCAAGATCAAAAGAAATGCAGTTAATGGAGAAACAAACTTTACAACTAATGTTTCCAACCTTTCTGGAGAGAAATTTGGAACTATGCCCAAAGGACAACAAAAATGAGCATACCCTTTGATCCAGCAATACCACTACTGGGTCTATACCCTGAAGAGATGATGAAAAAGGGTAAAAATATCATTTGCACAAAAATATTCATAGCAGCCCTGTTTGTGGTGGCAAAGAATTGGAAATCAAGTAACTGTCCTTCAACTGAGGAATGACTTAGCAAACTGTGGTATATGTATATCATGGAACACTGTCGTTCTCTTAGAAACCAGGAGGGATGGGAATTCAGGGAAGCCTGGAGGGATTTGCATGAACTGATGCTGAGTGAGATGAGTAGAACCAGTAAAACACTGTACACCCTAACAACAACATGGGGGCAATGATCAACCTTGATGGACTTGCTCATTCCATCAGTGCAACAATCAGGGACAATTTGGGGCTCTCTGAAATGGAGAATATCATCTATATCCAGAAAAAGAACTGTGGAGTTTGAACAAAGACCAAGGACTATTCCCTTTAATTTAGGGGAAAAAAACTGATGTCATATTGTCCGATCTTGCTATCTCTTATACTTTAGGTTTCTTCCTTAAGGATATGATTTCTCTCTCATCACATTCAATTTGGATCAATGTATTCCATGGAAACAATGTAAAGACTGGCAAATTGCCTTCTGTGTGGGATGGGGGGAGGGAAGTAAGATCAGGGGAAAAATTGTAAAACTCAAAATAAATAAAATCTTTATAAAAAAAGATCTAATCTAAACTAATCTAATGAGAGAGAACAATACACAAAAGAAAGCTAAAAATTAGGGGAAAGGAGGGCTGAGGAAACTACCCAATGCATTGTGGAGAAGTTAGAGATGTCCTAGATTGGTCTAGGTTGGTGAGAAATTAGATATTCTGAGCTAAGATCCCTCCTTGAATAAAGGGTTTTGACTTCATGACCCTACCTTTTTCAGAAAAGTAGAGGATAGGGGCGGCTAGGTGGCACAGTGGATAGAGCACTGGCCTTGGAGTCAGGAGTACCTGAGTTCAAATCTGGCCTCAGACACTTAATAATTACCTAGCTCTGTGGCCTTGAGCAAGCCACTTAACCCCATTGCCTTGCAAAAACTAAAAAAAAAATTAGAGGATAGTAATTAAATGGAGTACCAAGACTGATGGAATCTTAAAGAATAATGAGATTTTTCCCAATAATGAGTTTTGGGGGACAGGGTAGAGAAGTCACAGATGTATTAGACTAGAGTAGCCAGATGAGATAAGAAGAAAAAATTCAGCCCACCATCTTAGAAGGGATGTGAACTCCTGAGATTGTCAGTTCTTTTAAATTATAGATAGAATCGTCCTCCAATGATCTGATGAGTCTGGCTCTCATTAATGTCAGTTCTTTCTTCAGAAGAACAGATCATGAACCCTATCCACTCTCATTCTATACAGTTCTTGGCCTATGTTTTTCCATAAATTCTTCACAAAGGGTATATCCACCATGCTGGAAACCCTACTCTAAGTCTGTTTTAAATTATTTGAGTACTAATGAAGTAGTAAGGCTGTCTATCATTCTTAAAAGTCATGACATGACAAACCCACTTCCTTTTCCAACACACATTTTCTACGTAATACTATTCAAGCCATTTCAGCATTAGTTATATCCTGCATTCCACTTAAACCTACAGTGATGTTGGTGTTCAGTCATTCAATCATGTCCAACTCTTTCTTTTGTTTTTTGTCTCCTGACTCCAGGGCTAGTACTCTATCCACTGCACCACCTAGCTGCCCAATGTCTTTGTGTCACCAGACCCTTCTATCCTCCACTATCTCTTGAACTCTGACCAATTTCATGTTCACTGTTTCTATCCATCCATCTCATCCTCCCTTTTCCTTTTGACTTCAATATTTTCCAAATCAGAGTCTTTTCCAATGAGTACTGGCTTCCCATAATGTAATATTTAAATATTAAAATATTTAGCTTCAGCTTCAGTACTTAGCATTCCAATTAATAGCCTGAATTAATTTCTTTAAGTTTTGACTGATTTGGTCTCCTTACTATCTACAACAAGATTCTTCAAAGTCCTCTCTAGCTTGCAGTTCAGCTTTTCTCTTGGTCCAGCTCTAACAGTCATACATTGATACTGAGAAAACTTTAGCTCTGACTATACAGAACTTTATCAGCAAGATTTTACCTCTACTTTTTAGCATGCTCTCTAGATTTGCCATCTTTTTCCTTCCAAAGAAAGAGCAAATCTCTTAATTTCAGGGCTGCAGTTGCCTTCTGCAACGATCTTTGAACCCAAGAATGTAAGAACATCTCATTATGATCTTACAGCAGCAAAAACAAAGAGGTAAAGCAGTAATATTCCTGAGAGGACCTCCAGAAAAACAGGCCCTTCAGGGGCAGAGGGACTGAGTGAAGTGTAAATGTCTTCAAGCTAAATCCTCTGAATCAACAAGCAACAAGCCATAGGGACAGTTACATTGAAGCAGACCATACTTCAAGAGCTTCCACCTGGAAGGACAAACTGTTAGCATAAGTAACTGTGAAAACAAAAAATTTGAAGCAAGTTTCTTTGATAAAAGTCTCAAACATAGAGAACTGAGTCAATTTTATAAAAATGAATCATTCCCCAATTGATAAATGATCAAAAGATTTGAACAATTTTCAGATGAAATAATCAACGCTAACTATAGACATATGAAAAATATCCTCACTATTGCTTGAAAAAATTAAAATTAAAATAATTCTGAGGCAGTACCTCATACCTATTAGAGTACTAATAGGACAGAAAAGGAAAAAAGACAAAGGGGATATAGGAAAAATGAGTCATGAATGCATTGCTAGTACAGTTATAAAACTGATTCAAGCATATTGTAGAGCAATTTGGAGCTATACTTAAAGAGCTATAAAACTATGCATATCCTTTGACCTAGCAATACTATATGTATCCATATTCCAAAAGATAAAAAAAAAGAAAAAAGACTTGGATGTACAAAAATATTTATAGTAGCTCTTCTCTGTGGGAAAAAATTGTAAATTGAGGAAATTCAATCAATTGGGGAATGACTAAATAAATTGTGGTATATGATTATGATGTTATACTATTTTTCTATAAGAAATGATGAGGAGGGGCAGCTAGGTGGTGCAGTGGATAAAGCACCGGCCCTGGAGTCAGGAGTACCTGGGTTCAAATCCAGTCTGAGACAATAATTACCTAGCTCTGTGGCCTTGGGCAAGCCACTTAACCCCATTTGCCTTGCAAAAAGAAACTAATTTAAAAAACTAATAAGAAATGATGAGGAGCAGCTAAGTTGCACAGTGGTTAGAGCACTGGCGTTGGAGTCAGGAGGACCTGAGTTCAAATTCATTCTTAGACACTTAATAATTACCTAACTCTGTGACCTTGGGCAAGTCACTTAACCACATTGCCTTGCAAAAACCAAAAAAAGAAAAAATGATGAGCAGAATGCTCTCAGAAAAATCTGTAAAGACTTAAATGAGCTCATGTAAAGTAAAATGTGCTGTGTACAAAGAAATAGCAATGATGTAAAATGGCCAGCTCTGAATGACTTAGATATTCTCAACAATACAACAACCCAAGACAACTCTGAATGACAAACAATGAAAAGTGGTTTCCATCCTCAGAGAAAGCACTGATGGTATCTGAATAAAGATTGAAGCATACTATTTTTACTTTCTATATTTTTCCTTGAGGTTTCTTTTTTTGGGGAAGGGAGGTGGTGGGGTTATGTTTTCTTTGACAGCATGACTATTATGAAAATGTTTTACATGACTACATATGCATAATCTATACTGAATTGTTTGCTTTCTCAATGAGGGAAATAGAGAGGAAGGGAGGGAGAAAATTTTGAACTGAAAGTTTTAAAAACAAACATTAAAAAATTGTTTTTACATGTAACTGGGTAAAAATAAAATATTAAGCAAATCTAAAAGTTAATAAATACATTTTTGTCTTTAATGAAAAAAAAAAAAGAAATTTCATCTCACCAACTTTTTACCTCAATGCCTCAGGTATGCTCACCTGACAAGCTTTCATCTAACAAATTTAAGGATCAGAAGACTAAATGGGGGAAGATTGAAGGATATCTTCTTGAAGTCAGAAGAGCAAGAACACACTTTGGGAGTGTAGTGGTACTGAGGGGAGCAAGCACATTTACAGAAAAGCATGGCAGGGCACCATTACAAACAACTCAGTAATAAAATCTGATCACAACAATAAGCTGCTAAATATAAAGCAAAACAAAAATAAAAATGAGTAAGTAAAAGAAAAAGAACCTAACCAGTGATAGCTACTGTGGTGTAAAAGAAGGTCTGGATTCATATTCAGAGCAAGATAGTAAAGTAAGATATTCAGAGCAAGACAGTAAAAACACTCTTACCCCCTAAGAGTAACATCAAATAGTAACAAGCAAGTCTCTGGAAGAATTTAAAGAGAACTTAAAAAAAATCAAATAAGAGAGATTGAGGGAAATTGGGAAAAGAAAATAAAAGGAAACCAAGAAAATTATGAAAAGAAAGCTAATCATTTGGAAAAAAGGTCTAAAAATGCTAAAGGAGAAGAAAACCATTATAAGACACCAAGAAATAATAAAACGCATAAGAACAGAAGGGAATTTAAAATATCTCATTAAAAAACAACTGATCTATAGAACAGTTTGAGGAGAAACAATATAAAAATTATTGGACTACCTGAAAGTTATGATAAAAAAAATAAGGAAAAATTCCATGGAATTCTAGAACAAGGGGATAAAGTAGTAAAAGAAAAAAAATATTACACATTCAGCACCTGAAAGAGATGCCAGCAAGAAAACTTAGAGAAATGTCATAACCAAGTTTCAAAACTCCCAGGTTAAGGAGAAAATATTCTAAGCAACAAGAAAAAAACTAATAATCAAGATTTCAGAATATCTAGCAGCTTCTTAACTAAATGACCATAGGTCACAACATAAAAGTTGGGGTTGTGACCAAGAATAACTTACCCAGCAAAGTTGAGAATAATCCTAAATGCAAAAATAAAGACATTTAATGAACTGAAAGATTTTTCAGTATTTGTGACAAAAATAACTCATTTGAAAACTTGATATAAAAACTCCAGAAGAAATCCAAGGAAAATATTTAAGATTAATTATAAGGAATTTAAGGTTAAAAGGAATTTAAGTTTATATCTCATATCAATATTTTAAAGTTGTAATCATCACTAGAGTGATTCTTTAAAATAAAAATTAAATTTTAATTATATTTGATAGGATGATTCTAGAAAAACAAAATAGACAAAAAAGGTAAAAAGGAGCAATTATCTCACACATGTCATGAAAGGAAGTACTGATACAAAGGAAGCAGAAAAGGATGAAGAGCTAGAAGCTTATTCTCATCACATCTAGGTTAAAGAGGGAAAATATGTATATCTAAAAGGGTATAAAAGTCTTCTAAATTATAAAGAAATAAGAAAATTAGGATACAAGATAAAAGAGAGATTTTTAAAAAGTTATGTAGATTAAATTTGGGAGAGTGGGAGCAAAAGATAAAAGAGGAACTTTTAGAAGGGGTATAAAATAGGATTTAGGAGACTGGGGAAAGAAGATAAGGAGGTAAGGGAAAAGGATAAGGTAAAGGCAATAGGGTAAAAAGAGGCAGAGAAGGAAAATAGTGAATAAAAATAAAATGGAGGTGAATTCACAAGGAGTAATTATAATTTTGAATGTGAATGCAATTAACTCATCAATAAAATGAAAATGGATAACAGAATGGATTAAAAATCCAAGAATATGTTGTTTACAAAAAACACATAAACAAAAAAAACCACAACTAAGAGAGATACACACAGTTAAAATAGAGGGGTGACATAGAATTTATTATGCTTCAGTTCATGAAAAAAAGACAGCAATCATGCTTTCAGACAAAGTTAAGACTAAAATGCAGGTAACAAGTTAAGTACATTTTGATAAAAATAAATTTGATAAACAATGAAGCAATATTAATGCTGAATCTATACAGATCAAATATAATGGCACATAAATTTTTAAAGAAAGGTTAAATGAATTGCAAGTGGAGATAGATGGGTCAATATAATAAAAATTTCAATTTTATCTAAATCAATTTATGCTTTCAAAGTCACCCCAATTAAATTACCAAAAAAATTTTACATAATTAGAAAAAAATAACAAAATTTATTTGGAAAAACAGGAAGTTAAAAATATCAAAGACACTAACAAAAAAATGTAAAGGAAGGAGATTTAGCAGTACCAGATCTTACACTATATTATAAGACAGCACTTATCAAAATTATCTAGTATTGGTTAAGAAATTGAAGTATAGATCAGTGAAAAAGAATAAATATGAAATATACAGTGGTAAATAAATATAATCACCAGCAGCAAATAATATTGTCACCTTGTATTTGACAAATGAATGGACAAGTTTTGGGGAAAAGAATTCATTATTTGATAAAAATTTGTTTGGAAAACTAGAAAGCATAATGTAAGAAATTGGGCATAGGCCAATATATTACACCATTTACCAAGATAAGATCAAAATGGACACTAACATATAAAATGGTTGTTAAGAAAGTTAATTCAAGAACTTTTAAAGAACCTGGAACATATTATCTATCAGACTTAGGGATAAGTGAATAATTTATGAATAATGAAGAAATTGAAACAATGTGAGATGTAAAATGGATAAATTTGATTTCATTAAATGAAAAAGAATAGGGTGGCTGGGTGGCGCAGTGGATAGAGCACCAGCCCTGGAGTCAGGAGTACCTAAGTTCAAATCCAGCCTCAGACACTTAATAACTACCTAGCTATGTGGCCTTGGGCAAGCCACTTAACCCCATTTGCCTTGCAAAAACATTAAAAAAATAAAAAAATAAAAAGAATGGGCACAAATACAACCAAGATTGGAGTGATCTGAGAATCCAATTTCTACTTTCTTGGAAAAAAAAAGCAATGAGAGAAGGTTGGCACTCAACCCCCCCCCCCTCCAAATGGAGGGGAAAAAAGGCCAGTGGAGGTGTAGTCGAATAAGGGTTGAATCAGAAGTATACTTTATATCTCACTACCTTTGTAAAAGGGAAAAGCAGAAGGAAAGGAAATTTAAAAAAAAAGTGATAGACGAAAGACTAGAAGAAGAAAATAACAGCATTTTGTGAAGAACTGTCTAAATGAATGGTGTGAACTTATTTATAAAAATGGAAAATGATAACTGAATGTAATGTATTTTACAAGTGTAGTCAGATGAAGGCCAATTACTTCTCCCCTCTTAGATACTATTGTTTCTCCTCTCTAATCCTATCAACCCAAATCCTCATTCCTGAGTGTTCATCCCATACTGTCAGTTAGTAACACTCCAGTTGCATTTAAGCACTGAACATCAATTAGTTTTACAAATATTTACTTCAAAGATCAGACAGACAAATATGTCCCCCAAATGTCTAAGGTACACTCTTTCCAGTACCTCGATCTTTGGGTACAATGGGCTCAGAATTAAGTTTCTATATAGCATTGGGCCCATAAAATTTACTTTCAATTGCAACATCACTGCCAGATGAGTCCTTATTGCAACTACCTCTCCTACAGGTCATGATGGAAATTCAATACTTGGACCTGGAAACTGGCCAGGTTAGTTGCAAATCTGGCATGGATTCCATGTCTGGACTTCTTGTGGCTTGTTCTAACTTCTCTTTTGATTTAAAGAACTGAATGGAGTAAGGAAATCTGGGAAGAGTTGTATGAACTGATGCATGAACAGAACCAGGAGAAAAATTTATTCAATGACATTATAAAGAAAAACTACTTTGAAAGACTTGAGAAATTTGATCATGACTAGCCATAATTCCAGAGAACTGATGATAAAAAACCTACTACCTACCTCCTAATAGAGAAGAGCCCCAAAGTACAAAAAGAAATATGCAATTTCATAGATGGCTATTGGGTAGATTTTTTTTTTTGCTTAATTATGCATTGGTTGGGGGGATTAATAAAATAAAAGAGGGTTACTGAAAAAAATTTTTAACTACAAGCAAGATAGCTGAAAATGATATACTGAATTTATTATATACTTAAAAGGAATAATGGGGTGTGTAATGGAGTTTCACAAGTAATACAATCCTCCTCATCTACTCTACATTGAATATAGAAATATTTGTTTTATTTTGTATTTGTTAAATTTAGAATTTTTAAAAAATCAAAATAAAATAGAAAAAGATCCCTAAAGAAAGGTCAAAATTTCTCATTTTATAGGGGGGTAAAAAATAAAGACCTTATTTCTCACATGGATTAAGCTAAATCTATATTCCAAGTTGACAAATGTGGGAAGCACAAGGGTTACAGGATAGAAATTGTACTTAGATACTTAGAAAACAGTGGTTTTACACAGAATCAGAATCAAGATTTTTAAGAGTTGGAAAGAACTTTCATCAATTTCACTATCTGGGGGCAGCTAGGTGGCACAGTGGATAGAGCACCCGGAGTTCAAATCTGGCCTCAGACACTTAATAATTACCTAGCTGTGTGGCCTTGGGCAAGCCACTTAACCCCATTGCCTTCCAAAAAAAAATTCACTATCTGAAAGATCATTCCCACTGTGATATGCTTTACTAGTGGACTTTCAGGTTCTGCCTAAAAGTTTCAGTGAAGGGAAGTTCCTTCCTCCAGATACAATCTATTTTGCTTTGAGATAGCTCTAACCAATATGAAGTTTTTTTCTACAGAATAAATTTTATTTTTCTACCCACTGTTCCTATACAAATTCAAATAATTGAAGAATTTTTATCATATTTCTTCTAAAAAAATCTTTATAAGCTAAACATTTCCATTTTCTTCAACTGTTACTCAGATGGCATGAACGCTAGGACCTTAATCCTCCTAGTTGCCCTCTAGGTATTTTCCAAACTTACTAATGTCCCTTCTTTAGGATACTGAACCCAGATAGGATCTGGCCAAAGGCAAAGCATAGATGTGACTATCACCTCCTTACTTCATACTCTTCTGTTTATTAAGGCAATCCAAGTTTAAGTTTGAGCTTTTTGATTTATTTTGGCTACCACATCTCCATTTTGACTTTTCTTTACTTTGCAGTCAACTAAACATCTTGTATCTATAAAGTCAATTTCTCAGTATAAAAGTTCACATTTATTCCCAATAGTTTTACCTATCCAGTGTCCTAGCTAGTCAGGAACTATTTTATACCCAAACATCCAATTTCTTAGCCATCATTCTCCACTTCATTTTACATAGGAATGTCATCTAGATATCTATCCAAGTCAGTGATGAAAATGTTAAATAACATAGGGCCAAGCATGGAATCCTGTAGTGCTACATTGAAGAGTTCTATTATGGTTATCCTTTAATTCAAATTATCCAACCAGTTCTGAATTGGGAGATAGTACTATTTTCTCAATTGCTTTTTAAAAATAAAAAGACCTATGATTTTCCTCCCAAACATTTGACATTTTGGTAGCCTCAAAACTGTATTATCTCCAGGAAAAAAAAAAACTGTTTATATTTAGTCTAATCCAGCTACTTTTCCCTTATTTCCTTTTTTTTGCAATTTCTGATTTCCCATACCACACAGCAGAGACTATGATATTGTATTTCAAATGTTGTGGTTCCATTTTTTTTGGAGGAAAAAAAGAATTTGTTATAGAAACATCACAGATCTTTATTTGTTTATATGCTCATTGTCCTCTTTACAATTCCATCCTAAAATAATCTTAGGATGATTTTGTTTTGTTGAGTCCTTCATAAAGTTTTTTCTAAATGTATTTTTCCTTAAATTGAATCTTATTGTATTATTAATTGATATTTCTCAATCTCCTCTACCATCCTCATCTGAAAGATTTTTTAAATGAGTTAATATTCTAAACCAATGTTCAACTTGGCAGAAATATCTCTCTACTTGGCAGAGACCAAGAATTTTCTGGTTGATGTGGTTTCTAGATTCTTTGGGTTTTCTCATTGTGGTCATTGATTTGTTTTGGTTAAAATTTCTTAGGAACTGGCAATAGTTTGGGTGGATGTCCTTTCCCATCTATTCATGACAAAAGCATTTTAAAGACCAGGTTATCTCAATTGTGTACCATAGTTTCTCTTCATTTGTATTCTCTCTTCTAATTTGGTATTGATTTTGCTCTTTGAACTGACATAGGCAGCTAGCTATCTAAGAAATGTTTCCTAAATTGATTAACTGCTGTTTCTTGCCTATGAATATAGAATCGAATTCAGTTTTGGAACATAAGATGATGTACACCAAATCCTGTGTTAATCAATTTTATTCTGAAGATGTTTATGATATATAAATATTAATCTTATTTATTATTTACAGACCTTTAGACCTTCCCATTTCTTATTCCTAAACTATTTCACAATTTTACCATCCTCACTAATATCTCTCTCCATATTTACTAAGTTTTAAAGTATATATTGATTTAATTCAGAGAGTCATAACTAGTCTTTAGATTTTTTTCCCTTTCTCTCTCTACTCTCTTCAATACACGTCACAAAAGCTATAATTATTTTAATGATGGTCTTTTTTGTAAAGGCTAATCATGAGCACTATAATTCGAGCTGATCAAGTATCCCAAGAAGTTATTTTATTTCATGCAAGATAATAATAAATTCTTCCAGTCTTTGTTTCTCCAAAAAGAACCTATGAACCATCCTTCCATTTAGCTACAAATTCTTTTTCTGTGTAGTTTTATTTATAGTGAGAATGATGTGATTGTTTTGATTCATTCAATTCAGCAATATATCCAATAGTTAACTACTTAAAAGGATATGATATATAAATAGCCATATTATTATATGCACATATATATATATATAATTTTATATATTTATTGTATTCGTGTACTATTTTTTATTTACATATATGACTAGTATTTATGGCTAGTCAGGCTGTCACTATACAACTGGAAAGAGATTTCAGAATAGATTATTGCTTCATTTTTTTTACACAGGTCATTATGGTTAAAGCTTAGATTACCAGGGTGGCTAGGTGGCACAGTAGATAAAGCACCCACCCTGGAGTCAGGAGTACCTGGGTTCAAATCCTATCTCAGACACTTAATGATTACCTAGCTGTGTGGCCTTGGGCAAGCCACTTAACCCCATTGGCCTTGAAAAAACCTTAAAAAAAAGCTTAGATTACCAATGTGCAGTCTACTGGTGATAGGCCTTATAGGTGTAACCATAGCTAGAACTTGAGATAGTTTGTAACTGGAGCTGTATTTGAAATATTACCTTTAGAGTCACAAAATATTATTCTGGGAAGCAGATTACCTAATTTAAACCTCATCATTCAGATACAAAGATTGACATCTATAAAAGTTAAATGAACTGTCCAATGGTACATAAAAAACCTGGATTAAAATGTAAATTGAATGTTTCCCCATCCAGGTATTCTTTACAAAGTATATAAAAGTAAACTTTTCTTTTTTTTGATTTCTTTATTTCTTTTATTTATATCATGACAATCATTTAAACAAATCATCTTTGACTTTTTTTCATACCAATCAGTCCTTGAGTCTTGTATAGTCTACTTCCAAAACATCTTTAATCTATTCCTTCTCCCAGTGCTATTTAACTAGTCCCCCTTACATAAAATCCTGCAGAGATCATATTTCAAAGTACTCCAAAGTCCTACTTCAGCACTGTCTTAGTCATCTTTTTACTTATTATCAAATAATTTCAAAATACAATTCCAATTTATATGTTTGTCATTCTATTATGTGATAGGTCCTTTAAGTATTCAAAAGCTATCAATTTTCATTATTTTCTCCCATTAAGAAATTAGGCTGTTAACTAAATGGAGCTAGTCTTTTTTTCTTAGTGGTTTTGTATTGTTAAAAACTGAAAACAGTAATAAAAAAACCCATGATTTATTACTTTTAGGAATTTTAGTATAGCACCATTGAATTCCTTAGGGCTCTAAATTTACTTAATTTGTAGTGACAAATAATGTTTTTCCCCTACTTCTCATTTCCCAACTGACACAAGGTAGCTTTAAAATTCCCAAGGCTAGGGCGGCTAGGTGGCGCAATGTTTACAAACACCGGCCCTGGAGTCAGGAGTACCCAGGTTCAAATCTGGTCTCAGACACTTTCAAAAACCTAAAATAGAAAAGTTCCCAAGGCTGAGCAACTTTTGGCAAATGATGTGAGAAATGAATCCTCTGGTAGAATCTCAGGGATACGTTTCCTCTCTAACACTAGAAAGATTCTTGCCCCTCAAAATACTCAATACCTAAATCTCTAGATGCTAGTCCAGGGCCGCCCTATCACTACTCCTCCAAAGGAACCTGACTTCTAGGGTAGTCCCCTCAGAGTAGCTCAGCAGAAACCCTCTGCAAGGATAAGTTGAAGATTCAGACCTAATGAATCAGAATCAGACTTGATATGAGGTTTGAGAAGAAGGAAAGAGTGTTACTACAGAGGAGTAGGTATAGTTGGTAGGCATAAAGGTATCAGATGAAGGAAACAAGATATGCAGTGATGATTACAACTATATAATATAGCACAGTATAAGAAAGGAAACTAATAGGAGCAAGAAAAAGACGTTCTGTCTATGTCTCCCTATAATTCATTTAGCTTCTCCTCTAAGAATTTGTATGTTATACCACTTGGTGCATATGTTTACTAATGATATTATTTCACTGTCCACAGTGCTCTTTAAGAAGATGTAATTTCCTTCTTTATCCCTTTTAATGAGATCTTTTATGTTTTTCCTTCCTATCTCATGGTTTTCTTTCTTTCTCCTTTGTTCTAATTCCTCTTAAACAAAATAACTCATATATAAATATGTTAAGCAGAAATGTACATGTACAACTTTTACCAAATTGTTTGCCACCATAAGTAGGGGGGCAGGAAGGGAGGAAGGAGGGAGGGGAAAGGGGTGGAAAATAAATTTGCAAATGGATGAATGTTGAAAAATTACCACAGCATGTAATTGGAAAAATAAAAATAAATTTAAAATATAAAATAAAATAAAATTTTAATTAAAAAAGCAACCAAAAATAAACCATTCAAATTTTTTAAAAAGTATGAAAGACCAAGCATAAAGGGTTTTTCTGAGCACCCTCCCTGAACCCCATCAGGACTAGCTTCTGGTGTCAGTTTGACTGAATAAAGTAAGTTGTAGAGAAAGAGACTGTTAAAGGTTGGAGAAAAAGGCCCTACTATAATGTTCCTCAATCTCCTTTCTACAGCATTCCAAGTAGTCACTTTCACTTTCTGAGGGATATAATCTAACTCTAGGATCAGAAAAAAAAATCAGTCATTAAAAGTGAGGAAAACACATGAGTAAATTAGACCTTAAGGAAAGAAAGAATTGGCAATAAAAAGGGACCTTTTCAACAAAGAAAACTTTTTTTTTAGGTTTTTTCAAGGCAAATGGGGTTAAGTGTCTGAGGCCAAATTTGAACTCAGGTACTCCTGACTCCAGGGTCAGTGCGCCACCTTGCCGCCCCTAAAGACATTTTAAAAATTATATGGATTAATGAAGTCAAAATTTGACTGAGGAGGCAAGTCTAACCAGAGATAAGAAACAAAAGATGGAGATTCTTCATAACAGTAAGTTCTCTGAAAAAGAAACCAGTGAAATGGAATGCAAAAATACAAAAGGAAAAACAATGCAAAAAACAGATTAGAAAGAAATATATGAGTTATAAGGTATAGTAGAATATATATTATATATATAATATAAGAATATTGAATTTGAAGATGGGATGTGAAGAAAAAAAGATTAAAGGACTTTCACAAAAATATATTGAAAAGAATATATAAATGCCATATGTGAAATTTCATGCAGAAAATATTTGGAGGAATAATGGAAACAAAAAACAATATACAGATTGAGAAAACCCACAGTTCACCAATGGAAAGCAATGCTTAGTTTAACTCTGTAAGAAACATTATAGATAAACTTCAGAACTAGAACATCAAAGAATAAAAATTTAAAAGTAGCAAACAAAAAACTCTTCAAATTCCAAAAATAATCAATTAGAATAGCTCAGAATTATTCCATGTTATAGTAAATTCAAGGAAAATGATATTCTGTAGAGAAAAGGATTTATTTTAGTGTCCCAGAATAATATATTCTGTAAAACTGAGTCTTTACATAATAGATAATAACTGGATAGTCAGCAAAGGAGATGAATTATAATGATTCTTTCATAAGAACTAAAAGGTGAGCAGACAACCAAATAAAGAGGCTAAAAAGAAAATAGTTAAATACTTTTAGATCGTAATGAAAGCCTAAGAAATGGAATATGTGATTTTGTTTGTCTACTAAACAAGTGCTGAATAGAGGATTATTTCTATTTATAATTTGATTTTATTTTTTTAGAATGCCTATACTTTATATGTGACAGTGAAAAAGGATAAAGATTATCAATGGGATAAAGGATCCAAGGAACAAAATATAAAAGAGGGAAAAAGGTAGAAGTGAATTAATATTGTAGGTGAAAAATCTCATTCTTATTAATCAATCAATATTGTAATTGATAATAAATATACAGAAACAGAATAGCACTGACCTGATAGGAAATGAATATCAATATGCTTAGTATACACATGATATCTTGTTGACTCAACATAAGTTCTCTATACATTAATTTATATAATTCTCTATGTCAATTTTTATTCAAACTACTTTTATCCTTTGAAGCACTAAATTGCTATATATGATAGTTTTATGATAGTTTTTGACCAGCTCATGAATTTTATTATATATGTAAATATATAAATATATATATATATATGTATATATATATGTATGTATGTATGTGTACATTTGTTTTAGGTCACATAGCTAGTAAGTATCAAGATTCTGAGGCTAGATTAGAACTAATTTCTTCCTGACTCCAGGGTTGGTATACTATCCACTGCATCACCTAGCTGCTCCCATGAAATATTAATAAATAACATATAAACTATAAATATGCATACAGACTATAGTACATGTGTGCAACTAGGGCATATAGTTGATAAGAGTATTGAACCAGGAGTTAAGAATGACTGAGTTCAGATATAATTTCAAACACTTGCTAACTATGTAAAACTAGACAAGTTTTTTAACCTCTGTTGGTCTCAGTTTCCTCAATTATGAAATAAGGATAATAATATCTTTGACAGTTACTGTGGGTTAAAATGAGATAACATTTGTAAAACTCTTAGCACAGTATACCTAGCACATATTAGACACTCAGTAAATGTTAGTTTTATTCCTTTCTTCTTTCCTTATTCTAATGTTTAATGAATCAGTTATGTTTCAGTACTCAGAAAGTGAAATTTTCTTTAATAAGTGAAATATGCCATTTTTTTGCCATGCCACTTTATGGTTCCGAATTTTAAGAATTCTTCTCCCTAAAAAATGTCAACTATCAGTAATATATATGTTTATGAAATTATTATGAAAAGAAATCAGGTAGAATAGTGGGCAGAAACCAGATTTGGATTCAGAAAGACCAGATTTGGATTCAGAAAGACCAGAATTTGAATCCTGCCTTAGGTATTTGTCTATGATCCTGAGTAAGTCATTTGACCTATTCCCCTAATTACATGCAAAAATAAGTTTCCACATTCACTTCTAAAACCTTGAGTTCCAAATTCTCTTCCTTTTTCCCACCCCACTCCCCTTCATTGAGAAAGCAAGTTTTTTGATATATAAAAATGGGGTAGCCATGAAAACGATTACCACAATAGTCATGTTGTAAAAATAAACATAACTCCTCTCCCCCCAAGAAAGAGAAACCTCAAGAAAAATAAAGTGAAAAGAAAAAGTATGTTTCAATCTGTATTCAGACACCATCAGCTCTGTCTTTGGGATGGAACTATTCTTTATCATTATCCCTTCAGAGTTCACTTGGATCACATTACTGAGAAAAAGCAGATTATTCAAGCTGAACATCCTACAATATTGTTGTTATTTTGTATACAGTACATTTCCCATTGCATCTGCTCATGTAAATTTTTTACTGCACCTCTCTACATTTTAACTACTTTATAAGACAGTTATGAGGGGCAGCTAGGTAGTGCAGTGGCTAGAGCACCAGCCCTGGAGTCAGGAGGACTTGAGTTTAAATCCAGCCTCAGACACTAAATAATTGTCTATGTGACCTTTGGCAA
The DNA here is from genome assembly GCF_037893015.1 of Macrotis lagotis. NCBI lineage: Eukaryota > Metazoa > Chordata > Mammalia > Peramelemorphia > Peramelidae > Macrotis > Macrotis lagotis. Next base: position 230,604,502 of record NC_133659.1, on the reverse strand, counting down.
GTCACTTAACCCCATTGCCATAAATTTAAAAAAATAAATTAATAATAAATAAAAAGGGTAGTCAAAATCAGTTGAGATAATATAAAGATAGACCTTTGCTCAATTTAACATGTTATATAAATATTCACTTTAATTACTATTATTATCGTTGCAAAGGAATTGTATCTGGTAGACAGAGTATTTGAAAAACTATGGGGGTGGCTAGGTGGCGCAGTAGATAAAGCACTGGTCCTGGAGTCAGGAGTACCTGGGTTCACCGGTCTCAGACACTTGATAATTACTTAGCTGTGTGGCCTTGGGCAAGCCACTTAACCCCATTTGCCTTGCAAAATCCTAAAAAAAAAAAAAAAACTAGGGATAGAGGTGCAGAATATTACAGGAGACATCACAAAAAAAATTCCAAAAAAAAAAAAGAGCAAGAAAGCAAAATGACTGATGAGGCTTTACAAATAGCTAAGGAAGGAAGAAATGGGAAAGGCAAAGGAGAAATGGAAAGATATACCCAGCTGAATGCAAAATTCCAGAAATTTAAGGGAGAGATAAGATTTTCTTAAATAAATAATGCAAAGAGAAGAAAATAATAGAATGGGAAAGGGATAGGGACTTACCAGAAGCAGAAAAGATTAAGAAGATGTGGCAAGGGCGGCTAGGTGGCGCAGTGGATAAAGCACTGGCCCTGGAATCAGGAGTACCTGGGTTCAAATCTGGTCTCAGACACTTAATAATTACCTAGCTGTGTGGCCTTGGGCAAGCCACTTAATCACATTTGCCTTGCAAAAAATAAAAAAATAAAAAAAATAAAAAAAAAGATGTGACAAGAAAACACAAAAGAACTATATAAAAAAGATCTTAATATCACTAATAACCATAATGGTGTGGTTGCCAGACTAGAGCAAGACATCCCAGAGAATAAAATCCAGGAGGACAAAGGAAGCATAGCTAACAATGAGACTAGTGGAGGTGATGGAATTCCAACTGAATTATTAAAAACCCTAAAAGATGATGCTGTTTGAAAAACTCAACAATAGCCACTGGATTGGAAAAGATCACATTCCAATCCTAAAGAACAATGCCAAGGACTATTCAAATTACCAAACAATTGCAATCATTTCACATGCCATCAAGATTCTGCAAACTAAGCTTCCACAATATTTCACATGCCAGTAGTTATGTTTAAGATTCTGCAGGCTAGGCTTCAACAATATGTGCACCAAGAGCCTGCTCTTCTGAGCAGGCTAGTTTTCTTTTTTCTTTTATCCTCAATAATTTCATACTTTTATTCTGCCCCATTTCCATGCGAAAACAATGTTTGACATTCTTTTTTTAAAAAAATTTTTGGATTCCAAATTCTTCCCTTCCATCCTTTCTACTTCTTTCCCCATTCATTGAGAAGATAATATAATAATATATCAGACTGGTTCTCAAAGAGACTGAGATACCAAATTGTCAACTTTCACTAAATTATGGGGAAAGCAAGGAAGTTCCAGAAAAGAATCTATTTCTGTTTTATTGACTATACTAAAACCTTTGGGTGGATCACAACAAAATGTGGCAAATCCTCAAAGAGATAGGAATACCAGTTCATCTTAAATTAGAACCTATATGTGGGCCAAGAAGCAAGAGTTAGAATTGAACATGGAACAAATGATTGGTTTAAGATTAGAAAAAGATTATAATAAGGTTGCATTTGTCACCTTATTTATTTAGTTTTTATACAGAGTACATCATGCAAAATGCCATACTAGATGAATCAAAAGCTGGAATTAAGGTTGCTGGGAGAAATATTAACAACCTCAGATATGCAGATGATACCATTCTGATGACAGAAAGTGAGGAGAAATTCAAAAGACTCTTGATGAGGATGAAAGGAGAATGTAAATGTTGCCTTGGAGCTTAACATTAAATAAAATGAAGATCTTAACAATTGATCCCATCACTTTCTGGCAAATAGAGGAAGGAAAAAAAATGGAAGCAGTGTCAGATTTTCTTTTCTTGCATAGATGACTTCAGTCATGAAATTAAAATTGCTTGCTCCATGGAAAAAATCTGGAAAGCAAAGATATTGCCTTGCTGACAAAGATCTACATAGTCAAAGCTATGGTTTTTCAATAGCAATGTATGACTGTGGGAATTGAAGTTTTAAAAAAGTTGACCTGCATACAATCAATGATTTGAGTTGTGCTGCTGGAGAAGACCATTGAGAGTCCCTTGGATAGCAAGGAGATAAAATCAAAATCATTCAATACTTAAAGAAATAAATCAAAACTATTCACTGGAAGGTCAAATATTGAAGTTTAAATATTTTGGTTACAAATGAGAAGGCAAAATTCATTGGAAAAGACCCTGATGCTAGGAAAAATTAAAGGCAAAAGGCAAAAAGGATGGCAAGAGGATGAAATGGATAGATATCATGGATACAACAAACACAATCAAAATATAGTGAAGGATAGAAGGACCTGGTGTGCTATTGGTCCATGGTATTACAAAGAATAAGACATGGAAGAACATCACTACATTGTGATGCTGCTGCTGCAGCTTCTGCTGGATGTAAAAGAACCTCAGAAAATGTGAGAAGATAGGAAGGGCAGATCTAGATAATGATTCATTATAACTGAAGAGAACGGCTTTCAATTTTTCATGTTGCTTTAGGAGTGATGGAAGAGTAAGGATGAATTCAGAGCCAGGTAGGAGTTGGTACTGTAAGCAAAAAGGAAAAGATCTGATAGCATCATAACGTTATAGCCCCAGGAGCATAAGGGCATGAGAAAACAGTTTTACAACCAATTCTTCTGAGGGAGTTAGATTCATGATATCAGTTTCTATAAATGGGATTGTGTATCTTTGTAGTATTTTCCATGTAAGAGAGGAAGAAGTTGGATCCCTAGGAAGACAAGGCTAGGAGAAATTTCAGTAGCAGTTAATAGGTTAAGAAGATGGGTGGAGGAGTGGCTAGGTGGCACAGTGGCTAGAGCGCTAGCCTTGGAGTCAGGAGTACCTGAGTTCAAATTCAGCCTCACACACTTATTAACTACCTAGCTGTGTGGCCATGGGCAAGCCACTTAACCCCATTGCCTTGCAAAAACTAAAAAAAAAAAATGGGTGGAATAATATAAAAATAGGTAAGAAATGAGAATAAAAGAAAAAAATACTACCAGAAAAATAGGACCAGATTAGCAACAAATGAGCAATTATTAAATGGCAATAAAATACTTCTTACTACTCCCCACTGTCTCCACTGAGAAATGGCATTACTGGGAATACATTTTTTTAGGTTTTTGCTAGGCAATGGGGTTAAGTGGCTTGCCCAAGGCCACACAGCTAGGTAGTTATTAAGTGTGTGAGGCTGAATTTGAACTCAGGTACTCCTAACTCCAGGGCTGGCGCTCTATCCACTGCGCCACCTAGCCACCCCCTGGAATACATTTTTAGGAAATTTTATGGAGACATGTAATAAGAAAGGGACATAAATGGGATCAAAATATCTTGAAAATGAACATGATAAATAAATATCGCTGAAATAGAAGAATGAATGGACTAGGAGAAGGAACAGAGAAGGATAGGTATTGCATTTTCTTCTAATCTGAGAAAGGGAAGAGTTAAAAAAAGTGAAAGAAAAATAACAATAAAAGGAATCTCAAAGGACTTGGGTTTGGATAGGGTGATTGGAGGGCAAGAGAGATAGAGAAAAGAATACTGGATTGAGGTGAGGGTAAACAAAACAAACTATAGAAATAAGTTGATTTGGGAGAGTTTAAAAATATGTGTGTAGCTCTTGAAACAACCCTCCTCCATTTCAGTTTTACATTCTACCCAGGTAAGAAAAAAACCTCAAGAAATAAGAGCTTAATTTAAATATGAAAAATCTTTGAAAGTCATTTAATGAACTGAAATTCCAAGAGATTTGATCCATTTGATTTGATTTTGTTATTTTGTCTCCGGGTCTTATAGAAAAGTATCAAGTAGCTGGAATGGAAGGTTATTCTAAAAATACTGGAACAAGTGGGTCTTTTCACTACATTCCTGAGAAATAGTCATGAGGGAAAAGGAGGAAGAAACTCTCTCAGCCTGAGATGAATTCCCTTTCTCAGAATAGAACTTTCCAGGTTCAAATGACCCAAAAGAGAATGGACTTCCAATCTTTTCATCATTGCCTGATACACATCTCTTGATCAGTTGGTGGCAGTGGCTGCAACAGGAATCAGGATCTGATAGTATCAGACTTAGATTCAACATGGAGATCTTCTTGAGCACTCTAGCAATGTGGGGGGCGGGGAAGACTTTTGCAAACAGTAGCTATTAAGGACCTCTGTGTTACATATTGAACCACTCTTCTTTGGAATCTGCATGCACTTATGGAAAACATCTGAGATAATGTTTTGCACCAGCTTTGCTTATTATACCACCTTAGTATATAATATTTCTAAAAGTTTCACAAGGCTGTCTTAACTCAGTGATTCTCAATGAATAATCACAGGGCAGGAGAACATCAAAGAAGGCTCAAATCAATGACATTGGAAAATCATTCCCAAATCTCCAAGATAGAATTCTCAGTGGGAGAAGTGAGAGTTGGGATAGGGATTTATCAGAGCTTAGATGGACTATATATAGTTAATAATTATAGCCACAAGTGTAAATGAATTAAAATTGCCAAGAAAAAAGAATTGAGCAATGAATGAGAAAAACAAATCCCAGTAATTTTGCTATATATAAAAAGCCCCCACATTTAAAACATAGACAAAGAGTAAAGCATGTATATATGTATATTTGTATACACACATATTTTATGCTAAAAACTTTAGAAACCAGAAGTAGCAGTCATGATTTCAAAAAAGGCAACAATAGCACTAAAAATATTAGATAAAAGTCAAGAGAAAACAACAGTGAAAATACATTACTCATAAAGTAGTACACATATGAAGAATAATCATTAAATGTTTCTATGCCAAAAAGCTTATAGACAAGTTCTTAAAAGGAAAAACTGGCCAAATTCTTATGAGATATCAATATAAAATAATTATAGGAGACATTAATATTATTCTCTCAGACCTGCATAAATCTAACAGAAATATACAGTAAAAAGGATAAGCAGAATGAATTGCTTTAAAAAACTAGATTTGACTAAACTATGATGACTTCTAAATGGCAATATTAAAGAAGAGACAATCTCAGCTCCCTATCAATCTTTACAAAAAGTTGATTTTACTAGTGGATGAAAGTAATCATAAATGTTTTTTTAAAAAAAGATAGATAAAATAAATACATTGTTTACAAACCACAATGTAAGAAAATATTAATGAATGGAGAAAATATGAGTAAAAACTATAGCCCTAAGGTATATTAAGAAATGATACTTTGCTTTTGGTCAAAGAATACTTCTTAGAAAAAAGTAATGATGTTTGAAATGATTGAAACATTGATACAACATAACAAAACATAGAGTCTAGATAAATCAGTATCAAAAGACAAATGTATATTTCTGAAAACATAAATTAACAAAATAAAATAAACAAATTAATAGCCTTAAAGTATATATATAAATAAAAAAATCTAAAAAATAGAAGAGAAATATAAAATCTTAATAAAAATATTGATAATGAGCTATTACTAAAAGACTGACAAAACATATATTAATAACTAACCTGATCAAGAGAGGAAAATCAAATTTTCAAAATGAATAATGAGTAACATGAATTGATAACAACTAGGAAATAAAAATTTTCTAGTTACGTGTCAACAAAAATGATGATTCAAAGGAAGGTGAAGTCTATCTACAATTGTGCTTGTGTGTGTGTGTGTGTGTGTGTGTGTGTGTGTGTGTGTGTGTGTGTGTGTGGTATGTTCAAGCTAACAAACAATAAATCAAAATCTAAGCAACCCAATTATAAACACGAAAGGAGAAGAAAACAAATTAGATTTAAAAGTGAATTCTCTCAATCATTTAAAGAATAAGTAATATTTCTGATATAAAAAGTAGTTTCCTTGTTTTATCACCAATCATGCCCTGTCAAACCTCAACCCTTAATTATTTCCAACATTTGCCTCCTTTGCTCCTATTCACATGCTGCTGAATGGAACTGAAGGGAATAATGAAACATTAAAAGTTTGCCTATTACATTATTATCCAAGTTCACTGGACTTAATACAGTAAGATAAATATTTTAATCTTCCTTACTTGATTTACTATCCTATCTCCATAGTGGTTTATTGCAAAACTTCCAGAATCTTCTTATGTTTCCTATGACACTCTCTTAGGTCTGAACTTTCCCTCATACTTCAACAATAAAGAAAAAAATTAGGTCATTCACTAAGAGCCCTTTCTTCCTTGCTTTTCATCTTCTCACTCAAATATTCTCCCCTCCCCAGGCCTTCTTTAGAAAGTCAACCTCTCTGCAAGAACCTTTGATCCCTTCTCCCAAAATCTAACATTCTCACTCTGTCTCTTACCTGTGATTTTTCCATCTTCTAATTCCTTTGTTTTCTAAATGGGAAGACAAATTTTCATTGATTGAAAAATAATTAATTTAAAAAATAAAACAAGGTTATATATTGATCTCCCAATTGCTGTCTTTTCTCAGTCCTAACAGTTCTTAATAACCTTGCTACAGCCTTTGATACCCTCTTTTTCATGAATACTTTCCTTTCTAAATTTTCATAACATTGCTCTGTAGTGGCTCTCTTCCTTTAACTGCTCTTCCTCCATCTCCTTTGCTGAATAATCATTTATCTCACACCCACTTATCATGAGTGTCCCTCCAATGATGTGTCCTGAGCCCTTTTTTCTTCTGGGTTATTGTTTTTTGTCCTTCATCCCTCCAAGAAGACCATAATATCAGGGAGATGATGCCATGACAGAATAAGTGAGTTGGATTTAAGCCAGAGGTGCTGTGCAAAGTCACCAGCTTTACTTTCTCCTCCAGAGTTGTCTGACTTCCTATTGCCTCTAGGATCAACTAGTCCTCTAACATTTGAAGTTCTTTATTACATGATTATTCACTACAATTTTAGGTTTCTTATTGCCTTCTACTTAGCCTAGGATATGGATAAGCTGATTTTTTAACTGTTCTTAAAACATTACACTCTATCTCCCATCTATAAGAGAAAGACTTGAGTAGAATGTTCTTTTTTTGTAAGGCAATAGGATTAAGTGAATTGCCCAAGGTCACACAGCTGGATAATTATTAAGTGTCTGAGGTATATTTGAACTCAGGTCCTACTGACTCCAGGGCTGCTGTTCTATCCACTGCACCCCCTAGCTGTCCCTCTTTGCTAGAATGTGCTAAGCTCTCATCTCTACCTTTTATTTCCCCTGGTTTTCTTCAAGATAGCTCACATCCCATGTTCTGCCACAGGTTATTTCTGATCTCAACTTGCTGATGTCTTTGACTTAGATATATTCTGTTTATATCTTGTGTGTACATAGTTATCTACATGACATCTCACAATTAGAATGTAATCTCCCTGAGAATGTGAGTCATTTTGTTCTTTCTGTCTATACACAGGACTTCACACAGTTTAATAAATGCCTATTGTTTGATTGATTGTCAAATTACTGAAGAGATGGAACTAAATGAAATAATTTAAAAATTATTTTAGAAGAACAAAAAAGATCTAGAATCTCAAGGGAAAGAATGAGGGAAAGAACAAATTAAGGAATTATGAAATTACCAGACCTTAAGAATATTATTAGGAAAGGGAAATGGAAAAAGTAGATCTGGAGACAAGGCTCAGTAAATAAGAAACAGAAATAATGATAATAAAGTAGCCCAGTGTGTGTCAAGTCCATGAAATAAATTAATTTTTAATAACACCTGCCAGGAAAACTCAAAAGTTGTTTAGCAGAAACTAATTTTAAACCAAAATTTTATACCACTATTCTAGATGGAACTTAACTCAGGGCAGTTGAGTGATGCAGGTTGGATTAAAATGCAAATGTACAAATGGATGCTCTTCCTTTTTACCTCTCCATTATCCAGGGTCATGCTATTACAACCACATATCACTCTCACTTCAAAACAGATACATGAGCTGAATAAAAAAGATCATACCATGAAAGTGATTAGATTAGAACTGAGATCAGGCATATTTCATAACTATAATTAGAAAAGAATTATTAATTAAACAAGAAGGGCATCAAATATAAAATAGGCATTTTTTATTCTATAAAATAAAAATTTTGCCTAAATAATATTAATGAATATGGCATTAGACAAGAAACTCTTGGGTTGGAAAATATTTGCATCAAAAATAAGCAAAATACATATATAACAAAAAACTTCCCCAATAGGTAAGTTAGTCAGGTACTTATATTTTTCAAAAACTGAACTAGAAACTACAAATGACATCATGAAAGCATTCTAAAGCACTAATAAATAGTAAGTGAAATGAAAAATTAAAGCAATTTTGAATATTTTTTTCTGTCTTACAACCTACAAACTTGAAAAGTAACCAACAAAATTGGGTAAAGTAGAGTTTGGAGATACTGTGAGAATCTAGTTAAATTGATAAACATTGTGTGCAGCCTTGAAGATGCCCAGGTTTTCTAGACATTAATTTTGAATTCTTTTGGTGACTAAATTGTCTATGCCTTTGAGGTTTCCACTTAATGAGCATTTATTTATTCCCTAGAAAGCAAACAACAAAAATAATACAGATAGCCACAAAAACAAATGATGTTATATGAATGTAACGGAATACTATTTTACAAGAATTGCTGAATCTGAAGAAATGGAGGAGAGAGACATAATCAAGTTAGAGCTTATATTATACATATATGGAAAGAATTCAATAGGAAAACCTTTATTGAACCCAAACAAAAATTGATCATCACAAAGTTAAAGGTCAACATAGAAAAGAAGTGATTCTATTTGACACATCTGCAGAATATAATGCAATAAAGGAAATACATTATTTTTTTTTATTTTAGGTTTTTTGCTAGGCAATGGGGTTAAGTGGCTTGACCAAGGCCATACAGCTAGGCAATTATTAAGTGTCTGAGACCAGATTTGAACCCAGGTACTCCTGACTCCAGGGCCGGTGCTCTAGCCACTGCGCCACCTAGCCACCCCTAGGAAATATATTCTTGAAAAAGAGTTCACCACTATGATGTAAAAAATTGAACAGAGTCCAAGTCCAAAATAGATTCCAATTGGGGGTGAAGTCTTTCATATAGTCCTGTTTCCAAATGATTTGTACTCATTCCATCATTCCCTATAACACTGCAGAACCTCTTAAATAAGACTCATAATTGTTTTGTTTTGTTTTTTTACAGGGGGGGCAAGTGGTTAAATATTGGGAGTTGGATGACATGACCAGGGTCATAGAAAGGATCTGAAACTTTATTTGAACTTAGGTCCTCCTGAATCTGGGACTGGGGTTTTAACCACTAAGCTACCTAGCTGCCTACCATAATTACTTGAAAGAGTTTGGCCTTACTATTCACATAGGAAAAACAAACCAAATGAAGAATGTTATTAAGATCATGATATGCAATTGAATGGCCAACAACAGAGTCTTTGAATTAGCATATATGTATATAGAGATAGATATTTATGATGTATGGATGTAAATATATGTTTATAGCCAAAAATATCAGTAGAAATAGACATACTTTTGATATCTATGTCTATTCATACATCTATATCCTACAGATAGATATCACTATCTGCCTCTATCTATTTATATCTAGATAAATATCTAGATAACTAAATAAATATTAGATAAAGCAAATTAGACTATAAATCAGGTGGAGAGGAATAGAATGGAATGATTTGGGGAAATTGTGAAATTATGTAAATGACCTCATGCTTCTCAATGATATAATAGCCCATATTTTCCTTATGTGCATATGTGTATGTTTATATGTTAAAATTTATTTATTTAGTATTTCATTTTTCCTCTTCATGTAAAACAACTTTTAACATTTGTTTTTAAAACTTTGAATTCCAAATTCTCTCCCATCCTTCCCCCTCCTCATTGAAAACACAAGCAATATGATATAGGTTATAAAGGTGCAATCATGCAAAATATTTCCATAATAGTCATGCTATGAAAGAAAGCATAGACCCTTCCCCCCCAAAAAAGAACCTTCAAGAAAAATAAAGTTTAAAACATATGCTTCAATCTTTATTCAAATACCATAAGTTCTTTCTCTGGGAATTGATATCATTCTTTATTATAAGCCCTTCAGAAGAATTGCCTTGTCACAATATTGCTGAGAAAAAGTCACTCACAGATGATCATCCTACAATATTGCTGTTACTTTGTTCACAGTACATTTCACTTTTTTTGTCAAGGCAGTGGGTTTAAGGAACTTGCCCAAGGTCACACAGGTTAATTATTAAGGTCTGATGTTAGATTTGAACTTAAGCTCCTCCTGAATCCAGGGCTAGTGCTCTATCCACTGTGCCATGTAGCTGTCCCCACAGTACATCTTATTTTGCATCAACTTATATAAGTCTTTCCTGGATTTATGAGAGCATTCTGTTCATCATTTCTTATAGCAGAATAGTATTAAATCATAATCAAATACCACAATTTGTTCAGCCATTCCCCAACTTATGGGCATCCTCTTAATTGCCAATTCCTTGCCACCAGAAAAGAGTTGCTAAAAATTCCTAGTACATATGAGTTCTTTTTCTTTTTTTGTTTTTCATCTCTTTTGGAATACAGACTTAACAATAGCAATGCTAGGTCAAAGGACAGTTTTAAAGCTCTTTGGGCATAGTTCCAAATTGCTCTACAGAAGGTTGAATCAATTCACAACTCCACCAGTAGTACATTAATGTTTCATTTTCTCTACATCCCCTACAGCATTTGTTATTTTCTTTTTCTTCCTATTATCAATCTAATTATGTATAAGGTAGTACCTCAGAATTGTTTGAATTTGCATTTGTTTAATCCATAGTGAATCAGGACATTTAAAAAATATAGCTATAGATATCATTGATAACCTCATCTGAAAACTGTTCATGTCTTTTGATTATTTATCAAGTGTGGGGGGAATATATAGCCCTTATTTTCTTTTTTTTTAAGACTTTACTTATTTTGAGTTTTACAAATTTTCCCTCATCTTACTTCCCTCTCCCTATCCCCCCAAAAGGCAATTTGTCAGTCTGTACATTGTTTCCATGGTATACATTGATCCAAATTGAATGTGATGAGAGAGAAATCATCCTTAAGGAAGAAAGATAACAAATAAGAGATAGCAAAATTATATAATAACATAGTTTTTTTTTAAATTAAAGGTAATAGTCTTTTGATCTTTGTGCAAACTCCACATTTTTTTCTCTGGATACAGATAGTATTCTCCATTGCAGAGAGCCCAAAATTGTCCCTGATTGTTGCACTGATGGAATGAGCAAGTCCATCAAGGTTGATCATCATCCCCATGTTGCTGTTAGGATATACAGTGTTTTTCTGGTTCTACTCATCTCACTCAGCATCAGTTCATGCAAATCCCTCCAGGCTTTCCTGAATTCCCATCCTTCCTGGTTTCTAATAGAACAATAATGTTCCATGACATACATATACCACAGTTTGCTAAGCCATTTCCCAATTGAAGGACATGTACTTGATTTCCAATTCTTTGCCACCACAAACAGGGCTACTATGAATATCTTTGTACAAGTGATGTTTTTACCCTTTTTTCATCATCTCTTCAGGGTATAGACCTAGTAGTGGTATTACTGGATCAAAGGGTATGCACATTTTTGTTGCCCTTTGGGCATAGTTCCAAATTTCTCTCCAGAAAGGTTGGATGAGTTCACAGCTCCACCAACAATGTAATAGTGGCTCAGAGTTCCCACAACCCTTCCAACAATGATCATTATCCTTTCTGGTCATATTGGCCAGTCTGAGAGGTATGAGGTGGTACCTCAGAGAAGCTTTAATTTGCATTTCTCTAATAATTTCCTAGTATATATGAGTTTTTTCCTTTTTTTTTTTTTTTGTTTTTCATCTCTTTTGAAATACAGACAACAATAGCAATGCTAGGTCAAAGGACAGTTTTAAAGCTTGTCCTTTGAGTTCAAATCCAACCTCAGACCTTAATAATTACCTGTGTGACCTTGGGCAAGTCCCTTAAACCCATTGCCTTGTCAAAAAAAAAAAAAAGAAAAGTGAAATGTATTGTGAACAAAGTAAGAGCAATTTTTCATATGGCTATGGATTGCTTTGACTTCCTCATCTGTAAATTGCCTTTGCATATCCTTCTGACCATTTGTCAATTGGGGAGTGGCTTTTTTAAAAAAAATATAACTCAGTTCTCTGTATATTTTGAAAATGAATTCTTTGTCAGAAACATTAGTTGTAAAGATTGTTTACTACATTTTACTACAATGTTTTTACTACATTGTTTACTAGAGTTTACTACATTTCTTTTGATCTTGGTTACAGTGGTTTTGTCTGTGCAAAAGTATAGCCCATATTTTCAACAGCAATATTCTAATGTTGTTGCATGGTTAAAAGCTATGGAATTTTAATCTCAAAAGAGTTGAAAATGTGAATCATTTACAGATCAATGGGAAGATACATGATAGACAAGAAGAAAATATGATGGCAAAAGAGAATAAATGTCATCTCTGCAATGGCAATGGTGGAAAAATATGGAAGTAACTTTTGAGATGGACTTATAAAGAATGTGATCCACTTGCGACAGAGTTGTTGGTGTTGGAACAAAGACTGCAGCACAATTATTATTATTATTATTATTATTATTATTATTATTATTATTATTATTATTAGGGGGTGCAGGGCAAATGGGGCTGGGTGGCCTGCCTGGAGCTGCACAGCAGGGTGATTGCTGGGTGCCTGAGGTCAGATTTGGACCCAGGTGCTCCTGGCTCAAGGGCCAATGCTCTGTCTGCCCCTACTATTATTACTATTTTATTTTATTTTGGGTCTTTTTTTCCTTTTGTTTTTTTTTGTTTTTTGCAGGGCAGTGGGGTTGGGGTGGCTTGCATGTCACACAGCTGGGTGATTGTTGGGTGTACGGGGCCGGATATGGGCTCGGGTGCTCCTGGCTTCAGGGCTGGTGCTCTGTCCATTGTGCCACCTGGCCATACCTACTATTATTATTATTTTTTTATTTTAATTTTTTTCCTCTCCCCTTTACTTTATCGCTCAAGCGAGCCTATATTTTTGGGGGAGAGAGGTATTTTGTTTACTCCTAAACAAGAATATTTTATTAATGTATAAAAAAACATTATTTGTACAAAATAAAAATAAATAAATATTAAATATAAAATGTGTCATCAAGGAAATGTTTCAGATAAAATATAGAGTTCACAAATTAAAATTAATCAGTAGAAAGCTCTCATCCTCCATTGATATATTTATGATGTTAAGAATAATTCCAAAATAGTCTCTGGAACATGTTGTGGCAACCTGGCAATGATTTTAAGAAAGGAAATAGGTAGAAATTTTACAATATAGGCAAGAATTGATGGATTACAATTTGCTATAACAGGCAATACCCACATATAAGAGGAACAATATCTACCTTATCCTTGTTAGATTAGTTTTTCCAGGGCAGCTAGGTGGTGCAGTGGATAGAGCACTGGCCCTCGAGTCAGGAGTACCCGAGTTCAAATCTAGCCTCAGTCACATAATTGCCTAGCTATGTGACCTTGGGTGAGTCACTTAATCCCATTGCCTTAAATAAAAATAAATAGATCAGTTTTTCCTTACAAGGTATTGAAACCCTCTTACAAACTTAATTGGCCCAGGAAATAAGCATGAATACCACTGATGTAGGTTCCTGGTACAATATCATCACATAAAGAATCAAAGTTTCATGGGGTGGCTAGGTGGCGCAGTGGATAAAGCACCAGCCCTGGAGTCAGGAGTACCTGGGTTCAAATCCGTTCTCAGACATTTAATAATTACCTAGTCGTGTGGCCTTAGGCAAGCCACTTAACCCATTTGTCTTGAAAAAAAAAAACCTAAAAAATAAAAAAAGAATCAAAGTTTCCCCTCTCAATCTTAATACAGACTTTTGACTTGTTTGTTGTTCAGTCATGTACAACTTACCACATCATCTAGTTTCCTATAGGTATGTCAAATATGAAAGCAGGGAAGATGTATCTAACTTAAACAATGTTTTTTTTTTCAATTTTCTTTTCCTGGTAAAGCTAAGTAAATTTCCATTTGTTTACTATTAGATAGCTATAAGTTTTTCATTTTGTCCTAATCCTGAATTTAAATTATCAAATTGACCTAAATCAGCCTGATCCACAGCACCTTGTTAATGAGATTAGTCTTGTTTATGTTTTGAGTATTTTCTTTGTTAACTGATTTAATTCTACCTAGGATATTAGTCTCCAAGTTCTATATAATAATTAGAAAAATTCTAATTGGAAACATATATTGTGACCTCCCACTTCTCATTTAAAAAAAACTATGCTTATAATTTTCTTGGTTCATATTTAATCCATTACAATTAAATATTTATAATAATTGCACAATGATACAAAGATTAAACATATGATAAAGTAGTTTAGCATATACATCTATTGTAAATACTTTTCAATTTTCAAATTTATAATTTACAAAAATATTAAGCATAAAAGTAGTATTATTTATGGTGATTGGATTTGTTTTTAAACATAAATTTTCAAAATGTGATGTCATTTATTATTATTATTATTATTATTATTATTCATTCTTTTTAAACAGAAATGAGATCAACATTCATTAGAAATCACATTTCAGGGACAGCTAGGTGGTGCAGTGGATAGTCAGTGGATAGCCCTGGAGTCAGAAGAACTGAAGTTCAAATTTGGCCTCAGACATTTAATAATTGTATAGCTGTGTGAACTTGGACAAGTCACTTAACTTAATTTTCTTAAATAAATTAAAAAAAAAGAAATCACATTTCACAAAAATAACAAAATTTTCAGGTTCAAACATTTATTTATTTATTTCAACTTATTATCATAAGGTAAAATCTATTTCCCATCAAAATTAGGAGTAAAATTGAATGTATCAATTTTCCATAGTATATAGGATTCCTTATCCAGTTATACTTTAAAAATCTCTAGGTTTTTACAATTAAAAAAAAGAGAATTGTGGGATGGCTAGGTGGCACAGTGGATAGAGCACTGGCCTTGGAGTCAAGAGTACCTGGGTTCAAATCCGATCTCAGACACTTAATAATTACCTAGCTGTGTGGCCTTGGGCAAGCCACTTAACCCCATTGCCTAGCAAAAACCTTAAAAAAAAGAGAGAGAGAATTGCATCTGCAGACTGGTCAAGTGTTTAATAAGCAAGTCTTTACTTTCTTGTATTAATTTATAAGTATTTAGTTCAAAAATATTCAACAAATATATTTTATAAAGAAGAACTTTGTGTTATAATGAAAATTGTTTGTCTTTATTATCACTATTAAAAATGTCAATTTCTCACTTTAATTCTTTTAATGAAGCCCTTATAAGTATTTTGGTTTGAGAGAGTCAGTATGTTTTACAATAATATAAAAATATTCTGTTCTAGGAGTTAGAATTTATGACCCTAAAGTTCCTTTCAGCTCAACATTTATGATTTTATCATCACATAATTTTTGAAAGAGCATAATTTAATAATGTTTTCTCATTATAACATTTTAATTAAAAAGTCATTAATTACATTGAAAATGACTATTCATTGTGACATTGCAATTAATAAGATTGCTTATAAAAATAAAATTGCAAAGTAAGATATCTATTTCAATAATGTAGTGTATATGTGTAATAAAATGAAAATCTTTACATCTGTTGCTTTGTCTACTTGCAATGCAAAATAGGACAATTTTTAGCTTCTCAATTATTTGATCATAAAGATTTCAGACATGAACAATTCTCCTTTCTATTATATTGTGCATAAATGGAAACATATAATTCAGCAAGTATTATTTAGAACACATCAATAGTCACAGGTTTTTCTCCTCAAAGCAATTTTCTCCTAAAGCAATTTGTAATTTCACAAAAAAAGTGACTAGAATATTCCTGCCTTCTTATCTAGATTTCTGTGCTGGACATATACCCCAAGGAGGTCAATTTAAAAAAACCAACAACAACAAACCCAATAATATTACATATTGCACCAAAACACTTATTGCAGTACTTTTTTTTTGTTTGTTTTTGTTAGGCAGTGGGGTTAAGTGACTTGCCCAAGAGCAAACAGCTAGGTAATTATTAAGTGTCTGAGGTCAAATTTGAACTCAGGTCCTCCTGACTCCAAGGGTGATGCTCAATCCACTGTATCACCTAGCTGCCTCAGTACTTTTTTTTAAAGGTAGGAATAAAGAATTGGAAATAAAGTACATGTCCTTTTGATTAAGGAATGACTAAATAAGCTGTATAAATATTACTATATTGTAAGAAATGAATATGATGAATACAAAAAAGCTATGAAAACTTACTTGAATTGAAGCAAAATAAACAGAACAAGGAAAATAACTTATACAATAACCATAAAATACAAGTAAAAAAGATGGTATAATTGAAAAGGAAAGGATTTTTGATTCAGGAAACCTATGTTCAAATCCCAGGCTTTCTATCTACTGCCTAGGGGACTTTGGGTAAAATCTCTAGACCTCAGTTTACCAATTTGGGTTGGTTTAAAGGAGAGAACTGAACTCTTCCAATTCTAAATCTATGAGACTATGAGTTCATGGACAAAAAAATCAAAAATGAAATTTGAGAAATTATAATGGCCAAGCTTGGCCTTCACCTGCACCAGCTTGCTAAAATGAGGTGCAATAGGTATTGAAAACTTTTTGATGTATTGGTTATTCTTGCTCAACAGTTTTTTATCTTCTTTTTGATTTTTTTTGTTAGAAGAGATTGATTTCTGGGAGAGAAAGTGAGGTAGTAATTGGGAAAACTGGAAATATAGGTGATTAAAAGTAAAACAAATTAGTACATTTAAATTTTTTAAATATAGTATATCATATTTTCTGGATTTGGGATTTTCAATGTGTTTTACTGTATTTCTACTTAAATTGCTTATATCATCTTTAGGGGAATTTCTAGTTTCAATTATTCTGGATTTTTTTGAAACTAACTGTTTTAAACTATTTATCATTATCTATTTTAAAAAAGCATATTTTTGCCTTAAAATATTAGGGATAAAAATAATAATTGATTCAATTTGAATTTTAAGTATAGAAAATTTCAAATCATTACCTGTAACTATTCTTAATTATTTCAATTTTTTAAAAAAAGTTACAGTTTTAGTAGAAAGAAGTTTATTAAATTATATTTACTAAAATAACTGGCATTGAGAAATGTAACATATTGTGGTACATTTGACTGCCATTTAAATATATTCAACTTCAAGGTGAACTTCAAGTTCAGACTTATCTGGGAGCCAAAGGTAATAGATAGAAGATAGGAGATCATGGCCAGGTCAAGATTCAACTAGGTAACTGTTGGATCCAGAGCTGAGTTTCATTGGTGCCTAGTCAAGACCCATTGATTATCCTTTCCTAAGGACGTGAACCGTAACCTCCATTGAAATTCCAAACACATAAACTCACCTTGGTGAACCCTCAAACAAAACAAATCCTCCAAGGAGACCCAGTCCCTATAAAAACCATATCACCTTGCCTCCTATATCTAATCCAATCCCTACCTGCTGTAATCTTACAAAACAGACAGGATTTAGACCTATGATAGCAGAGAAAGGAGGCCTCTGTTTGCTCCTGATCGAAGAATGCAGTTTCTATGTAAATCAGTCTGGTTTGGTTTGGAATGCTGCTAAAAAATTGGCTGACCAAGCCTCATGTATTAGGGAAAAATTAGCTGACATTTGGTCCAGTTGGTTTCAGGCTTCCCCTTCCCACATCAACCCCACTAATCATGGTCTTGTTGGCACTCTTCTTAGATACTCCTAAATTTTGAATGTTTGCATCCTTTATCCATAAAATACCGAACACTGCAACATCTCAGATAGCCAAATTCAAGATGCTATTTCAGGCACAAGGATACCAACAGTTCCATTCTTTACCCTTGCTATACTTGATAACAGCATCACCCCACACCCCACACTCAGCTAGAAGTGGCTCCAGAAGAACTGACCTCCAACCCCAATCTCCCCTTAGTAAAATTAAAATAAAAAGACTGGAATGTTGGATCCAGGTCTGAGTTTCATTGTTGCCTAGTAAAGCTCCATTGATATCCTTTCCTAAGGGCATGAACCTTAACCTCCATAGAAAATCCAAACAATGCATAATCTCAATTTGGTGAACCTTCAAACAAAACAAATCCCTCAAGGAGGCCCCAACAACTCCCAGTCCCTATAGAACCACACTACACTGACTCCTCTATCCAATATCCTATGTAAAGACTTGCTCTTCCCACTACCCCCTGCTGGAGTGTGCTTAGACCCAGCCCACTGTTCCTTCTTCCAATAAACAGCTTTGTATTCACTTCCATTTACAATGCCATCTTCCTTTTTTACCAAGGTTCATCTTTTGACCTTTCAGTAATCTATTAAATCACTGCAGTACTCACTGTCAGTTGAAATAAATATTTGTCTTATTCTTGCTTTTATTGACTTTGATTTGAAATTTGTTTTCATTGAAAAAATGGGTAAAAATATACAGTTGTACTAGAAAATATTCAATATTTTTGGCCTTTGTTTTTCGCCATCTTATCTCAGAAGATTTCTGATCATATTCTACAGTTTGGAAAACCTTAGAGAATGTCTGTAGCTAGGAGGACACTGGATAGAAGTACAGGCTTAAAAAAGACATGATATCAAATATGAGCTCAGGATGCTTTCTGGCTATGTGATTTTAGGCAAATCACTTAACCCTTTACTTCAGTTTCCTCAACTGTAAAATAAGATGGAGAATATAACTATAAAACAAAAAAACTTCATTAGGACTAGGACCTGAATAAAAACCTGGCTTAAATCAAGGGCAAAAGGAGGGAGAATCAAGAAGGTAGACTCTAAAAGGAAAGCAAACTTGTCTGTAATTATTTATTTGGGCTTTTATTTAACTAGAAAGAAGAATGAACCTCTGAAGTAACGAGTCTAAAAACTTAGCTTTATGACTTTAAGCAAGTCATCTTTAACTTTCTTAGCCTCAGTTTCTTCTCTTATAGGAGGATCAAATGAGAAGTAGGGGAAATATTTGACAGAGAAATATGTTTTATAGTTAATCTGTATCCTCTGTACTGGCCATGTACCATACATGAATACTGACTCCCCCCCATCCCATTGTCCAAATTATGAGATGAGGTCAATAAATTTTTAGTAAAGTACCTTGCCCCACCCTGGCAAGGATTAAGTAAATCCCTGACCACTGGCAAAAGACAAATCCTTATCAATAAAAATCTGGAGAGATTAAGTCTCTGGCTTCCACTCCTTATCTGCATATCCCTAATTACCTCATCTCTGGTCTTTGAGCAACCCACCCCCATCTACATGTCTCTAGATCCTCCTTAGAAGCTCCATAATTCCTTAGTCAGGCTGCTTGTCTTTCTGTGATGCTAGCCCACTCTTGGGAGTGTCATCCCTCAAATAACCTTTCTTTACTGTTCAACCTTTCATGGTGACTTTGCATGTTTAGGTTGTTTGGGAATCAGTGATTTCCTAACCTCTTCTTTCCCTATAGTCAAAGCTGTACTTAAATAAACCTTTTTGTCCCTAATATTAAAAAAAAAAAACACAAACTTTTTTCTAGAAAATTGTAAATATTTTGTAACCTTATAACCTGTGAATTAAAGTCTGTCTTTTTTTTTACCTTTCTGAGTCAGTCTGATTATTTCTTCACCCCAAATGAACCCACATAGATCCTTAAGCCCCCCCTCCCCTGAGGTCCATTCTCCCTGATTCACTAGGACCCTTCAAACTGCTTTTCACTTTCAGTTTATATCCAAAACTAGTTCAATCACCATGGCTATAAAGTTTTACTTCTACTTAGATCACCCTCTCCAAATGACTTACTCTGAAAGTTTCATGAAGGGTTCACTCTTTTTTTTGTCTTTCTTCTATTTTACAGAATCATAACATTTGTTGGCTGCAAGGGACCCTAGAGACCATCTATTTTCTCATTTTTACTAATGTCATTTGTTTTTATATAACTGCTACTTAAGAATAATTTGCTTCCCAACCTCCCACCCAGGGAGACAACCTCACTCCCTCAATTAGTTTGGGTCCCCAGAGAAATGAGTGTTACTTTTTCTAAAGTTCTAGGTATAAGCCTATCCTCCTTATCTTTAGCAGTATGATTTCAGTAACAATCAGCTAGAAAGGCAGTTGGGTAGTACAGTAGACAGTGCACTAGCCCTGAAGTCTAAAGAACTTGATTTCAATTTTGTCTCATATATTTTAGCTGTGTGACCCTGGCCAAGTTATTTAACCTCCAATTGCCTCAAAAAATCCCCCCAAAACAGTCACTACATTTAGTCCTTTAATGAAGATATTTATTCAAGTGGCTTTGCAAGAACACTGCTTATGAATAGGCACCAATTTAAAGGTGTGAGCAATATATTTAGGGAACATTATGTGACCAAGACAACTTTACTTTACTACTTAATGTGTGATGACTTGTGAAGGTCATTCAGGTTCTTAAGCTTGCTCCTCTCTGGGATTAGATGCTATTAGACACTGGATAGATGCTACCAACCTAGGCTGATATTCTTCTCAGAGCTGGATGGATTAATTTACTTGATCCCTGGGAATGATCAGCAAGCAGTCCTAGTCTTTCACTGTCTTAAGTCACAAGATTGAGTGGATTGTATAGTATTGTCTTCAGCTGGAGTGTAACAGTACTCATTTTATCTAGAATTGGTGTGGTCCATCCCTACTTCTAGGAAGAGGACCTATGACATCATCAGGTTGATGTCTTGACTTGCAAGTGAATTGGAGTTAAGTGAGGCAGAACTGTGCAGTCATCAGCCTCACTCCTCCAGTCACTGGAATTCAGTAAAAAGACACAGGTCTTTCTCAATGGGGGAGTGGGGTGGGAGGAAGGGAGAGAAGCTGGAACCCAAGGTTTTGGAAGTAAAGGTTGAAAGTTACTTTTTCATGTAGTTGGGGAAAAAACTTTAAAAAGATGACTGGCTTTGGTCTCAGATGGAGAGGAAGACCTTGGTTTTTTAAGCTGTCTTTCCCAGTTTTCAGTCTGAGGCGATGATGATGTTTGCTCTTGAGGGAGGTGCTGTGGTAATTCACCAGTCTCATTTACTCCTCTAGATTCATCTGGTTCCAGTAATCAGATATGAATGTGGACAACTGGAGACAGCCTTGAATGCTAGAAACAATCAGGTTGAAGTGACTAGTCAAAATCACACAAAGTGTTTGAGGTTCAATTTGAATTTGGATCCTCCTGACTTCAAGGCTGCTGCTCTACCCTTTGAGACTTCTAGTTGACCTCTTGAGGCAATAGCCATTATACTAGAGTACTAATTTGTTCAACAACCCTTAGCCTAGGATTAGTAGAAGCCTCTCCACTTTGAATCCCTTAGAGACTCTTCTTATGCAGTAGAATTATTCAAACCTCAGACTATAATTTGCAGAAAGCTTTACTAACATTTGAAAAGATATCAACTTTACATTTCCCTTTTTTGGGATTTTGCTCCTTAAAGCTTTCCATTTTGTAAATATAAAAGGAGGGGCACACTGAAAATAAGAATAAAAAAGAAAGAAAAAAAGTATTTTAGCAAAACTAACCCAACACAGCTATAGAGTTAGACCAGACAGTATATACAAAATTCTAAATCTAATCTATAATTCCCTCCCCTTCTTCCACCTCTGAAAAAAAGGGGAGGTCCCCCCTTTCCCTCACATTTATCACAGTTACATAACAGTTTCTTTATTGTTTTTTTTTAAATTTACATTCCAATTCTCTCTTCTCAAAGAAGGGGAAACTGAGCTCTGGAGGGATAACCTAATCAAAAGATTCAATGTCCCACAGTTAATGGACTAGAACCTCATTCCTAATCCAGTGCTGCCATGCATCCTCTTCTAGTTCTTCAATTTTCCTCTCTGACTAGGAACAAGTAAGGACTCTGGTGTCAGAGGAGGTAGGATGAAATCCTTTCTGCCACTTACCTACCATTGCCACCTTGGGCAAATCTCAACCTGCCTGCCTGTTTAGATTTATGATCTGCTTCTTGTATTAGATTAAGTCTCTGAATCCGTGATGTTTGGTGCTAGACATTAGAAGTGATTTAGTCCAACCCTCTCATTTTACCGATAAGAAAAGCCTGGAGAGGTTAAATGGTTTTCACGGGATCACATAGGTTGCAGTCCTTTTATTCCAAATCCAGTACTTCTTTCCCCCACCCCCATTACACCAGATAGCTAGGCTGGTGTATATATGCACAGCCCTGAAGCATATCCTGGCTATGCCTATGCCCTCCATCCAGGTGTTCAATCCACTTCGTGTAGGTGGGGATTTCGAATTAGCAAGGCCTTAGAAACTAATATGAGACCCTAGAAAAATTAACTAGGGGGTAGAGGGCTTCCAAGAGGGCCAATGGATTTCCCTAAATGGATCAATGCCTCACTGTCATTTTGGCTTGGCCATCGCACCCCAGATTCGCCCCCTCCTCCCTTTCACCGCCTAATGTGGGTGCCCTGCCCTCTCTGGGAGTGCTCAGTGCCCCTCGTCTCCCCGGGTCTCTCCTCCAACCGATGATCCTCGGCAGGGCCTCACGAGCAGCCCCTTCTCTCCCGAGCAGTTTTGGGACACACCTCTTGGGAGAACTGCGTATTTCCGCGTGGTCGGGAAGCCCCGGCTAAGTCCGCCGCGCGCTCCAGCCCGGGTTCCAGGTCCCTGGGAAGTTAGGGAGCCCGAGCCCCGAGGCGCCTGGGCTCCTGCTGCCGGGCCCCGCCCCCTCGCAGCCAAGCCGGGAGCTCGGAGCTGTGAGCTCAGAGGCAGCCCAGCCCGGGGGCGTCACCGAGCGCGGCCACCCAGCTCCAGCTCCAGCTCCGCGCCGGAGTCCTCTTCTCTTCTCCACCTCCTCTTCTTCCCTCCCTTCCCTTTCCCGGTCTTAGAAGGCAGACCCAACGCCCAGCTAGGCACCGAGCCCGCGGAGGACAGCATCTGCCGCCGGGACCGGGAGGCAGAGGGAACCTGTGGCGTCTGGGGCACAGGCGATCTCAGAGCCCGAAGCTGCTGGAGGCTCCAGAGGAAGCCCCCCTCGCCCAGGGCTCCGGCCGCCGTGCCCTGCTGCTCACTGCCAGGGGCTGGGGAGCGATGCAGGCTGCTGTGTGAGCCCCGGGCGGCAGGGCCATGTCCGGCTCTCGTTGCCAGACACTGTACCCCTTCACCGGGGAGCGGCACCGCCAGGGGCTGCGCTTCGACGCCGGAGAGGTGCTCACGGTGCTGCAAGTCCCGGACGGGGGCTGGTGGGAAGGGCAGAAAGAGGACGGGCTCCGTGGCTGGTTTCCCGCAAGCTATGTGCAGTTGCTCGAGGTAAGGTTGCAGGGCTGGGCGCGGGGGGGTGTGTGAAAGGGTCCTATCTAGTGGGACGGGGAATCAATCTCCTCGTTTCCACCCAAATCCGACGCCAGTTTCGAGGAGGGCAGAGGACCAGCCATGCCACCAATGCGAGTGCCAGTGTGAGGATGTACCAGTAGCCAGAAGAGGCACTGCTGGGGGTGTGTTCGGGCGCAATGCCTTCCTTGGTCAGTTCTTCCTCATCAACTTGGAGCTTTGCATTCGGGGACCCGAGTAGGAGTGGGAAACTGGAGCTAAGTGGGGCGAGGGAACGGAACGCAGCCCGCTCGTCTCCAAACCCCCTGCAGCGCTCTTCTTCGGCTTGGGAATGGTGTGTAGCCTTTGAACCCAGTCCTCATTCCCTCTTCTACACCCTCAGTCCCCTTCTTCCTCTTCTTTCTCCTGTTTGGTCTCTCCATCTTCCTTCCTGCTTGGGCGGGGGGGGGGGGGGGGGGTTGTTACCCTTTCCACTGAATGAATTGAAAACTTACAATTCTGAGTTCGGGACTCTGCCAGCTTCCTTGAGTCCGGTTTGGGGTTTTTTTTTTCCAGTCAAAATCCTTCCAAGGAGCAGACTTTTGGAGATTTGCGGTAGGATCTTCTGGGAGATGTGGGACAGACCACACCACATAGTGGAAAGAAGTGCACAGAGTCTGCCAGGGAAGAAGGAATGGGCCTCCAAATTCCCATTGCCTCTGAGTGGGTGTTGTATAGCCAGGTTGTGAGTTTCAGGCTTATTTGGTACTAGAGAATCATAAACATCAGCAGCAATAGCTTCCCATCTGGAGCTCATCCAGCAGGCATTATCTAAAGATAACCACAACCAGCTTGTCCTGGTCCCCTCAGACCCAGACCCTTCCTTTCAACCCAACCTCTCTCCTTCTCCCAGAGAAAGAATCAGCCTAGACTCAGAGTGGGAAAGTGATTTGCTCTTGGAGTGCTAAGTGGACACCAGGATACTTTTGGCACTGCATGACTACTGTTAACTCCAACTAAGTAGAGTTCTCTGGTTTGTTTGTGATACTTGAGGATGCAAATCTTCCATATTATCCAATTACTCATTGGTTTATGACTAGGGATATAGGAAGGGGAAGGGATAAAATAATTCTAAAATTTAGATCAGAATTCTGTCATTCCCTTATTTAAATTAGGAAAGGATCTTAGGATCTTTCAGGAAACTGAGTCCCAGAGAGGTAAGACTTGCAGAAGGTCACACAATGATAACTAGTAGAACTAGAAATCAAATCTGAGTTTTCTGACTCCAAATTCTGTACTCTGGTCTGGCAAGAGAGTTTGATGACTTTACATCAGATCATTCTGATCTGAAACACACATTCCAGAAACATGTGAACTTGAAATTCTTTAAGGTTTGCAAAATGGGATACATGATCAAAGAAAATAAACATATGTAAAATATATGCTAAACATAAAAGGATTTTACAGAAGTCAACTACCCATCATCATTAACGTCATTAACCAGAGTCCAATACTTGACTAAAATCAGGTATCATTATCGGCACTACCAGTTAATGAATCAATGGGGCAAAAACAGAAGATTTGAATCAAAGGACCATGATTTGAGTCATATCTTTGCTATTTGTGCAAAACTGCCTTAGTGACTACAAATAGGTTGGTTACTTTCTGAGCCTTAGTCATCCCTTTCATAAAATCAGGATGTGTCCAAATTTACCTCTGAGAAATCCCTTTTAGACTAGGATCCTAAAATTACAGAACTCTCACTAAAAGCCTGTCAAATGTCATACAAAAACATTGAGAAAAATACTGAATTCCACATTAATATCAAGAATTTATTTTGAACAATGACTAAAAAAGTTTTGGTAGCTCTACTTGTGTGGGGGGGGCAAGAGGTTGCATAAAACTGTTAGCAGGGTCCCAAATTATACTATAATTTGAAGGCATGCATTTTGACATATTTGTCATATTTATGCTACTGAATCTCCCATAGTATTTATACTGTTGTTGGATTAGTGGATGAATGATTTTTATTATGGTATATATTTAGTTAGAGAAATTCAAATGACATTCCTTACTATAGTATAATATTGTTTCATTTCCTTCGGAAAGCATTTTACATAAAGAAATTGTAGAATTTGAGGTGTCCTTATCCTTATAGTTTCCTTCTCTGAGGTTTAAATTGTAGCACAAGGTGATAATATATCTCTCTTAAGTGCCAAGTCTACCTGTTTCTGAAAAATTTGGGTTGAGGCCCATGGTTTGGGGGAATTTCTCTGGATCCTATATGTTTCAGGGAAATAATTATGTTGCAGTTTGGCTGGTAAAAGACTGACCCAACCAAGGCAGCTTCTGACAATACTTTTCTTTAGTTCAGTCTGACCTGAACTTTGTTTGGCAAAGCATGAATCAAGTGAATTTTCTCACTATTACCATGATGTAGTCTAGAGTTTTATTTCTGAAGGATACTGCTGAACTGAAGATGACAGATCTCACAGTGGCAGTAGCCTACATGGGGAAGTTGCTAGCTTGTTAGGAATTGATTTTTACTATCTTATTTGTTTACACACAGGTTATCCATTTTGGGAAGGCTAACTGGTCCCGAAACAACTATATTCCCCAAACTTTTTTCAAAGGCAATCTACATTGGTGTAATAGAGTAAGGTAACCTGTGCAATTTTCTTGAGACAAATCTGGGTTGAATCATTATAAAGCATTACTTAAACCCTAAAACCTTCTCTGAACTCTCTTAGTATTTGCTTTGTTCCTTTTCTGTACACTTAACCACATTCTGTGTGTATAGATTACCTTTCCCACCAGATTATAAACTCCTAATGGATAGGCATCAACTCTCATTAAATCCACATCTCCTATATATCACCTAATGATTTCATCTACTATGCAAAGGTTTAATAAATAATAGAGTGAATAGATAAAACATTTCACTATACTTCTCCTTTACCTGAACTCAAGGTCAAATCATGTTTGTTGAGTACAGTGATACATTGTATATCTCTTTTACAAAAAACATGTAGCATGGATGTCCATTCCTCTCCAAACCTATACTCAAAAAAGCTTTTCTTTGTCATGATTATAGCTGTGTAGATAATTGTCATTGAACATTTCAATATGTATACAATTTTCTTCCACCTTGTATACTCACTCAAACAACTCAACCTGGTTTGAGTTTGGATGTCTATTGAAAATCCTACCTTTCGGGAACAAGGTCAGTCTGCCATCATATTAATAATTCCTGCAGACTAAACTGGCCTATCTTTTGTGTCAGTTTCCCAGCTGCCCACTCTAGTACATATTAAAGTAGTAATCATTGATTTCATTTTTATTTTATGTACTCGGCAGAAAAACCCTTAGCTTAGCAACAAGTGTGAAGTATCCTTGACTTTTGCAGAATAAATGGGTATGTTACCACATGCAATGAACACATGCTCCCCCCTCCCAGTTCTAATTGATTTTTTTTGCAACCTGGATCACCAATACAGCCTTTTTAGGTGCCTTTCTGTGTATTTACCTAGGAGTTGTTTAGTATTTTTCTGCCACTTTTAATAATTAAAATTAATTTACATTTATTTATCCCTTTCCCAGTGTTCTCAGATGTTATTTCCTCTCATCCATACAGTGACTTTGTGAGGTAGACAGAGAAGAAAATGATTTCCATTTTGTGAACATTAATACTGGTAGGTCCTTGCTTTGTCTAACTGAGGTGACCTAGTTAATGTCAGATCACAAAGTCCATCCCAGATCATCTGACACCCAAGACTAGAACACTTCCACTGTATCAGGAAAACCCAGATGCTTCCTTCCTAATTCCTAGCAGTGGTAGAGCTAAATGTTTTTGCTCTCCCAGCAAAAAAAAATTCAGAAAAGCCCTTTCTCACAGTCTATAAAATAATTTTACCTAACAAGTTGAACTACTGATTTTCAGCAAGAGAGTAAGTATCTCATGCAAATTTAGCTGAATTTGGCATTTTGTGGGTTGAATGCAATATTTTGGGAATCCTTAGAAGTCTCTCATAAGGTGGTCTATACTGTTCACTTGACAGTCACTGACTAATAAAGACCAGTTTCACATCTTCCCTCCCTTATCTGCTTATTTAGCAGTTTCTGAATAGATGAATCTACATGCAGAGTCAGTATTTTGCCTCACATCAATAGTATTGAAGTATTCAGGAATATATTCTTTCTAAAAACAGATCCTGCATAACTAACACTGTAAATGTCCCTGGTTGGATTAGCAGAACTTTTTGGTGGAGTTTCTACTGTGATATCAAAGGTTGTTTTCTTGGCTCCCTAAATTTTGCTGTGGTTCAGACTTTCAAGTCAAATCAATGGGTACTTACTATTGTACAAACACAGTTGCAATAAGCTATTTTAGCACCAAGGGCAAGTAATATGAAAGAAACTAAGAATAACACTTAAGACCTAAAAGAAAAGCTTTAGTTTTAACTATATATAGTAAAGGACTGTTGTAGCAGGGCTGAATTGAAACCAACTCATTTCATTAATGTAGTGAAATTTTCAGCTTGAGTATTTATATCTCAGAAATCAATAAATGCTACCAATCATGGATTGATTTATTGTTTTGTTGTCTATATTTAAAGTGCTGGTGTTTAAACTTAAGTGTGTTGCATGTATTAATTTTTGGAGAACATTAACCAGTACATTCCTGACTAAATATTTGTTTCCTGAACACTAGATCAGCTATATTTGAAAAAATTTCATTACCAGAAAGTTAATAACTAGGTCATATCAACTATCAGAAATTATGTAGCAAAGAAAGAGCAGAAGTGCTAAGAGAGGTGTCAGTAAAGCAGATATATCACAGGATGAAATTATCCATTCTTATACTATTACAGAAATATATACAGGCATGGGAATGCAATAGGAAGTATCTTGAATTTGAAATTAGTAAACTGAGTTCTTGTAGTTCTCTTACTAACTTGCTCAATGAACTTGAGCAAATCAATTATCTGATGGCCTCTATCTCCACTTATGTAAAACAAAGCAGTTTGAGTAGATAGTTGGTTCCTGACATCTCTTCCATTTCTAAATCCTCTAATCTTGTCTCAGAATTTATGGCATATTTTTATATCTATAATGATTATAGGATTGAAGATTTAGAAGTAGAGAACTTGTAGTTTATGTAATTACTGATGAAGAACCTGAGAAGCAGAAAAGTGGCCTTCTATCCTTTCAGGTTGTTGATTGTCCTTTGTTTTCAAAGAGGACCATAACATCAAAAAGATGATGCCATGATATGCAAATGATTGCATTGGGGGGAGGAGGAGAGCTGTGTAAAGTCATAAGCTTCATTTTCTCCTTGAAAGCCTTCTGGGTCCAGTAGCAAGCTATAGATCTGTATGACTGGAGATAGCCCTGGATGCAGTGGGAGACCTTGATCTATTTAAACTAAGGTCTTTAACAGGTCTTAGCTTGATTGAGGCTCATTCAATGATTAAGAAATGAGGTTAAGAATGACCATTTTTACATAGTCCAAAGAAAAAAAATCAATCTGGAAAGGGAAAGACCCTCAAAGTTTCTGGTCAAAACAGAAACTTGCTATATATTTACATTCACTCTGAGCCATACTGTGACCAAGTAGAACTTGTACCTATTGTTGGCCAATCATTGAGAACCTGAGTGATTTGGGTTTAAGATTCTTAAGTTTGGGTTTAAATTCCTAAGACAGAAAACTAGCTGCTTTTGAAGGCAGGTTTTGTTTGTATGTATGTATATATTTATAGCCAAAAGTCATTTGCATCCAAGTCAGATTTTGTAAAAGGTGAGTGACTAGTCTGGTAGTAAATAGGTTTTGGTCAAAAACAGTGAAAAGTCAAAAACTTTTGGTCAATACCAAAATATAAGCTAATGTGACAAATTATTGCACTTGGCCCCAGAAAGGATTCTTGAAGGGTCCCAGTGGCAGCAGAATTTGGTTGATAACTGGATTGTGAATAAACCTATAGACTATAACAACTCTCTATAACTGGCTAGACCCCATCCTCAGACCCACTCTAGTCTTAAATTCTACAACTTCTTTCTTAGGGAGTGGTGAATCCCCAGTTATTATCATTACTCTACTGGGAAGGGTGGACTACCATTATGAATTCCTATGATTCAGAGTCACAAGTAAATTTACTTCCTCTGCTACCACTCCTTAATCCCTTCTATCTTTATTCTTCCTTGTGAGTTTACCACTCCCCTCCTCCCTTCCATTTTCCTTTGGAAGGCCCATTAATAAACTGACATTCATTCTAGGCAATGTGGGTTAAAGGACTTGCCCAGGGTTGCAAGACTAGTAATTTTCTGAGGTCAGATGTGAACCTAGATCCTCCTGACTCTAGGACCAGTGCTCTGTATATTGTGGCACCTGGATGCTTTCAACATACTGCCATTCATAATAAACTCCTTCCATCTTGTTGAAGTCAAGACCTCTTCCAACTTGAAGTCAAGATCTCTCCCATCATCACACTGTCCAGAACATACTGAATCATCAGATATCTTTTTCAGCATTGAATGTGCTCATGAACTCATAAGTACCCTGAGCCAGGTGGAAGAATAGGTATGCATCCTGCTTCTCAATGGCACATCAGTAATAGTTATTACAACTTTAAAGTTTGCAATATGCTTTATAGATTTTTTATCCTTAAAAACCTTTAGACAGATCTAGTTGACTTCTGGGTCTTTTCTCTACCACTATCATTCATCAATCTCCTTTTGAGGTTTACTATTATTCAGATATATGATCCTATCCAGACCCTGGTGAATATTTCTTATACCTTTGTGACTAACTAAAGTTTTCATGGATTCAAGCAAATGTGAAGAATTCACTTAAAAAACCAACTCTAATCCAAAAGAATTTAGGGACCAAAAATAAATCTTTATCTAGATATTTCTGTGATTGGAAGACACTAAGGGAGAGAGATTAACAGCTGCTGCCATCAGGGAAGTAAGTAGTAAGGAAGGATATAGGGGCATGAGAGTTTATATGTGGGATTATGCTCCCCAAGTGTGGACCAACTTCTCAAAAGGAGCCTAACAACTCTACAGAGGAGAGGTGGGCTATTAAAGGGGCAGGAAGAGATGGGTAAAGGAGAGGATGGTAACTCAAGAGTGCAAAGATGAAGTAATTAGGTATACATACATACATATATGTATATGTGTGTATATATATGCATATATGTGTATGTATATATATGTACGTATGTATGTATTGGATGGGGACAGTAACTCTTGAGAGCAGAGATGAAGTAATGAAGTATTTGTGGATGAGGGATTTAGCTCAAAGACTCCTTTCAGGTAAGGTTAACAATCCTTTGTTTTATTGATAGGGGCTTGTCTTGTTCCTTGGAGGGGGAGAAGGCCCAGATTTCTGGTCTCCCTGCTTGGGAGGGGGCAAGATATTTTACTGAAAAGTTGATTATTTTCACTCACCTCAATAGCTTGGACTTAGTCTGTGCTGAGGGAACAGATTAATTATAAAATATATTTCTCTGTCCAATATTTCCTCTACTATACCCTGAAGGTCCTATCCTTTCTCACCTGCCTTACAGCCTTCTTTACCCCAATTCCTGCCCCTATACACAAGGATGTAATTTTACCAGTTATTTTTTTAAATAGCATTTTTATAGGTCATCAACTTTAACATCTAGGAGCCATACTCTCATTCCAACTTTAGCCGCACAAAGGGACAGTCATATCTTGTTATCAATATCATTCATAATTGTTCTGCCTTCATAATCCATAACTGAAATTCCTCTATTTAGTCATAAACTCCTATCTCCTTTACATTATTATTTTTATCACCTCTATGCCTAAACATCTCTCCACTCTAGGTTGTCTACTGAACTGTTTACTAGAGCATCTTGCTCTGACCTTCACTTTTCTCCCTTGAAGAATCTTGACTATGTGGTTCAATTTTTTCATCTTTGTAGATAATCATTGCTTCATACAAGGACTTTAATTCCACAGCATTTGTTCAAAACTCTCCTTGAGCTTCCCTTCTTCTCTTAATAAAATACTTTGCTCCATATTTCACTGAATAGACTGAGGGTCCCTCAGTAAATTCCCTCTTTTCAACATCATCCTCAATCTTTCCCCACCCCAGAGAAGGGGGTTGACCCTTCTATTCTTTTTTTTGTTTAATATTTATTTATTCTCATTTTGTACAATGTTTTTTATACATTAATAAAATATTCTTGTTTAAGAGTAAACAAAAGACCCCCTTCACCCAAAAATATAGACTCACTTGAGCAATAAAGTAAAGGGGAGAGAAAAAAATTAAAATTAAAAATAATAATAGCAATAATTGTAGGTATGGCCTGGTGGCACAGTGTATGGAGCACCAGCCCTGGAGCCAGGAGCACCAGAGTCCATATCTGGCCCCATACACCCAACAATCACCCAGCCATGTGACATGCAAGCCACCCCAACCCCACTGCCCTGCATAAACCAAAAAAAAAAAAAGAACAAAAAAGTCCTAAAATAAAATATAATAGTAATAATAGTAGGGGAAACTGGGTGGCAGACAGAGCACTGGCCCTTGAGCCAGGAGCACCTGGGTCCGAATCCTGAATCAGACACCCAATGATCACCCTGCTATGTGGCCCCAGGCAGGCCACCCAGCCCCATTTGCCCTGCACCCCCCACAAAATAATAATAATAAAAAATGTGCTTCAGTCTGTGTTCCAACACCACCAACTCTGTCACAGATGGATCACATTCTTTATGATAAGTCCATCACAAAAGTTACTTTCATATTTTTCCACTGTTGCCATTGCTGATTGCAACTCCCTCCTTTCATATTTCTCCACTGCCATGTACTATATTTTCTCTCTCCTTTCACTGACTCTGCTGTAGGATAGCTGAGTGGTGCAGCAGACAGATCCCTGGCCCTGGGGCCAAGAGGCCCTGAGCCCCCATACCACCCCTTAGGCCCAGCATCCACCTGGCCCAATGGTCCCAGACAGACCATCCAATCCCAGCCCTTTGCAAGAAGTAAAAAAAGAAAATGTATTATATCTGACCACTCTCGCCCCATGGTCCATCTTCTCCACCACTCACATTCCCCCTGTCCCCCCCCCCCCCTTCTTACTTCAGATGCCTATACACCATTGAGTATATATGCTGTTTCCTCTCCTAGCCACCTCTGATGAGAGTGAAGATTCCCTCATTCCCCCTGGCCTCCCCGCTTCCATATCATTACAATAGCTCATTGTAATAAAGAAAAATCTTATTATAAGAAATATCTTGGCCTATTCCTCCTTCCTTTTTCTTTCTCCCATTACATTTACCTTTTTTCTATTGACTTAATTTTTACACCATATTTTATCTCCAAATTCAGCTTTCTCCTGTGCTTCATCTATAAAAGCTCCTTCTACCTGCTCTGTTAATTGAGAGGGTTCATATGAGTATTATCAGTATCATTTTTCTATACAGGAATACATGTAGTTCATCATCATTAAGTCCCTCATATTTTTCCCTTCTCCTCCAATCTCTATGCTTCACCTGAGTCCTATATTTGAAGATCAAACTTTCTGTTCAGCTCTGGCCATTCCAAAAGGAACATTTGAAATTCCCCTGGTTCATTGAAAGTCCATCTTTTGCCCTTGGAAGAGGACATTCAGTTTTGCTGGGTAGTTGATTCTTGGTTGCATTCTAAGCTCTTTTGCCTTCCAGTATATTATACTCCAAGCCCTATGAGCTTTTAATGTAGTTGCTGCTAAGTCCTGTGAGATCCTGATTGCAGCTCCACAGTATTTGAATGTATCCCTCTGGCTGCTTGTAATATTTTCTCTTTGATTTGGGAGTTCTGGAACTTGGCTATAATATTCCTGGGTGTTGGTTTTTGGGGATCTCTTTCTCCAGGGGAATCTGTGGATTCTCTCCATTTCTATTTTGCCCTCTGCTTCTAGGATATTGGGGCAATTTTCCTGTAGTAATTCTTTGAAAATGATGTCAAGATCTTTTCCTGATCATGACTTTCAGGTATTCCAATCATTTTTAAATTATCTTTCCCAAATCTGTTTTCCATATCAGTTGTTTTTTCAATGAGATGTTTCACATTTTCTTCTAATTTTTCATTCTTTTGGTTTTGAAGTATTGAGTCCTGATTTCTCCTAAATTCATCAATCTCCCTGAGTTCTATTCTTTGTCTGAAGGATTTGTTTTCCTCAGAGAGCTTTCTTATCTCTTTTTCCATCTGGCCAATTCTGCTTTTTAAAGCATTGTTCTCAATAACTTTTTGAACTGTTTTATGCATTTGACCTAAGCTGGTTTTTAGCCTTCTATTTTCTTCAGCATTTTTTTGGATTTCCTTGACTGAGCTTCTGACTTCATTTTCATGTTTTTTCTGCACCTCTCTCATTTCTTTTCCCAGATTTTCTTTTAACTCCCTCATTTGATTTTCAAAGTCTTTTTTGAGCTCTGTCATAGCCTGAGCCCAATTTCTGTTTTTCTTGGAGTCTTTAGATGCAGGAGCTTGTGCTTCCTCATCTTCAGACTGAGTGTTTCAATCCTTCTTGGGCTCACAAGCAAAATATTTCTTAATGGTGTTCCCCTTGTTTCTCTGCTTGCTCATTTTCCCAGCCTTAGCCTGTTTGGGGGTGCTTCCTGAGCTTTTAGGTCACTCCCACAAGGGTCTCAGTGTGTGAGGCTTGGTCCTCACTCCTAGTCTATGAATGACCATATGCACCCCCCTCTGCCATGGGGCTTAGGTGGCGAGGGGGCCCTGCTGTTCTATGGGGGGGGCCTAGTCTGCTATCAGGATCTGAATGTGGTCAGAGCCCCAGAGTCCTGTTCCAGGGGCAGAGCTCAGCAGTCTCTCTCCACTCCCCTCCCTAGGTTCAATGGGCTCATGCCCTGGGGGCTCCTGCTTACTGGCCTGCTTCTGTTTCCTGGATCTGGACTGCCTTGGCCACGCTGCTCACTATGTGCCCTGAGGGCTGGGCTTCACATGCTCGTTCTGGCAGAAGTCCCCCGCTGTTCCCCCAATTTGTGCCTGGTGCTCCCTGGGGCATAGGTCAGGAAACTCCCTGCTGATGTGAGCTGGGCTCCCAGCGCCCTGGGACTGCGTCTGGGAGGCTGAAGTTCTTTCGCTCTGGCGGGGCCACCCCTCTGGCGGGCCGCCCCTCCAACCCCAGGGAGCAGAGCCTTTCTGCTCTTTTCCAGGTTACCTTGCACAGGAGAACTGCCTCCCTGGGTCCCTCTGCGAGTTCTGTCTCTCAAAAATTTAGTTAAGAGTCCTTAGTTTAGAAGTTTTATGAGGGAGCGCCTAAGACACAATGCTCTCTCGTAGCCATCGTGACTTCGCCCTGACCCTTCTGTTTTTAATGTTGGTCCACTTACCCTTGACAAAGGAGCTTCTTTCAGATCTTGCCATTAAGTATAACCCTGAGCAAGTCATTTAAACTCTTATCACCTATAAAATGTTGAAGCAGATGATCTCTAAGATTCATTCTAAGATCTCATTTTTTTTTTAGATTTTTGAAGGCATTGGAGTTAAGTGGTTTCCCCAAGGCCACACAGCTAGGTAATTATTAAGTGTCTGAGGTCGGATTTGAACCCAAGTACTCCTGACTCCAAGGCCGGTGCTCTATCCACTGGGTCACCTAGCCTCCCCTAAGATCTCATTTTGATCTCATCTTCTGGAAGTTCAGTCTTTTTAATCATTTAATCTTTTTCTTTAATTGTTAATCAATCCTTATCTACTGGTTCCTTCTGTGATGCTCACAAATAGGTCCAGATTTACTCAATCTTAAAAAATTCCCTCCTTGACTTTAAAAGTCACTCTTCTCTTTTACTGACAAACTCCTAGAAAAAGTCATCTACACTTATTGCCTTTACTTTCTAAACTCCTATACTTATGTTGGAACATTTTGCAATCTGGCTTCCCATCACCCAACTGAAACTGTTTTCTCCAAGGTTACCAAGGCTTTCTTAATTGCCAAATCTGATTTCCTTTTCTCAGTTCTCATTATTTTTAAGGACATTCAACATTGTTAACCACTCCCTTCTTCAAAACATTTTTCCCTCCACAAAATTTGGTGGCCTTCCTTTCCTCTGGTTATCTTAACTGACTGGTCATTCATCAGATTCATTCACTAGGTAATCATTCACCATGACCCATCTCCTATGTATGGGTAACTCAGGGTCCTATCCTGAAACTTCTGTCTCTTGGTAAGATTAGTCCCAAACAGCTCCCATCAATATCATCCTTATGCAGATAGCTCCCATATCTATATATCCATTCTAGTCTCTTGATCTTGAACTACCTGCCGGAAAATTTCCAGCAGATGTCTTACAAGCATCTCAAAGGCAATATGTTCAAGCAGAACTCATTTTTCCTCTCAAAACTGTTCTCTTCCTAACTTCCTTATTTCTGTGAAGGTTACCACCACCTTCTCATTACCCAAGATCACCCTCTGAGTCACTCTCAACTTTCCATTTTTTCTTGATGTCTCATGGCTAATCAGTTGTCAAATGTTGTCTTTTCTACCTCTGCAACAATTGTCTCTGTCTTTTCTCTACCAAAGAGATCAACTTAGTCCAGGCCTTGTTACCTCTCACTGGACTGTTGCAATATTTTCCTAATTGATCCCCCTGACTGTCTGTCTGTCTCTCTCTCCCTCACTCTCCTTCCCCCTCTCTCCCTCCCCTCCCTCTCCCTCTCCCTTCTTAAAGCACAAGTCCAACCATGACACTTTCCCCTTCAGAAAGCTTTAATGTTTCCTTCTCAACCCTTGAATCAAATATACACTTCTCTGTCTGGCATTTAAAGTCTGTCACACTAGACTTTAGACAACCTTTTCAGGTTTAAGGTACATTACTCTCTTTCACATTCTGCATTCCAACCAAATTGGCCTTCTTACTGTTCCTTGTATGTTTCTTGAGCAAAGAGAGATCTGGCCAAACTAGTAATTCCATTTAACTTTTCTCTGCCTTTCTGCAGGATGTTCCCCCTATGCCTGGAATTTTCTCTCCATTCACTTATGCCTTGTAGAATCCCTACATTCCTTCAAGGCTCAGCTCAAGTGACACCTTTTACAGGAAGTCTATGGTAATTCCCCAGTTACTGATTCCCTCCCTTCTCCCCATCATTACTTTGTATCTATTTTACAGTTATCCCTTTTACATTGTAATTTTGATATATCATAGGTTATCATAAGAAATTAAATGAAAATTTGAGAGTTTTGTGGCAGTCACAATATATGAAGGCCATTGGATGATACTAAAAAAGTTTATAAATCCAGAAATGCAGAAAATATATGTATAGTATTATATAAGATCAAGAAAAAAAGAGAACAAAATCCAGAGGGCCAAAAATTTTTCACAGATTTTCCAGATTGAGGGGATATTGGGGCCTAACCCTAACAAGATGCTCACACACACACACACACACACACACACACACACACACACACACACACACATACATCTATCTGTCTATCTACCTATTCTAGATACTTCTTGTTTTCTTTCAATAGAATGAAGTCTTTTTAAGGGCAGAATATATACATATATATATATATATATATATATATATATATATATATTATACATATATTATATATTTCCATCCCAGCATAGAGCCTGGCACATGGTAAATAGAAGATATTTAAATCATTAAACACTTATAGGAAGTTTAGATCAAGAAATAACTCCCAAGAGAACTACTAATCTTCATTAGACTCATTTTGGGGTTTTGAGGTTTTTTGGTAAGACAATGGGGTTAAATTACTTGCCCAAGGTCACACAGCTAGGTAATTATTAAGTGTTTGAGGTCAAATTTGAACTCAGGTCCTCCTGACTCCAGGGTCATCTACTGTGCCACCTAGCTGCCCCCCCCTTTTATTTTTTAAGCTGTTATGTCTCTTATTTTTCTCAGACAAATTCCTTGAAAAAGCTACACTTTCTTTCCTCTTACTCTGACTTTGATCTTGTCATGCAATTAAAACTGTTCTTACCAAAGTTTTCACTGATCTCTTCATAAGGGTGTTTGTGTATGGAGGGAAGCTGATTCAGTCAATCACCCCATTCCACTTAGAGTGAGGAAAAAAATTCTCTCTCTTTGCTACCTTTATCTGTTGAATCAAGTGAATTAAAGGCATTAAACTAGTGTATGCTTTATCATTCCAAGTATATTGGCTGTAAGATAGAAAGTCATGACTTCATTTTTGTTACAAAGGTTTTCTTTTTCTTTTTAAAATGCTTGTGTGTGGAGCTTGGAGGAAAGAAAATAAATTCTTATTTTTTAAAAAAGAAAGTTAGTTTGAGAGTCAATGATTCTAGCCAACTCCCTGAAAGACAGTTGTTTGGGAGGGGAAGAAGGGAGCCTCTCTCCTTGCCCAGTTCTTTTGACCATAGGATGAACTTGTGGACTTTGGAAGGTGAGAGGATTTGAACTTATTATCTGCATCTCAGGAACAGTAGTAAATGGAAGCAATATCTATCTACTTCAGGAGCTGACAGCAAATTATAGATAATGCTCAGGAAGGGAAACTTTTAGATTCTATAAGGAGCATAGTGGAAAGCTGTACCATACTTAAAAGGAACATGTAAATGACTCCAGTAAATATACTTCTAGGAACTGTGAGGTATTCCTTTGCCATTGATATTTCTATACTTGAGTTCATTTTTCATGGACTCTATCTCTATTTCTCTCTAGTACAGATAAGTACTACTCTGAAGGAACAAAGACTACAGTACCAGACCTGGAATCAGGAAGATCTGAGTTCAAATCCTGTTTCAAGATACTCACTCACTGAATGACTCTGGTTCACTTAACCCCTGATTTCATTTGTACTTTATCTGCAAAATGGGGACACACTGGAGAAGGACATGGCAAACCACTCCTATATCTTTGCCAGGAAAATTCTTTGAGGTCAGGTAGAGTTGGACATGACTAAACAATAACAACAACAATATTATTTATATACTTGTGGAATAATGGCTTTTGGGAAGATGTTTTATGATAGCTATTCTTTCCAGACCACTTTAGTTTATACTTTCTAAAAGCTAATTGTCTGACTGACTAGATGATCTCCACTGATAATCAAGGTGGGAAGAGCCTTGTACAAGAAACTAATTCTCCAAATCCTCAGAGTCCTCTAGAACTCTGAGGGGAGTTATTTACTAAAGGGGATGTAAACTGCCAATGTTTGGAAGAGTCCAGTGTATATACAGCTTCTGACAACTGCCAAATCTGATAGTCTTTTTCTCAGTTCTAATCCGTTTCTATTGTCTGCTTCATTTGACATTGTTGATTGCCCTTTCTTCTCTGGGTTTGTGATAATAGTCCTCCTAGTTTACTTCCAACCTGTCTGACTGCTCATTCTCAGCCTGTTTTGCAGTTTGACTTCCATCTTTTCTGTGGGTGCTCCCATCTTTTTCTATTCTGTTTCTTTTGGTAACTTCTTCAGCTCCCATGAGTTTAGTTATCATCTTTAGGCAGATGACTTTGATTTCTATATTCAGTTCCAACTCC
Source organism: Macrotis lagotis (assembly GCF_037893015.1). Taxonomy (NCBI): domain Eukaryota; kingdom Metazoa; phylum Chordata; class Mammalia; order Peramelemorphia; family Peramelidae; genus Macrotis; species Macrotis lagotis. The sequence continues at coordinate 230,565,593 of NC_133659.1, read as the reverse complement.
AGTCTTTTGAGCTTTTGTTTCCAAATCATCAATTGTCTTTTGGAAAGTTTTTCAAACTGCATATCACAAAGACATTTTGAATTCAATATGACCAAAACTGAAAAAAAACTTAACTTAACCCTCTTTTCCCTCTAAATCCTCAGCTTGTCTGGTTTTCTCAAATGCAATCATTCCAATGTCTCAGGTTCATAATCTCAGCATTATGCTCTTTCTTCCCTTTCTCTCACCCCATATATTCAGTTACTTGCTACTTACTTACAACATCTCCCATTTGTTCTACTTACATAGCTACCATCATAGTTCAGATGCTCATCATCTATCACCGAAATTATTGCAGTGACCTAACCTAAATTGATCTCTCTATTTTATCTCTCCTTAATTCAGTCAATCCCATATACTCATGTCATTCCCTTGTTCAGCCAGCTCTCACTGGACTGTTGCAAGTCATTTACTACCTGTCCCAGCTTCATTGAACATTATTTAACTATCTAAATTCTGTGATCTAGTCAAATAGCCTTCTTGCTTTGAAAGAAGTAATTCCCCATTCCTGGAATGGATTCATTCTTTCCCTCTCTGTCTCATAGGTTCTTCCCTTCTTGTAGAATATAGATTAAATATTGTTTTCTTCATGAAGACTTTCCTGATCAGGTCAATTACTATTGCCCTCAAACTGCACAGAATTTTAACTTTTATATATCTTTAACTAATTTCATGTTTAAGTTTCATTGTCTCTCTCCTTCCCCTCCTCATTAGATCACAAAATTCTTGTGATTGGGGATTATTTCATTCTTTTTAATTATATCCTATTACCTAGCATAGTGTCTGATAAATAGTAGGTGCTTAATAAATATATGTATATTGCTTTAGATTTGTACATTCTGGATTTTTACAAAATCACTTTTTATAGTGGCTTTTAAAAGCTGTACTTGTATTTTAGAGCAAATTTAAGGTGTAATTATTGGTTCTGTTCCACTGATGATGATAGGAGAGGAGCCAGGGACAACATTTTATTTTTATGTTTCTCAGTACTGTGGCACAGTTTGGGGGGCACATTAAGCACCCACCCCAATAGTTAGGTGAATGAATTTGAAGTTATTTCTTGATCTGAACTTCTTATAAGTACTCTATTGACATTGTAAAGATGTCTGTCATTATTAGCTTTATTGTTGCTCTGAAAGATTTTTCTTTTTCAGAAGAATTATTTATTTATTTGTTTGTCCACTTATTTGTTTGTTTGTTTGTTTGTTTATTTAGGTTTTTGCAAGGCAAATGGGGTTAAGTGGCTTGCCCAAGGCCACACAGCTAGGTAAGTATTAAGTGTCTGAGGCTGGATTTGAACTCAGGTACTCCTGACTCCAGGGCCGGTGCTCTTATCCACTGCGCCACCTAGCCACCCCTTTTTTTCAGAAGAATTAAAAAAAAGATTATTTGAACACCTACCATGGCAAGGTATAATGCTAGGTACATCTTTTGGGTAATGCGAAGATGTATGAAGCAGAGATGTCTCTTTTCTCAAGGAGACTGCAGTCTGCCTAGGAAAATAAGACGTAGTTATAAAAAGATGAATTATCTGATAAATGACCAATCCAGGATCATTTTTGCCCCTTGTGCAAATCCCACTAGGAACTTCCTTTTTTTTCCAGTGTTTCTTCAAATTCTCCCTTCCAATTTTCCCTTCCTGGTTGTACTTTGCCCTTCCCTATCATCATCACTTCAGGAGTAAGCCTAGTCCTCTTTACTCCAACCTTAACTTATTCCCCTCTTTCCAATAGTCCTAAATCCCTCAAGCCTGCGAGGCAGACAGAACTGCTCACATGGGTTGGATGATCAATTAAAATCCTCCTAGTCAGATAATGGAGCTCCATTTGGTCTGGTGCCTTCTTCAATAACAATTGTCATTCTTTTTTTGGGGGGGGGTCTGACTTCAGTTTTCTTTAATGACTGGTACCTCCTGGCAGAGGAGGAAGCAGGCAGCTAGGTGGTAGTAGGGGGAGGATGTTCACTTGAAGATCTTGCCCTGATTGAAGGGTTTGTCCATGAGCTGGAAGGGCCCCTCCCAGGAGAAGTACTTGCGGACCATAGTCTGGGTCTCCTCACTGCCAGGATCCAGCTTATGCCATGTGTAAGACTCATAGTCTACCTGCCAGTCTGAACTTAGGAAGGCAAGTTCTGGTTCCAGACCCAGACTCCAGAAATGGCGCTGCTGTTGTTGGTGCCAAAGAGGATGACACTGGCAAAGGCATATTCTTCCTCACCTTGTCCAGGCACTGGAACATTCCAGTGATGAGGTTACAGCTCATGAAAGTCTGGCTGAGCTCCTGGGGAAAGCGGTACTCATCATACCACAGGGACCAGCTCTTGTGGTCAAAGTGGTCCCAGAAGTATGGCAGGGCCATCATTATTGTTTCCTCACCAGAGTATTTTTGCTTAAACTCATCCAACACAAAAGTACTCTTGGGCAGGTGGGCAAAGGTGGCTTTGGGTTCTGCAGACAGAGCCTGCTCACACTAATCCATCTCCTCCTCAGGGCCAGGGTGGGGGTAGGGGCTGGCTTCTTGTCCTCCTTCCACTCGGCCTGCACCTTTTGCTTGTCTTCCCACTGCCCCTCATTTTTTCCCGAGGTATCCTTCTTAGGCTGACTCTCTGCAAACTTCTTGGCATCAAACTGGGCCATCTTCTCACAGAGCTTCACCTCTCCCAAAATTGCCCAGAACTGGGACTGGTAAATGCAGGTGAGGAACCAGTGGTTGGTGCTGGGAAAGGCCTGCTGGAAAGCTGGCTCCAGGACCTTCTTATAGAGCACAGGAGGGTGCCCACTACTGTGATGTCAGCCAGAGTCACACGCTCCCCAACCAGAAAATTCCAAGGCTTCAGGTGGGCATCCAGGAGCCGCAGAATTCACCTCACCTCCTCTTTTGCATTCTCTGTGGCCTGCTTGTTGTGGTGCATGATACCCAGAGTGGGGAACACCCAGGTGCAGGCTGGGGGGACATGTCAGCAAAGCTGACCCCCTGGATCACCTGGGTAACCACCTCAGGAGTAGAACCTTGGAGCTCATCATTGCTTACATAGTGTGCAATGAATTGCTTTCAAATACACAGAAGCCATCATCACCCTCAAATGCTGAAACCTTGCCAGTAGGAAATTTTTGGAGTAAACCGGGGTTGCTGTTGGTCTAACCAAAGTGGAAATGGGAGGAGTGGATAGCACACAGATCTGGGCCCCACTGTACTGTGCAGCAATGAGAGCCTTGAAGGCCTGCCAGTTTTCAGGGTATGTGTACAGGGTTCCATCCACCATGGTGATTCCACAGTGAAAAGACAATTGTCATTCTTTCTGTGGTTGTGCTCTCTAAACTTCTGCCTTGCTTAAGCCCAAAGAACCCTTAGACTTTTCCATCTAAATTGCCATTGCATCCTAAGAACCAGTAAGTCTTTTTGTCAGCCATACAACTGAACTCCCTCATATCTCACCTTGTTAGAATGTGACTCCCTGGGAATGGGAATTGCTGGTAGGTGCTTTTCTATTTATTCATTCATATACAATAAGAATTTTGTACATCTAATATTCCAAGTTATAAATATATTAAACTCAACATTTACTCCCCCCATCCCATTCTCAATCAGCAAGCATATAAGTACCTATTACAAAGACAAAAATGGAATAATCTTTTAACTCAAAAAGATTATTAAGGGAAATAAAACATTTGACCTTTAGCAAGTCATTTACCCTCATTGGACCTATAAAAATGAAGGTTTTAGATTAGATGGTTTCAGAAGACCCTTCCACCTTGTAAAGTCCTATTTAGCCAACATCAGACCTGTTCATACACTTTTCCTCAGGCCATTTTCTGACCTGGCACCACAGCTCCTTGACCTTGCTACCAGATATACTGTGCTTTGGAACTCCTACTCTAGGTCTTGCATCTCCTGATAGGTGAAATCTCACTAATTTACCATAAACTCTACCATGTTTATTACCTTGGCCATTTTCCAATCTGCCACTTATATATTTACAAGTTGGACTATCAGAGGTTTCTAACTTAGGGTATATGAATTTGTTTTACTTTTTATTCGATAACTATTTCAGTATTTTGATTTCCTTTTAGTGTGTATTTTATTTTATGCATTTAAAAACATTATTTTGAGAACTACCAAAGGGTTTCATGAGAAACAAAATGTTTGAAATTCCCTGGTCGAATTGATCTCTAAGATTCCTTCCCTTGATAATGTTTAATGTTTCTGTGATTCATAGAACAGGATTCTTGACTATTTATTCTTTTTTTTTTAGTTTTGTTTTTTTTTTTTGCAATGCAGTGGGGTTAAGTGGCTTGCCCAAGACCACACAGCTAGTAATTATTAAGTGTCTGAGGCTGGATTTGAACTCAGGTACTCCTGATTCCAGGGCCAGTGCACTATCCACTGCATACCTAGCTGCCCTGATTCTTGACTATTTAAAACAATCCTTGACCCTTACCTTCCAACTGGTGAGTTTTCTTTACAGAAGCAATCTCCAGTTTATTGGTGCTCCAACAACAGGGCTAGCTATTTATTTTTCATTGTTTCATTCTGTAATCAGAGGGGACTCCAGGAGGAATTGTCCTTTTATAAGTAAGTAATTAGGAAGACATTATTTTGGTGCTTATTTTGGTGGAAAGAGTTGGAAGAAGGCCAGTAAATAAACCCCTTGAAGGATAGTTGTGACCTGGAGGCTTTGGAAAGAATTTTATTTCTGGATACTCTGAAATTTTGCTTGGGCCTACTGCCTAACTAAAAGAAATACTGGATCGTAGAATTGTTGGTTTCTAAGATTCCTCTAATTTCCAGAGCAGACTTGACTTTGCACAATATTACTCTTCAGAATATGGTGCTCATCAGTAAGAGGTTCTGGCTTTGATTGTCTTGTGGTTTGGTTCCTTGCAGGTGGAAATAGCTTAGCATAATGGAAAGTACACTGAATTTAGAGGCAAATTACTTCAATTCGAATTTCACTTCCATATAGTTTTAGTCATCACTTAGTTTAGCTGGGGTATAGTTCCCTCATCTGTAAATTTAGAGGTTTGCCTAGCTAGTCTCTGACATATGCTCTATGATATAGATATCATTGGGTGCTATTGGTGACAAGTGAGGAATTATGAATTCTTGCATAGCCAACCCACTTCATTCCCACATCTCTTGCTCATATACACATTTTCATAGTGCAAAGTATTTAATCTGCCAATAAATTATCATGACTTCGCAAGGGAAGAAACTGGACCTGGATCTTGTTTTCTTTAGGAAACTGTCCTATTGCTAGTGTTCACAAAGGTATCAGTCAGTTAGGTGGCCATTGTTGCCTAGGGACAGTTCCTCAATTCATTCCTTACTTTACTATTACCCCAAATGATGACATTATCATGTCACCTCCCAGAATTGTCAATAGCTGTCATTTGATGGTGATATTTTGTTTACTTCTCACCATTTTGATTTATTCAGGATTTGTCTTGGTTATAGGAATTCCTGAGATGAGTTTGAATTTCCACCTCTTTTATCTTCCCTGAACTCAAATTAAAATAGGATCAAGAAAAACTTACCATAGTTAGTTTAGTGGTAGGCCCAATTGAAATTTTGAGTTTATGTAGTGCTCAATGAAATCTTATGGGATTTTTCCATATCTCCCTCTCTCTTTCTCTCTATGTCTGTCTGTATGTCTCTCTCCTTCTGTGTGTCTGTATTTCTGTTTCTGTTTGTCTCTATCTCTGTCTCACTCTTTCACTTTCTGTCTCTTAAGTTCTCACATTAGGAACATTTTAATTTTGCAACATTTTTAAGTTTCCTTAAAAAAATATGGGGAAAGAGCTCTCAGATGCCATGCAAACTCTGAAACAAAAAGTTTATTGAATATAGGAGACGTTTTATTTAACCTAACATAGGAATGCAGACACTTTCATTCGAGCCTATAGCAGTCAATTTTCTTTGGGATAGGTTCTATGTGGTCTTCACAGAAATATTCCCACAAGAGGAAAGCATGAAATGTTTCTGGAGCCTTGAGAGATTCCTCTTGTGGCCTCCACTTCCTTCAGACATCTATGCAGTATTTTGAATTTGTAGTATTGCCCTTGTTTTGATGCCTCCATATTGGGAGAGAAGTTTCGGGGTTGCTAGGCTTGGTCCCCATCCCTGGGACCACATGGTCCATCTAATACAGAGTACCAGTAAAAGGCAAATTCTGGGTTTCTTCCTCCAAGTTTTGGCTCCTTCCCTTGCTGTTCCTTGCCTTTTTTTAGGTTTCTGCAAGGCAAATGGTATTAAGTGGCTTGCCCAAGGCCACACAGCTAGGTAATTATTAAGTGTCTGAGGTCGAATTTGAACTCAGGTACTCCTGACTCCAGGGCTGGTGCTCTATCCACTGCACCACTTAGCCACCCCATGTTCCTTACCTTTTGCTCCTAATTTGTATGGAAATTCTTCTGTATCAGATCAACCGCTGTTGATCTGAATTCTTGCAGCTTCTTGTTGGGCCCTATAATTTCCTAATGATTCATTACCTGCTTATGTTTGCAATTCTTGGGGTGATTTCCCTATTGGTGATGGGGGGGGGAAGTCATTACATTCCTTTCCAGAGAGCCAGATCTAAGATTCCATGTAACTTTTATTTTCTCAGTTCTTATTTTCTTTCAGCTTAGGTTTTCTTTATTTGCTTGCCTTTTCAAAACCAAGTCCCAAATTCCCACAGTGTATCAACTTGCAGTTAATCAATCAGTTATTTTTTATGTGTTATTAGAGAGCAAAGATCAGTCCTGAAAATTCAGTTATCAAAGAATTAACCTAGTTAATGAATTTCAGAAGACTGGAATCCTAAGGGATTTCCAGAAGGCGTAATCAGGGTAGTTTTTCCTGGGTTCACTCTTGACAAGTAGATGTCCAGTAAAAATGTTTTCTTAAGATTATGACAATCTACCTATCAATAGCATAGTATATCAATGGTATACATATTGTCCCCTATCTGGCATCAAATCAGGACTTTCAAACAATTTTTAAGTTATTAGATTTCTTAAGTGGAAGGATGAGGCATTGATTTATTCTAGCATAGTTTCAGATTCCAGCTATGGGAAAACTGTCATATATTAAACCCATTTGTAGTTACCACAGGAGTGGAAATTATACTTTTTACCCTCAAGGAATTATAAAGGACTAGATTCAAATCCTGACTTTGTGACTATATCTTTGGGTAAGTCACTTGACTTCTTGGAGACTCAGGCTGGAAAATGAGAGGGTTGAACTAGATGATTTCTAAGGTTCCTTCTAGCTTTTTTTGGTGTTGTTTTTTTATAAGGCAATGGGCTAGTGACTTGCCCAAGGTCACACAGCTAGGTAATTATTAAGTGTCTGGGGCTAGATTTGAACTCATGTCCTCCTGACTCCAGGGTCATGTTTTCTAGCTTTAAAATTCAAAATCCTGATACTATCACAGCACTCTGCTTCTTCATGGTATCATCCCTAAGGGTCAGTGTGTTTCCTATGAGAGATGGTTCTACTAGAGAGAGGAAAAAAGTCTTTCAACCAGGGTCACTAATCACATAAGAGACAAGTAGAGACATTATTTAGGGGTTATCAGAAAGCTAATGGAAAGACAAGATTAAAAAGAAACATTCTTCCTTCTAAGAGGTACAAATGGTGACATCAGCAAGATTCTCACTAATAAAGATATAAAATCTGGAGAGGAGCAAAAAACACTCCAGCCAGGCTCTTCTGCATATTTTGAGGAGGAAAATGTATGCATTTTTATAAGCAATGAAATAGTACACTCAGAGTTTTACTTTAGGAAGGTAGGAGGTAGGAGTTTTTTGTTTTTTGTTTTTGTTTTTGGCAAGGCAATGAGGTTAAGTGACTTGCCAAAGGCCATAGAGCTAGGGAATTATTAAGTATCTGAGGCCGGATTTGAACTCAGGTCCTCCTGAGTTCAGGTGCTCTATCCACTGTGCCACTTAGGTGTCCCAGGAAAGTAGTTTTTTCAGCTTTTTGAGAGATAGCTTGGAGGGGATAAACTGAATTGAGGGTAGGACAGGGCTATATTGATCTGTGAAAAAGGACTCAATTTAGAATTTGGGCTCATTTTGATGAAGTCAGTACAGGGGCAGCTAAGTTGTGCGGTAGATAGAGCACTGGCACTGCAGTAAGGAGTACCTGAGTTCAAATCTAGACTCAGACACTTAATAATTGCTTAGCTGTATGACCTTTGGCAAGTCACTTAACCCCATTACCTTAAATAAAAATAAAATTTAAAAAAAATAGCAAATAATGATGAAGCCAGTACTTCTAATGGAGAATAGCAAGACTCAATATGTTATTATATTCTGGAATGACTGAATTGGAAGATGCACTGAGCATAACTACAAACCTAATTTCTTCCCTTATTTATGGTCCTATAGATAAGTATTTAGATAATGAGTTAGTAGAGAATTGTAGACAATAGAAATCTATATGTAGTTGAGAGATTGTCACTATTAGGGGAATATATTAGGAAAAACTACTGTGCTATTGCATCATCACCTTCTCATTGTCAGTCTTCTTCCAAATGGTGGTTTGACATCCAGGGTACTAAGGTAGTTAACTTTAAAAGGACTAAGAAAGAATACTTTGATTGGTTGTGTCATTTATAGGGATCACTCAGAGCCCCCTGTTAGCTATGTCAGATTCTGAAGGGTTTTTGGTCAGTATTCTCTTCAAATCATGAGTATCTAGTCATATATTAAGTGTTTTTCTTTTACTAGTTATGCTTGGTTTAAAGCAAAGATATTTTATTCAAATGCTAAAGTTGATAAAATAATGACATTTCCATTATAAACAATGAATTTATTTTCTTCCAAATACACAAGGAGTATAATCACGGAGAAGAATGAACTGAATTATGTGTGAGTCATCCGCACAGGGAGAACACATGGCCAGAGCACCTGCAAGAAGGGTATAGGATACTGTTGAAACCAAGGCAAACATGAAAGGGCAATTGCTGCTCTCCATAACTGTCCACAGTCCTGCTCCTCACCTAGGCCATCATATTGGATCTGGATCACCATATCCTGGACCTCTAGAATCCACTCAATCTTCTGGGAAATTAATATTTAAAATTTTTTTGTTGGAAACCAGCCCCACTCATTATTTATACTTTAATCCTCTCTCTCTCTCTCTCTCTCTATATATATATATATATATAGATATATATATATATATATATGTATGTGTGTGTGTGTGTGTGTGTGTCTATATATAGCTGAGCCGCATCTCAATATGTTTCATTTCACATTCTATATCCCCTCAGTTATGCTGACAATCCCCAACCATTCTGTTCCTTCCTTTATTGTAATTAAATTAAAGTATTATTATTTCTGGAAATAATCGATTGCCCTATACACCATTTCTGTAATTCCCTAGATCAAACTTCCTTTCTTGGACATCATACCCCTATATTTGCTGCCCTCTCTTATTAGAATGTCAGGTCTTACAGGTTTGAGACTGTTTCTCTTTATTTACATTTGTATCCCCATATCTTAGCAGTACGGTAAGTGCTTAATAAATGATTTTTTCACTTATTCATTCATCTCTCTCAACCTCTTCCAGGAAATCAAAGTCTTTGGGCTCTGGGGGGAATATGGTTGCTGAACAGAATAGACCATCAACAGACAGGTGAGCTTTACCATACTGTCAAAAGTTTGTCATCTGATGGTATTGTAATATGGAAGAACCTTGCTGATATGAGAAAAACCTGACTAAAAAGATCAAGTTCTTCCATTGATCACCAATAGTCCTGATCCTACCACTGTCAGGCCACAGACCTCACATGAGATAGTGAGAAAGGAATCTTTGCACAACATCCCTTTACTTTAATAATTTTTTTTTAGGTTTTGTTTTGGGTTTTTTTTTTTTTTTTGCAAAGCAAATGGGGTTAAGTGGCTTGCCCAAGGCCACACAGCTAGGTAATTATTAAGTGTCTGAGGCTGGATTTGAACTCAGGAACTCTTGACTCCAGGGCTGGTGCTCTATCCACTGTGCCACCGAGCCGCCCTCCTACTTTAATATATTTTATATGCAATCATGACATCCTTTTCCTGATGTCATGGCAAAGGACAAACTACTCTTTCATCTGTAAAATGGGAACATTATTATAGCACCTATATTGTTAATTGTGTTTGGCAATAAATCTGGTCTTATAGGACCAGGAGCATCTTTCTTTCTAACTTTGGAAGAGGGGTTTGTCTGAGTATTTCTGCTGAAAAGTCAGTTTGCCTTATTTTTAAGGTAAGAAGTGCTTTGGACTTTGGACTTTCCCTGACCAAGGTCCTACCTCTGTTCTCCCTCACTGTCCTGGCTTTCAGCATTCTAAGATTGGTAAACTTTCTCATTCATACATTTTAGAATCAAAGAATGACAATAGGATGTTAGAGCTAGAAGTAACTTTAAATATCCTCTAATCCAACCCCTTCATTTTGCAGATCAGGAAACTGTAGAGAGGTTTAGTCACTTGCTCCAAAGCATAATAAAAAGAAAAACCAGAGAGCAAGTATCCTAATTTCTAGTTATTTGTTCTTTTTTGCAACATAGCTTAAAGGACCAGTTGAACAGCAAGATTATCTTAACTTAGGTACTACTCCTATAAGAAGTTTTGAATCATTTTTATATCTCTTCACTGGCACATACTCATTTTTAAACCCCTTCATCTCTGGGCCTCAAGACTTAATTGATAATCCTTTAAAAAATTCATCTTTATGGATTTTGCTTTTAATCCCTTTAATTTCTCTACCCAAACAAAACTTTCCTTGTGACAAAGAATAAAAAAGAGAATAATAATTCAGCAAAACCAAATACATCAACCTCTCCGATATTATATGCAATATAACCCCCCCTAATCCTACACCTCTAAAAGAAGGAAGATATATTTTCACTTGAATTGCCTTTTTAATGTAAAAATGAAGGTGCTTTTAAAAATAACTAATGAAGATAGTAATGTAGAATCCTTACATCTGATACTTTTAATGCAAATTGCTTATTCAAATCAAGCTATCCTGTCCGTTGTTCCTATCCTATCAAGTCTGACTGGTAGAGAGTTCCAATGTTTCTGTCTTATGACTTTCTTGAGGTCTTAAAAATTGCAGACCTCACTTACTTGCAAGTGTGTTTTGGAGCTTCTTTAACCTTTACCGAAATTACTAAATAGGACTGAAATACATTTTTTTTAATTTAAAATCCTTTTATTAGCTGATATTTTATCCATGGCCCATAAAACTACAAATTTCATTAAGTTCAGTCCGTGTGATATAATGTTTAGAAAGTTTCTGGGATTTTAAATAATCAGACCTGAATTCAGAGAGTGAATTTGCCACTTACTACCTGTTCCTTTGGACCAGCATGGTGGGTCATAGGATCCTTTGGGGGAGGAATTTTATCCCCCAATATCAACTACTCTGAGTATTCAGGAACAAAGCCCTGGTTGTTTTGCCTTAGTTACAGATCTTTGTGGTGATGAAAAGATATCTAAATAACAAAGAGAATACTTATGTAGCATGTGTAATGACCTCTGGTATGACTCAGTAGTTTCTCAGACAGTCTTTAGCTGGGGCTTTTGTGCTCTATTCTGACTCTCTGAAGGGATGTCAGCTTGGGATTGGTTAGGATCCAAGGCCTATCATCACAAAGGCCAATGACCCCTAGATGAACAGTCTTGCTTGGAGCTACATTCTTCTAGGCCTGGAGTCCATGGCAATACCCAATTAATCCTTAAAACATTTGTCCATCATTCTAGAACTCACTAGTCCCTTGCTGTGAAGGCTTATCAGCCTTCCTCATTAGGAAGCGGCAAAGCACTCTTTTTACCCCTAACCTTCCTGTAGCAAAGAGCCCCCCCCCTGCTCTTTTATTGATACAGTTCATACTGTTAATTGTTGACTACTAGGTCCTCTGATAAATGGTGTGACTCCCAGTGATGGTTCTATACTAATCTTGACTTAGTGGTTGGAGAAGAGTAAAGAATCTGGGCAGTATTTTTCACGTCGAACACATTGAATTTTGAAGTGTTATAAGCATAACAGCAGAAAAACATGTGCTGAGCATCCCCATAGGGCTACTTGTCCAACTCCCATTTGCATTTACTGGCTATATCCTCAGACAGTAACTGAATAATACTAGCCTCAAGTTCTAATGATCACTTCAACAGACTGAATTTCTAATACTATCTCATGAGCCCCCACCAGTATCCTTTCTATTAAAATGAGATAGAATTGCCTTTTTTTTAAACTGAGAGGTACACTAAGAACAGTGGTTACAAAAAATAAAATCTCACCCAAAATACATGCTATGAGATTACCATAAATTACAAAAGTAGTATACACCTAGAAAATCCATGTCAGTTCACAACTCCTGTTTACTAGAAATCTTTTTTATCTACTAGGAGAACCCACAAAAATAGATATACATAAAGGTGTATTTATTTGTAGGGCACTAAAGGTCAGTGCCTTGGAAAAATTATGAAGGGCTATGTTCCCTGAGGGTGCCTTCTTTGAATAACTACTGTTACTTGTTGCCTCTGTTGTTTCTTACTGAGCCCTCTCCTGAATTATCTAATCCCAGCTGCATGGACTCTTTTCTACTGTTCCAGTATCTTGGACAATATCGGGGTGGGGGGGGAAGGAAGAGAGACAGAAAGAGAGACTCTTCTCCAGCCATCCCCCTTGTTCACGAGAAATTTCTTCTCAGCAGATTGACTTTAACTCTGGTTCCTTCTGAACTAGAAACTTTCCACTTTGAAACAGGTTCACCACAGGTCCAAAACTATGGCTGCATGGACCATATTTATTTATTTGTTTGTTTGTTTGTTTGTTTGTTTATTTTTAACATCTTTTTAGGTTTTTTTTTTTTTTGTAAGGCAATGGAGTTAAGTGGCTTGCCCAAGGCTACACAGCTAGGTAATTATTAAATGTCTGAGACCGGATTTGAACCCAGGTATTCCTGACTCCAGGGCCAGTGCTTTATCCACTGTGCCACCTAACTGCTCCTATTTTTAACATTCTTTTTAAAAAATTGAGTTCCAGATTCTCTCCCTCCCTCCTGTTCTCCTTACCCATTGAGAAGGAAGAAATATGATATTAATTATACATGTGAAATCATGCAAAACATTTCCATAATATCTATATTGCAAAAAAAAATTCAGTAAAAACAAAAGTGAAAAAACTATGCTTTAATCTGCACTCAGACACCACCATCAGTTCTCTCTCTCTCTGAAGTTACAGAATATTTTTTAACAGAAATCTTTTGGAATTTTCTTGGATCATTGATCTTTTTTTTGTAAGGCAATGGGGTTAAGTGGCTTGACCAGGGTCACACAGCTAGGTAATTATTAAGTGTCTGAGGCTGTATTTGAACTCAGATACTCCTGACTCCAGGGCCAGTGCTCCATCACTGTGCCACTTAACCGCCCCTTGGATCATTGATCTTTAAGATCAGTGGATCATTAAGTCTTCCCAGGTTTTTTTTTACTATAATTTTTTAACATAGATTAGAAGTGTGTCTGATTCGTTAAACCAATCATATTTCCTGCATGACATTGTCCATGGTCAAAGCACAAGAATCTCAAATTAATGATGGACTTCGATCTAATTAGCAAAGAGTATGCAGTGGTTACATTAATTGTGATGGGAGTGGAAGCCTGTCTTTACGTTCCTCCCTCTCATTCCACCCCCATACTAGCAAACTAGTTGGAATGCTTTTGGCAAGCCCACAGCCCCCTTCTGAGAGTGTTTTAAGTGTATACTAAACTTTGTTCCACCCAACCCCCCATGACAAATGCAATATAGAAGAAAATTAAATTTACTTAATTTAATAAAATTTAATAAGAAGCACTATGCAAGTATTTTAAAGACATTTTCATGATTATAAGCATTATGGTTCTGCGTCTAGAATGTAAGTACCTTGAAGGCAGGGATGCATCCTTCATATTCCCTGGCAGTACTTACTTTGGGTCTTTGGTATATATGTTACTAAAATGATTTTTAGACACTGTTAAGATTTTTGAATTAGATATTAAAACCACATGTGTGTATTTAAGAAAGTGGGAACTGAATACTCATGTATTTGGAGCCAGTTCCTCTTCAAGACATTTTCCTTTTCCTGTTATCACAAAGTGAGAAGTACCATAAAAGTTGCAGGTGGCCTTTCTAGGTGCCCAGATGATGTTACTCTTTCAATAAAGATTTTCTGCTTCTCTACTAACCTCTAAGAAACTTGAAATTAAGCTGATTTTCTGTTAGTTGTATGCTTTAACTACTTTACCAAATGGTCCATTGTAAAGAAGCCCTTGTCACAAACTCAGTGATGGGCACAGATCCAACCCAGGGTGACAGCTCAGCTTGGAATTACAATCCGTGTTCATAGTTGGAGCTCAGTGTTGGACTAAGTTATTAAAAAGTCTGGCTCTCACGGAGTCTGGCAGCAAGAACTGGTGTACTTAGATGAGTAATCCCAGGGAAAGACTGAGAAGAGGAAATTTGGTCAAGATGTTCAGTTTTAACACCTGGTTTCCTTCCAAACCAAAAGAGGAAAAGATTATGATTTTTTGAGGACAGGGGAAGTTTGTAGGTCTGGCTGTGAATGGGACTTGTTTGATAAAGTAATCTTTTGTGGCTAGGTTGAGATGAGCCACTGAAAGAGAAATTACATTTGTCAAGGAGACAAAAGATTTACTGGGGGAATAGACTGTAAGTAATTGATGACTCTGAATTGGAGGAAATACTCAGTGACCATCCTCCCTGCCAGTCTGGATGATTTCTTTGGTACCATAGCACTGGAATGGGGGACCTCAACAATTTTCCATTTGGGAGATATCCAGATAACTTAATTATCAGGAAATAGGAACATAATAAGGTACCTGCTAGACCTCTAGGGTGGGGAAAAGGAGAGGACTTTTTTATCCCATGGAGTATGAAAAAGACTAGATATATTGGTACTTGCTTATATTACCATTCTTAAGGTATATATCTTCTGCCTTGAGTTTTTAGTTATCTTTCAATTAGATTGTAAGCTCCATAGGAGCAAAACTCATCTAACTCCTTTCTGTATCACCATGGAATTTTTTCTGTAGAAGGTGCAGAATCAATGATTGTTCCAGGAATGACCATTGACCAGGAATCTGGCATTTATTAGGGAAGTAAATCCAGGCATGTAAAATCTAGTCATGATGAGGAAATACAGACTTTTTAAATCAGGATGGAGTATGTGGTGGATTTTGGGGAAAGGAACAATTTTTAGTGACCTATAGAGTTGGGAGTAAGTGGGAAACCTTGATCTATCCCAAGGATAGGGCAAATTTAAGACAACAGGTTAAAAGAATGCCTTGTAGGAGAGAGGAAGGAGGTAATGATTAAGGTCCAGCTGTGACTGCTAAGTTATCTATGGTCAATTTTTTCATAATGTTCCTGCATTTCTTTCCATTTTTCTTTTTCCCTCTTCTTTGGATTTTAAATTTTTTTTATACTCTTTTTAAAATTTATTTAAGACAATGGAGTTAAGTGACTTGCCCAAGGTCCCGTAGCTAGGCAATTACTAAGCGTCTGATGTTAGATTTGAACTCAGGTCCTCCTGACTCCAGGGCTAGTGCTCTATCTACTGCTCCACCTAGCTGTCCCGACTGATAAATTATCTTGGGATCTGGGGTTCTGGTTAACACAGTTTCCATTGTTTTAACAAACTTGTGAAAACAATGGTCTAGGGGTGTCCCTACCTATGTGTTTGCATGCTGGTTTGTGTGAGAATTTGGTAATAATTTACCTAAATTTGATATGGCAGTTTTTGTTACAAATGACAGTCTAAACTAAAAATTTAGGTCAGTTTACGTGAGATTGTGCTCTTTCAGGTTAAAGATTATCAGTTGCCTAATTGAAGACATCTTGACCATAATGAACTATGTGATCTGTCATGTCTTCATTCTGTCTCCTTTTGTCCATTCTTGAAAACCACTTCCTCCATGAAGCCTATTCTTCCTTTTCTAACGCTATACTAAGTTTGACTTCAAATGGGTTTTTGAAAGACCAAATAATCTCATATTACATTCTGATTGTTTTGTTATTGTTGTCTTTACGTAGTTAGAAAGTTCTTTGAGAGTAAGGCAATCTTCTTTTGTTTTTTTCTATATCCCACACCAGGTGCTATAAATACAAGTTAGTTTGTTACACTGCTCTTGCCTCTTAATATAACCACATTAGATAATATATTGCTTATATATTGAGTACCCTTCCTTTGCTTCTTAATATTACATTATCAGTTAATAGATTGCCTATTTTCCCCCATGGGGGGGAAGTCCCCCCTGAAATTCTCCTTTCTATCATGATTGTAGCCCTCGATTCTCTATTGCTATGTCAATGGAGTTTAAGGGCTAACAGATCCTATCAAGCTGGAAAAGCTTCCACTGCCTGGCCCCGAGGATCACTACCAGAAGTTTGGCAGTGAATGGGGAAATTTTCTTTTCAGCTACAGCAACTCAAGGGATTATACAGCAAGTTGTAAAGAAGCTGTTTTCAAATTTCTTGTTATCAGGACCACTCATATTTTATTTTTTGGAGGTAATCAGAATTAAGTAACTTGCTCAGGTTCACATAGCAAGTAAATATCTGAGGCTATATTATTTGGAAAATAGTTTTGTCCTCATGGATCTGTTGAAAGCATTTCTAGAACCTTCAAGCATCCCTGGAACACATCTTGAAAAAAAAACACTGGGGTAGTGAATAGAATGTGAACTTGGCAGAGAGACTCAGGTTCAAATCCTCTCTGAAGGGATATCCATCTAGTCCTGTGACTCAGAATGTCACTTAATCTTTCAGGCCTCAGTTTTTTCATCCATAAAATGGGTATAATAATGATATCTAACTCTCAGTGTTGTAAAGATTAAATGGGATAATGTATGCATTTCTTGAAATACTAAACAAATTAAAGATATAATAATGCTAAAGGGTCTTCTGACTCCAAGGTTGTTTTGTTCTATGCATTGTACCACCTAGTTGTCCCCAGATCCTCTGAGCTCCTCCTCCCTCCAAAAGAACAAGATGGCTCAGTGGATAGATAGAGTACAGGGCCAGAAGTCTAGAAAACTCATGCTTCCTGAGTTCATATCCACATTAAGATAGTTAATAGCTGTGTGATCCTGGGCAAGTCATTTAACTCTATTTGACTCAGTTTTCTCATCTGCAAAATGAACTGGAGGAGGAAATGGCAACTATTCTAATAGAATACTTTCCAAGAAAGTTCTAGATAGGGTCAGGAAGAGTGAACAAGCCTGAAATACTTGAAACAATTTAAAAAACCCAACACAATAATAATACTCTGGTTTGAAGAAAAAAAAAGGTGATTTAATTTTCAGTTCTCATTCATGTTTTGGGGCATCACGGTACATTTGCCCATACTTCCCCCCATGTTAAACTTCTTGTAAACATCTTTTCTTCTTAGCCTCCTAAATGAGGCTTTAGGTGGGGAACATAACGGCCTTTTACTAAAGAAAGATTGATTAGGACTTCAGGATCTGTTTTTTTTCCTTCCTAATTAGAATGGCAGTCAGCCCTCCACAGAGGATCCCAGTTAAATGTATGCTGTACAATCCAGGGTGTCCCCATAACCTTTTCAGGGACTCAAGGTCCAAATTGTTTATAATAACTACAAAATACTCCTCCCTTTTTCAACTACATATTTGTTGTGTTTTTTTCATACTACAATCCAAGTAACATATAGCAACAGTTTGGATTCAGAAACAGATCATTTTTCTTCTTTTAAGCCAGCATTAAAGAGAGTTTTGCAAAAGTATGTAAAATAATGCCATTCTCACTTTTTTGTTTTAGAAAATATACTTCTTTTTCCATAAAAATGTTATTTATATTAACATGTTTATTTTTTAAAATGGTATTTATTGATAAATGTTACCTAAATAAATGAAAGCTCTTTGGTATCTGTAATAATTTTAATAGCATAAAGGGATCTTCAGTTTTTAAGAAGTCCTGAAACCTACTGCTCAAGGATGGGCAAAAAAGGAATTCATCTTCTAATTGGCAGCTATTTTCACAAAACATTGTACTGTATATACAAGCATTACTTACTTCACATAGTTCATAGACTGGAAGGGTTCATGGAGAGATCAGCTAGACCCAAATCCATCAGTTCTTACAGAGGAAAAAGTAAGTACAGTGAGGGAAAATCATAGTCACTCAGTGGCAAAAAGCAGTATTTTTGATTCCTAATCCATTAGTGTTCTTTCCATTGCTCCTCACAAATATTATTAAAGCTTGCATTATGCATATGCAAATAAGTGTGTGTATATTCTCATAAATTCAGAAATCCTTTATTTTCATCTCTCCTTTTATTTTTGTTTTATTATCCTATTAATTTTTTTCTAATTACAGCAAAGATAGTTTTTCACTATTTATCCTTCTGCAGTCTTTTCAGTTCTACACTTTTCTATCACCCTTCCATCCAGTCTCCTCATGGCAGTGAACAATCTGATATAAGTTGTGCATGTAAAATGTGTTTAGCTTATTTCCCTATTAGTTATGATGTGAAAGAGGAATTAGAACTAAGGGGGGGAAACTAGAAAGAAAGAAAAAGCAAAAGAAATTTAAAAAGTAAATATAATATGCTTTGTTCTGCATATAGACTTCATAGTTTTATGGATGTGGAAGGCATTTTCTTTAACATTTTTTTTAAGATTGTCATTGATCACTGAATTGCTGATAGGAGCTGCATTCATCACAGTTGATCATCTTACAATCTTGCTGTTACTGAATACAATGTTCCCCCTGGTTCTGCTTGCTTCACTCTGCATCAGTTCATACAAGTCTTTCCAGGTTTTTCTAAAGTCCAACCATTTATGATTTCTTACAAAGCAATAGTTTTCCATCACATTGATATGTCATAACTTGTTCAGCCATTCCCAGACATTCCCAGCATTCTGGCATCCCATCAATGAACAGTCTTTGATTCCACAAAAAAGAGCTGCTATAAATATTTTTTACAGATTATCAATTAAAAAGTTTAGAAGCACAGTGACATTCCCTTAGAGACACCATTAGAAACACCTTCTACCAATGCAGAGCCACAAAATGCTTTGTACACTTTAAGGTGCCCTATAAATCCTAGCTACTGTTCAACTTGTAAGATGAACTGGAGAAGGAAATAGAAAACCACTCCAGTATCTCTTCCAAAAAAACCTCAAATATCATCACATAGAATCAGAAGCGACAAATTAAAAATACAATAATTTTAATTTTTATTCTACAACAGAGTCTAGAATGTTTTCTGAGGCTCTAAAAAAACTAATTGACTTTCCCACATTGCCACAGCTCGCTTGTATCAGGCAAACTTGAACCTAGATGTCCCTGACTTGGAGTTCAGTTCTTACCTCTTTGATCTTTAATTGACAAAGCCTCCTGAAATTTTGGATCTAAATATTTCTACCCTCCAACCCTGCTTTCAAGTAGTTTATAGAATGATAACATCATAAAATCTGGAACTAGAAGGGAATTCAGGAATCATCTAGTCCATCCTTTTCATTTTACAAATTCGAAGACTAAGACCTAGAAAAGTAAAATGATTTGGCCATTTACTCAGGTAGTAAGCATCAGAATTGGGAAAAGGTAAAGGTATATAGATGGAGTATAAATCTTAGTTAAAAAGTAATGTGGTGATCACCTCCCTCCCCAATTTATATAACCACCAGGATCAACTACAAAAATTTTCTGTTTGGTATTCAGTTCTTCATAACTCTTCCCCTCAGTTTTCTTTCTTTTTTTTCAGGTTTTTGCAAGGCAACTGGGGTTAAAGTGGCTTGCCCAAGGCCACACAGCTAGGTAATTATCAAGTGTCTGAGATCGGATTTGAACCCAGGTACTCCTGACTCCAAGGCCCGTGCTTTATCCACTGCGCCACCTAGCGGCCCCCCAGTTTTCTTAAACCCACCTCCTCTCCCCCCTTCCTCCCGATGCATTCTGATCCAGTAACTGTTCCTCAAATAAGAAACTCTATTTCTGGATTCTAAAATTGACTTTTTAATGGGCATTTCCCCATACCTGGAATGCTCCCCTTTCTCATTTCTACCTCCTGGTTTCTCTAGTTTCCTTTTGTCCCAGCTAAAATCCTACCTTCTACAGAGGAAACCTTTCCTGATTCCCCCTTAATTCTAATGCCTCCTCTCTTTTTATAGCTTCCTTACATATAGGTATTTGCTTATTGACTCTCCATTAGATTATCAACTATTAGACTTGAAAGCAAGGACTATCTTTTGCTCTTCTTTCTCTTGCCCCATGGTTTAATACACTGCCTAGAACATAGTATGTTCATTCTGCCTTTTGAAGAGGACCAATGATATCACAGGGTGATATCTTTTTTGACTGACTTTAGTTTTTATACACAGAAGATTATCTTTAAACCACAAGTGTACTTCCCTTTTCAGGGCTCACTCTTTAAGACTTTTACATTCTGTTCTCTAAATTCCTTCCTGTTTCTAAGGATAAACAATATATGAAATTTTCCAAGGTTTGCTTTTGGCCAACATTTTTCATGTCTAGAGTAAAGGTTAGGAATGCCATTTGAGGCAATTCATGATTTAAAAAAAAGGGTCAATGATGCATGTTCAATGCTGGCAGGCAGTCAGGGGCACAGGGTGTGGTTTGAGCAGTGTCAATGAAGTCAGGTTATAAATGTCAATGTGTAATCAATCTAATAAGCATTTATTAAGTGTTGACTATGTGCCAAGCCTTGGAGTAAACTCTGATGATACACTAAGAATCAAAAGATAGTACCTGTCCTGAAGAAGCTCACATTCAGTGGGGGAGACCACTGACTAACATACATAAACAAGGATACATAGCAAAGAGAAGGTATTAGTATTAAAAGGGATTGGGAAAGGTTTCCTGTAAAAGAAGGGATTTTAACTGGGACTAAATGCAATCAAGGAAGTAGGAATAGTAGAAGAGGGAGAACAGTTCAGGCATGAGGGAGAGACAGAGGAAATGCCAGGAGCTGACTGAGAGAATGGAGTGCCTTGTGACACAAGATCAAGAGAACCTGGTAGGAAATAAGATAGAAGAGTTGAAGAGCTTAGAGGAGGCAAGGTTTTTTTTAGGTTTTTGCAAGGCAAATGGGGTTAAGTGGCTTGCCCAAGGCCACAGGCTAGGTAATTATTAAGTGTCTGAGACTGGATTTGAACCCAGGTACTTCTGACTCCAGGGCCAGGTGCTTTATCCACTGGGCCACCTAGCTGCCCTGAAGGCAAGGTTTTGAAAGACTTTAAATCCAAACAGAGCATCTCATATTAAATCCTGAAGGCAATAGGGAACCACTGGAGTTTATTGAATAGGGATGTGACACAATTGGATTTGCATTTTTTAGGAAAATCAGTTTTGTAGCTGAATGGAAGTTGATTTGGACTGGAAAGAATATCTATTATCTATCTATAGGTAGATATATAAAAATATCTATATAAGAACCCTAGACCCTCATATGTCACCAAAGTAGATACAAATATAAATACTTGTGTGAAGGCTCTTAGCCTAGTTTTAATAATCAGATATCTTGATTTCTGGTTCTGTCTCCTCTCCTTGTTATGTGTTCTTTAAAAAGCACATGTATAGAAATTGTTTTCCTGACCATGCCATAAGAACCTTTATCTTGCTTACCAAGATAAAATAAAAATTCCTTTGCCTAACATTTAAAGTCCTCCCTCCATATATTGGCTCCAATTTAACCTCTACAGTCTTATTTTACATTATATTCCACTGTATATTTTACAGTTCAGCCAAGGTAGAGTGATAGCAAGCATGCATTTCAACCATGTATTTGGGCAGGCCTTCTTCCTTACAACCAGAATATACTCAGTCATCATTTCAAAACTTGTTTAGGTGAAGCAAACCTTTCTTGATTCTGCTTCCTTGACTTGAAAATTCTCTCCCTCCTTAAGTTCCATATTCTATTGATTGCATACTTTTATGTCTACATTAGTTCACTGGAAGTTTTGAGATTAGGACTTCTCAATCTTTGTATTCCCAGGATCTGTCACTATATATATATATATATATATATATATATATATATATATATATATATATATATATATTTATATACATGATGAACAAGAGGAAGGAAGCAAGCTATTGATAAAGCATTTACAATGTGTCAATCACTATGCTAAGAGCTTTGTGAATATGATCTGGTTTTATCCTCACAACAACCTTAGGAGAAAAGTTATTTTTATTGTACTTATTTTACAATTGAGGGAATGGAGACTTAACAGAAGTTAAGTGACATGTGCAGGGTCAGTCACAAATGTCTGAGGCTGCATTTGAATCCTCTTTCCAACATTCTCAGCATTTCAACACCTAGATTCCCTTCAAACACATTTATTTATCCAATATCTGGTGAGTCTATAAAATGAAGAGTAAGGAGTAAAAAAGAAAAAAGTTTATCTCTAGTTCATAAAGTCCTATTTCTTAACATTTCAATTTCATCCCAAGTTTTCTTGTTTTATCTCCTGTCAGTGAGACAGTGCGATCTCCTGTGCCTAATCATTCCTCTTGAGCCTGTACCTACCAGTCCCACTTTGAATTACCTTCCCTATTATTTACTGAAGAATTGTTTTCTTCTTTACACTTTTTGTTCAAAGTCAGATTTAGGCTCTTTCTCTGAAAGGAAAACAATTTTACCACCTTTCTAACTATTGCTTTACTTCCCTTCATCCCCCAAGCCAAATTGGGGGTTTGTTATTAACTACCTCCCAGGCTCAAATTTATTGTGTATTCAATGTAGCTAGAGTTTTGCACTGGATATGTGGCTAGATGTAATTAATACCTCAAATGGAGAGACAAAGAAAAAATTGAACAAATGGAAATTAATATAATAATATCAAAGAAAGCAATAGTTCTGAACTTTAGGCATGAAAAGCTTACAAAACCATCTTTATTAGTTTAACATTAATTCTAAATCCAAGAATTTTTTGCTGAACCATGTTCATACTATCAGATATATGTCTACCACAAGGCAATTTGAGGTGATATTCCTAGGAAACTTGAAAAAGGAGAATGTCATATTTTTTTTAAAAAACAAACTTAGGGTTCTAGTTCATTTAACAGACAATAGCCATCTAATATTTCCCTTCTTTGACCACTCCCCTAAATTGTTCTCTTAAAGATCTCATCAAACTGGAGAAAGAGGGCACTGAAACTTAGGTGGACCATGATTTTTTCATCCCTTAAAAATATGGAGAGGAGGGCGGCTAGGCAGCTCAGTAGATTGAATACTGGTCCTGGAGTCAGGAGTACCTGAGTTCAAATGTGGCCTCAGACACTTAATAATTATCTAGCTGTGTGGCCTTGGGCAAACCACTTAACCCAATTTGCCTTGCAAAAACCTAAAAAAAAAAATGGAGAAGGCAAAGATTTTCTTACTTTTAATTTCTGGAATAAAATAAGCATTTATTATAACAGTACAATTTAAAAAAGATGATTGTACATGAAACTGCAATCTACTATGCATAACTTACTATTCTTTTAAAATATACAACAAAATTATCATGTAAATTTTTTCTTTTGTTCACCTTCCCTTCCCATTGCCCCTCATGATTACTATTAGATACAAATAGGGGTGTATATGTATATAAAATTCTATACATACTTCTATTTATCTTTTTCTCTGGATCAAGAGCAACTTCATGTCTTTTAGAGTTAATTTGGATATTTATAATAGATAAAATAACTTATTTACTATGTTTTTATTCTGTTTGATTACTACCATTAAAACATTTGCCTAGTACTTCACATATTTTCTTAAAAGGGAAAATTCTAAGGTAGTTTACAGTGGAGTCCATAAATTCTTTGTAAAATATCTATTCTTCATGATGGAGTTTTTTCTCTCATTCTTTTCAACTGTGAAATCTTTAGAGAGTAGAGAGTACCAGCATGCCACTTGGTATATGCCTTTTATCTCAATCAGCAATTCAGGTACATAGTAGTCATTCCATAGATAATTTTTGTTTAATGCTACCTAGAATGTCTTTTGCAAATAATAAATATTTAATAAATATTTTACTGTAAGTGAAGGATTTGCATAGTGATTTATTTTCTCAGGATGTGTGAATGTCAAATTTGGGGTGGGGGCAGAAACAGGCTAAAGTCTTGGTTGAATTATAAAATCTTTAAGTTAATTTATAATTATCACCCTAGAAGTGGGCTAAGCTACTGCCCCAGGGTAATTGTTTTTACATTTTGTAAGTTTGATTGTATTTTAAAAAATAAAAAATAAGTTTTATTGTATTTTTAAAATGTAAAAAAAAAATTCTTAGCTCTCTAAACTCTGGGGACTATTACCTATATGCTGTTCAGTTCTTCTTAGAAATGCAGGCAATAGGGGCGGCTAGGTGGTGCAACAGCCCTGGAGTCAGGAGGACCTGGGTTCAAATTTGGTCTCAGACACTTAATAATTACCTAGCTGTGTGGCCTTGGACAAGCCACTTAACCCCATTTGCCTTGCAAAAAAAAAAAACCTTAAAAAAAAAGCAATACAGACAATAAAATCTTAAGCTTATAAATTAGTGGGTGACCAATAAACATTTACTGGATATTTACTCTGGCTTAAAATTGTACTAAGGATGGAGTTTAAAAAAAAAGTCAAAAAACAGTCCCTGCCTTCAAACAATTTACAGTAAGGTGACAACATGCAAACAAATATATACAAAGCAAGCTATATTGAAGGTAAAGAGGAAACATTTGACAAAAGGCAGGTACTAGAAGAAGACTGAAGCTCCTTTTGGGTGCACGTTATTCATAATGCTCCCATGGTCTCTTGGTTGTTGTCCAAGCTACATTGTTTTTCAAGGTTTCACAATCGAATTCTAATATCTCAGTTGTGTCTCTTGATTTCTGCCAAATTCTTAGGCAGGTATATTAGATAAATATTCTACAACTTCTCTAAAACTTTCTTTTCATTGTCACTGGTGATGAGGAAAGCCTTATTTGTATTTAAGACTCTGTGATTGCTTCAATAAAGAAATATTTTCACCTGGTTAAGGTATAAAAGTTCAGCATTTTGACAATTTTAGTAGGGGATAGGGTGTATTATTTTATGGGGGGGGTTGGCTTTTGCAGGACAATGGGGTTAAGTGACTGGCCCAAGGTCTCACAACTAGGTAATTGTTAAATTTGTGAGATTTGGTTTGAACTCAGGTCCTCCTGACTCCAGGGCTGGTGCTCTATCCACTGCATCACCTAGCTGCTCAGATGGGATGTTTTAATTCATTCAAGCCCCACCCTTACACAGAAGCAATATAGCAGAGAATAAATTCTGTACTTGGAAGCTGATCCAGAGGTAGATTCATCACAGGATTTTAGGTCTAAATAGACCTCAGAATCTAGATGGATTAAATGTTCACCCATCCCAAAAGGAATCTCAATTATACCATAACTGACAATTAGTCATATACTCTTTGTTTGAAAACTTCTGATGAAGGGGAGCTTACCACCTTTCAAGGCAGCCTTTTTCACTTTGAAAAGCTAACTTTATTAACTTTTTAAAAATTTATGGAATAAGGAGCAGCTAGGTGGCGCAGTGGATAAAGCACCGGCCCTGGAGTCAGGAGGACCTGAGTTCAAATCCAGTCTCAGACACTTAATAATTACCTAGCTGTGTGGCCTTGGGCAAGCCACTTAACCCCATTTGCCTTGCAAAAACCTAAAAAAATGTGGAATAAAACAAGCATTTCCATAATACAGTATAATAAAAAAAATTAATTGTATGTGAAATGGGAAACCTATCATGCACAATTTGCCATTCTTTTCAAATACAAAATAAAATTACCTTGTATCAGGACAACTCTTAATTGTTAGACTGTTATCTCTTTACATTGCATAGCTCTCCCTTCTGAGATCAAATAAAAGGTTATTCCCCTCTTCCTCCATAATAGCCCTTCAGATTCTTAGTCTTCCTTTTCCTGATTTAAAACCCCCAGGTCTTTCTATAAGACTTCAAATGACATGAGTTCAAGGTCCTTCACTATCCTGATAGTCCTCTTTTGAAAACTAATCAGTGTTGTTTCTAAATTTTGGTGTCTCTAACAGAAAATAATATTACAGTTGTGACAAGGGCAAAGTTTAGAGAGACTATCAACTACTTCTCTAAATGCAGTTTAATATCACAATAGCTGATTTTGGCCACCATTATCACATTCCTATCTCATAGATCTTGAAAACCAATAAAACCCTACTTCTCCACATTTTTGTACAAACTAAAGCCATTAATCTCCCATCATAGACAATTTTTTAAAATGCAGCAGAGTCAAATCAGTCAACCAAATTCTGCCTCTAATTTGTTAGTAAGCTTTGAGCCTGTTTCCAGGTGCAAAATAAGAAAATATTACCTATCGAATATACTTCACTGAGTTGTTAGAAGATTCAATTAAGAATGTAATAAAATATTCTGCCAGCTTTAAAGGACTATATATATAATCCAGTTATTACTGATTACTACTCTTTTGTCACCAAAGTCTTATGAGATAGGCAGTTAAACTTTATTTTGATTCTATTGAATCAGTTTTCAGTAGACTGTGTAAGAAAAAAAATTCATACTAGTTGTATAATTTTTTCTGTTAAGGATAAAAATTAGGTGGGGAGGAGGCAAGATTAGTTTAGGACTGGCCAAAACTCTGCACTTCCAACCATTAAAGCAATATGTGTAGGACTGCTTTGTCCCCTTTCCTATAAGCTGAACTTTGGTGATTTATTTTCATCTCATTGAAGTGGGTTGGGTGAGGAATTTTATTCCCAGGTTCAGAAAATGGAGGTTTAACACTAGATTTAAGAAATCAAGGGAAGGTTTGAATTATGGGAATGAAGGGAGAGAGGAGAATGAAAAAAAACTCAATTAAAAACAGTCATTCTTCACTGATGGCCTCACCCACCCACTTTTCCTACCTTTTAGTCGGCCATACTTTTGTCTTAGCATATCAGTAGAGTATCTTGCCCATAGTAGCCATTTGATAGATACTTGTTGAATTGAATGGCATCTTTCTCCACCCTATTGCAATTACTCCTAAAATTTGTAATGGTCATCAAATTTCATAGAAGAAGATTTCATGGTGAATGGAAAAAAATAGGTGAGGACATCACCTCATTCTGCTCCTTTCTTGGTATTATGTTGTTTACTAAATAGCATTAGTCCTGGGAATACCCAGTAAGGAGGAATGCAGTACCAATCTAGCAGGCTTTTCAAGGTTTCCCTCCTCCATCAAGCTGACTTCCCTGGGCCTCAACTGAACTTCAAGAAACACTGGAAAATTCCCAGGTTTCATGAGGCTTCTGTAGTAAACAGCAATATAAGCTATTCCTTCTGATGTCTGTAGCAATTGCCCAGGAGGCTTGAGATCTCCTAAGTAGATCGACATTTCATGAGAAAGCCAGAAAAGAATTTAGTCACAATGAGTTGTCGGCTTGTGTGTTAATAACTCAGAAATGTTTCTTTAAAAAGCATTTTGGCTGATGGGACTGACTGATATCTGGTAATAATGTGTTAAGCTTGTTTGACTCACCTATGTTTGTGCTGAAAAGAAGGAAAAAGCCTTTTAAAAAAACAACCTTTTCTACATCACTTGTGTAGTACAAGGATTTAAGAATCAGGAAAACCTGCTTTTAAATCCCAGCTATGTCACTACCTAACTATTTCTCCTTGGGCAACACACAAGCTCTTTTTGCCTGTTTCATCTTTATTTAAAAAAAATAAAAAAGCTTGGACTAAATCATTTCCTAAAGCTCTAATCCTCTAAAATTTTATCATTAAGTCATGTAACCTCTGTCAGCCTCAGTTTTCTTAATTGTAAGATGGGGACAATACCTCTCAGAGTTGTTGTGAGGATCAAAAGAATATTTATAAAAGAAATCAAACATTTCCAACATTCTTAAATATAGGTGGGAATAGAGATCTCAGAAAAGCATAGTGTCCTTTAATTAGAATGATACTGGGAAATGATTTAAAAGAAAAAAATGTCTAGTGACCTTAAGGCCTTTAAAAGTCAAATGTGGAAAAGAGATTGACTCTTGTGTATGCACTTATGTCCTTTTCTCTATGCAGTCAGTCACATCTCATTTATAAGTGCTTTATAGTAGATGAAATGAACACAAATATTATTATCATTTTTTGTTTGGTTTGGATCTTGGCTTCATTGGTTTAGGGAAGCAGGCCAAGAAAATCTCTCCATGTAGATTGGCAAATTTATGAAATTTATATTTTTAGAGAACTGAAAAATGAAATGACTTTGCCCAGGTTCAAAATGTCAGTCAGAAGTAAGATCTGAAGGCATGTCTTCCTGACTCAAAGGTTGATTCTCATTTTATAGATAAGAAATCTGAGGATCAGAGAGAGAGGATGACTTGACTACTTAACTTACACAGTGACACAGATGATAGCCATTCCCCAACTCTGATCTTCTAGTACTGAATCACATACACAATTCAAAGGAAGTTGTAATATGATGTGGCACCTCACTGAATAAAGGGTATGAAGGGCAGAAATGATGAACATCAAGAAAGTATAACCAGTCCAGTGTAGAAGCAAAGTGACAGTATATTTTTGTTATTGTTTTTGGGTTTAATTTTTTAAGAAAGAAGTGTTTAATAAAAAAAGAAAACTAGCATTTATATGATAATTTAAAGCTTACTAAGTGCTTTATATATGATTTCATTTGATTTTCAAAACAGTCCTGTGAAGTACTTGCTATAATTATCCCCATTTTATAACTGAAGAAACTGAGGCTGGCAGGTTATATGATTTAACAATAAAATTTTAGAGTATTAGAGCCATAGGAAATGATTTAGTCCAAGCTTTTATAGAAGGCGAGTAAATTGAGACCTAAAGAGGTTTAATGACTTGCCCTAGGTCAGATATCTGAACAGCATTTGAACTCATTTCTTCTTGACTCCAAATCTATTGCCCTATTCACTACAATATGTATGCCTACCATCCAAAGTCTCCAACACTGAATAACAATGGTGCTATATGGAAGAATGAGAATAAGGACTCAAAAAGATTCGTGACTTTGGTAAGAATTGAGGTGATCTTGAAAAGCATGCCAGTTAGTATGGTGGGGAAGAAACTGGCTATGCAGAAATCTTTGACTTGCAGAAGAAGGAGATAAATGAGAAATCTGGAAACTGATACAAAATGGAGCACAGAGTTTCCTTTCTCCTTATCATCAATTCCAAGATGGAGTGTTCTCTTCTCAAGAGTTTCTTCATTTCTCCTTTAGAAATCAGTTCCTCCTTGTTGGTCAGAGTCAGTAACCAAAAAGCAGTTCTTTCTTATCTTTTCTTCCACTTTCTAAAGTATGAAATATCATTAAGGCAATCTAGTAAGTTATTCATTTGTCTGCTTTTTTGTCAGAATTAGCTTAAATTGAGAGGTGCTTGCAGGTCTTAACTAGAGTGGTAATGGTATGAAGAGACAATAGCCCTCCTCATCCTTCTCTCAGCCTCTACTACCATCCTCCACACCAGTTGCCAATTTAATATTTCTAAAGCACAAGCTTGACCATGTCACTCTTCTGTGGCTCCCTCTTGTGTCTGGGATAAAAGACAATCTCCACTTTTGTTAAACCCTTTACAGACTCCAATCTTACCTTTCCAGGTTTATTGTTCATTATTTTATTTCACTCACTCTTGTGGTTCAGCCAAAATGACCAGCTTGAAAGAACTGAGGAGATTTAGCCAAAATAAGAAGAGGTAGGGTGATATAGCACACACTAGCTCTCTTTAGCTATTTGAAGCTCTGCCAGATGGAAGAAGGCTGAGGTTTATCCCACTTGACTCGAAAGAGCAGAACTGGAAGCATTCGATGGAAATTGAAGAAAGACAGATTTTAGCTTAGATGGAAGGAAGGATTTCTTAAAACTCATTCAAAGGGGCAGCTAGGTGGAGCAGTGAATAGAGCACCAGCCCTGGGGTCAGGACAAGCTGAGTTCAAATCTGGCTTCAGACACTTAATAATTACCTAGCTATGTGACCTTGGACAAGTCACTTAACCCATTGCTTTGCCAAAAAAAGTCATTTAAAAGTAGGAATGTACTACAAAGTTTAGACAATCACTTGACAGGTCTATTGTAGAGAGAATTCTCAGACATAAAATGGATTTGACTTGATTGTTGCTGATGTTCTTTCATATTCTGAGGTTCTATAGCTAAACAGATACACATTATCTAACTTATGGCTCTGCATTTTAAGAAGGAAAGAGGATATTCCAGATCCAATGGTAAAGAAAGTAAGGTGCCACCCATTCTTTGTCTACCAAATGCATTGCTTTTTCATTCAGGTCTTCCTCTTAAAAATAATAGTCAGGCTCCCAGTAAGAACCTTTTGTACCTCTGCTTCCCTTCCTTCTATTACATCCCTCTTCCTCACCCTTTCATTTCTTTTTAAAATCATTTCAACATTATCAATTTATATTCATATAACCTCCTTTTAACTGCCCTAACTTAAAAATTCTTCAGAGTTACATGTATACATACAGGGATATAATAAATAATTTAATTTTATCATGTCTCTTGTTGTTGTTGACTCATTTAATTGTGTCGAACTCTTTGTGACTCCATTTGGGGTTCTCTTGGAAAAGATACTAGAGTAATTTGCCATTTCCTTCTCCAGTTCATTTTACAGGTGAGGAAACTGAGGCAAAGAGAATTAAGTGACTTGCTCAGGGTGACTCAGCTATTGAGTGTTTGAAGCAAGACTTGAACTCAGGAAGATGAGACTTCCTGAGCCTTTCTGATTCCAGGTCCAGCACTCTAGACTGTATAGCCCTGTACCAACTAACTGTCCTATTCTTAAATTATTTCTCCTTGATCAATTATTTATCAGTTGTTTATCCAATGCAACATTTCACATTTTCTTCTATTTTTTCATTCTTTTGACTTAGTGTTTTGATGTCTTATGGAAATCACTATCTTTCATTTGCCCAATTATAATTTTTAAGGAATTATTTTCTTCATTGAGTCTTTTTTTCCCAAAGCCAAGTCTGCTTTTTTAAGTGAATTTTTGTTCCTCCTTTTTCAATTGACCAATTCTACTTTTTTTTAATACTTTCCTTTTTTGTGCCTCCTTTACTATTAGACCATTTCTGTTTTTTAAGGTGTTTCAATATTTTGGGGTGCCTCTTTTCTGAGGTAGTTGAGTCTCTTTTCATAATTTCCTTGTATCATTCTCATTTCTTTTTCTTTTTTTTTTTGGCAAGGCAGTGGGGGACTTGCCCAAGGTCACACAGCTAGGTAATTATTGTGTCTGAGGCTGGATTTGAACTCAGGTCCTTCTGACTCCAGGGCTGGTGCTCTATGCACTGCGCCACCTAGCTGCCCCTCATTCTCATTTCTTTTGCCAATTTTCCCTCTGCCATATTTACCTATTTCTTTATTTGTTTCAGGAATTCTTTTTTGACTTGAATCCAATTACCATTCCTCTTTGAGGTTTTGTTTTTAGTTATTTTTACACTGTTGTCTTCTCTGACACCAAAATAATTTTTTTATGGTCAAGTTCTTTTGTTATTGCTGTTTGTTCATTTTTCCTGGCTATTTCTTGCTTTTGAACTTTAAATATCAACATTTTCCTCACTTGGGGATAGGAGGTCACCATTTTAAGTTTCCAGGCTTTTTATGCTGCTATTTCTAATGTATTATAATCTAGGGAGAGCTGTGGTGACTGCTTTCCTGTTCTGTGCTCTGGTCTTTACCCAAGCAAGAAGGGCACTGCTCTGCTGCATCCACAAGTACAAGTGTTCCTCTTGGTCCTGGAACTGTGACCAGGTCCCCTGCTCACCCGAGTGCCAACACTCCTCTCTGTCTTGGAATTGTAAGTGGGGTCCCTCTCCTTTGTGATCAAGTACAAGTGCTCCTCTCCACCCTGGAATAGCAACACAGAACTGCCTATAGAGCAGCTAATCAGATCCAGCCAAGCCAAAGGTTCCCTGTAATCTCTAACCCACCTGTAGTCTGACTACCTTACCTTCTCTGACCTGAGAGCTCCCAAAGATGCCACTGCTACTGTCATAAATGCCTCATAGATCCATCACTGGTGCTCTTGTCATATCTCCTATTCATGTATCACAGAATGTGATATTACTAAGATGTCTCTAGGTTGGAAAAATGTCTCATTCTGAACTTTTGTTAGCTCATTGCAAGGCAGTGGGGTTAAGTGGCTTGCCCAAGGCCACACAGCTAGGTAATTATTAAGTGTCTG
Organism: Macrotis lagotis; assembly: GCF_037893015.1. Taxonomy (NCBI): domain Eukaryota; kingdom Metazoa; phylum Chordata; class Mammalia; order Peramelemorphia; family Peramelidae; genus Macrotis; species Macrotis lagotis. Next base: position 230,533,336 of record NC_133659.1, on the reverse strand, counting down.
AGGTCAGATTCGAACTCAGGTATTTCTGACTCCAGGGCTGGTGCTCTATCCATTCAGCCACCTAGCCCCTGGATCTGTCTTTACAAAATTTGTTTTGAAGAGTGATTTTAAAGTGAGGAATGTTGGGGGAGTTCAGGTAGGTTCCTGCCTGTATTCCTGTATTCCATCTTCTGAAAAACTATTTCAAGTACTCCCTAATTTGTAAGTTATTACATATGAATGAGCAGTCAGGGAGTTAAAAGTTATAAATCAAAAAGTATTGGAGTTGGAAGGTAACTTGAAGACTTAATTTATTCCTTACATTTTACAGATCAGGATACTCAGGTCCAAAGAAGAAATGATTTTTATAAGGCTGTATAGTTTATAAGTGGCAGAATATGTATCTGAAGCATCCCTAATTTATCTGAGATAGGAATTACTGCTTTTTTTCCCCTAAATTCAGAAAATCTAGAGTCTTCAATTTTAGTTAACCTAAAAATCATATTTTTAACTTGAGTAGAAAATTACTCTTAATTCTGGAAGCTAAGACACTCTCTTACGTAATTGTAAAGATGTATCTTCTCATATCAATGTAGACAGGCATCTCATACATATATACAGTTATAAATTCCCAGGAATACCTACCTAATTTTTTTCTTTTTTCTCCCACTACCATCTTGATCAGTACAGAAAGCATGGTTTAACAGAGCATTAAGTTTGGCACCAATTCTTGGTTTCAAATCCTAGCTCTGTCCCATGAATATCACCTTGGATAAATCACTTTGCCTCACTGATCCTCAGGTTCTTTATTCATAAATTGAAGGAGTTTGTCCAGATCAGAGGTTCTTAATGTTTTCTGGGTCATAGGCCCTTTAAAAATCAGGTCAAAAACCTAAGGATTCCTTCTCAGAATAAGGTTTTTCAAATATATAAAATAAAATACATAGCATTACAAAGAGAAACAATATATGATAACATTTATACTATTCACAATTAAATCCAATAAATGTTGATCAAAGTCTAATCTATGCAACACTGCTAGAAAATCAACGATTAAAATAAGCTAACTATATATTCAAGAGTCAACATTGTTTCTTTCTTTCTTTTTTTTTTTTTACAAGGCAATGGGGTTAAGTGGCTTGTCTAAGGCCACACAGCTAGGCAATTATTAAGTGTCTGAGGCTAGATTTGAACTCAGGTACTCCTGACTCCAAGGCCAGTGCTCTATCCACTGCACCACCTAGCTGCCCCTCAACATTGTTTCTTGACAAAAATTGTATGAGAATATATATATATATATATATATATATATATATATATATATATATATATATATAAAGTAAATAAATAGTAATTTGAGAAGATAGAAAGATAGTAAGAACCATAGAGTGAGAGAAATTTAACAGAGGGGCTGATCATTGAACTGAATTGTGATTCTCATTATATTTTATTGGGTAAATAGACTTTTATGATCTGTCCTGGAAATTTAGAGATCATCTATAATTTTGGTGGATTTTTTTTTCGGGGGGGGGGGAGAACTACTTTCCAAGTTTCAAATAATTGATATACAAATTTTCAAAATGGAGCCTATTGGCAACTTGCCTGTGTTTTGTTTTGGTTTTTTTTGCTTGGTGAAATCTAGGTCATGTTTAACCTGCTTCTCTGTCATTTGCAGACCTTCATCTTAGGAGAGAGGAAAAGGGATGGGATTTTTAAAAAGGTAAAGGCAGAAAGAAAAGAAGCAAAGTCACAAAAGTGACAAAGGGAGAGATGGAGAAGACAGGACAATGAACTATGGCTAGTATAAAGACATTCTATAGAAGACCAAAATATTGAAAATGAGGTCCTTCATGATCATTTTAAAAGAATGAAGAAGGAGATGTGTGGGGTTTTAGCAATGAGAATGGGAGCAATGGAAAGAAAGCTAGAAAAGGAGACTTGAGTGATTTAAAGTTCCATTACTGGCTTTCAGTAGTTTACCTTGTATAAATCACTTAATATTTCTAAACTGCAGTTTTTTTCTCTAGAAAATGAAATCGTTTTGAGTAGATGATCTCTAAGGTCCCCACCTTAAATCCAGTCATGCATTCTCCCTATAACAAGTGGCTCTTGGAGAGAGACAGGAGACCAGTTCAGCTATAATGGAAGGCATGCAAATGAGAGTAATAGGAAATCATTCTGGAAAAGTAGATGGGAACCTTATTGTAGAGGACTTTTAATAAATGGCAGACTGACTATTTTTAATCCTAGAGATAAAAAAAATCTCAAGATTTTGGGGTAGGGAGATGACAATGTCAGATTGCTTTTTTTTAGGAATATTAATTTGTTAACTACTTATATAGACAGGATTGTAGAAGTCAGAGATTGGAAGCAGAGATATCAATTGGGTAGCTAGATGGTGTAGTAAGTCCCTAGAGTGGATGATCTAGATGATCTAAATTCAAATTTAGCCTTAGATAACCATTTGCTGCCTCAGTTTCCTTCATCTAAGGATAATAATAATAGCACCAACACTGCACGGGGTTGTTATGAAGACATTGGGAGAGATATTGGGAGAGATATTGATAAATCATAGCATATGAGAAGTGAGAGAGAAAGAAATTAAGAGTGACTCAAAAATTGTGAACCTGGTTGACTAGAGGGTTGATTATACCCACAACAGGAAAGGAAAATTTCTTTTTAGATAAATGAGGAGAGTGATATTAATACTAGTCCTTTCTACTTCCTAGGCTTATTATGAGGGAAATGCTTTATAAATATTAAGGTGCTGTACAAATGTGAACTGGCATTAATATAAATACTGCAGTGAGAAGGAGATTGTGAACAACTAGTAGTCTCCTAGAGATCCTGAGGACAGCCTTTGAAGCAGTTAGCGTATTTATTGATCCCATTGTTGGCCCAGGTACTAGGGTTGAGAAGAGAATGTAACAGACAGAAAGGATGTGATTTTTGCATATTTTAAGCCTTCTATTTTGAAACTCCCCTAGAGCAACAAACTGAAAAATCCATTTACAGGGGAAAATATAAACAAGCACTATTAAGTTTAGTAAGAACTGAAGTGAGAAGAACTTACTGTAGGGGTGCCAGCTCATCTAGGTCAGCTGTTCACTTTCTCTGGTGCTTCCACTTATAATTTGGAGCCTCTGAATAGGATTTCCCAAATAGCTAAAGGAAACCTGGGCTCTTATCCAACCTGGGAAGTGATTAGGAACTTCCCTTCCTAAATAACCATGTCATAGTCAGATTTTTGACCTAGTGTTATGCTGTTCTTTTCCAGGGGCTCAGGCAGGGTGAATGTCACTAGAGCAGAGAGATGCCTAACTAGACAGTCAGAGAAGAACAGCTTCACTATTCTCCAAGTACCCTGTTTTCTTAAATGATTTGAAAGATATTGCTTGTATTATATACCTATAGATTGAAAGATAAATGATTCATGGTAAAAAATTTTTGTATCATTTGAGAGACAATTGAGAGAGAAAATTAAGACAATGTGCATGGTTTTCAGGCTTGATAATCACTATGGACACAAGACATCAGAAAGTATAAGGTCTGTGTCCAATTAACCACCCCCACAAAACACCATAGCAACAAAGGTAATATTATTGTTCTCTAAAAAGCGTTCACAGAATCATAGTCTTGGGGTTAAAAGGGAGCTCTAAGCCATCTAGGGCTGCCTATCCCCAAACAAGAAGCCCCTCTACAACTCTCTGAAGAAGCTGTCTACTATTCCAGCCTTTGTTTGTGAGGCTCCAGAAAGGACTAGCCACTCCACTCTGGATAACTTGGGCAGTTTTTCTGTACTCAAATCTAAGTTCCACTTTTTGCAATTGCCCTTTGACACTCTCCCCACCCCCCAAAATACCTCATTCTTAATTATGTTATTTGAGCCAAATCTCCTTCCAATGTGATTCCCCTTAAAATACCAAAAAAAAGCCATTATCCTTGTTTCCCTAAGCTTTTTTTTTCAGGCTAGAAATGTTCTCATTTGTTTCAAAGGACCTTCAGATTACATGAACTTCAGGGCCTTTGCCATCCTGACTACCCTTTTCTGAATGCCCTTTGGCTTATCAGTGGTTCTCCCTAAATGTGCAGCTCAGAATTGCAGAACTGAACACATACTTCAGCTTAGTCTGACAAGTACAGGGTACAGTAGGACTTTTGCTTTCCTTGGTCTATATATTGTATGTCTGTTAATGCAACCTAAGATTATATTAGTTTTTTTGGTTTCTGTATTTCTTGTTGCATTAAAAAAAAGAACAAAATTCATGTAAATAGAATACTCCTCACCCTAGAATTTTTGCTATTTATTTCCCAGAGATTCTTTTTCAAATAGGAAACCACAGATTCTGGGAAATTATTTCTTATGATTGTTTTTGGGCATATCCCTCACCCTTCAATTTTTGCTGTTTACTTCCCAGAGAGCATTTCTCAAATGGGAAGTCACGGATACTGGGTAGTAATTATTTCTCATACTAATCCTAGGTCTGCTTCCTAGGAAACATACATATGAATTCCCTTTTGGGAGTTGGGGGTGGAAAAATTGCACTTGGATTCCTTGGAAGCAGGGAGGTGAGGAGGAAGCTGGCTCTGCCAGTGCTCAGGTTTGAAGAGGAAGTACCAAAGGGCCCATCTGCCTGACCACTTCTGTAGACAGGGATTGTACAAAGCAAACCCATCTAAACTGGTGACTTGGGGTTCCTTGGCTGCAGCAGTAAAGCCCTACACTAATCTCCGAGCAAAAATGTGGAAACCATTAGCCAAAATGAAAAGACATAAATCAGGAAGAGGCTTATGGCAGAGAGGAAAACAGTTCTTCTCCAGAGTGTGATCCTAGTTGTTGCACAAGAGTCTGTGTGAGTCACCACATTGAGCCAGTGGAACAGGGGCAGGGTGACAAGTAATGGGAGGGACCAAGATTCAGGGCAGCTGGGGGTTTAGGAAATGGGGGGGGGGGGGGGCTGAGGAGGCCAGACACTACAGAAACAGCTGTGGATTCATAAGCAACTACACTTTATCAGCAGTCTGAAGAAGGGAGGACCTAAAATATCACTCTTCTTCCCTCCCTTTCTGGAAATGTTTCAGAAGTCATGTTACCAAGTGAAGAAAACAGGAAGAAATCACCCTTAACAGCTAATAGGTCAGCCCTCACATTCAGCAGCTGTGTGTCCAGTAAGTAGTCTGGAGTCCTGACAGAACAAAGAGGGAAAAACAGAGTACATAGTGCATGCTCACTTTCCCTACACTGTCTCCCCTTCCTCATCCTTCCTCTCTGACCTCCTTCTAGGCTCCAAACAAACAGGAATAACCCAATTAATGTCAACAAGCTTATTTGTCCCACTACTAATGACCTTTCATCCTTCCTGTCTTCTCTGACTCTTATGTACTCTCTGGCCCCTCCAGGATAAAAGTAACACTGACCCCTGCCTCAGCTGTTCTGTGCATGGAGGGAATGAGATGGTGTTTTTTTTATATACTGACTCTCTTCCTTTATTATCTCCTCTCTAATTATCATTCCCCAACTCCAATTCCATGTTTCAGTTTTGAACAAAGTTTAGATCCTGTGCCTGATAAAAAAAAAATGTGTATGATTGTTCCAACTCAACCTCTCTTAACTTTAGTCTCTTCATGTAAAATGAGGATGGATAATATTAATATTGTTGACCTCCCAAAATTGTTGTGACAAAAGCATTTGATAAGCTTAACATCTAATATTTCAATGGATAAATGGATCTTATTAAAAGGGATACTTCCTCTAATGATTCAAATTGCAACATATTCATTCCTATTCATCTGTTCAACTCTTATCCTTCCACAAATGTGCAAGAAAGGTGGGATGGAAAAGGAGATCCCTTCTCAGAGGTTTTATAAAATTCTATTTAAAATGCTCATACCCAAACTTGAAGCACTATAAAAACATGATTATTATTACAATTATTAGAACACAAATAAACCTTAATTTCCAAATGTAAGATCCTTGTCCAACAATCAAGGCAGTTAGCATGCAACTAGAAAAACTTAACCACACTTTTATAGATGTTCTTGCCATAAATGAAGCAAGAAGACAAAGATTTTGTGACTAAATGGAAAAATACTTATAGGTTCTGCTTGGAGAGGCAAATAAAATAGCAGTTGATGAGATTAAATTTGTCATGTGTGGGGCATGGGTAGTTGGCAGAACTGGATAGAGCACCTGTCCTGGAGTTGAGGACAACCTGAGTTCAAGTCTGGCCCCAGACACTTAATAATTACCTAGCTGTGTGACTTTGGGCAAGTCACTTAACCTCATTGCCTTGCAAAACACAAACAAAAAAAATTGTCATGTGTCCAAAGGCAGTAAGAAACCTAACTTCTTGTACTTAACCATTTTTCCCCCTTCTGCTCAAGATGAGCAGCTATAGTTAAATAAAGAGGCACCAAGAAAGTAATTGTAACTTATATGCCAAAATCTGTTGTAGAGGTTGAAAAGGTATAAAAAAATATTATGAAAAACAATAGTTTTCCAAAAGAAATCCCTGAGTATCAATATTTACTTTATATATTGATATTCAGTGTACACAGTGATTTCAATGTGAAGATGTGCATAGGAAATTAAGCACCTAAATAAACTGGAAAATATGATTCAAGTTTAAAAAGCTAGTGTCAAAGTATTTTGTATCAAATGATCTAGAAAATTCTAGGCATAGTAATTAAATTTTTAGTCAACTACTTAATTATTTTTGACATTCCTTTTAAAAAATATTTGTCTAAATTCTTTTTCTTCTCCTACCCCTCCTCCACCTATTAAGAAGGCAAGTAATATGAGAACAATCTACATGAGAGATCATGCTTAGCCGTGTTGCAAAAAAAAAGAAAACAGAAAAGAAAAAAGAAGCATAAAGGTTAAAAAGTACGCTTCAAATTTATTCAGAGTTCAAATCTCAGGAGGTAGACGGCACAACTTGTTCAACCATTTCCCAACTGATAGGCATCTCCTCAATTATACATGATGAACATTGAAGAACAACAGAAATATGAAGCATGACTGTATCTGAAAAGACAGGAAACACCTAATAAGCAATGTGGGAGTAATTTCTGAATTCACAATCTGATTTAGACCACATGCCAATTAGAGCAAAGACAAAAATCAATATTAGGAGATGAAAAGATAATGTGGACAATTAGATTTCTTCTAATCTGACCTATCCAGACAAACTCCTGAAGCTAAAATGTGGGAAATAGATAAAGGATGAGACATTGACCTTAATTATCATAATTTCCTTCAGACATTGAACCAATGTGATTGACACAGTGAAAAGACTGAAAGAGACTAGAAATACTTAGCAAGCAAATGATTAACTGCCTTGGCAAGATACTATAGCTAATGTTAATATTGGTTAGAATATAAATTCATTTGAAAATTGCTATGGAAGAGAATGGTGACAGATTGCAATCAGAATCAGATAAATGGTATTTTAAATTAGTAGTAAGTCTGGAGAAAGCTTTGTACATGCCCAATAATGGGAACAGTTGAATAAATTATGGTTTAATAATGTAATGGAAAAATATTATCTATGGAAAATAAATATAAAGAATTCAAAGAAGTATGGAAAGGCCTATATGAAATGATGAAGAAGAAACATCAAAAAGCAGTATGTATGAACCATAACTGTTAGGGACTGTTGTATATGGGAGTGCTGTGAGCCTTCATCACCTGGTGTCCTTGAGCACCAGAGCCTTGTTTTACTAAATGCCGTGGTAGTGGATTAGAGACTGGGGAGGTATTTAAGCACTTGTATTTTGGTAAATAAATGGTGTACAGGAAGAACTTGTTTCTCTCCTCTCTGTCTCCTGCCCCTTCAATATTCACCTGGGGGAAGATTGAGGGAGTCCAGAAAGAGCCTCAATACATGACTACATACATAAAGACAATATTAAATAACAAAATTCATGTTAAATACAAATGCTTGAGGACAATATTGCTCTTAGCCTTGTAGATTTCTCAGTTAAAGACCTACTTCGTCGTCATTTCTCTTCTAACTCAAACTCCAGAGGCTTTTCTGCTTCAGGTCTTTTAGACACAGAAGTCCTAACACAGAATCATCAAACAAGTAGGAAATACTTCATTGGTTTAAGTAGTACCTTTTCAGAAGAAGATTACTAATATTTTTTTTAGCTTAAAGTCTCTGGAAGATCCTCTTAAAGAGGAAATATGGGTAATGTCTTTTTTCAATGAATCAATTGAAATATACTCACTCATTTTCAATTCGATTTGATTCAACAAACATTTATGAATTATTTACTATATGTTAGTGTTAATTCTATGAACTAGGTAAGATAAAAAGATAAGCAAGATACAGTTTTCTCTCAAGGTACTTAAGGTTCTAGGGAACAAGACCATGTACAGAGATATTGCTAGTGGAAGTTAAGAATGGGATGTAAGTGTAAGAAGTCAAAGAGTCTGGATTCAGAGGTGGAGAGATGACTTTTAACTGGTGGGAGAACATGGAAATCTTCATGGAAGAAGCAGCTCCAGAACTAAGACTTTCTACAAGTGTAGATACTGAAAGATCCTTGAAAGAATTGAGTAGGTAGATCAGGGAATAGGTGTTAGCTCAATTTTAATTGAATGTAAATTAGATTAAGGGAAGTTATGTGAAACAAATCTAAGGAAGAATTTTGGAACCAGATTTTGGAAGGCCTTAAATGATAGGTGAGCAGTTGTATTTCATTCATCAGCAGATGATTTCCAAGGTTCCTTTCAGATCTAGGCAACTTATATTCTTGTAAATATTCATCCATTTCACTTAGATTGTTAAATTTATGGGCATAGAGTTGGACAAAATAATTCAGAATTATTACTTTAATTTCCTCCTCATTGGTGGTGAGTTCACCTTTTTTCATTTATGATGCTAGCAATTTGGTTTTCTTCTTTATTTTTTTTAATCAAAATGACCGGAGATTTATCAATTTTATTGTTTTTTTTTCATAAAATCAACTCTTAGTTTTCTTCCTTCTGATTTTATTAATTTCTTTTTTAATTTTTAGAATTTCTAATTTGGTATTTTGGGGGTTTTAATTTGTTATTTCTCTATTTTTTAGTTGAATATTTAGTTCATTGATTTTTCTCTTTCTTTAATTTATTCATGTAAGCATTTAAAGATATACTATATCCCCTGAGAGCTGCCTTGAGTGTATCCCATAGGTTTTGGTATGTTGTTTTATTATTGTCATTATCTAGTATGAAATAATTAATTCTTTTTATAATTTGTTATTTGATCCACTCATTCTTTAAAATGAGGTTATTTAGTTTCCAATTAGTTTTGGTTCTTTATCTCCCTGGTTCAATATTGCATATGATTTTTATTGCATTGTGATCTGAGAAAGATGTATTCACTATTTCTGCCTTTTGGCAACTGATCATTAGGTTTATATGCCCTAGAACATGGCCAATTTTTGTGTAAATTCCATGTACTGCAGAAAAAAAAGTATATTCCTTTCTATCCCCATTCAATTTCCTCCACAGGTCTATCATATCTAAGTTTTCTAACAATCTATTTACCTCCTTAACTTCTTTCTTGTTTATTTTATGATTAGATTTATCTAAATTTGAGAGCAGGAGGTTCAGGTCTCCCACTAGCAGAGTTTTGCTATGTCTTCCTGTAGTTCTTTCAACTTTTCCGCTAAGAATTTGGTTGCTGTACCTTTGCGTGCATACATATTTAGTATTGAAATTACTTTGTCTATGGTACCTTTTAGGAGGAGATAGTTTCCTTCCTTATCTCTTTTAATGCTATCTATTTTTGTAGCTGCTTTGTCTGAGATAAGGATTGCTACTCCTGCTTTTTTCACTTCAGCTGAAGCAAAATGTTTTGCTCCAAACTTTTACTTTTACTCTCTTTTTATCTCTCTGCTTCAAATGAGTTTCTTGTAAGCAGCATATTGTAGGATTCTGGTTTTTAAATCACTCTGATATTTGCTTATGTTTTAAGGGAGAGTTCATCCCATTCACATTCAAAGTTATAATTACTAACTCTTTATTGCCCTTCATGCTTTCTTCCCTCTGTTTGTATTTTTCCCCTTTATCTGTATTCCCTAGTATTTGCTTTCTGAATACTGCCACCTTCAGTGTGTTTGCCCTCCTATATCAACCCCCCTCCCCTTTTCCCCTTCCTCCTTCCTTTCCTTCCCTTCCCTTCCTCCTTAGTTCCCCTCTTTCTCCCCCTTCCTGTCTCTCCCCTGCCCCTTTTCCTCTTTTAATACTTGAAAGGTAAGATAAGTTTCTTAACTGAGTATCTAAGTTAACTTGAGAAGAAGATTGAGGTGGTTCTAACCTCCTCCTTTCTTCCTCTCTATTGCAATAGTCTTTTGTACCTCTTAATGTAATTTGGTTCTATTCTTTCATCCTCCTGTCTTTCTGTCCCCCCCTTTTTAAGGAGGTATTGTTTTTAAATCATTCTATCTGAGTCACAGAAAAGTCATCAGTGTCCATTACTTCTGGCTAAGTATATTCTCTCTAATAGGGTTACAATTCTCCAGAGTTATTAGTCTTTCTCCCAGGTAGGAATATAGCCAGTTTCATCTTATTGGATAGTAGGTTTTTTCCTTTAAATAAACTCCATACATTTTTTTTACCATTTCATGTGTCTCTTGAGCCTCTGATGTTCAAATTTTCTATTTAGCTCTGGTATTTTCATCAGGAAATGTTGAGTCTCCCACTTCGTTAAATGTCCATCTTTTCCCCTGGAAGAGAAGGCTTAGCTTTGCTGGGTAGTGCATTCTTGCTGCATTCCTAGCTCCCTTGCTCTTTGCAATATTTCAATCCAGGTCTTTACATCCCTTAATGTTTATGCAACCAAGTCTTGAGTAATCCTTATTGTGGCTCCTTGGTATTTAAATTGTTTCTTTCTGACTGCTTGCAGGATTTTCTTTTTTTATCTGATAGTTCTGGAACTTGGCCACAACATTCCTTGGTGTTTTCATTTTAGGATCTCGTTCCAGAGAGGCTCAATATATTCTTTTAATAACTATTTTGCCCTCCATAATATCAGAGCAGTTTTCCATCACTAAATCCTGTAATATTAAGTCCAGGCTTTTTTTCTCTTCAATATTTTCTCTTCAATAATTCTCAGATTGTCCCTTCTTGATCGATTCTTGAGGTCAGTGGTTTTACTGAAGAGGTATTTTACATTTTCTTCTATTTTTTCAATCTTTTGGTTTTGTTTAACACAATCTGGTCTCATGAAGTCATTAGTTCCCACAGATTCCATTCTTTTTTTTAGAGAAGAATTTTCTTCATTTACCTTTTGCAATTCCTTTTCCAATAGGTCAGTTCTATTTTTGAAGGAGTTTTCCATTTGCCCAGGTGTATTTTTTTTAGAGAACTATTTTCTTTTTCTATTTATCCAATTGTATTTTCCAAGGATTTGTTTTCCTGTTGTGAGATGTTTATTTTCTCTTGCCATGTGTTAATCTTTTCTTGAGTTTCTTATCCCAATTTTTCCAATTGATTTTTAAACTCCTTCCTGATTTCTTCAAGGTAGTTTTTTTGGGGCTGAAGACCAATTCATAATCTCAGAAGTGCTAGATCTCTTTAGGTTAGAATTTGTTACTTCTAAGTATTTCTCCATGGGTCCCCCTTTTCACTGGTTTTTTCTTCATTTTTCAAGGATCTTGTGTTGGGGGAGGGGCCGGTTGCTTTCTCTGGAGTGATTGAAGCTCTCTCTCAATCCTGGAGGGAGTGAGGAGGGGGTGAGGAGGGGGTGAGGAGGGAGTAAGGAGGAGCAGCATTGTTTGAGTTGACCTTGAACAATGGACTGGGACCTGGGGGAGAAAGCCAGTCTCTGTATTCCACACCTGTGCCTGAGGGGGTTGAGAAGATAATGCTTCCCTAAAAATATGCAGCTGGGGCAGCTAGGTGGCGCAGTGGATAGAGCACCGGCCCTGGAGTCAGGAGTACCTGAGTTCAAATTTGACCTCAGACACTTAATAATTACCTAGCTGTGTGGCCTTGGGCAAGCCACTTAACCCCATTGCCTTGCAAAAAAAAAAAAAAACTAAAAAAAAAAAGTATGGAGCTCATGTCCCTTACCCTGCTGGATGATTTCCAGGCCTGAAGATCTCCCCTCACCCTGACCAGACTCCATGGCTAAAGTTGATTAAGCCTCTGTGACTAATGCTGGTCTCTGGCTTCCCCCAGTTGCAGTCCCTCTGCCAGGACCTGGTCTCTGCTCCCGGTTCATCCACACTCTCCTGAGGCAGACCTTGTTGATAGGTCTTCTTCTCCTAACTACTTTTTCTGGGTTTCATCAATTTAGTTTCTGTTAAGAGGTTTCTTTCATGTTATTTTTGAGAGGATACCAGGAGTACTTAACATAGTGACTGTCTTCTCTCCACCATCTTGACCAGAAGTCTTCCTTTCAGATCTAAATCCTATGATCTTCTCCATCAGGGATCAACAAAAAGTAAAAACCATTCTTAGTTTATGGACTATACAAAAAGAGGTAATTGATCAATGCTGACCTATGCTCTGTGTGCTCAATAATCAGACTCCCAGATATCTCGGGTTCATGAGATTCCCCCCCCCCCCCCCCCCGCACCTCAGAAACCAAAGCATCCTAGAACTAGAAAGGACTAAGATCATTTAGTCTAACTTTCTAGTTGATGGATGAAAGACTTCAAAAACATTTTCCAAAAGTCATCATTCCAAAAGTCATCATCATCATCATTATCTTCCACTAACAATGTCAATGGGAGACTAACTTTCCTCAAGGTTTTTGAGATAGCCTTAGGAGGAATTAGAGAGAACAGTGCATTTCCAGTTTTTACCCAATAGGGATTTCAATATCAGTTAGCCAGCCAGAGCTAATAAACTTTCTTTAAAAGCATATTTATTCCAGAAAATATCCACCTCAAGAGTCTAGGACACACTTTCCCACAAGTTAGATTAACTTCTAGGTGAAAGTGGACTCATGCTTAGAGAACCTGTGAACCAGTGGTATTTCATCTCTCTTGGCTGGATGGAATTTTCTCCCTTTGTGAAATGCTCATGAAGTACTTTTGTGGTATGCATATCTCTTCCAATATCACTCTCAAAGTTTGACTCTCAAAATAGTTGTCTGAATGTCCTGCTGGAATCTTCTCTTATAAACATAACCCCAGAGGTTTGTCTAATTTAAGGTTTCTTAATCTGGGGGTCTATAAACTTGTTTTAAAAATAGTTTGATAACTGTATTTAAATATATTTTGTTTTATTTGTATTTTATTTTATGCATTAAAAAATCATCATGACTGTCAAAGTGATCCATAGTATATAATAGGTTAAGAATTTGTGGTCCAATTCTTCCAACCAATCCCAATATGTTTCTTATTTGGTTTCATTAAATGGCTCTAAGGACTTCACACTTAAAATCCAATTTACACTTTTGAGTGATTGATTTAGTCAGAGGTGCTTGCAATGTTCACACCTAGCTTATACATTTGGTTAACTCTTTAACTCACTTAGAGAGACTTTCCTATCTGATAGGTATCAGAATTTAATGCTTGGCATCTAATTAGTTAAGTTAAATTAATTGGGATTGTTTGAGAGAAAATGACTGCTCTTACACATATATCACTCTTTCTATATGTGTATGTTTTTATGTTTGCAAATGGGACCTAATAAATATTTATTAAAGTCTTTTGGAAAATCTTTCTTGACAATACACTTTTGCAATGAGTTATATTTCATTTGTAGGTGATTTTAATAGTTTAAAAATTCTTTCTTGTAATTAGGTTAAATATATATCTGAAATCTTGGCATATCTACAAAGGATCAAGCCCATATATTTCACAAATCAAACTGTTCTGTACATTTTTGAGGGGTTGAAAATGACAAAAGGATAAATTTGGAATGATAGCTACTAGCAATCATCAGATAAGGCTCCTACATTTAATGTATCAATAGTAAATTAAGGTATATAGATGAGCTGTATATTTTTAAATTAAATAAATCAATAGCTTGTATATGTGGCAGCTCCCAGCTTACCCCTAAAAAGTTCCTAGATTTATTGATTTTTGAATCCTTCCTGTGATTGCCTTAGTAGTGTCAGACCAAGTGATTTTGCAGACTGGAGGTTCCCCAAATTTGCCTCATGGACAGGAATTATATAAAGAGTACCACTCTAGAGGAATGAGAGGCTTCCCAAAAGAAAATACTGACTGTAAAATGATAGATTATCCCAAATGAGAAGGAAGAGGGGGAGGGGAGATATTTAAGAAACTGATGTGACTACAGCTGTAGTTTCCAGTGACATAAAAATTAAAGAATTTGGAGTATATAAGAATGATTAGTAAGAATATTATGAGGAAAAAGTTAAAGTCCAAAATGTGCTGAGGTTTCTAAAATGCTAAAAAGAACTTATTTTTTCTTTGACAATTTGGTTTATTTATTTTATATTTTTACAATAATCTTGTTGTGAAAGTAAACATAACCCCCCCCCCCAAAAAAAAAAACATAGAAAAACCTCAAGAGTAGTGAGAGAGAAAAAAAAGTATACTCAGTCTGTGTTCAGATTCCAACAACTCTATCTCTGGGATGAGTTGCCTTCTTTATCATGTCCACCATTGAAGTTGGTTCACTATTTTTCCCACAATTGCTATTACTAGCTGTATTTCCTTCCACTCTATTTTCTCTATTCCACTCCTCATTCCCATTAAATCTATTCTCTCTCCTTTCATCCGTCCCTGTTCAGAAATGTGTTGTATCTCCCATGATCTTCCCTCTCTTCTGTCACCTACTCCCCTCTCCCCTCCCCATCCTCCCTTATCCTATCTCTTTCTCTTTCATTTTTCTCTAGGGTGAGATAGATTTCTATACTCTATTAAAGTATGTATTTTATTTCCTCTCTGAGGCATTTCTGATGAGAATAAAGGCTCACTCATCCCCCCTCACCTTCCCCTGTTCCACTCCATTGTAAAAGCTTTTTCTTGAAATATCTTAGCCTCTTCTTCATCTCCTTTTCCTTCCTCCCAGCACTTTCCTTTATCACCCAATAACTCCATCTTTATGCAGTATTATATCATTGTATTCAACTCTTTACTGTGCTTTGTCTATATATGTTCTTTCTAACTTCTCTAATAAATGAGAAGTTCATATGAATTACAGTATCTTCTTCGATGCAGGAATACAAAGAATTCAACATTAAGTTTCTCATAATTAGTTCTTGTTCACCCCCTTTATGCTTCACCTGAGTCTTGTACTTGAAGATCAAACTTTCTGTTCAGCTCTGGTTGTTTCAATAGGAAAGTCTGAAAGTTCCTTTTTCCATTGAATGTCCATCTTTTGCCCTGAAAGAGGATGTTCAGTTTTGCTGGGCAGTTGATCCAAGTTCTTTTGCTTTCTGGAATATCATATTCCAAACTGTACAAACCCTTAAAACTTGCCAAATCCTGTGTAATCCTGACTGCAGCACCACAATATTTGATTTTTTTTGTTCTGGCTGCTTGTGATATTGTCTATTTGACTTGGGAGTTTTGGAATTTGTCTATAATATTCCTGGGAGTTTTTCTTTTGGGATCTCTTTCAGGAGGTGATCCATTAATTCCCTCAATTTCTATTTTACCCTCTGCTTCTAGGATCTCAAGCCAATTTTGCTGGATTATTTCTTGAAAAATTAAGACTAGGCTCTTCCTGGTCATGACTTTTAGGTAGCCCAGTAATATTTAAATAATTTCTACTGGAACTGTTTTCGAGGTCGGTTGTTTTTGCAATAAGATTTCACATTTTCTTCTAATTTTTGATTCTTTTGTTATTGTTTTACTGTTTCCTGATTTCTCGCAAAGTCATCAGCTTCCTTTAGTTCCATTCTACATTTGAAGGAGTTATTTTTTCAGAGAGAGCTTTTTTATCTCCTTTTCCAGCTGGCTAATTCTGCTTTTTAAGGCATTCTTCTCCTCAGTTGCCTTTTGGGCTGCTTTTTTTCATTTGGCCTAAACTGGTTTTTAACATGTAATTTTCTTTAGTATTTTTTTTGTATTTCTTTTACCAAACTGCTGACTTGATTTTCATGATTTATCTGCATCACTCTCATTTCTCCTCCCAATTTTTCCTCTACCTCCCTTATTGTTTTTCAAAGTCTTTTTTGAACTCTTATATTGCCTGAGTTCATTTTCTATTTCTCTTGTAGACTTTGGATACAGAAGCTTCACTTTTGTCATCTTCTGAGTGTGTATTTTGATCTTCCATGTAACCAAAGTAATTTTCTATGGTCAGATTATTTTTATTTGCTCATTTCCTCAGCCTATGACTGATTTACCATGCTTCCAAGGCTTTGGTGGGGGTTTTGTTTCACTCCATAGGGATCTTAATTTCTCCAAGGTCTTATGAGAGACTCTAAATACTCTCTTGCCTGTGCTCTGGTTTGTGGATGACCACAGACCCTCCCCTCTGCCCTGGAGATGTGAGGAGGATCCCTGTTTGGCTGTGGTAGTATGGGGACTCAGACTGCAACCTGGATCTGAATGTGGGCAAACAGCAGAGTCCTGCCCTAGGGAGGGCAGAGTCTTCTTCAATCCCCTTACTTACCATCTGTGGTCTGAGAGCTCTGGAAGTGCTGGGTGGCTTCACTGATTCCTGCTGCAGATTCTCACCACAGGGCTTCTCTGAGGCTGGTGCTCTACTCTGGTATAGCAGAGTTCTCTCACCACCTCTGCAAGCTGTCACCAGTGATCCCTGGGCCAAGAGTTCTGGACAGACCCAGGCACCTTCAGGGACCCAAGTGCCCCATGGACTGTTCCTGGAAGGCTGGAGCTGGTTTGCTCTGGCCCAGCTGTGCTTCACTCCAGCTGTACTACACTGTGACTGAGCTGTTGCTTTTACCAACCCCCATCCCAGTAGAATAGACCTTTCTAGCAGAACTGCTAAGTTGTCTTGGACTGGGAAATTGTATCACTCTGTCTTTCTGTGGGTTCTACCCCTCTAAATTTTGACTCTAGTCATAATCTGATGGCTTTTGGAGTTTTGGGGGAATGAGTTTCTGGGAATTCCTACCTTTGTACCACCATCTTGGCTCTTTCCCCTTAAGAAGAACTTTTTGAAATGCTATTTTGATTATGTTTGGAGCAAGAAGAGGAACATGGGAGGGGAAGTCTGTTTGGATTAGTTGTTGTAATATTAGTTAATGAAGGAGAAATCTAGACTAACTACTCTTCAACTCCTTCTTCCTCAGTCTTCCTTTTGCTTCTGTTCTTTATTAAGAAGTATGGTCTTGGGGCAGCTAGGTGATGCAGTAAATAGAGCACCAGCCCTGGAGTCAGGAGTACTTGAGTTCAAATCCGGCCTCACACTTAATAATTACCTAGCTGTGTGGCCTTGGGCAAGCCACTTAACCCCATTTGCCTTGCAAAAAAAAACTAAAAAAAAAGTATGGTCTTTAGTATGATTGAAATGTTTATAAGAAATCCTAGAGCATATTATTGGAAGTATGACCAATGAACTTTTAGAGAAAGAAACAGTGATGAGGGAGCATCACTATTTCATCATTTGATTCATAACATTCTTATAGTTGTTAATATTGATATTTTCAAAATTTTTCATATTCTTTGATCATTTATTGGTTTTGGTCAAAATACACATACACACACACCTCTTAGAATGTCATTTGAAAAAATAAAGAAAAACTGATGTCAATACACAAAAAGGACAATATGACTGATAGATAAGACTCTCCTTATAGAGAAAGATTTCAACTTTTGTTTTAATTTCCTTTTTTTCTAAGAAGGATGTCATTACCTCATTCTCTTAATTCTTATCCCTTTCTATTCTATACTCAAAGAATTACTTAAATTAAAATAATGAATAATTAAGGAATTCACACTTATTATATGTTATAAATGACTCATAATTATAAAAACTTAATCCAGAGTGATTAAAATATCTTTTTTTATTAATTAACTTTTCTGCAGAAAAAGGTCTAATCTTACATGCAGTTTGAAAGGTTTCTCCTCCCCTCTGGCCAGCCATTGATCTGAATTATCAGGGTTACAATCTAATCAATACATTTACCCCATAACATTCTCTAATGTTTTCCCCACCATGGTCATATATATATGAGCACAGGGGGAGTATATATTAATATGTATGAACTTCTTTGAGCAGGCACACTTGCAGAAGACATGTACCCTAGGTCAACACTTGACTAGTTGGACCTAGTTTTTGACCTCCTCCTGGGTAAAGAGGTTTAAGTTAGGGTGATGGGACCTCACTCAGTTCAATGACTGGGTCAGTGTCATTTCTTTTGTCTTATACTCACATACTTGCACATAGGCACAACAGTCACAGGCAGACCCCACTCTTTGTATTGGGTTTAGAAAAATATATATATAAATTTAAGCTAACAGTCTGTTCATATTCTGTGGAAGCCAAATGCCTTACATTCTTCATATTATACTTATTTATTCTTTTTTTTTAAAGTCTATTTGTATAGAATTAAAACTTCTTATGTACTTGTGTGGAATTATTTCTTCTAAACAATTTCTGAGCAATTACCTCATAGATCATTCCCCCCCTTCTCACTTTTTTCTATTATTCATCTTGGATGTATCAGTTCTTATATGATATAAAGAAGATAAAATTATTATCCCATGGTAGAAATTTTCCTGTGTCCTTGATTGATCATTACTGTCTTCTGAATTACCAATGAACATTTCCCCAAATTTGCCTTGAAAATTCTTCTCTGAGTTCATGCTTTCACATTCTTCTTGTTGTTGGTTGCATCCAGGAGGTCCAATTCACCTTTTACTGAGGCATAATGCCATGGGGGGGGGGGTTGCTTGGGTTTCTTACAAAATCCTATGGGTCATGCTCATTGTAAAGTCTTTATCTCCCTCCTCCCCTACCATAGAAGGGTTCATTGTTTAGTGGGAGGTTTCCCTCCCATCACTGAATCAAGATTGCTCCCTTTGTCTCTTTTTCCATTTCTTATTGTCCTTCTCATGGATTCTCCAGAACTCCCTTTACAAGAGTTATTTTCATATCATTGCTCATTTTTATTTGATGAGGTTCTATTAAACATTGCTTCTCTTATTTTCTTCCGTCTTCTTCCTTTTTATGCACCCTCCCATCATGTAGTTTAATCTCAGAAAAACAGAACAAAACACTGAATGGTCTTTAAGTTGTTGTGAAGTTTAGTTAATGGGGGGGCAGGGTTGTGGCTTGGTGGCGCAGTGGATAAAGGACTAGCCCTGGAGTCAGGAGTACTTGAGTTCAGATCCAGCATCAGACACTTAGCAATTGCCTACCTTGGGCAAGCCACTTAACCCCCTTGCCTTGCCAACAAATAAATAAATAAATGAAAATATGAAGTTTAGTTAATGATGCTGTAGGCTTAATCAACCACCCATATATCCTGATGTACTTTCAAGAATAAATTTCTTAATATTTTCTGGTTTTATTCTTTTTTTTTTAAAGCTCCATAATTGTCTCACTTTCTTGTTTTTTGGGACTTTTGGTTTGTTTGTTTTGTTTTTGTTTTTCACCCGGGGTAATTTTTGTTTTAGTTATACTTGTTGAACTTTCTTGAACTTTTTAAGTTAAATTTATGTAATTAATAATTTATATTTATATTTTTAGTTATGCTTTTAGCTATATTTGTTGAACTTTCTTGTGTTTTTCTTCTCTAGGGTGTTTGTAAAGCAAGTACAATTATTTGCTTACTTCTTGTTTTGTTTTAGAATGCTTCAAATGCATCTTTTCCTTGATTCTTAGTTGGACTCATGCTTTCATGTATATCACTTAGTTACATCTTGAGTTTCCTTGCTCTTTAGAATACATTAAACCATTCTTTTCCTTTCTTCAATTTCTGGTGAGTGTACAATAATCTCATGCTAGTTAAATTCCTTTCCTTATATTTGAGGATTTTTCTCATGATCGTTTTTTGGGGGAGAGAATTGTTCAGTTTAATAATATGTGTAATTCACAGCATAGAGTTTTGTTTGTTTTAGTTTTCATGGAGGCAGTCTGAATTCTTTTGATTAGCACTTTATTTTCTTGGTTTAGATCTGGGAATTTTCTTGTCTAGAGGTGTTCAGGTTTTTGATTTGCCATATTCTTATGGGAGACATATCTATTCATTCTATCTTTAAATGTTTCACTTACCTAGAAATCATAACATCATTTTAACATCATTTCTTTAACACAGTCTTCTTTCAGATGTACTTCAGTGTATAATATTTGTATTCTCAATCTGTTGTTTTCTCTCTTTTTTTTTTCTTCTGAAAGACTCCCCTACTGTGGATTCAAGTTCTGGAACTGAGATCCAGAACTGTGTTTGGGCAATAGAGTTGCCAAACAGCTCTTGCTTCTACTCTCAGGATTAGCTTAAAATCCCCTAAAATTTCTTTCTGATCATTGTATCACCCACTATCAGTCTCTGCTGCTTTGTCTTCAAGACCCACCACTGTTTTCTCTCAGTTAGCCTCCAGTCTGGTGTCATAGATTTTACCTAGCAACCTCTTAAGTTATCTTAGTCTGGAAAATTTCTCACACTGACCTTTTATTAGCTCTAACCCCCTAGATTGCAATTCGAAGAATTACATTATAGTTGTTTGGTGGGAAATATTAGGAGTGTTTGGCTAGGCTGCTCTACCCCACCAATTTGTCCCTACCTCCATTTTTTCGTTGCCTTATAATATTTATTCAGAGATCTTTGGACTCATGCAGTTGTCCAGAAGGTCATCTACAACTTGATTATATCTTTCCAGTTCATTTATCTGCCTGTGCCCAAGTTAAGTTGAGCTTTCTTCTACCTAGAATCTTTACGTAATTTCAGACTTTTCCCCTTATATTCCCCTATTTCTCATTTTCTGACTCCCTTTCTTAAGATGGTATGTTCACTGAGGACCTAAACTGTAAAACAGTTGTAGATTCTTCTCATTTGAGGGGATTTACTTTTCATGGGCCTCGCAGCCTGCCCCAAGTGGCTTTAGAAGGACATAAATGACCCCATCTGGATGACAGTCCTTCTCCTTCAAGTTTTGGGTAGCCCTCCAAAGAGACTGGTCCTCTACCTCAGTTTTTTTGTTTCTTTATTTCTCCAGTGTAGCAGGAATGCTGTGTACCTACCAACCCATCTAGAAACTTTTAGTTTCTTATACCTTAAATTCCTGATGATTAGGAGTAGGTCATGGTTGAATCCTGTTACTTGTTGCCACAGAATGATAGCTTAGGGCAAAAGAAGGGTATGCTGGTAGAAACTAGAAGGAAATTTCTAAGTGGGATCTTAGAGCACAATTATTATTCTTCAATCCCTCCCCACTTCCAAATTTCCCTATTCAAGAGTACTACCATCTTTCCATCCATTCAGTCTTACACACCTGAATGTCTTCCTCAGCTCCCCATTCTCATTACTCCATTACAATCTTTTGCCAAGTTCAGTCGATTCTAGCTTTGTAGCATATTTCATACACTTCTTTCCCCTCTCCTTACATTTTCACCATCCTAGTAGGTTTATAGCAACTCATACCTCGTTCATTAGCCTGCTAGTTGGTTATCCCATTTGAAGTTTCATTCTACTCCAGTCCATCCTCCACTAAACTATCAAAGTTATCATCCTAAAGCCCAGCTCTGACCATGATATCTATCTATTCAATAAAATCTAGTGACTCTCTTTCATCTCCAGGAACAAATAAAAACTATCTGTTTGATATTTAACATACTTCATAACTTGGTCCCTTCCTATGTTTCCAGTCTTTTCTACCTTATAATCAATGGACTCTGTGAGTCAGTGACATTAGCTTCCTTGCTGTTCCTCAAACAAGACCCCTCTCTCCCATATCTCCTGACTCTGGTCACTATCATTGGCTGTCCTTCATGCTTTTAATGTTCTCACTCCCTAGCTTCCTTCACATTCATACTACAACTCCACCTTGGATAAAAAGTCTTTCCTTAACGCTAGCACCTTTCCTCAGTTCATTATCTCTGACTTATTCTGTGTATATTTTCTTTGTATGAAGTTTTTCATATATTTTCTCCCCATTAGATCCTTATGAGAAGGAACTCTTTTGCCTTTTTTTTTGCATCCCCCAGCCTGATATCTAATAGTACTTAATAAGTGCATGTTTATTGGGTAAAGTCGGAGAAAGCACTAAGTAAGCAGGTTAGAGATTAGGAAAATTAGCCTTTTTTTTTTTTGCATGAATTCATTGTTTCCTAGACTGTGATGGCATCTTACCTCCTGTGCATAATTATTATTTGGTTTTGTTGTTGTTGTTGTTTTAGGTTTTTGCAAGGCAAATGGGGTTAAGTGGCTTGCCCAAGGCCACACAGCTATCTGTCTGAGGCCGCATTTGAACTCAAGTTCAACTCAAGTCAAGTACTCTTGACTCCAGGGCCAGTGCTCTAGCCACTGTGCCACCTAGCTGCCCCCATAATTCTTATTTGGCAGAGTTTTAAGATACTGTGAAGATTTCACTCCTTTTTAAGCCTCTCTTTACAACTCATCACTTCAATCTTAAAATTTGTTTTTATTTATTTAAACAAAGAAGACAATTCAAAGGCTCTAGCATTTTATGAGTGAATCTCAAGAAGCCTATCTCATATAAACAGCAATAGGCAATGTTGAATCTTGTTTTTTAATTCTAGAGACAGTCTTAGTTTAATGGGAAATAATACTGACTAGAGTCATAAGATCTATGCTCTGCTAGCTCTGCTCACCATTTACTGTCTATGTGACAGAGATCATCTGGGTCTCAGTTTCATCATCTCTAATTGGACTGGGGAGGTTGGATCAGATGAACTGTAAGGTCATTTCCAGCTTGGACATCTCTTCTAACTCTAAAATTGCATGACTCTATGTGATAGTGATAATAGGGAGATTCTGTTACTGGAATCATTAATAGACACCATGGTCACCACCACCACCACTCACCCAATATCTGTGGTCATTCTATGAGAATGTTCTTTATCGTGATATATTCTGCTTTCCTGATAAATTTGCCCATGTTCCCTCTTTGGGCAAAAGGAAAAAGTCATACTTTGGATCAAGGCTGAGAGGCCACAGTAAAAAAAGAGAGTGTTGAAAGTAATCCTGGGCTTAGTGAAATGAGGATAAACCCAGAAGTGAATCCAAGGCTCTTAGGCTGCCTTGCATCAGCGTTCAGAGAATATACACAGCACTCAGTGTCCCAAAGAGCACAATACACAAGAACCAGCCTGGGGGCAGGGAACCAGTAATAGCTTGTGCTGATGCCATCTGGGAGGCTTGCCCCAGCCTCAGTCTCCAGCTGAAGAAGCTCAGCTCTGTCCTGGGGCACAGTTGGGGCTCTATTCTTGTCTCAAGGGGGAATGTGTGACTCTCCTTACTATGAATGAGAGCTACATGCACTGGCAGAGGAGGAAAAAGAGGCCTCAGTGTGAAGCAGAGAGAGCTCCTCATGCTGCTTGTCAGTTCTAGCCATCCCCCTGTGGCTGGACCTTTCACAATGCCTCCAAGGGGATTCAAGGATCCTCAGCTTCTGATCTGAGAAACCAAAGACCAAAAACTCTAGCAAAAGCATGATTGAATAATGTCCTAATAGGAGACACCCTAGACATATGTTTTACTTCAGAACCAGATAAATTGAGGGTCAAGAGAGGAACATACAGCTACCTTTCCACCTAATTACCCCCACTTCCAAAGAAGACATACAGCTCCTCAGTTCTTTTATCAGTTTGATATATTTATCAGTTGTTGATATCCCAGGTCCAGACATATACAGGTGATCCTGAGCATTCAGAATTCTAGATAAATTCTCCTTATTTTCAAAACATTCTTTCAAAAGAAAAGAGGCAAGAAGGTAGAAAGAAAGGGACGGCAGAGAGAAGTCAAGAAAGTTCCAGAGGGATAATGGAATCAAAGGGACTGGTTTGAATCCTACTTCTGCCAGTTTAGATAATTAGATAATAGGATCATAAATTCTGGAATTATCCTTAGAGGCCATCCAAACCAATCTCCCTCATTTTTTTTTAGCACTCAGGAAACTGAGGCACAGATGATTAAATGACATTCTCAGAGTGATATCACTAGTAAGTAGATTAGGAGAAATTGGAACCTAGCTCTTCCTGATTCACATCTAGTGCCCTGTTCACTTCACTATGCTTCCTCTTAATTAGTAGCTGTATGACTGATCAATTTAATTCAACCCTGTAAATGAGGGACTATTTGACCTTTGAAATTTCAGATCTAGAGCTTAGAGATTACATAATTCAACCCCCTTTATTTTACAGATGAGAAAACTGAGGGCCAGAGAAGGAAAGAGACTTACCCAAGATGACTCAAGAAGTCGTGACCCTGTGAGAGGGAGAATAAGAGAGGCAGTTTGTGTAATGAGTAAAAGAGGTAGCCTCAGTGTCAGAAAGACCTGGACTCAAGTCCTGACTGCCAAAACCTGCTAGTATGATCTTGGGTCAGTGTTACAGAAACTCTGTAAGACTTAAGATGCAGAGAAGGTGCCAAGAAGTCTATTTTAGGTAGTTTTTTTAAACCATTAGTGAGATTTTTCTTTTAGGTTTTTGCAAGGCAAATGGGGTTAAGTGGCTTGCCCAAGGCCACACAGCTAGGTGATTATTAAGTGTCTGAGGCCGAATTTGAACTCAGGTACTCCTGACTCCAGGGCCAGTGCTCTATCCACTGTGCCACCTAGCCTCTCCTATTAGTGAGATTTTGAAGAAGTGATGCTAAAAGGTAGAATCAGAGGATGAGTGTGAAGAAGATGATGTGTGTGGGGTGCTTTGGATGGAAGTAGAACTTCGGGTTAACTCAGTATGCCTGGAAAATATCTAGAATCTTTCAATTTCTTCTTTTCTATTTCCATTACCTGTCCTAGAGCAAGACTTTCCAATATCTATCTGCAGACATTGCAAAATTAAATTTGCATCCTCCTCCTTAAACTCCAAAACAACTATGGTAACAATAACCAAACCTGGAAGGAGTTAAAAGATGGAGCAATTGTTAGTTTTCAGTACCTCATTTATTTGAATCCTCTGTCCATGTGCTATAATAAATATAAGTTGAATAAAATATCTAGCACTTGACCTAAAGACAGAACTAAGTTTGGAAAAATTTTCTATTAGACAGTAGATTATATTCATACATTTAAATTGTCAACACTGTTTGCCTCTTACTCAAGAAAGAATAAACTTGTCAATGGCTCAAAATTCTAACCTGTTTCTATTCTGGGTGGGAGTTACTGTCAGACAGAAAAAAAAAAAATACTGGATCCAATGAACTCTTTGTTTTCATCTCTGTTGCTTCAGTAGTCTGCCTCCAATCCATTCACCCTGTGTAATTCTAGGAGAAAATTCCTTCATGATTAGAAGGGTTTAGCAATGAAAAACACTAATATCAAAATTACAACATTCCCAGGGAAATTCAGATAAGGTAGACAGAGTACTTGCTCTATGAGAATAGGGAATTAAAAATAGATAACTGCTAGCCTGTAGGAATGGGGCTAGACTGTAACGTAAGAAATGATTGAGGCAACAGACAACAGGTGTTATGTAAATGTAAACTACATTCCCTACCTGATTTTACTTTGTCTGAGGAAGTATGATGTTGCAAATAAAACACTGATAGGGACCAAGTGTGTCATAATGTTGGATTTTCCTTCTCTGAGCCATGTTTTATTGAATTAGATGATCTCTAACATGTTATGATGCTATGAAAAATGTTGCAATATGCTAAGTAGATAAGCAAGTCAGGTCTCTGGGATCCCACATTTTCTCTAGAAATATTAAAGATGGCATTAGATTTGGATATAGGGTCCCTAGAATTTTATTTATCTTATTGATTTTTTTCTTTTTTGGTTTTTGCAAGGCAATGGGATTAAGTGACTTGCCCAAGGTCACACAAGCTAGGTAATTAGTAAGTGTCTAAGGCTGGATTTAAACTCAGGTCATCCTGATTCCAGGGCTGATGCTCTATCCACTGTGCTACCTAACCACCCCTCTTGAAATGGTTTTATTTATTTATTTGTTTGTTTATCTATCTGTCTATCTATCTATCTATCTATCTATCTATCTATCTATCTATCTGTCTGTCTATCTATTTAAGGCAATGGGGTTCAGTGACTTGCCCAAGATCACCCAGTTAGGTAATTATTAAGAGTCTGAGGCCAGATTTTAACTCAAGTCCTCTCCTGACTCAGGGCCAGTGTTCTATTCACTGAACCACCTAGCTGCCCTTCCCCCTTGATATTGTTTTAAAGTCACTTTTATTTCCCAATATATCTCTCCCTTAGCTATATAGTTATTTATTTTTTATGAATCCATTATTTCTCCCCCAATACTACCCCACAGAGAAGCAAAAAGTTAAAAAAAAACTACTCATAACAAAAATATAGTCTAGCAATATACTAATTACTTCATTCATTTGGGGGTTTTTTGGCAAAGATATTGTAGTGGTTTGCCATTTCCTTCTCCAATTCATTTTAAAGATGAGGAAACTGAGACAGGTTTTCTTTTTTGGGTTTTGCAAGGCAGTGGGATTAAGTGACTTGCCCAAGATGTCACAGCTAGGTAATTATTTAATGTCTGATTCAGGATTTGAACTCATCTTCTCCTGACTCCAGGGCTGGTGTTCTATCTACTGTACCACCTAGCTGCCCCAAGACAGACAATTTTAAATGACCTGCCCAAGCTTGTACAGTTAGTGTCTGAGGACACATTTGAATTCAGAAAGATGATTCTTCCTGGCTCTCTATCCACAGTCCCATTTTGTTTTGTTCACTCATGATTCATCATTCCACTGATCAGTTGGTGTTTCAAAGATGATTTTTCTTACTATGTTGTCACTATATAATTTTTTTCTCTTAATTCTCCTGTTCATTTTATGTTTTCCTAGTTTTCCCTGAAACTCCATTTTGATGTTCCTCATAGTTCAATAATATTTTCATTACTTTCAAATACCAACATTTATTTAGTTATTTCCTAATAGGTGAATTTCACCCAACAGATGAAAATCATATAGTTTTCAAATTTTGTGTAGCAATGGGGGGAGAGGGGAGAGAGAGAGAGAGAGAGAGAGAGAGAGAGAGAGAGACAGAGAGACAGAGAGACAGAGAGACAGAGAGACAGAGAGACAGAGAGACAGAGAGACAGAGAGACAGAGAGAGAGAGAAATCTTTTTCCTCTTTCTTTGACCTCTTTGAGGTTTAGACCTAGTATTGGATAGCTGTTATATGGTTTATATGGTTTGGGTTATATGATTTTGCATAGTTTCATGTTAATTTTCAGAATGACTGTACCAGTTTACAGCTCTACCAGCACCTCACTAGTGTGCCTCTTTCCCCACAGATCCTCTAACATGTCATTTTCCTGTTTTGTCATCTTTGACAATCCGATGTGTGTGAGGTATTACCTCAGAGTTGTTTTAGTTTGCATTTCTCTAATTATTAGTGATTAGGGGCATTTTTTCATAATTGTTGATAATTTTTATTTTTTCTTTGAAAATTATTGTTTGTATCTTTTGACCATTTACATATTGGGGAATGATTCTTCTTACAAATTCTTATTTTAAAAAATCTTGGGGTGGCTAGGTGGCACAGTGGATAGAGCACTGACCCTGAATCAGGAGTTCAATTTTGGCCTCAGACACTTAAAATTACCTAGCTGTGTGGCCTTGGGCAAGCCACTTAACCCCATTACCTTGCAAAAAACTAAAAAATAAAATCTTATTCTTATTCAATCTCTTTTATCTTGAATGTGAGACTTTTATCAGAGAAACTCCCTGCAAAGATTTCCCCCCCACCCAATACCTATTTCCCTTCTAATTTAAATTGTATTAGAATTGTTTCTTCAAAACCTTTGAAATTTTCTTTAATCATGATTGTTCAGTTTGTCCTCTCTGATCCTTACCTTACTTTTGCTGCCTCAAAGAGGTTCTGTCAAAATTGAGTTTGGGTCATAGCGTTGTTAAGTTATTTTAATTGTGTCCAACAGAACAATAATAGTGAAATAATCCCTCCCTACTAACAAACTGAAGGTTAGGAATACATACCATATTTATCTTTTGCAGTTTAGTAACCTGAAAGAAATTAATGTCTTTCTCATTTTATTTCTCCTTCCATCACATCCTTGTCTCTGTACTTGTCCCCCCATCATAAAATTTCTTTAGCATATCATTTTTAAAAGTTTTCTTATTCTTGCCCTTAGTAATAGCATGGTCTTGAAGTTTATTGTTGTCTTAGCATTTGGGAAATTCAATTATTTTTTTAGTATAACCTGATTCTTTTTCCTTAACTGGCAAAAACAAAGATGCATCTGGAGAGTGACTTTATTTAGAATCAGGCTCAAAATCTTTGGAAAGTTCAGATTTCTAAGAAACTCGGTTCATTCTGGAAAGTATCAGGTGAAGGGAATCTGTCTTACCTCTTTTTAATGGCCAGAGGGGAACAATAATAATTTTTATGTTGTATAGTGAAGAGAACACTGTGTTTGGAGTCAGAGATGTAGTTTAGAATCTTTTCCTTACTATTTACTACATATTTCATCTTGGGTTCATTGCCCAGTCTCTCAAGGTCTTATTTTTCTCATTTGATGTGAGGCTCAGATGATGTCAGAGGTGCTTTAGTTAGCTTGACAAGAGGCCATGGTAACACCCCAACTTCTAGCAGAAAGAGGAAAATACCATTAGTCATTTCTGCCTACTATTTGGGGAAGTCTATTATCTGTCATTGTCCACAGAGGAGGTAAGAAACCATACTATTCTCTCTATTGCTTGATCTTTCTGAATAGAGGCAAGACAGAGAGCAGAAGAATCACAAGGGTCTCTCCAAGAAGAGAGGTGAATGAAGCAAGGACTTCAAGCATTGTCAACTCCAGAAACTCGATGACTCATATGCTAGTACCCGGGTCTGAACAGCTCTCCCCCTTTGAAACCTGGAGGTTGCATTCTATCTTCTACATTCAAAGCCCTGCCACAACTAGGAGTTGTCCCAGGCCTGACACATTTTTCTAAGAGTCATTTTTGATTCTGCCTGTTCAGGACAGGCAGAAAGCTTTTTGTAAACACTTTCTCTCCATTTACTTCTAATTTTCTTTAATCATTTATGTTTAGACTATAAGATGTCAACAGAATTTGCTTTGTTTTGATAAACACTGTAGTTAAAGCAAATCATTTAGACTGACATATGTCAGTCCCCGACTAAGGGAGACCTGAGTTTAAATTCAGCCTCAGTCACTTATCAGCTGTGTGACCCTGGGAAAGTCACTTCATCTGTTGCCTTAGTTTCCTCATCTGTAAAATGGGAATAGTGATAGTTGCTACCTCCTAGGGTTCTTGTAAAAATCAGGTGATAAAATAATTGTAAAGCACTTAGTAAGTGCTTGGCATATAATAAAGGCAAAGTAAAATATAAATGCTAAGTATTCTTATTCTTATTAATTATTAAATTTAAGACTTGCAGCTCTAATTTGAGGGAAGAAAAAAAAAACACACATGGCAGCCTTCCCCCCTTCTCCCCAGAGAATTATAGAATCTCAAGACTGAAAGGTATCTCAGACATCATCTAATCTGATCCTTACCTGAACAAGAACAACCCTTAACAATATACCCAAGGGGTGCTTCACTCTTTTGTTGAAGATTTCCATTGGGAGGATTTATACTCCCTCCAAAGGAAGCTCACTCCACACAGGTTAATTGGCATAAAAATAAAATTTTTTCCTTACAATCAAGGCAGCAATGCCATATCATCAGAAGGGAGAGAGCCAGGTCTCCATCATTAGTAGAAGATGGAGAGGAGAAGGGATGAAAGCAGTTAAGATGAAAGCAGTTTCTTTGAGCTGTCAAGTGACCTGGTCAGACTTGTGCTTTAGGAAGATTATTTTGGCAGTTCTAGAGAAGGTGGATTGGAGAAAAAGGAGAGAGACTGAAAACAGGGATTTCAATTAGGAGCCTGCTGAAATGCCATTTTATGGAGAGAGAGAGTGTAGGAGGAGGAGAGGTGGGGCTCTGTGTGTGTGTGTGTGTGTGTGTGTGTGTGTGTGTGTGTGTGTGTATGTCTGTGTTTGTGTGTCTGTGTGTGTGTGTCCATATGCATATGCGTATGCAAAAGATCAATACAAGGGTGGTAAGTGTGATAAAGAGGAACAGATGCAGAATTTCAGAATCATCAATAATCCTATTCTTGGAAATGGAGAAGATAGAGATTTCCTATCATAGAATATACTGGAGAACTAAATGGCAACTAAATGGCTCAGTCAGAAAGAATCATCTTTAGAGTTCAAATCTAGCCTCAGACACTTACTTAGTGGGTGTCCCTGGGCAAGTCTCTTAACTCTATTTACTTTAGTCCCTCATTTGTAAAATGAACTGGAGAAGGAAATGACAAACCACTTCTGTATCTTTGTCAAGAAAACCTCAAATGGAGTCCCAGAGAATCAGACATGATGGAACACCAATGATGTCATGGAATATTGCTCATAAAATTCATTCATCATTTTTTTTTATTTTTCAACAATCCAGAAATTTAGCCTCTACTATGTTCAGACTATTGTGCTAAGTACACTAATAGCGATTCAAGAGTGCTTATAATCTAGTAGAAGTGATAAAATATAATCAAATATTTATAATAAATATTAGTATATGAAAATGAATCACAGATATACAAAGCACTGTGAGTTCAAGTGAGATTTCAATTTTAGGTAACTTAGCTGCCTTTTAAAATCTTATAATCTCCAAGATCTCCCACTCTATCCAGGACCTTCTCCAGTCTATCCTGTTCTACCCAGATGGCTCAAGGAAAAAGTGAGGTTGGTGACTTTGCACAGCACCCCCCCTCACTTAAATCCAATTCACTTCCATATCATGGCATCACCTTTCTGATGCCATGGTCCTCTTTGAGTAGGAAGAACAAACAACTTTTATGTTGCAACCACCCCAGTTCAGGCTCTTGTCACATCTTGCTGCACTATGACAATAGTCTCTTAATCTAATTTCCTATTCCAGTCCTCCTTCTATATCATTAATTGATATTCTGAATATGACATTTCGTTGCTCAAGAAACTTCTATGATTCCCTATTATCTCTCTGATATGAAATACATCTCCCAATTATCATTTAACACCCCTTAAAATCTGCTTTTCAAGGATGATTACATATTACTTTCCTTACTCATTATGCACTTGAACTAATTTGTTATTCTTCAGATATGAGATTGCATTTAGACAAATGCTTTCCCACTTCATCTCTGCTTTTTAGAATCCTTTGTTCTCCAAAGATTTTTTTGGAGGCAATAGAAGGGTAAGTGATTTGCTTAGGGTCACTGATTGAGATCAGATTTCAACACAGGTCCTCCTTGCTCCAAAACTTTTTAAAAGATCGGGTTAAATGCTATCTTTACAAAGCCATTTCAGCTTTCTGCAGTTGTTAGTGTCTACTGTTCTCCCCAACTCATTTCCCACAGTAACTTCTTAATTATCGTGACCAGAAACAAGCTCCCCAAAATTTTCATGTGATTAGATTGGAAGGGACTATCTGCGTATGCTCCGAATGTCCCCATTGTAGCAGCTAGGTGGCTTAGTAGATTGAGGGCCAGACTTGGAGTCAGGAAGGTCTGTGTTCAAATGCTGCTTCAAACACTTATTTGCTGGGTGATTCTAGACAAATCACTCTTCCCTTCAATTTCTTCATCTATAGAATGAAGAGAATAACACACCTAATACTAACCTCAGTATTATTATGCAAATCATCGAAGTAACAAATGTGAAGTACTTTTCTGTGTAAATATGAGTGTGTTGTACACATACTGCATTAAGTAAATTGTGTTCAATTCTGAGTACCACCTTTTAGAAGGGAATATTGCCATCCAAAGGAGGGCAATAAAAATGATGAAGAGCTTCTAATTTGTTTCATTTAATGTTTAATTGAATCAAGGATGTTTAACCTGGTGGAATATGATACTGTTTTCAAATATTTGAAGGATGACTTGGGAAGAGGGATTAGATTTGTTCTTCTTGCACTCAAGGGTAGTACTGGGCACAATATTTGCAAGTTGCAAAGAAAATGAAAGTTTGGGGAAGGAAACTGACCAATGATGCCCCAATTCTGGAATCATTCACAATCACCTCTACTTGCTAATTAATCAGTTAATTGTTTAAAAAAACTATTAGAAGTTAAAACAAAAACAACCCCACTTCCTAACATTTAGGATGATCTTAAAGTAGAATTGGTTGCCATAAGAAGTTATGAGATCTTTCTCAGTTTTCTAGAAATGACTGGATGGCCTTTTGTTGGTGATATTGTCAAGAAAATTTTTATCATCTCTGATAAAAATCAATGGTTTGTGAGTTTCCTTTCAATTCTGAAATTCTATGGTTCTGTGAAATATTGATTGAATGAAAAGGACTAGGAGGGACCTTTGGGGAACCATTTTGATAGGGTATATCTGTCCCTGAGTGGAAGAGGAACCTCAGAGGGCCATCAGAATGGGGGTTCAATTTGGAAAATAAAACTAAATGAAACAGAACACCTTAATGTAATAGATATTACCAACTTCTATTTTCAGGTACTTAAACATTTTATTTTCTTGGTTGAATCGCATTCTTGAAACACATCCACTGGTTTCACCTGACACTTCTCCCTGCTCCTACACACTTTTATCCGTGCAATAAAAATTCCATTTCCTGTCTTTTTTCCATCTAGCACCAGCTGGGGCATAAGCTGTCACTCTATCCCCCACAGAGGAGAAAGCACAGCCTTTTATGTTTCTATTATGATGCCTCTCCTTAGAGAACCATCAGATACTTTATACACTTTGAATTATGAAATGGGCACAGAGGAAGATAACTTCATGACATCTTCTCTATTCTAATTTCTTTTTAGATCCCAAATCTTTATTCAAATTGCAAATAAGAAAAATAATCTCAAATTATGGAAAAGAGCTACTAACAGACTCAGTATCCAATCTTCCACATCCACCTTGGTTTTGGAGGTTATTTTTATAGGTTGGCCCCACTGTAATGACTTAGAAAGGGACCTAAAAGTATAGTGTTCCATTCTTTAGTTTTTTAAACCATTTTCTTGTCTAGAACAGAAACGGCAGACAGGAAGCAAGATTTTAAATGGGTTGATTCTGGGAAGCACAGACTAAAGTTTTCCTTCTAAAGACATATATTGGCTGTTTCAAACACTAACTACTTTTCTTAATATAAGTAGCTCTTTTATTTATCAATTTATCAATGTATCAATTTATCAGTTGGAGAAACAACATATTTTTAAGTTTAATCTTTGTGATTAACATTTTCACAGGTACAATTCACAGACAGACACTGGACAAGAGAGCCAACTACTGGTATATACTTCTTTTTTATTTTTTTTTAGGGTTTTGCAAGGAAAATGGGGTTAAGTGGCTTGGCCAAGGCCCCACAGCTAGGCAATTATTAAGTGTCTGAGACCGGATTTGAACCCAGGTACTCCTGACTCCAGGGCCGGTGCTTTATCCATTGCGTCACCTAGCTGCCCCTGGCATATACTTCTAAAGGTTTTAACTGTTAATTTCTAATTGCATGGTGCTGTGAAATTTAGGAAATTCAAAGGATATGAAGATTAACTGAAAATAATGGAGATATATAATTTAAACTAAGACCTGAGACAATGTGCTGAAATAGCTAGAGAATTGACCTCAATATCAGGAATACCTAGTTTCAAACCTTGCCTCTGATGCATACTGGCTGTGTGTAATCCTGGTCATGTCTCTTAATTTCTTCTTCTTTTTTTTTTTTTAGTTTTTGCTAGGCAATGGGGTTAAGTGGCTTGCCCAAGGCCACACAGCTAGGTAATTATTAAGTGTCTAAGGCCGGATTTGAATTCAGGTACTCCTGACTCCAGGACCAGTGCTCTATCCACTGCACCACCTAGCTGCCCCCATGTCTCTTAATTTCTCCCTGCCCTAGACAATTCTCCAAGATAGACTATTGCAAAATACAGTTATCCTTTCTATATCACTACTTTCTATGTCTGTATCAGAAATTAAATGAGAGTTTTGCAGAAATTGCAAGCAACATGTGAAAGTCCACAAATGATGCAGAGCTATGATCAAATACTTACCCCAGATTTTGCAATAAGGTACTGTAACCACCCCATAAAAGAAAAAGAAAAAAATCAGACTTCTCTGGTATGAAGGGAAAGCCAACAAATTTTGTGTAGATATTTCTGATCATGAGGTCCTGGTACCCCTAACCCAAGCAATAGAAGGGATAACTAGTTTCTACTCTATATTGATAAAATGAGTTTCTCAACTGTAATTGCCCTAATTTGTGAAATGTCAGATTTATTTCATCCCCGGGGGGGGGGCAACTCAGTGAGGATGTTATAGGAATCTTGGGGTATTTGGAATCCTGTCACAAGGAAGAATTATTATACTTTTTTATTGGGTTACAAAGAGCTAAATTAGGAGCAATGGAAACTATACTGGCAGATTTAAACTCCACATAGGTATGATTTCCTATCAGTGACTTTGAAAGTAAAATAAACTGCTATATTAGAAAGTGAACTAAATTCAATTCTACAAACAATTTTTAAGCTTTTATTTCATGCCAGACATTGTGCTTGGTAAAATAGACACAAAGATAGAGTGGAAACTAGCATAACGTTTTTAAGATAGGTTCTTAATCTTATTTTGTTCAAACACCACAAGGTTAACATGTTCCTCAAGGAAAGTCATTGTCTCTTTCCTATGTTCTGTCTGATTGTATGTAAAAGTCTTTTTCACCAGATTTATATAAAATGTCAGCTAATTTCATTAATTATTAGAGCT
Organism: Macrotis lagotis; assembly: GCF_037893015.1. Classification (NCBI taxonomy): domain Eukaryota; kingdom Metazoa; phylum Chordata; class Mammalia; order Peramelemorphia; family Peramelidae; genus Macrotis; species Macrotis lagotis. Next base: position 230,498,614 of record NC_133659.1, on the reverse strand, counting down.
AGAGATTCTCAATGACATATGACATTGACAGAACAGCCAGTGAGAAGAGAGAAAATACTCAATGTGCTTTTCTCCTTCTCTTACTCACATTCATTTATAGGCATGTATCCACATGTACATGTACATACATACATTCTCTCACACACATACACCTATTCATTCACATATCCACAAAATTCTTTTTCCTCTTTTCAACTCCAGATTTGGAGCTGTGATCCAGATCTGTATCAGGAAGGAGATGTAAGTCTAGACTTAAAGTGATGAAGAAAATGTTAATCACAAAGATTAAACTTAAAAAATGTTGTGTTTCCCCAATTAATAAATGGTCAAAGGATACAAACAGACAGTTTTCAAATGAAAAAATTAAAGCTATATATATATATATATAATCTTATGAAAAAATGTTCCAAATCATTATTGATCAGAGACATGCAAATTAAAACAACAATGAGGTACCATCTCACACATATTTCAAAATGGGAAAATGATCAGTGTTGGAAAGGTTGTGGAAGGATTGGGACATTGATGCATTGCTGGTTGAATTGTAAATGGATCCAACCTTTCTGGAGAGCAATAAGGAACCATGCTCAGAGAGCAATAAAACTGTTCATACCCTTTGACCCAGCAATTCCAATTCAAGGTCTCTGTCCAGAAGAAGTTATAGAAAAGGAAAAGTCCTATATGTTCCAACATGTTCATAGCAACTCTTTTTGTAGTGGCAAAGAATTAGCAATTGAGGAGATGCCCATCAATTGGGGAATGGCTAAACAAGTTATGGTACATGAATACTATGCACTACTATTGTTCTATGAGAAACCATAAATGGTTGGACTCTAGAGAAGTATGGAATGACTTACAGGATCTGATGCTGAGGGAAGGGAGTAGAACCAAGAGAACAATGTATACATCAGCAACAACATTGTGTAATAAATAAACAACCTTGATGGAAGCAGCTTTTCTCAGCAGTCCAGAAAACTAGGACAATGGCTTTAGACTGCCCATAGTCATTTTATCCTCATCCAGAGGAAGAAAAAGAAAACAAAACAGAACACACTCACAAAGAAAAAACCCTTCAGAATCTGATATAAAAAATATCTATGTACCTCTTTTCCTTAATCCTCATACCAAAAATTACTAATCTGTAAACATGTTTAGCAAAACCTTTAAGGGCAGCTAGGTGGCACAGTGGATAGAGCACTGGCCCTGGAGTCAGGAGGACCTGAATTAAAATCTGACCTCAGACACTGTGTAACCTTGGGCAAGTCACCTAACCCCATTGCCTTGCAAAAACTAAAAACAAATTTTTATGTATAATGCTAACCTAACTGCTTGACTGTTTGCCACTGAGGGGAGGGGGATGAGAAGGGAGGGTGGAAGGAAATTTTATAACTTAAAAATGTAGAAATGCATATGGATGAAAATAACTAAATTTAAAAAGAATTTTTTTTAAAAAGTATGTTATACATACACTTTTTCTTTTTGTTTGGAGAGTTGATACCTAAAGTATAGACCAGCATACCATGAAATCAATTTGAACAATCACCTCAGGCTGCTGAGTAGGACCAGATTAGGGAGTAAATTTATAATTGTATAGTGCTTCAGAGTAGAATGATTATCCTTGCACCCACCCAAACATCCTCCCTCCCATGTTCCTTTTCTGTTCCCCCTTTTTAAAAATTTCACTTGGATTCTCTCATTCATTTTCCAGTTTCACCTTTTTTTCCCACATAGTATATTATGCTTTAGTTTTTATTTTTATTTTTTTCAGAGATCAGTCAATGGGTCTGTAGAATGAAGAAATTGAGCCAGAGAACTTCTAAAATTCAGTCTTTTTTTCTCTCCTTTGCTTTACCTCATCTCCTTTGGAAAAAAAAGAGAAAAAAAATCCCTTATTGACCATGTTAAATAATAAATATTCCTGTCTCTCTGTCTATCTGTCTCTCTTCTCTTTCTTTCTCCATATATATAAAAATATACCCATACATATACTGGGAGGGAAACTAGGTAGAATGTCAGGCCTGGAATCAGAAAGACTTATCTTGTGAGTTTGAATTTGACCTCAGACACTTAGTAGCTATTTGAATAACTAATAAGTAACTTGATCCTGTTTGCCTCAGTTTCCTCATCTGTAAAATGAGCTGGAGAAGGAAATGACAAAGCACTTCTGTATCTTTACCAAGAAAACCTCAAATGGGGCCACAAAGTGTCAGACACAACTGAAATAATTGAATGACAGCAACTATACCCTGGATCCATGGTTTCTCTGTGAGGAGGTGAATAGCATGCTTCAACATCTGTTTTCTGCAATTTTAGATTCTTATTATATTGAATGGAGTTACTGAATATCTTCAGAGTTTTTACATTATTGTTTGTTCTCCAGGTTCCTCTCACTTTAATGTTCCATCACTTTTCACAAACCTTCAAAATTGTCTGTTTTTGTTCTATAACATAAATTTTTATAATGCAATTTAATACAAAAATAATTCATAATAAATATAATAATTTATGATATGAATGGTTCTAATAATTCTGTTTACTTCAATCTGTATTAATTCATGCTGAATTAATTAACAGAATTATTAGAACCATTCATATCATAAATATCATGCTGGTTTTTCCATATCTCATCTAAAGCATCTATTTCTTTATTGCTTGCAGCATAATTGAATTGAATTACATTCACATGCCACAATTTATTCATCCGTTTCCCAATTGATGGTCATCCCCTTATTTTCTAGTATTTGTCACAACAATTAAAAAAAAGTTATTTTAAATATCTTCATACATGTAGGACTTTTTCCAAATCTTTGATCTCTTGGCTATAGACTTAAAAGTAGATTTACTCCTTTTCTGTATAATTGTACTGTCATAGTACCTATTCACTGGTCCATCAACAGTGTATCAACGTTGCTATTTTTCTGCAATCCTTTCAACTTTTCCCCTTTTTTGTCATGTTTGTCACTCTGATGGATGTGAGTTAGAATCTCTGTGAGTTGGAGAGAAATTTGCATTTCTCTAATTAGCAATGGTTTGGAGCAGTTTTTCATAGGGTTGAAGATAACCTGGCTTTCTTCCCTCGAGTTTCACCCATATTCTCAGACCATTTATCAATTGGAGAATGCATCTTGTTCTTATGAATTCAAATCAGTTACTTAGTTATCTTGAAATACTTTTGTCAGAAACTTGCTTTACAGACTTCCCCTGCCCTGGGTCCCCAGTTTACTTTAACTTTATTGATTTTACTTGTGCAAACCATTTTTTATCTTATATAATCAAAATTACCTGTTTTATCTTCTGTGGTCCTCCCTTACTCCCTTTATTTGGCCATGAACTTTTCTTCTATCTGTAGATCTGATAGGTAATTTCCCCCCATATTACTCTACTTTGTTTACAATATGAGTTTTTGTATATAGTTCATTTATACCTTTAGACCTTATACCTTAATATAAGGTATGAAGCATTCTAAGTTCTGTCATACTTCTGTCCAATTTTCCTGTCAGCTTTTATAAAATTCTGAGTCACTGCCCCACTAACTGGGGTATTTGTGTTTATTGAATCTTAACCACAAGATTTCCTTGCTTCTAAATGTTGTATGCCAAATCTGTTCACTGATTAATCTATTTTGTGAACAGGGGCTAAATTTTTTATAATTACAACTTTGTCAATCAGTAAACATTTATTAAGCACCTACTATGTGTACCAATTGCTGGGATTCAAAAGAAGGCAAGGAATTTACAATACATAGAGGAGAAATAAGCAATTTTTAAACAAGTTATATACTTTTTTATAAATAGGACATAATTAAAAGCAAGTTTGGCACTAGAATTAAGGTGGGTTGGGAAAGATTTCCTTAAAAAATGGAATTTTAGTTGAGATTTAAAAGAAGGCAGAGAAACCAGGAGGAAGACATGAGAAGGGAGAATATTCCAGTCATGAAGGGAAACTAGACAAAATGCTGAGAATTTAGCGAGAGGTGGAGTGTCTTGTTTGTGGAATAGTAATTGTGACTTGAAGACTATTTGGTGGGGAGTAAGAGAAGTGGATGGGAGCTAGATTATCAAATATAGTTTGGGATCTGATACTACTTTGTCTCCATTTTTTTTGTTATATTGATTTATCCTACCCAGCAAATTTGTTCAATTCTTTATTTCCTTTTTATCTATCTATCTCTATTTTTTTAGCTTTGTCTAAAAACTGAAAGACATTACTACTATTATTGTCTATGTCTTCTGGTATTTCATTTAATTTTTCCTTTATGAGTTCAGATGGTAAGATCTTTGGAGCATAAAAGTTTAATATTCACATTAGTTTGTGGTTAATTTCAGCAAATGTAGTTTCCTTAATTATTTCTATTTATGTTCTGAATATATTGGCTTTGTCTGATGGAATCATTATAATTCCTGCTTTTTGTATTCACCTGATATGTAGTAAATTTTGTACAATCTCCTCAGTTTTACTCTGTGCATATCTTTTAAAAATTTTTAAAATTTTATTTTTCCCACTACAAGTAAAGGTGGTTTTCAACAGTCATCTTTTGCAAGCTTTTGAGTTTCACATTTTTCTAATCTCCTCCCTTTCTTCTCTCCACCATTTGGTGGCAGACAATCTGATAAAAGTTGTACATGTACAATCGTGTTTTAAAATATTTCCATACTAGCCCTATTGTGAAAGAGAAATTAGAACTAAGTGTATGTGGTGGGGAACTATGAGTAAGAAAGAAAAAACATAAAATAAAATTTTAAAAGCGAACATAAATATGCTTTGCTCTGCATTCAGACTCCATAATTTTTCTTTGGATATGGATGGCATTTTCCAGAGTAGTTCTCTCAGAATTGTCCTTGATTACCAAACTGCTGAGAGGAGCTGGGTCTATCATAGCTCATTATGTCACAGTGTTGTTATTATGTGAACAATGTTCTCTTAAGTCTGCTCACTTCACTCATGCTAGTCTTTCCATGCTTCTTTAAAGTCCAGCCTCTTATGATTTCTTACTGAACAATATTACTCCATAACATTCATATACCATAACTTCTTCAGCCATTTCCAATTGATGGGCACCCACTCAATTTCCAATTAATTCTTTCCCACTTCAAAAAGAGTTGCTATAAATATTTTTGAGATATGGGACTTTTCTCATTTTTTATGCTCTATTTGAGATATAGACTAATATTGGTATCTCTGTATTCAGTTTTATTGTTGTTTGGACATAGTTCCAAATTGCTCTTTAGAATGGTTGCATCAGTTTATGATTCCACTACCAGTGAATTAGTGTCCTAATTTTCCCACATCCTTTCCAACTTTGATCATTTTCCCCTTTTTTTTCATCTTAGTCAATCTGACAGGTGTGAGGTGGTACCTCAGACTTGTTTTAATTTGTGTTTTTCTAATCATTGATTTGGAGCATTCTTCATATGACTTTAAATAGTTTAATTTCTTCATCTGAAAACTGTTCACATTTTTTGACTATTTATCAAGTAGAAAATAACTTGTGGTCTTAAAAATTTGATTCATTTCTTTTTTACATATTTCAGAAATGAGTCCTTTATCAGAAACATTAGCTATCAAAATTGTTTTTAAGCTTTCTGCATTTCTTCTAATATTGACTGTACTAGTTTTATTTGTACAAAAACTTTTTAATTTAATATAGTCAAAATCATTCATTTTGCAATTCATAACATTTTCTAACTCTTGTTTGGTCCCTCTCCATAGATATGACACAGAGTATTTCTTGTTCTCTTAAATAGTTCTATCACTTTTTTTTGGTTTTTTTGCAAGGCAAATGGGGTTAAGTGGCTTGCCCAAGGCCACACAGCTAGGTAATTATTAAGTGTCTGAGACCAGATTTGAACCCAGGGACTCCTGACTCCAAGGCCGGTACTTTATCCACTATGCCACCTAGCCGCCCCCCTATCACTTTTTATATCAAAATCTTGTACCCATTTTGTCCTTATTTTGTTACACGGTATGAGATGTGAGTTTATGCTTAGTTTTTGCCTTACTATTACTATTTCCCACTTTTTTTTGCCAGTTTTTGTCAAATAGTGACATCAATATAGTGCTGATAACCAATCTAGTAAGAGCCAAAACAAAAAAAATTACAGACTAATCTCCCTAATTTATATTGATGTAAAATTTTTAGCAGAGATTACAAGTAATAAACCTTGATCAGGTAAGTTTTGTTCCAAATAAGCAGGGATGATTCAATATTAAGAAAAAATCAACATAATTGACAATTTCAATAACAAAACTATATGTTTATTTCAATTGATGCTGAAAAAGCCTTTGACAAAATACAACCCCCATTCCTTTTAAAAACAGTAGAGAGAATAGGAATAAACGGAATTTTCCCTAAACTTCTAGCAAGCATTAAATGTAATAGCGATAAACTAACATTTCCAATAATATCAAGGTTGAAACAATTCTACTATTACATGTTGTATTTGAAATGATAGCTTTAGTAATAAAAGAAGGAAAAGAAATAGAAAGAATTAAAATAGGCAATGGGGGAATTAAAACTTTCACTCTTCACAGATGATATGATGGTTTACCTAGAGAACTCTAGAAAATCAAATAAAACCCTACTTGAAACAATTACCAACTTTAGCAAAGTAGCAAAATATAAAATAAACCCACACAAATGATCATTTCTATTTATGACCAGTGAAGTCCAAGAACAAAATATAGAAAAAGAAGTTTCATTTAAAGTATCCATAGACTGGGTAGGTAGGTGGCGCAGTGCACCACCTAGAGTCAGGAGGACCTGAGTTTAAATCCATCTTCAAACACTTAATAATTACCTAGCTGTGTGACCCTGGGCAAGTCACAACCCCATTGCCTTGCAAAAAACAAAACAAAACAAAAAGTAACTATAGATAACATAATATATTTAAGAATCTACCTCCCAAGACAAAGCTAGAAACTATATGAACTCAATTACAAAATACTTTTCACACAAGGAAAGTAAAAAATGTCTTGTTCATGGCTAGGTTCAAGTTAATATAATAAAAATTACAATTCTACCCAAATTAAAATATTTATTCAGTGCCATAGCAATCAAACTACCAAAAAACTGTTGCAGAGGTGAAAAATATAACAAAAATCATCTGCAGCATCAAAAAGTCAAGAATATCAATGGAATTGATGAAAAAAATTACAAAGGAAGGTGGCCTATCTCTATCATATCTAAAAACTATATTATAGAATGGCAGTCATCAAATCTGTCTGGTACTGGCTAAGAAATAGGGAAATAGATCAGTGGGTTCAAAAGAAACAGTAGTAAATTACTACAGTTCTCTATTATTTGATAAACCCAAAGACATTAGCTCCTGGGATATATATTTGTTTTTAAATTATGTTTGTTGTAAACAACATATTATAGTGTGTTGTTATAACTCCATGTGTGTTCAATGCTGTTTTGTTCTGAATTAGGATTTTTTAAATTGTCTTCCTTTGTAATGATTGTACTTTGCCTCTTGATCCCTCCCATAAACTCTCTTTCCTTTACCCGGAAGTCTCCCACTTCCCACTTGCTATCCCTTTCCCTAAGTTTATTCTTTATTTTCTTCTTTTAGCTAACTATCTAATTCTTATGTTTTTTTTCCTCTTAGCTAAATAAAATTTCCTTTCCTTTCTTCTCTGTCAAGGTTTTTGTTTTTTTAGTTCTTTGTCTTTTTCTGAAAAGAAATTCTTTACCTGATTGGTTTTTTTTTAGGTTTTTTGCAGGACAAATGGGGGTTAAGTGGCTTGCCCAAGGCCACACAGCTAAGTAATTATTAAGTGTCTGAGGCGTGCCACCTAGCTTCTCCTTTACTTGATTCATATTATTTATTCTCTTCATTTCTATCTAGTCTAAATTTTTACTCTTTCGTTTATGGTCCTTATATTTTATTATTTCTTCTTTAATCTCTGTTCTCTGTTCCTCATGAGAACTAAGTTTTTAAGATACTGATATTTAGTTCCCCTTTCTAAATAGTTATCTCTATTGCTCTATGCTCTCCCTTTTTTTAATTTGTTGTTGCTCAATCTTTAAAGCATCAGTTTCTGCAGGTAATAGAAAATGTAGAATTATTGCGCCATGGTAGAAATTTTCATGTGTCTCTGATTACATAATTCACTACAACCTATTCATTTCCCCATGGTCATTTCTCATTTTCTTTTCTTTTCTTTTTTTGTTTGTTTTTTGCAAGGCAATGAGGTTAAATGACGTTCCTAACATCACACAGTTAAGTAAGTATTAAATGTCTGAGGTCAAATTTGAACTCAGATCCTACTGACTGGTACTCTTTTCCACTGTGCCACCTGTAGCTTCCCCTTCCCTTTCTTTGTAACCTGAGGCAAATTGTTGTCCATGGAAACACTATGTTCTCTTTGAGGTAGTGGTTTCATCATTTCCAATTACAGAATATTTTTCTCCCTCACATGGGAGTGTTATTCAATAGAATCCTCTCCCTCTGTTGAATTGACACTGTCCTCTTCCTTTCCCTTTTTAAATCCTCTTTACCATTTTTGCTTTTTCTCTCTCTTAGTCCTTCTTGCCAAAATACTTTCTTTGTTTGTATTTGTATTGTATTGTATTGGTATTTACTTGATTACAATATATCACACTCTTCACCCCTCTCCTCTCCTAAAATCTTTACATTCTGAAGTTTAGTCACTGGTATTTGAAGCCTATTTCTCCACCATTTCCCCAAGTTCTGATCAAGTAAATCTTATTTTTTTCTACCTCTTTTCTTACAAGAATGACTAACAATATTTAGTAATAACTAATTTTATTTCTTCCTACTTCTTCTAGATTTTCCTTCACTTTCATATATTTGTATTCCTTATCTGTTCTCTTTTTTTGATTCTTTGAAAAGATTTCTTACTGTGGATTCAAGTTTTTCTAATCTGCCAATTATTTCTACTTTGCAGGTCATAAATTCAGCTCTCATGATTTCTATTTCTACCTTGAACCACAGTCCTTTGACAGACATATTAGGTGTTGATTTATTTTTCTTATAATATTTATTCAGAGATGTTTTGACTTATTTAGGTATTCTGAAGGATATCTTCCCATCTATTATTAATATCATTCCAATTGATTTGTACTCTTGTGACTAAAATTTTTTTTAATGAGTTTTCTCCCTTTTGAGATCTGTGGTAATTTTAGTCCTTTTCTTCATATTCCATCATTGCTCATTTTTTGACTCCTTCCCCTTTGATGTCAGCTCCCCTAAGTGCTGAACTTCAAAACTATCTCAGCCTTCTCCAGCACTTGGAATTCACCTTATACCAGCCTTAGATTCTACCCCAAATAATTCCTTTGGTTATGGAACTAGTTCTTTATGGTTACCAATCCCTTTCCTTCAGGATCTGTATAACTAACTAAAAATTGGCATCCTGTTCTAGTTTTCTCTGTTCTTTAGTTCTCTGACATAACAGTGAAGTGAGTTGCCACCCCAATCAGAACACATTTTGTCTTTCCTAACCTTTCACTTTCTCTATACAAAGATCAGGTAGGCAGAGCTGAATTATGTTCCTTGTTGCCACAGGATGATAAAGTGAGAAGAGGTTCATAGGAGTGCACAAGAGGGTGAGATTGCAATAGCAATGGAATTGCTGAGTGGACCTTGGAAGGTCCTATTGTACTATATCCTACATGAATTTGAGTGCTAGTGCTGGAGGGTTTGCTGAGTGAACTTGGTATTAAATTACCCATCTCTGTTGATAACTCATTAGCTATTAATTTGTCAGAGTTTTTATATCTTATCTTTGGAAACATCTGTAATTGATTTACCTTTTGTGAAAATTCTCAATTGGGAACATTTTGAGAAATGGTTAAAAATTAGGGGGAAAATGCCTAGTTTTCAATCTTATGACCTTTGAGAACTGTTTGATCATATCATTTATTAATTGCCTAAAGAATCTTCTCTCTTTTTTCTCCAGTCATATATTTATTTATTTATTCCCAATGGATAGGTTATTTTATTTTTCCAGTTATGTGTTATGAAAATTTTCAACATTCATTCACATTCAGACTCTTCTCTTTATATATTTATATCAATCTTCTGCAAGTTTATTATGGGAGATATTTTAGTTTTTTCTAATCAGCAGTTTTCCTTCTTGTCCCAGCTTCATTGAATTTGTTTATAGAAGAATTAATTTTGTGTAATCTAAATCAGTTTTCATCTTTTAGGATCCCTCTATCCTTTAATTATTTAAAAAAATCTTTTTCTAAGTATAGCTGTAAATTTAATACAATGAATATGTATTAAGCCCCTTCTAAGTATAAGATACTAGTGAGTGTGTCATATACAAAGAAAAAAATGATCTGCACTCAAGGACTTGCACTCTACTAAGTACTTGCATTCTACTAAGATATAATGAGGACTCAGAAAAGAAAATACAGCTAGGAAATAGAGAGGAAAAGAAAATTTAGACAAATTCTTTTTCAGATATCTCAAAACATTAATAATTGGGAGATAAAGGAAGGTAGCTGAAGAGGTAACATTGGTAACAAGGTAACTCAGCCTTAAGTAATATCACACCTGACTTTGGGAAGTCCCCCAAAAGGTCTCTGAAACAAAAGCACCTGGATTTGATCCTAGTTGGGACTTGGTGACCTTAGAAGGATAATTTTTTCTTTCCCTCTCAGTAGATTTCTAGGAAAACTCTAAAAGTTTAGATATGGCTCATATCTTACTCATGCTCACCCAGGCATTATATTTCAGAGGTAGACTTAAATACAGGTCTTCCAAAGTCTCAGGTCAGATCTCTCTCTTTGCTACATCCATTACTCTCCTTAGACTCTTGAAAAAGATACTTTTTATTGATTACCTTACACTTTTACCATTGGTGGTACTATAATAGAATTATTGACATTGTAACAGTATCACTGATAGTATAACAGTATCATGGAGACTAGGCAAAGTCCTGGCCCTTCATAGTAAGTGTTTGGTCTTCTAGGTGCAGTATCCTTCCTCTTCTCTAAGAAATATGCTCTTAAGGAAACCTTACACTGGAAAGCTGTATCCTGGTTTCAGGAACTGTCGTAGGATAATTCCCAAGATGGAAGTCTCCATTTTTACAATTTTTAACCTTTGACCTTTGAAATCAGAAAGGCAGAAGAAGGCAACTAGGGATTCAAAGTTCAGTTTTTATGCACCTTGATGCTATATAAACAGTTTGATCTCATGTTCTGTTCCCCTTCCTCTACCCTTGATTGCATTGTAGTCAGGAAGACCAAGAGAAAAAGTGTCAAAGGGGTAGAATTGTTTCACAGCTCAGTATTCCTAATCACCTAGATTGCCAAACATCCATTAAACCTTTTTCTCCCTGACCCTCCATCAATCATTATCAATGAGATAGTCATGTTAGGGTTGTGCTAGAGTTGATTCAAACAAGTCATAGAATTATTAAATTTTTAGTAAGGGCATTTTCACCTCAAAAAAACCCCCAGCAAATACTGAAAACCAGGGCTGTATTTATTATTTTATTGATTCTCCAGCCTTAAGAAAGTGATGGAGAAAATGTTAATAAAGCAAATACAACATAAAAGTGTAAATGCCTATTCTTTTTTTTTAGGTTTTTACAAGGCAGTGGGGTTAAGTGACTTGCCCAAGGCCACACAGCTAGGCAATTATTAAGTGTCTGAGGTCACATTTGAACTCAGGTCCTCCTGACTCCAAGGCCAGTGCTCTATCCACTATTCCACCTAGTCACCCCTAGCCTATTCTTTTTTAAAAAAATGTTTGTTAAACATGTAACAGCATATACCTGGTTATGATAGATGTGAACCATCTTTATATTCAAAAGGAGACACATTTCAGATAATTATTAATTTTTCAGCTGTTCATAATAAGGTTTTCTTTCAGTGATTTTTGCATTTAAATTGTTGGAGTCATTTCAATTTGCACCAATTCATAGAAATCTTCATGTTTGCCATTTCTTATTTCATAATATATATACATATATACATATATACGTATATATGTGTGTATATATATATATATATATATATTCCCAGTCATTCTTCAGTCATTGGGTTCCCATAATCAGTTTCCAATTATTAATTTTCTAGGATTTTCCATTACAGTAGTATTTTCTTTGCTCTAGCTTCTCCTAGGAAAATCTGAAATATTAAAGAACAAACCCATAACACACAGCCTATGATCCCAAGGACTATGGAACTGTTTAGTGAGAGCTCAAAAGTGAGTGATTTAGGAATAAATACTCTGCTGCTTTCACATTTGAAAGTCATGTGTTAAAGTGCCTTTGGGCTTTCATTGTTTATATAACTAATGTTTACTCTCAAGCAGTGAATACTGTCTGAGTCTGGGCAATATAAAAGAGAAGTGGGAATGATCACAGAAATGTGACAGGACCTTTTGTAGTAATACCCGTTGTCAGAGAGTGAATCACATAGTACTGCAGAAATAAAGGAAATGTGGTCTTATGTAGAAATAGTGCCCTTTGTTCTATCATTCTCTTCCCACTCCCCAACAATGAGAGTGCTGTTCATTTTTTTCAGGAGAGAAATATGTCTGATTTGAGAGAGTACACAACTGTCAGTTATTTCTAGGGTCAGGAAACTTGAATGATGAGCTAAAATCTATTTTCTCTCTTAAATGAACCACATTTAGTAAAATCTTAATGCATGTAGCCTTAACTCTTCTGATAAATATTCCTCAAAAAACTTGACTAAATTCACCATAAAACATCCTGAAGGAGTTTTCTTTATGTTTATCTCTTTGAATTCATTGGAAACATTAGAATGAATAGACAAAAAATGAAAAAGTGTGAGTACTGCTTTTATTAAGCACTTCTTATATGCCAAGTAATATGCTAAGTGCTGAGGATACAAAACAAGATCAAAAAAGCAAATACAATGTAAAACCAAACCCTGGCTTTCCTTTAAGGAGCTTATATTCAAAACTGACAATCACTCAGATAAGTATATACAAAAAAACCAGATAAACACAAAGTAATTTGAAGGCTAGTAGAGGGGAATAGGGAAGCCTGGACTTTAAAGAATATCAATATGAGTATTATGTAGAATATAGAGCAGAGTAGATAGAAACCATTTAGAGGCTATTGCAGTATTCCAGTCAAGAAATAACAAGACCCTGGATTAGAATGGTAAGATATAAGTAGAGACTTTGCTTTTAAATGGTTCTCTTCTTCTTTCTCACTAATTTTTTTTACTACTTTTTGCTGAATCATTTACCTTCTGACTGAGAAAAACATATTAACAAGCAAACAAATATTTACAAACAAGTTTGTATATATATATATATATATATATATATATATATATATATATAATATTTTAACTAGGAAATAACAGAAGACACCAGAATTAAGAGGGGTTAGGAAAGACTTCCTGTAAGAGGATTTTGGATGATATTTAAATGTTTCTAGGGAAGTAAGTCATTAAGAGTAAAGGAGAAAAAGTATTGCAGACATGAAATAGCTAAAAAAAATGCTCAGAGCTAAGAGATGGAGTGTCTTGTTGGTAGAATAGCTAGGAGACCAAAATCTAAAAATATTGGATTGGGAGAGGGCAGAATATGGTGTAAGAAGCATGGCAAAATAGGAGAAGGATAAGTCATAAAGGAATTTGAATTTGGATTTTGTATATTATCTCAGAGATGATAGGGAACCTCAGGAGATTATTGAATATGAGAATGATTTTATCTGTGTTTTTAAAGTTTGTTTTTATTTATTTAAGGCAATGGGATTAAGTGACTTGGCCAAGGTCACACAGATAGGTAATTAAGTGTCTGAGACCCAATTTGAGCTCAGGTTCGTCTGACTCCAGGGCCTGTGCTTTATCCACTGCATCAACTAGATACTTCTTATCTGTGCTTTTGAAAGCACAGATTTCTCTCAGGGAAATGAAGGGATGATAGATTGGAGTGGGAGGAGACTTGAGGCAGACAAACCCACCAGCAAGCAAATTGCTATGGTCCTAGTATAATGTAAGGATGACCTCCACTAGAATGGTGGCACTATCAGAAGAAAGAAAGAGATATATTTTAAAGTTCCTGCAAAGGAGCAGACCTTAGCCAGAAATTGGGGATTGAGAGATAATGAGGAGTTTCAGAATGACTCCTAGTTTGTCAGCAGGAGGGTCTGAGAAGATGGTAATACCTTCTACTATCATAGGGGAGGTGGAAGAAGTAGAGGTTTTAGGGAGAAAGATAATGAATTGTTTGGGATATGCTGAATTTAAGATGCCTGCTGAACTTTCTAGTTCAACATAATTGAGAAACAGTTGGAATTGTGTGATTGGAGATGAGCAGAGAGATTAAGGAATGATGGGTCAGAATCAATCAGTGTAGAGATGGTAATTAAATCTTTGACAGTTGATCACCAAATTAAGTACTATAAGAGGGAGAGGAGAAGCAAAGACTAGTGGACCCCAGGACAGAATTCTGAAAATTACTTACTATTAGAGGGTGTGATCTGAATGAGAAATTCATCAAATTAGGCTGAGAAGTAGTACTCTTAATAGGGGAAAGAAAAGTGAAATCTAAAAAAACCTAGGGAAAGGAGAGTATCAAGAGAAAGGGTGATCACATATTTCAAAGGCTACAAAGAGGTCATAAAGAATGAAAATTGAAAAATGACTACTAGATTAGGAAATAAAGAGATCACTGACCACTTTGCAAAGAACAGCTTCAGTGGAATGATGAAATTGGAAGTCAGATTTTAAGTAGTTAATAAGACAGTGAGAGAAGAGAAAATGGAGGCAACCATTGTAGATGACTTTTTAAGTTTAGCTACAAAGAGCAGAAGATATAGGATGATAGCAGAAATGGAGGAATGAGTTGAGAGTTTTTCAGGATGGGGGAGACATAGGCATGTTTGCAAGCAGTAAAAAAATCAGCCAATAATCAAAAAAATAGTGAAAAAATAAGAAATAGAGTAGAATGGGCTGTTGGATGGAGCAGGATTGCTTGAACAGGGATGAAGGATAAGATACTGGCAGAAGGCATCTGAATGATGGATGAAGAAGAGGAAACAGGGAGCTCACAGCTAATGACTTGAATTTTTTTTTGTAAAATATGAGGAAAGATTATTAGCTGAGAAGCTGGAGGGAGGGGGAACCATAGGAAGTTTGAGGAAGGATGAAAAATTTTGGGAAGAGCTGCTGTGGAGAATGAAATATTGAGTTACATCAGGTATAACATAATTACATAGCAACAGTAAGGATATAATTGAGGTTGTGTGACATAAATTTTTAGTGGATCCAGTCAGAAAGGTTACACAATTTTCTCCCACATTCACTCAGCAGCACATTTGTAGGAGCAGTGAATGGTGTCTGGGGATGGTGAAACTAATGTAAAAACTGATGCTTTGCTGGTTTTAATTTGTGATAAGGGGGACAAACACTCAAGACAAGAAAACCATATAGAGCTGATCTTTGAGCTACAGACCTAGTATTGGTATTGCGGGATCAAAGGGTATGCTCTCCAGGATGGTTGGATCAATTCACAATTCCACCAACAGTGCATAGTATCCCAGTTTTCCCATATCCTCTGGCATTGATCACTTTCATTTTTTGTCATTTTAACCAATTTAAATGTTTTTACTGATAACTTTTTAATATCAGGATTTCTCCCACTATTTCCCCCCAGAGAATTATTCCACATGATAAATAATATACTTTTTAAATAAATAGAAAGAAGAGGAGAAAAAAAATCTTTTAGATAAAGGAAAAGAGAAAGAAGAGAGATGTTTTAGCAAAACCAATCAATATGTTAAAGCCTTAAAATATGTTGTACCCTATATCCATGTATCCCCCCATTTCTTTTTTTTATTTATTTAAGGCAAGGTCACACAGCTAGGCAATTATTAAAGGTCTGAGGCTGATTTGAACTCATGTCCTCCTGACTCCAAGGCCAGTGCTCTATCCACTGCACCACCTAGCTGCCCCCTATTCTCCCTCCGGCCATTTCTGCAAAGGAAAAGAATGGGAATGTCTTCTGATATTGTCTTTTGGGGGGAACATGATTTTTCATTGTGATTCTATAATGTTTACTTGATTTTTATAGTAGTAGTTAATTTCATTTACATTGCTCTATTCACTATTTCATGGTTCTGCTTGATTCACTTTACATTAAATCATGTAAATCTTTTTCTTTTTATTATTATATTTTTTATAGCACAATAGTATTTCCCAATTGATGGGCTTCTACTTTGCTTCCAGTTTTTTTTTTTGGTACATAAATAATGCTTCTATAATATTTCAATGTGTAAAAGACTTTATTTTTAGTTTTTATGTTCTTGGGGCACAGAATATATGAGTCAAAAGTTATTGGCACTTTAGTCACTTTATTTGTATAATTCCATAGTGTTCCATTAAGGTGTGCCTATTTTCCTTGACCACTTCTCTTCTTTTTTTTCCATCTTTGTCCTAACATCCTACTTTGTAATTAAACAAATAGAATTCCACCTGGTATTTGCAGAAAACAAGTCATGATTTCCAAAGAATATAATTTCTTTGAGGGTAGGAAATATTTCTTTTTGCTTTTTTTATCTCATATCTAGCATCATACATTTGACTAGTATTAGCCGTGTGACCATGGGCAAGTCACTGATTGTCACACATCCAGGGCCATCTCCAGTTGTCCTGATTCATATCTGACCACTGGACCCAGATAGCTCTGGAGGAGATAGGCTGATGACTTAGCACAGCATCTCCCTCATTCAAATCCAATTCATGTGCCTATAATGGCATCACCTTCCTGATGTCATGCTCTTCTTCGAAAATGAAAGACAAACATTACCTAACTCAAGTATCCCTGTAAATAAAGGTGTTCATGCTATTGTTATTTATGTTATGTTTATTGGATTGAACTGAAATTTTAAGAAGAAATGTACCTGGCCCAGTCTTACATAGAGAAAGGACAAATATACATAAAGATTTAAATGTCAAATGCTAAGTTAAAGTGCTACATGGGATCGAAGAAGGAAAATCTCATTCATCCACTGGGAAGTATCGGTTCAGTTTTGGAGGAAGGATTTTAAGTCCTTTAGGTTAAGCAGACTTTTTTTCCCTTTCTTTAGTATACTCAGTGTTTAGCTCAATCTCTGACACTTAATAAATAAATATTTGTTAACATGAAATAAGTTTAGTTGTGAGGACCATCCATAGGGTCTTTGGTTATGAAATATAACAGGCATAAATGTAAAACATTAATTGGATTCAAAAAAGTCAATATCACAAGAATAAGACTGTAGAAGTATACCTAAGAAAAAGGTCTGTTGTTTCAGAAGATGTTGTAGAAGAAGGAAATGAAAAACCACTAATTCAATCATTGATTACATCAAGAATCTGTCCTACAGGAAATAATTGTCCCTCACTTTGCCCTTCTCCGATCACATGTGTTTAAGTTTGGGAGCCTTATTTGAGGAAAAAATATAATAAAATGCAAAGAATTTTGAAGTGACCCCTCAATTATTAATGAAGTTTGGTTAAAATAGCTGAGGATATCTGAAATGCAAAATAGAAAGGGGAGAGGGGGCAGGAATAGCTACACTGTAGTATTTGAAGATCTGTCACAGCAAAGAGGAATGCAGTCTTCTATTTATCTCAGAGAACTGGAATGGGAATAATAGATGAAAATTTCAAAGAAGTAAATAGCCTTGATAAAAGGAAAATGTTCCCAACTTTAGATTTCTAAAAGGAATGGACTATCTTAAAAGGGAACAGGTTATTCATAACTAGAGGTCTTGAGACAAAGGCTAGATGATTATTCGCAACTGGATTCTTGTTCACGAGGTTGAACTGGTGAGTATTCAATTGTGAGATCATGTGACTTTTTATAAGAGTAATTAGTGGAAGTTTCAGAAGAATATTTAAACTTAAGAATTATTCAGGGGAGTTGGAAAAGAGAGAGAGGGATGTTAGAAGAGGGAATGTGATGTTTTAATAAGAAAATGTAGTTTGGAGTCCTGAAAACCACTCCTCGCCGCCTGTTTAACTTTGATGTTTTATGTTCAGCTTTGCTAGGGAAATAAAGTACTTGGAAGCTGAGTATTTTACTAACCAGTTAGTTTACTGAGATGCTATTTTTTATCAGCAGTAAAGATACAAAATGAGCATATCTTCCTACAGTCCCCTTGCTAAGATGCTGGGTGACCTTTTTGATGAATGTAGCAGGGGATTTGTCAGATCTGAGAAGCTCACAAAAAGAAATTAAAGTGTCTCTGTCCCAGATCATCTACATAAAACTATTTTAGAGAACATCATATGTGTGTGTGTGTGTGTATGTGTGTGTGTGTGTGTATCCAGTTATCATACTACACTTGGCTAAGAAGCTGAGGGACTGTTTGCTCATCTGTGAGATGGGGCTAGATAATCTCCAAGGTCTTTTCCAGCTTTAGGTCTATGATATTATAACTATAGATGAAAAATGGATTATATCTGAGAAGACAGGTCAATATAATCATTCACAATAGCATCAGCCCTTTCTATTTTATATAAGCTGACAATAGGTATGATTTGCATATGCAATTTGCATATGCATATTAATTAGTATTTAATAAATGTTAGTTGAATTGACTTAAAATTGAATTCACCCAAAGCAAAATCAGATAGAAAGTAGCAATGCTAACATTTGAATTAAGGTCTTCAGAATCCTACCCTAATATGATGAACAATGATAGCAGATACTGTGCTAACTGCTAGGTATACAGAGCATATGCTATATATTTCTCCAAACCAGTTCAAGGTGTCTCTGGTGTCTTCACTTGGAGCTGTCTGATAGGCAGTTAGAGGTCAGGTAAGGGAGGTAAGGGGTTGTAAAAGTAGATCTGATCTATGGAAAGGGAAGCAGTTTATGACTAAGGAAGAGATGGAGAACATCACTAAAAACAAGCTAGATTATTTCTATTACATTAAATTAAAAAGCTTTTGCACAGATAAAACCACTGTAACCAAGATCAAAAGAAATGTAGTAAACTGGGAAACAATCTTTACAACTAATGTTTCTGACAAAGGACTTGTTTCTAAAATATACAGAGAATTGAGTCATATTTTTTTTAAAAAGCCATTCTCCAGTTGACAAATGGTCAAAGGATATGCAAAGGCAGTTTACAGATGAGGAAATCAAAGCAATCTATAATTATATGAAAAAATGCTCTAAATCATTACTTATTAGAGAAATGCAAATTAAAGCACCTCACACCTCTCAGACTGGCCAATATGACCAGAAAGGATAATGATCATTGTTGCAAGGGTTGTGGGAAATCTGGGACACTATTACATTATTGGTGGAGCTGTGAACTCATCCAGAGAAATTTGGAACTTACCCCCAAAGGGCAACAAAAATATGCATATCCTTTGATCTAGCAATACCACTACTGGATCTATACCCTGAAGAGATGATGAAAAAGGGTAAAAACATCACTTGTACAAAATATTCATAGCAGTTTGTGGTGGCAAAGAATTGGAAATCAAGTAAATGTCCTTCAATTGGGGAATGGCTTAGCAAACTGTGTATGTCATGGGATACTATTGTTCCATTAGAAACCAGGAGGGATGGGAATTCAGAGAAGCCTGGAGGGATTTGCATGAACTGATGCTGAATGAGATGAGCAGAACCAGAAAAACACTGTACAACCTAACAGCAACATGGGTGTGATGTTCAACCTGGATGGAAACGCTCATTTCATTAGTGCAACAATCAGGGACAATTTTGGGCTGTCTGTGATGGAGAATACCATCTGTATCCAGATAAAGAGCCGTGGAGTTTGAACAAAGTTCGAGGACTATTCCCTTTAATTTAGAAAGAAAACTGCTATCTCTTATAGTCTATGTTTCTTCCTTAAGGATATGATGTCTCTCTCATCACACTCAATTTGGATCAATGTACAACATGGAAACAATGTAAAGACTGACAAATTGCTTTCTGTGGGGGATTGGGGGGGAGGGAAGTAAGACTGGGGGGGGGGGGAATTATAAAACTCAAAATAAATAAAATCTTTAATTAAAAAAGAAAAAAAAAGAAAAAAGTAGATCTGACAGAGTTGATGATTTCAGCAAATTAAATGGCATAGAGGAAGGAAAAAAAGAATGGAGGACAGAAGAAGGGAATGAGAACACCCACAGTTAGTGGGCATAATTTAGAGGAAAAATCAACAAGGGAGATTGAGCAGTGAACCAACTGGTACAAAGAACCAGGATACAGTATCATGAAAACCTAGAGAGACAAATGTGTCAAGGAGAAAAGGGCAAAAGTGTCAAAGGCTGCAAGAGAGATCAAGAAAGATGAGAACTGAGAAAAGTCTAATAGATTGGATAATTAAGAAATCATCAGGAACTTTGGAGAGGCAGTTTCAGGATATGATGAGATTAGAAACCAGACTGCAGAGAAGTAACAGATTAAGAGGATTGGAAGAGGAGGCATTGAATATAGATGACTTTCTCAAGAAGTTTAGCCATAAAAGGGAGGGGAGATATGAATTGATATTCTCTGATGACACCTGGTAATTGTTCTATTGCTATAAATTATTGTTTCCTACCTACTCAATGAATACTTTTTGGGAAACATACCATTACTCAACTGAAAATATACTCTCCAGGATCCTTAATTACTAATTACATTAGTAACCTAATTACTAAAGACAAAGGTCTTTTCTCAATCCTTAACTTATTTGATCATTGTGAGATTTTAAAACCCTGATGCTCTTGACTTATGTAAAACCATTTCCTGCCATGCATCTCTTTTAAAATGACTTTCTTCTACTTCATGTCTTTGTTATTCTTTCTCTTGATGATCTCTCAACTCCCACAGTTCATTTATCATCTTTTTTTCTGAAGACTTCCAGACCAATGTACTTATTTCAAATCTCTAGCTCAAATTTTCCTCCTTAATTCCAATATAGTATCACAACTACCTATTAGTCATCTCCATCTGCCTTATAAATTATAAATTTCGATTCAAAATGGCCAAAGAAAAACTCTTCTCTATCTCTGTTGAAGGTGTCACTATTTTCCCTACTACTCAGGTTCATGATGTCATTTAAAGCTATAAAGTTAGAGAGCTATGAACTGGAAGGCCATATGAAGCTATGGCCTTAAAGGTCATACTCCAAACCTTTAATTTTACAGATAAGTAAATTAAATTCCATAGAATTTAAATACTTGACCATGATAACATAGCCGAGTATTGTTTCATGTAGGATTTGAACACAATGTTCAATCCAGTTCCAAACACTTGTCCTCAAGATTCATCTTTAACTCTTCCCTCTCTCACGCCACCCTTACCTTATTACCCATCACATTTTGTTAAAACTGTATCTATATCTCTCATATCCCTACCCCCTCAATCTACTCATATGACCATCATTCTTGTTCAGACCTTTATCTTCTAAATTACTACATTAGCATTCTAATTCATTTCTCTAGACTCTAATCCCTCTTTTATGGAACTGCCAGAATTATTTTCCTACAGCAGAGACATTTATATTCCCCCTACTCCATCAAATATTTTTTAGCTTCTCTCTATTGCCTCAAGGATAAAATACAAATTCTTCAACTTAGAATTTAAGCAGACTCCAACTTAATTTTCTAGATTTATTTCATATTATTTCCATTCCATTCATACTATCTATAGGTTCATTATGGCTATTCCTCAGACTCAGAATTCTCTCTCCTATTCCATTCATTTACTTTAAAAAAAAAGAATTAATGACTTTCTTTTTTACTTCATCTTCATTTCTAAATACATCTCTTCCCCCCCTCCATCTTTTATAACCAAAAAAAATGAATAAGAAAGGCAAGGATGGGTGTGGAATGCAGTTCAGTAAAACTACTTCATCATTATATGCAATGGTTCATAGTCTGCAGAGAAGGGAGAGAGGTATATTTTTTTCATCTCTTCTCTAAGATCCACCTTAGTCATTATAATTATAGAATTCATTTTCATTTTAAAAATTTTCCATTTGTAACCAATATTTATATTGTTTTTCTGTTTTGCTTATGTTACTATGTATCAGTTCATTTGTTTTTCCTTGTTTCATTGAATTCTTCATTTTCATCATATTATAATAATATTAGATATCTATTCATTCACACAGGTTGTCCTCCATGCCCTGACATTTATTTTTTTTCACCTGTCTCATATTCCTTCACTTCCTTTAGGGATTGACTTGGGTGTATCTTCTACCCCTTCCCAATCCCATATATATATATATATATATATATATATATATATATATATATATATATATATATATATATATATGTTGTATTTAGTTATCTATATATGAATTTCATTCTCTAGTAGATTATAAACTCCTTGAAAACAAAGACTTTGGGTTTTTTCCTTTTGTATACTTTGTGCCTAATAAAGAGCCATGTTCATAATAAATGCTTATTGAACGTTTGTTTGATTATCTAAGGAAAAACTCGTCTTCTTGTTCCTACATGAAGAAGACTAGTCTTTGAATAAGAAGTGGGATTCAGTATTGCAAGGGGGAAGTTTAAGGGCAGCCATGGAAGAAATGAAAACCAGGAGGCTGAGTAAGACAAGGGTCCACTCAAAGACAATGGCATCCACTCCAGATGGGCAGTGGGCTCAGCTGTGTTGGAAAGAGTTGGAAATGCTTTTCTCTTTGTGGAATACTTCTCTGTTTCATTTTGAATATCATTTGTTTGGTTGCCATAGCAACACCAAGTCTCTATTTTAATGCTAACCTGCGTGGCTGCAACTTTCTATATATAAATGCTGCTTTGCACAGTGAATTAGCTGTGCTGCCTGAAGAAACAAGTGGATGTGAAAACTAGAAGAAAATGGCCAGTATGTCAGCTTTCAATGACAAGGGACCGTGGGGTTGAGGTGAGTTGCAACCTGTCACACTGGGGTAGTTCATCTTGAGTTCAGCCTGTGGTCCTCTGACAAGGTATTTGAGACTAGTTGTATTTCTGCTTAATTCTGGTTGTTTTTGTCCTTGGATGTGCTGCCTTCCCTATAAAGGGAGTTGTAATCTGTAGAGTTCTGATGTGCATAGAAAAGACTGGATGATTTTTTTTTATTTTCTTTCCAAATAATTCACTACTCTTCAACACACACACACACACACACACACACACACACACACACACACACAGACAGACAGACACACAGACACAGACACAGACACACACACACACACACACACACACACACACACACACACCCCTAAAGGCCTGTATCTTCTGGCTAATAATCATTTGCCTATTGTTGCTCCTATTGGACTTTGGACTTTGGACTTCTTAGGTTCAGTTTTTTGCCTTTCTTTGAAGTGTCAGGCTAACATAGTGCCCCCCCCTACACACACACACACAAAGTAAGTGTTTAATAAATGCTTGTTGATTGGACTTGTTTAGGGCAGAGGGGAGAAGAGATCATGTTAAAGTCTTGAATTAAAAAGGAGAAGTATCTGAGTTTTGTACTTGTTTATTAACTGGGAAGTCAGTTTTTTTGGGGGTTGCCTTTTTGTTGCTTGTCAGCAGAACCCTAATTAGTAAAGGGTGACTGAGGCTTTGCCATAAAGGATCTGAAATGTATGAGGTATGCTTGCTTCCTCATGACTCATGGTTTTACCCTATTGAATTTTCATGGTCCCCTGAATCTGCAGGGTTAGTAAGTAGGGGTACTGGAAGGGCTCAATGAACTGTTTTTAAAAATAATTTAATTGTATTTCAATAAAATTGGTTTTCCTTGTAATGTATTTTATTTTATTGATTTTAAAAAAACATTAATCTGAGAAAAAGTCTAGGCCTTACCACATCAGAACTTAATTGATACTGTCTTAAAAAAGCTTTGAGCCAATACCCATAAGTGGGAAGACTGATTAACACCCTCACTGACCCCATCTCCACCTCCCTCTTAGTTAGGGAGCCTGGAGAACATAAGGGTGTCATAGAGGAAATGGGTCAGGGGACCAACTAGACTTGCTCATCATTTCATCTAACCCTGGGAGCATTGTTTGTGATCTTTTTACACAAATATTATACTACATATGAAGGCCAGTTTACCTTGACTGAGGTGAAATCTCAGCACCTTCCTGAACCCTGGATAACCTTCTTGCTTCCTAAGTTCCAAATCTATAGATGCTCTACTACTCTCTTCATGAACATAGAACTTGGCTGGGAACCAGAACCCTTGGTTAAAGCTCTTCAGTGTTGCCTTTGATTTGAGTCTGCCAGCATTCTTTGTTGAGAGTCTTCTCTTTCTTCTGGCCTGTTGATTGTTTTTTCTTTCTCTTATGATTCTGTTTACTGCAGAGATATCAAGAAGCCAAAAGGAAATCCCTTTAAGGTGTTAGGCATCGTTCTGGGAAATGGAATCACATAGGTGGAAATCTTTTCATGATGAGGACAGAGCTGTACATCCGTGTTTGCCCATCACTTCATTTGGTGGGGGGAGTAGAATTTAGGGGGAGAGCCTATGACATGAGTAGCATTAAATACTATAAAGGGTTGTCTTTTTTGGCATTCTGAAAATCAGTTTCTGATAAAATTTAGGGTCTTTCCTGCAATCTTCTCCATTCAGCAGATAATGATAATGGATTACATTTATCACTGCATAACTATATTTAGAACTTTTAGTCATCACTTGTTTTTAAGCAGATGAAGGGGATGTTCTGCAGATTTCAGGATGATTGATCTGTAGTCACAAGAAACCTTAGAGGTCATCTCACTTTACAAATAATGAAACTGAAATTTGGAGAGTAGAAATGACTTGCCTGTGGCTGCATAAATAGCAAGTAGCAGAGCTAGGATTTGAACTCAGATCCTCTCTTCTAGATTTGCAATAATCATTATCTCCATTTTGCATATGAGGAAGCTGAGGTTTAGAGAAGGAAATTAAGAGACTTATGCATAGGCACACAGAGTTGGGTTTCAAATTGCTCTTCTGAGTCCATATTCACAGTTCTTTTCCTTTCAAATATTTTCTAACATCTACACCATATACAGTATGTTCTATATATTCTAGGAGTTTTCTTCTGGGTCCCTATTTCAAAGGAAAACTGAAATTTTCTCCTGTAATTGTAAGGGTACTTTTACTGAAATTACAAACACCCAGTAATAGGGTAGTAGGGTCAGTTAGAGACTCAAGCAAATAAGATCATATAAAGATTTGAACAAGGTTAAGTTCCCTAGGTTTCCAAGCCAGCAGGAAGAACTTACATGATGGACCTGCACTCCTTAGTTGCTGTTGTTGTTGTTGTTAATTTGTAATTTTTCAGTATGAATTTGGTCTGTTGTTTAGTCAATTATTCATGTCTGACTCTCTGTGACTCCAATTGAGGTTTTCTTGGCAGAGATATTGAAGTAATTTACCATTTCTTTCTCCAGTTCATTTTGCAAATGAAGAAACTGAGGCAAACAATTTTAAGGCAAACAAGGTTAAGAGACTTGCCCATGGTCACACAATGAGTATCTGATGCTGGATTTTTTTTTAGTTGTTTTTTTTGCAAGGCAAATGGGGTTAAGTAACTTGCCCAAGGCCACACAGCTAGGTAATTATTAAGTGTCTGAGGTCACATTTGAACTCAGGTCCTCCTGACTCCAGGGCTGGTGCTCTATCCATTGTGCCACCTAGCTGCCCTAGATGCTGGATTTTTTCCTCAGGTCCTCTTGACTCCAGGTCTGGCACTCTCTTTGCTACACTATCTAGTTGTCCATTCCTGGAGAAAAGGTGATTCATAAAATATTGGTCCTGTGCTCATGAAGTGACAAAAATAGAGTAGATTAGATTATTGCACAGGAAAAGATAGTCATCAATGCAACATTATGTACAAGGACAAGTTTATTATTTGGAGTTTCTAGGAATGAGAGATCACTTTGATTTTATGAGGAGGTGAAATGTGAAATGGACTGTTAAAAGGATGTAATAGGTGAATAAATAGATAAGAGGAAATCATTTCAGATAGGTGAAATTTGTATTAAGCCACAAAGGTATCTATTGAAACCTCTAGGATGGATGAAATCTCTCTGGAGAGAAAATGCAGAGAGAAAAGAATGACAAAATGAAACCTTGGGTCACCTCCACATTTAAGATGGGGCAATTAAGTAGTCCAGCGGATAAGGTGCCAGGCCTGCAGTCAGGAAGACCTGAGTTGAAATATAGCCTCAAACACTAACTATAGCTGGAAAGACTCTTGGGCAGCTCTCTAAACTTCAGTTCCTCGTCTGTAAAATAAGCGGGAGAAGGAAATGGTAAGTCACTATCTTTGCTATGAAAACCCCAAATGGAGTCAGAATCAGAGGTGACTGAAAATTACTATATAACATTGGAAAAATAAAATTAGTCATTAAAGGAATCATCAGAAAGCCTGGAGGACAGAAGTTAGAGAGATAATTAGGAATCTAAAATAGAACCATTTCAAGTTTTTAAAAAATGGGGCAGCTAGGTGGCACAGTGGATAGAGTACCAGCCCTTGGCATGAGGAGGACCTGAGTTTGAATCTAAATTCAGACACTTAATAATTACTTAGCTGTGTGACCTTGGGCAAGTCACTTAACCCTATTGCCTTGCCAAAAAAAAAAAAAGATCAACCTCTGATTTCAATTCATCAGTGCATTATCTCAGTAACTGTTGTTTCTTAATAAACAATAATTATAGCCAGTCCTTTGGTGATTTGTTTCTGACTTTATTAAGTTTGGTGTAGATATAGAAAGAAATGATGGACAGAGAGTTAAATTAAATGACTCTTAAGGATGTGTAACTCTAAATTCTTTGATTTTATTAGTATAGATAGATCACTGCTGTGATAGCAGTTTTACCATCTCATGCTGGCCTCCTTTCTTCTAAGCAAGCTCTCCAGAAAACTTTGTATGGAAAGAATACTGAATTTGAAGTCATGAGTTTTGGCATTTAGTTCTGGTGTTGCTAAAATGAATTATTCTACTTTCTTGACCTTATTTGGGGAGTACATGGACCAGCTGAGATCATAAGGATGAAGGCCAGAAATCAATACAAGGGTCAAGGCAAGTAGAGGTACTGCAGGATTACTTATAGGCCACTGCCTCTTTTGCAGGTGTTCTTAACCTGAAATCCACGAACTTGTTTCATTTTTTTCCCCTTTATTTGAGTTGTTTTGTACCCAAGTGACTAATGGAAATGTTTCACATGATTTACATACATAACCTGTGTCTGATTGCTTACTGGGGAGGGAGGGAGGAAAGGAGAGAGTGATAGAATTTAGAACCCAAAACTTTAAAAAAGTTAGAAATAAAAAAGCTTGATAATCATCTTTCCATAAAATTGGTTTTCTTGTAATCTTATGTATTTCATTTTATACATTAAAAAATATTCTGAGAAAACATCCATAGGCTTTGTCAGATTCCCAGAGTGCTCCATTATACAAAGAAGGTTAAAAACTTTTGCTCTGTGTCATCTCCTTTTCAGTGGTTCAAATTGAGAAGTCTTCTCTTTTGTACTTGAAAATTTTTTGGTTGGAAAATGTCAGTGTACTGGGTTGCAGAAGGGTCATGCAATGCCACAGCGGGACTCAGAAATACACTAGTATAAAAAGATATCTGAAGAATCATCCATAATAACCAGACCAGGTAGCCACAGAATGGCACCTCAGAATCCTGCAGAGACCCTGAGATAAGGAAGCCATTGTATTGGGAAAGTGGAGTAAAAGGCAGCTCCAAAAGGATGATATTAGGGAGAGCTCATAAAAGCCTAGGCAAGTTGAACACTGAAGGATCGTTAAGCAAAGGAGTGATCTAGTCTTGAGCTTTATATTCAAGACCAGGTGGACCCTCTCTTTGCCATTAAGTTGTAGAATTTGATCCAAGCACACTCCCTATCTCCTTGATAACTTATAGACCTTTAAGTTGAGCAGACCTATAGATGAATAAACCAAGAAAAACTGAATTTTGTTTTAGAGATGCTCAAAGAATAAAGCCCAAAGACAATAGACTCCCACAGTACCAACACTAATGTGGAAAGGAATCAAGGTAAATATCACAGCAAGAAGAGGACCAGAAGTTCTTTGACAAGAGGGAGCTGATATCAGAGCCCCAAAGTCCTTTGAAGGATGAAACAAGGCTAGTCAACTATATTTAGAACTGGGTAGGCCCTGTCCTATTCAGTTTCAGAGCTTCACCCAAACATAAACTCTTACCTTCCCTCTATAATCCAATTAACTAAAAAAAATGACCACCACAAGGAAATTCCAAGATTTGAAAAACACCTAGGAAGTGTCTCAGCCTCAAAAAAGATAATGACTTTTGAGTCTTCAAAGAAAAAAATGCCCAGATTGTGAGTCCTGAAGACTCTAAGAATGTTGGTGCCTTTGACAGAAATAGGAAAATTAAGAAGAAGCACGGATTTTAGAAGATAATGGAATCTGTTCCAGACAATATAAATTAGAGATGCCTCTGGAAGATCCATTTCAAAACATTCAGTAGCCAGATGGTGATATGAGACTTAAACTCAGGAGAGAAACTGGCCAGATATTTGGAACTATAAGTCATCTGTACAAAAAAGATAATTAAATTCATACTAACTTTTGAGATTACTTAAAGAATCTAGAGAGAGACTCTAGGACCCAGTACATAGCTTTGGGAAATATACACAAATATACTCAATGAATATTGAATGAACAAAGGAGACAGGGGAGGAAGAATAGAACAGTTAGGAAAAGAGCCTGGAGGGTGTCATGAAAACTCAGAAAAGAGAAAGTATCCAGGATAGATTGGTCAGTATTGTCAGAGAGTTCAAAAAGAATAAGGATTGAGGAAACTGAGTGAGTGGGGGAAGGGGATGATTGAGGAGGGAATTTACTGGAGAAGGGGAAAAGATGAAAGGTTCATGTAAAAAGGCTAGCCACAACAAGAATGACCATTTCATAATTAGAGATTGGAGGAAGTAAGAGAGAGTGAAGGATGATGCCAAAATGTCTGGGATGAAGAGAAGGAAGGAAAGGAGCTCATAGTCAAAAGTTTCAACTTTCACATTAAAGTAAAATTCAAGGATCTTAGCTGAAATATTGGCAGGTCTAGGAAGGGGTAGAAGTAGAAGGCTTGAAGAGAGAAGAGGTTTGGAATATATTCTTTGGAGAGTGAATTAGGGAATCAACTTTGATTCACTTTTGACCTTGATCCCCTAATCTGATTGTTTTTTTGTTGTCCACCCATCCTTCTTACAAAGCCTTACTCAAGCTGCTTCTCATACCTCCCCCTCACCAGACTTCATGCTCCATAATCACATCCAGTCAAGCTTCTTGAATAGAGCCATTTCACATACTCACAAGTTTGAGCATATTCCCTGAAAGTCTGTCATGTTCAAACTCACTGAGAAGCTGAAAACCTAAGGAAATTACATATATTATCACACATTATATATACATATGTTATTATACATACACATATGTGTAAATGTAATGCAAACTACATTTGCAGTCAGGATTCAAAACCCAGGTTTGCTATTTATTACCTATATAATAAATGTTCCTCTGTGTCCTGGTCCATAAAAAGAGGAGACTTAGATGATTGCTAATCACTTTTTTTGAATTCTAAGTTCTATTATATAATGAGTCTAATACAACTCCTCTCTGTCACTTCTACTTTTGTAATATCTTGAGATATTATTTATATATATTAATTAATTAATATATTATTTAATATACTCCCCTTCTTTCCTCTGACACTTTCATCTCCCTGGTGAAAGTCCTTGTCACCTCAAACATGGATTGGCCTTCTAATTCATCTTCCTTCCTTGTCACTCCCTACTCCTCCACTCCACTATCAAATTAATCTTCTTAAAGTGCAAGAGTCACCCCTCTCCCTTACTCGGTGAACTCAAATGATTCCCTATAACCACCATAGCATAAATGTAAAATCCTCTATTTGCTGTTCAAAGTCCTTCATAATCCAGCCTCCTCTATCCTTCCCACTTTCTTATACCTTCCTTACTCGCACACCCTGACCTCCTTGCTGTTCTCAAACAACATACTATATCTCCCTATTTTAGGTATTTCGATACCTCCCCTTTTCATCGATACTTTCTTCCTGGCTTCCCTGGCTTCTTTTTGTCCCTACGTACAATTCCACCTTCTGTAAGAAGCCTTTCCTGAGTCCTCTTCACTGCTATAATTTCCCCTTGATATAATCAAATTTATCCATCTACCATTCATATGTGTGTGAATAAATATATATGTATATAATTATTTTATCTTGTTCATGAATATTTTACATGTTTGAGTTCTTCTTGATTCTCAATCCATTTCTCTTTATAATTGACATTTGAGTTCTTAATGTGGAATAATTAATAGATTTCAAGGAGTCTATGAAAGAAGTCTAGCCTCTCAACTGAAATTAAGCATTTCCTTCAATTAATTAAGAACACAATTCTGAGACTTCTAAAAAAAGGTCCTTAATACTCAAAAAAAGTGAGAACCCCAATTTAGGAAATCTTTTCACCTTATTGTAAATATTGGATCAGAATTCCTTTTGGAGGAAGCTAGGCATTACAGTGGATAGAGCACCAGACCTGGAGTCAGGAGAACCTGAATTCAAATGAGCCTCATACACTTAATACTGACATAGCTGTGTGACCTTAGGCAAGTCATTTTAACCCCATTGTCTTGCAAAAAAAATTTTAAGTCCCTTTTAACCTTTTTTCAGACATATTCTTTATTAGTTAATTGATCTTTTTCTGATAGCACAGATTTCCTGCTTCACAGATCCTCTTTTCTGAACAATTATCCTTTTGCTTCTAAGCCTGTAATATCTTCCCTTTTCAGGAATATCCTTCCTTTTCCAGTTTCTTTCTTTATTTCAAAAGACCTCCCCAAATGCCATCTTCTCCTCTAAGTCTTAACAATTTACTAAAGACTAAGGAGAGTGGCATAATTAGGGGGAACAGGAGGCAGGAGGGTTAAATGCTCTCACCTGACCTTAGCACCCAAAGGAATGTGGAAAGGGATATTTGGGCCATCAATATGTTACTCCTAATTTCTAGGGTGAAGAATCTGGCCTGTGACTGATGAAGATGTCATTCTCAATTTCATGTAGCCTTCTTTTAGTTATTGCTATTAATAGATTTTTGAACTTAAACTCCTAGAGGGAAAAATCCAAATCTTCCCACCCTCTGAAGCTCACAAAATCTTGAAAGCTCCTCCAATAATTCCTTCTCAGGGGGCTTGGAAGGGGCCCCATTAAACTAGTTGATACTAAAGTTTCTGATTCCAATTAGCTTACTGATTTTATAAAAGCTCCACAGAGTCCCTCAGCCAATCTTAACAGCTTTCCTGTGTAGTGCCATTTATTGAATGATTTTCAAGGACAACTAATCGACCAAGGACTTTTTTGTACTTTGGGTGATTGATTGAATTTAATTTAGTGTCTAAGACTTGTTCACATCTATCACAATCATGATGTTCTTCTTGACTAAATAAGGTAATATATGTGCAAAGCATTTTACAAACTTTTAAAAGTATTTTTTATATTTATTATTGTTGTTATTAACTTTAAGTTATGAGGCTTCAATCTGATGACAACTTCATATTGCAGACCTTCTACTGCACTCCTGTCAACTGAAACAGTATTTATAGAATAATACAAGAATGTGATTGGAAATTTTAACTGTGAATTTTCTGGAAAAAGGATTGTATGTACAAGTACTTTTAAGTAATTTTCAAGTTTAATCTGCCCTATGAACACTTTCTTAGGTCTAGACAATCAACAAAACAATAAATCAAATCCTGAATTGGAGTAATTGTTGATTTCTGTGGAGTAAATACTCATACTGAAAATATAATAATGATTTTTCTATATAATTAGAAACAAGCAGTATCAAAATTGTCATGGGAGGCATCTGAGCTAAGATTTAAAGGAAACTAGGTCCTTGAATGCAGAGATGAAGAAAAAAGGCCTTTCTAGCTTGGGGGACAAGCATGGAGATTGGAGATGGATGGTTACAGCAAAAAACGCTAATGTGACTGAATCATAGAATGCAAAATAAAGAGTAATAGCAAAAAAAGATTGGGTTGGAGCCAGTTTGCAAATAACTTTAAATATCAAGCAGATAAGTTGACAATTGAAGCTTGAGTAAACAAGAAGCTTGGGGACACAGGATGGGCAGTGTCATGATCATTCCTGTGTTTTATGAAAAAAATCACATTGGCATTTATGTATGTATGTATGTATACATATTCATTTATTTATACCATCTTCTCGGTCAATATGGAAGGATATACAAGATGGGGGTGTTTAGCATTGAGCCAGTAATACCAAGCTAGAGTAAGGGCATTATGGAATGTTGACAAAAGGATAAGTCCAGGGTCGAGAGTTAAAGAAGAGGTCTCAGAGAGACTTGAATACTGAAGGCCAGAGATTAAGTGACTTTCCCAAGTACAAGGTAGAGTAATCCAAACACATGCTTGCTTTCTTGATAAGTTTGGGGAACCAGTAAAACTAGGCAGGTTAAGAAAAGACATCCAAGGTTACGAAAATAGATCCAAAGACCTATATGATCATAGGATTTCAAATCTCCTTCTTTAAAGATAAAGCAAAATGTCTCCCAGAAAGTAAAGTGATTTGCCCAAGATCACTTAGATAGTGAGCAGTGAACAGAAATTTTGATTCAGATCCTCTGACTCCAAATTCAGTCCCCATTCTATATTCTATATAGGCAAGAGATATACATTTGATAAATTCATAGGGAAGCGTACTTGTGGTAGCACAATGTCTGACTAGTATAGGTGGAAAGATATGTTGAATTGAAAGGTCCAGGCTGGAAATATAGACATCCAGGGTGGAAATATAGATGTCCAGGGTGTAAATATAGACAAGAAGGATTCAACATGTAGTATATTTCTAAGGAGGATAAGTTTAAGGGTGAGGGAACTTAGTTCATACAAGAAGGATAGGGGATTAAAAGAGAGCTAAATAAAATCTGGGACTCAGATTGAGATTAAAAGGTACCAAAGGTTCACTCATACTTGGGAAAATGGATTGAGAGGCATCAGTAACCAAGACTAACTCCTAGAAGGACTGGGAAGTAACAGTTCAACTGCAATCCAAAGGGCCATTCAGGCAATTGCAGGTGAAAATGGTGACACTGATTCTTCTCTCTGTACTTCCTTTATGGACTCCATTTAGTTTTCGTGGATAAGGACTGGCAGCCAGAGACTGTAGAATTTTACAGGTTCCTCTTAATGGAAGTATAGAGAATGAGACTTTATAAGGAGTTCTAATAGTTCAACACATACATTACTACAGACCAATATATATTCCTGTTCCTAAAGTTATTATGTATTCTATTCCTAAGATGATAGACCATTAGAGATGGTCTCTGATCCAACTTGCCATTAACTATTACCAAAGATGACCTGAGAAAAGCAGAAGTTTATAATTTTGCCCTCCTACTTTCCTTTTTTCTTCTACATCTGCTATGTCCTACCTACAGTTGCCTATTGTGTCTTATTCTTATTACAAACTGTCACCTAATTTCTATTAAAATGTCAAAGTAGGAATTGAATTTTAAAAGTAAAACCCTTGAAAGACCTAAAAGTTATAATGGTGGGAATGATAGAAATGAAATTCAGAATCTAGGGTTGCATTTGAGTTCTCCAGTTAAATGGCACCAAGAGTAGAGAGTTAGGGCTAGAGTCAGGAAATTCAAATCTAGCCTCAGACACTTACTGTGTGATCCTGTCCTTAAGCTACTTCCTTTACCTCTGTATTTCTCAGTTTCTTCATGTGTAAATGAAGAATAATAGTACCTTCTTTCCTGGATTATTGTGAAGATCAAATGCAATAATATTTGTAAAACACTTTGCAAACCATAAAGTGGTATATAAATGCTAGTTATTATTATTGTGTAATCTTAGACAAATTGCTTCATATATTTGAAATTTTCAGAATATTTCAGCACCAAATCGCAGCCATGATATTTTAGATTAAAGGATTACATGTTATATAGAAGGCAGCAACAGCACAGAATAGGGAGAATTCATCCTGCTTCTTTGCTT
Organism: Macrotis lagotis; assembly: GCF_037893015.1. Lineage (NCBI taxonomy): Eukaryota > Metazoa > Chordata > Mammalia > Peramelemorphia > Peramelidae > Macrotis > Macrotis lagotis. The sequence continues at coordinate 230,464,645 of NC_133659.1, read as the reverse complement.
TTATTTCCACAGCTTCATTTCAGCCAGACTCAATGGGAGACTTTTTTTTTTTGGTCTCATGAGAGGTCTCTGTAGATCACCTTATGCTGGCATCCTTTCTGTTGGAGAGGAGGCAGGAAATTAACTATGCAAGCTCATCCTCTTCCTCTTCTCTCCTTTCTCCCTCCCCCCAAGCCCAACCTATTCTCAGGAGGGAGGGAGGGAGGGAATAGTAAATGAATACTTGTTGGACTCCTGCTAAAAGATTGATGATCACAGAGAAACATCCGATTTGTTTTCCAGTCTCGGTGTTCCATGCTATGATTCTGCAAGAATGTGTGTGTAAGTACAACACTGAAGCCTAGACTTCTGGGATTAGGAAAAGCCCTGCAGAGAAGAGATTCTCAGGGCTTTATTTGATGATCCTACAAATCAGAGTCCTACCAGTCTCAATTTCATTCAGGTTCCCTCCTTCCCTTCACCCTAGTCTACGAAATATAATTCCAGGGAAAGAAACTCTGGCTGCATGTAGTATGTGGTTGGAAAAACCCCAGCAAGGCAACACTGGTGAGTCCATAGCAGTGTCTACAAATGAATGGCTTGCTTCCTCAAATGGCCTGCTGGTCTCCTATTGGATGGCAATGAGAAGGGAATTGTTTCAGCTTACAGTAGATGTCTCAGTAGTGTTCCTTAGTGGGAAATAAATAGTATGATTTTTTTTAGGGTTTTTTTTTTTTTTGGTAAGGCAAATGGGGTTAAGTGGCTTACCCGAGGCCACACAGCTAGGTGATTATTAAGTGTCTGAGGCTGGATTTGAACTCAGGTACTCCTGACTCCAGGGCCGGTGCTCTATCCACTGTACCACCTAGCCGCCCCTAAATAGTATGATTTCACAGGAAGATGGAATTGACGACCCTTATCCTGCTCTCTGTCCTTCCTTTACAGAGGAAGAATAGGTCAGAGATGTCCCTCTGGACAATGACTGATGGCAAAGGGTCAGAAGCTGCACTTGTGAGAATAAGGATGCCCAAAAGGGACTGCAATGGTCTCAGGCTTAGGGCAGGAGTAAAGGTAAAATAGCTGAATGTATATGAATGTCTTTTTGTCTTCCTTTTTTCCCTCATTCCATTATTCCCTTCCCCTCTTCATTTCCCTCCCCTTACCGCTTCATCTGCTTTGTGTTACAGGAATCTACATTTGGAGATGTAAAGACCATCCATTCATATAACTTCATTTTGAAGATTAGGAAACTGAAACAAAGAGATCAGTTGACTAGCCCAAGTCTCAAAGTAGAACAAGGTGGTAGAGCTGAGATTCCAACTCTGGTCCAATGAAAATGATTCCCCCAAGTTCAGCCGTCTGTCCACTATATGAGTCCTACTTCTATGTTATTCCCTGCTGCTGTTAGGGGAAGGGCAGAGTAGAGACTTATTTTTAGAACTTAGTCCAGTTCTGCAGACCTCAGGCTCTTTTATGTGTGTGTGTATGTGTGTGTGTGTGTGTGTGTGTGTGTGTGTGTGTGTGTGTGTTTTCTGTTTTGCTTTTTGTATTGGGCTAGCGGGTGGGGAAGGAATAGACTTGATGAATATTTGTTGATTGAGGAAGAAAAATAAAATGAATTTTATGACTTCACTGCTTTATGCACAGATGTTTCCTCCTTTCACTCCCTCTATCTGGTGGGGTTTTCCTGAAGTATGCAGATGGGAAGTGGTGCACTGTTTAGCAAACCTGGACCTGATGTGGGTTACCAAATTCGGAGGGTCAAGGGTCACCCTAAGGCAGAGCAGACACCCAGGAGCAGCACAGTGGTGGCAGGCAGCTCTTGCTCTCAATATTCTGGAAGAATAATGATAATCTCACCTATATAAAGTACTTGAAGGTCTGTGAAATGCTTTCCTCAAACAAACCTTTTTTTGGAGGAGATCTGGAATTCTAGTGATCACATAATTAATCTTCCTCCTGTGTGATTTGGATTTAAAAGAAATAGGGTTGTCAATTTCCTGCTCTGATACTATTTTTTGCATGACTCCCTGGGTAAGTTACTTATTTTCTCTGAGACTCAGATTTTTCATTTGTATATTGAGGATAATGCTTGTATTATCTCTACTCCTGGGGCTGTAAGTAAAGCACTTTGCAAATCTTTACATTACACAATTGTCAATGGTGACCATCAACATGGTAATCATCACCTTACATTTTTTCTGGCAATGCTTTCCCTTCTGTTATCACATGTTATCCAGAAATAAAAATTTAGGCTATAGTCACTGTTTACCAAGTGCCCAGGGGAGCCTCAAGGAGCTCAGTATCCTAGGAGAACCCATAGACTAGGAGCCTCCATAGGCTTTAGGAAAGATGCATGTTGAAAAATTAATTTAGACTGTGAACCATTTACAGTGGGAAACACATATACTGGAGTAGGGAATATGATGGAAACCATATGCCTTAGAGAATTATGCATGCTGGGGAAGTACCACAAAATAAATGGGGCCATGAATACTGGTGGATTATGCACAATGGGGACTGTTTACATTACACAAATGAGAGATCATGTATACCAGATAATTACAAACCCAAGAGGCCATGATATTGGGGTGACAGATAGGAAAGACAACTTAATCCTTCCTCTGGCTATAGTCCTATTTTTCTTCTTTCATCAGATTTCTCAGTTCTATTGAATAATTGTCATTCTCTGCCTCCATTTCCTCACCACCCATGAAGCCCTGAAGTCTCTGAAATCTAGTTTCTACCCTACCACCCCAATGAATTGGCTCTCTATGAAATTCTCTTTCCTAAAACAACTGGAAGTTTCTCAGCTTTTATTGCTGTGAATTTCTCTACAGTATTTACCACCCCTTCCTTCTTAGCAACCACTTGTTTGGTTGCTCAGATATTCTATTCCCAGGTTGCCTCCTTCTATGATTCTAACCTCTTTTAGAATTTTTTTCACATCTACTTCATAAACCTATCCATTCTCAAGGTTCAATCCTTAGCCCTTTTGTTCTCTCCTAATGAACTTTACCCTTTCCCTTTTTATGCAGATGGCTCTTCTACCTAGATGACTTCAGTTTCAATTACTCACAGTTCCAATACTGCCATTTCCAATGGTAACTTCTGACTGATTAGTTATACTTGGAATTTCATTGTATTTAACCAAATACATTATCTCAAGTCTACTCAGTTTTTTTGTATTTAACCAAAACAAAATTGATCCCCTGCTAGATTTCATATTTTTGGTCAGTAGGTAGTGACATTCCTTCAGACTGGCAACTTTGGAGTCATTTTTTTACTTCATTCATTCATTTATTCATTCATTATCATCACTCTCATCTTCCTTTCCCTTCCAATTGCCAGCATACCTTTGTAACCTTATTCCTGGACTATTGTCTACTAAATAGTCTTCAATCTCTTTTCCAATGCATTTTCCACAGGCTAGCTGTGATTTAGCAAGATCCTTTATAATCTGGCTTGAACTCACCTTTCTAGGATATCTGTCATTATTCTACTAATTTATGAACACACCTGGTATTTATCCATGTTGTCCTATTCCCTCTCCTACCTCACTCCCCACTTCATTTCCTTGTTATTTCCACCTATGGAAATTCCTCTTGCTTTTTACAATTATCTTAATCCTACCTTCTCCAAGAATATTTCAGTACCATTTTTACCCAACGATCTATTTCTGCTTTCAATTTTGGAAAATCGTATTATTAGCATTGGTCATTTGATTCTCATTGTTGGTACAATGATCTCTCAATAAGGAAACTATCTAGGTAGATAATAAATCTCAGCTTAGCTATCTCTAGCTATGTGATTCTGTGAAAAAGGTGCTAGGCTTAAAGGAAAGACCTGAGTTCAAATCCTGACTCAGATACTTAATAGCTGTGTGACTATGGATAAGTCACTTCTCTTCCAGCTACATTAGTTTGGTCAACTGTAAAATGGAAAAAAGTTCCTAGCACCTATCTCCTTAAGTTATTGAGGATAAAATAAGATATTTTTTTGCTTAGTGCATTGCACGACACAATGTAGATGCATAATAAAGTTTTCTTTCCTTCCTTTGCCCTAATAGTTACAATCTTTAAAAATTTTCTGAGACATTGAGATATTATGTGACTTGCCCAAGGTTACATAGCCAGTATATGCATGTGAGATTTCCTGACTTCAAGGCCAATTCTCTATCTACTATATCACAACTTCTCAGCACACGACTCCTTGTATTTTTGTTCTCTTCTTTCTTCGCCTTTATTCTAAGCTCTTCTAGTATTTACCCTTTGGTCTATCCCTTATAAGACCTAGTACAGGGTCTTACATGAAAAGTGTTTTGCAAACCTTTTGTAGCTTTATTGTTTGTCCTTCATTCTAGAAGAAGACTATGACATCAATCAGAGAAGTGATTGCAAGTGAATTCGATCTGAGTGAGGTGGTGCTATGCAAAATTAGCAGCTTCACATTCTCTGGAACCATCTAGTCCAGTGGCCAGATATGGATTAGGTCGACTGGAGATATCCAGGGATACAGGACAATCAAAATTAAGTGATTTGACCAAGGTCACACAGCTAGTATCCATTATCTAAGGCTGGATTTGAACTCAAGTCCACCTAACTGCCCAGGTACCATATGCATGTGCTTGAGGAGGGGGCGTAGAACTCAATATTGGTTTGAAATGATCCTTGGACCCCATCTTAATTTTAATTAATTAATTAATTAATTTATGCCTTCGGTCATTTATTTATTTGTTTGTTTGCTTATTCATTTATTTATTTATTTGTTTGTTTATTTACTTATTTTTAGGTTTTTGCAAGGCAATGGGGTTAAGTGGCTTGCCCAAGGCCACACAGCTAGGTAATTATTAAGTGTCTGAGGCCGAATTTGAACTTAGGTACTCCAGGGCCGTTGCTCTATCCACTGCGCCACCTAGCTGTCCCCGGATCCTATTTTTAGACCAATCAATACAACCCTAGGCAATAATGTTCACTTAGGTACTAAAATCCAGTAAACTCTCCAGTGGAATAAGCTGCTAGGTATATTATTGGGAAACATTTTGAAAATGTGAACAATTAGTATTCAGTGATGCTTTTCCATACATTTTATTACTAATGTACTTTGAACAAATCAGTCATTTTTTGGCATATATTCACCTCTTCAACACGCATCTTGACCTCTCTTCCATCAAAAATCTCCAACAACTATAACCAGTAATGATAATCAAACAAAATTATCACAATATTTATTGCAAAACATACATAGTCTAGAGAACAACAGTTAATTTATATTAAATCTTCTGCAGGTGCCTAACTAGACACTTTTAAATAGACCTGATTAAGGAGTAATAACTAGAATGATGATGTAGTTCATATACTTAGTCATATTTAACTCATAAAACTGAAAAATTCAGGGGCAGCTAGGTGGCGCAGTGGATAAAGCATCGGCCCTGGAGTCAGGAGTACCTGGGTTCAAATCCAGCCTCAGACGCTTAATAATTACCTAGCTGTGTGGCCTTGGGCAAGCCACTTAACCTCATTTGCCTTGCAAAACCCTAAAAAAAAATGAAAAATTCAGCCTGGTAGAATTTTATATTGGTCTAATGGATGTTGATTACAGGTTGTCTCTTGCATTCTATGTATAAATTCAGTTCCATATTGAAATTTGCCTATTTATAGATAAATAAAAAGGTGTCATTTATAACTAACAAGAATGTTAAATCTTCGGGGTGGCTAGGTGGTGCAGTGGATAAAAGCACCAGCCCTGGAGTCAGGAGTACCTGGGTTCAAATCTGATCTCACTTAATAATTACCTAGCCGTGTGGCCTTGGGCAAGCCACTTAACCTCGTTTGCCTTGCAAAAAAAAAAAACCTAAAAAGGAAGAAAGTTAAATCTTTTGAAAAAGCGTTTGGTAAAGCAAATAAATGTCAAGAGACCAGAGAAGTGAAGCTATTAGAATAGACAATTAGGAATTAGAAATTAGATTGGAGAATTTCAAAGAAAGAAAATATAAGCAAAAATATATTTCCCAGGATAAGGAAATATGAATTTTACTCAGTTCAAGTTATGGCTTTTGTCTTAAAGATTCTAAAAGATCTAAAAAAATAACTGCCTTTTGGTTTGTTTAGACAGAAGACTTTGGTAGTTTATCCATTTCCTATGTAGCTAGGAATACTAATAATGAAGATGATGAGGGCTAGCATTTGCTTTGAAAAATGTGCTAAGGCTTTGTAAATACCACATCTGCTCTTCACAACCATCCTGGGAGCTATGTATGTTCTATTATTATCCCCATTTAATAGAGTAGAAAGCTGAGGAAGTAAAGGTTAGGTAACTTTCCCAAAGTAACACAACTATTTAGCATCTGAAGTCAGATTTGTATTTGGGTCTTCTGGACCTCAGTCCTGGCACTCACTGTGGCACCTAGCTGCCCCTCATTAACAGATTTTGTTTGTTTTTTGTTTAGTTTTAGTCCTGAATCTCACTAATGAGATTTTTCTCCTATTTTATTTATAGGGGGAGTATTAGAAGAGATTGTTGAAAGAATAGACCTCTGATTTTATTAATATAAAGAACTCCTGTTGAGTAAACTCTCTATAAGCAGCAAGGTAAAATAGTGAATAAGAAACTGGACTTGAGTTCAAGTCTAACCTCAGACAGTTCACAGCTAGGTGACCCTTGGAAAGGCACATCTCTCTGCTTCAGTTTCCTCAGTTACAAAATGGCATTTACCTCTCAAGATTTTATTTGAGGAGAAAATGAGAGTATATGACTTGCTTTAAGTAACAATCAGTATGTATCAGAAGCAGGATTTGAATCCAGGACTTCCTAACTCAGAGGCCCATTAAATTTTTTTTTTTGCAAGGCAGTAGGGTTAAGTGATTTGCCCAAGGTCACACAGCTAGATGTCTGAGGCCATATTTGAACTCAGGGCCAGTACCATCACATTTTTTTTAAAAGACAATCGGTTTAAGAAGTTACTCTGAGTTTTACATGATTGCACATGTATGACCTATATCAGATGGCTATATTGAGAATGGAGAAGAAAAGGCAGGGAGAGAGAAAATTTGGAAATTTCATAAAAATTGTATTAAAAAGGAATGTTGAAAATTATCTTCATATGTAAGTGGGAAAAATAAAATATTATTTCAAAAAAGAAGTTTCCCTGGACAGTTGAACTCCACTAAACCTTGATATTCAAAATTGATGGTCTAGAGATGCAAAATTTTACTTTTCCTGGGAACGGGTATTTGAGACAGACAGAGGCAGAAGGAGGTTAGTAAGGTCTAGGTCCTTGGAAAGATCACATCCAGTCTCTGATGACTGGGCTCTGAGGGACTGACTCAATCTAACAATAAAGTTCAATTTATCCATTTTATGCAATGGATTGTAACTTCTAAACAGATTATTTTGTCAATATATTGTCTTCCAGTTGAAATATTGTTGTCAAATTAAGATTAAAAGTGATATTGGGTGAGTACAGAAGCCCCACACAAATAATCAGAGTTCACCTAATTGGTTTGAAGTCATATAATAGAACCATCAATCTTTAGGAGCTATATTTAAGATAGTAGCAAGTTTTGGTTCCTTTTCTCTAAGCCCTTTAATGCTGAATTCTGGTGGTTCAGGAATATGAGAGGGGGAGGGGAGAGAGAGAGAGAGAGAGAGAGAGAGAGAGAGAATTGTCTGTGTGTGTGTGTGTGTGTGTGTGTGTGTGTGTGTGTGTGTTAGTAATGGGGGCAGGTAGAAGAGCATCATACATGGATTTAAATTTACTCTCTTGTCATTTTCTTAAATCTGTACAATGAGTAAAAGTTTACATCAAATTTGGTTTTGCAGTATTTGGTAGTTTCCAGAATTTGAAAGGTCAGAGCTGAGGCTTGAATTTATCTGTCAAGGAAACTAGATAACTTGTGTGAACTGGTCAAGATCCTTCAAGAAAACAAGATTAGAGGATCTTTTTTCTTAGAAGCTTCATGAAGCCTGCCCTCTCCTGTTTTGCACACTTTAGCTCAGGGACGGTAGATGGTGTAGTGAATAGTGGACAAATCCTGAAGTCAAGAGGACTTGAGTTCAAATTTGACCTCAGACACTTGACATGTACTAGCTGTGTGACCCTGGACAAGTCACTTAACCCTGATTGCCTTGTGTGCAGGGCCATTTCCAATCATCTGGTCACTGAGTCCAAATGATTTCAGAAGAGAAAGTGAGGCTGGTAACTTGTTCATGGGCACGCCTAGCTATATGACCATGAGCATATTCTCATCTCTAAAATGGGTATAAAAATAACCCCTACATCCCAGGGGTGGCAGGAGGATCAAATAAGATAATACTATATTTGTAAATCTTAAAAAATTGTATAAATGTTAGCTTTATTTGCCGTGCTCTATAGAAGGTAATTTCCAAATCTTTTTTCCTGGGAAGCGAAGCATTTTGATGAGCAGAAGTAAAGGTTGAGAGGGCTCTGGGTGGGGTCAGATAAGAAGGCCTACCTGAGAGAACATGTGGGTTCCTGAGCAAGTGGGATTCATCATGACAATTCCTAGAGGTGAGGAACCAAGACTATTTCAAAATAATGCCAAGGTTGGTCCCTCACAGAAGCCCAGGAAAATGCAGTAGATATAGCAGCCCAATAAAGAGGTGAAGGAGGAAGACATTCCATAGGTCAGAGGCTTAAGATTTAATCAGTCAATGAACTACTATATATTAGGCATTGTGCTAATACGGGAAACACTGTGGAATAAGAAGACAATTTCTGTTTTAAAAAAACTGAAAGAGTGAAGAGGAGAAGGTTACCTTTCTGGGGGCATGATGGAGTCCTGTAAAAGGATGGGAAATAACCTGAGGAGGTATGAGTTTTGGAGATGATTTCATCTTGCAGAATGATGAATTTTTAGATCATGAAATGAAATTTCCATAGATGATTTATAATTCAGTAGGGTGGGAGATAATGAGGTAAATTTCCTGAGTGTCTTCCTTAAATAGTTGAGGATTAGAGAGGAGCTCTCCAATGTCCAACCTCTACCTTCTCAGTCAGAGGAGATGTTTCAGAGTTGAACGTGTTTGAATAAACTACTTATAGGAGAATTAGAAAATAATTAACAGGGGGAGGCACTAGAATTAAGAGGAACTGGAAAAAATTTCCTGTAGAAGATGGGATTTTAATTAGGATTTAAAGGAAGCCAGGAAAACCAGAAGACAAATATGAGTAGGTAAAGCATTTTAGGCATGAGAGATAATCAGAAAAAAATGATTGAGAGTTGAATAATGGAGGTTTTTGTTCACAGAACAATAGAGATCAATAAGGCAATGACTTGCCCATGGTAACATAGCAAATGAGGATTTGAGATTGGACAAAAGGGTTCAATCTTGGTACCATAGATTGGTTGTTGAGCATGATCTTTTACTAAGTTGTAGCTTTTATGTTATTCTGAGAAGTCCAATTATTTTGAAAAGGAATGCAGTCATAAGACACAAGGTATACTGAGTCATTCAAGATTTACTTATTGTACCCTCTGTGCCCGTGGCAGACTCCTATACCAGAACTATTGGGGCAAGAATAAGGGCAAAAGATATTGATAATCAGTCTAGATAACACCTGCTTTTCAGCCAGCCAGCCCTGAGCTGACCCACGATAGCAATTATCCTGGAAACATCTCATGTTTTGCTCTTTCTGGCTTGCAGTTTTGGCTGCTGGAGCTGACAAAGGACTGATTAGAAATTAAAGGCAGGCATTCCCCTTTAGGACAGGCTGGGCTGGGGATGGGCCAAGGATTCTCTTCCCAAAGCACAGTGGACAAAGCAGCCTTTGTCCCAAGGCCTGGGGGCGGGAGGCCCAAGTGGTCAGTGGCACAGGCCTGATCATTGTGTTCAGTGACCTAACCCAACTTTTTAAGCTGAGCAAAGGGAAAAAAATATGCCTCCAGAAGCTTTGCATCTGGAAAGTCCAGAATGAGTCGTTTGATTTCCTAACAAGAGTTGGAATAGATTTTGAAGGAACTGTGCAATGCATTTAATTCTCTGTGAAAGAGACAGGGTTAGAAAAGCCACAGAGACATCCTCTGTGGTTCACAGAGCCCTGACCCTGAGGAAGCCTCTTGCTTAATTTCCCTCAAATCGTGTTGTGGAGAAGGAAGCAAGTAGCCTGAGTAGTCAGCCTCTGCTTGGGCTGAAGTCAGATGCCTGAGGACTCCAAACAAAACCAAGGTGCTTCTTTTCTCTGGGTCAGCAGCCACCTCTCACTGTTCTCTTATGGTAAGAAAGAGCTTGCTTTACCAAAGTTATGTTGGATTTTATTTTTCTTTATTTTTAATGTTGATATAAGGATGTGATTAATGAAAGAAGGATATTTAAAGAAGAAAACAATTCCTTCAAACTAAGGCTGGAGTTGAATGTCTTCAGTTTGAGGATTTTGCCCCCTCCAGTGAATAGGGCCATTGGTGGAGTCAAGTAGTGGTAATGAAAGTAAAGAAGGAAAAAGGGAGTTAAAACAGAGGTGTGTACATTTAGTAGAAAGAAAAAAAGTTTGTTTGGTGCAACCCAGTGATATAACAGTGTGTGTTCCAACTTCACTGATGAGGAAATGGCAAGAAGCCTTTCCAGAAGTTAGAAATAGTCCAACAGTCTAAAAGAATTTTGCCCAGGACAATAATACTGTGTGTAGAGTTTTTGGTGGTGTTAGAGATGATGATGGTGATGATGCTGCTGCTGTCTATTCATGTGCTTAGAAAAATAGAAAAAAAGACCAAGAAAGACCCAAATCCTCAATGAGTTCACATACTAATTGAAGAAGCACATGTAACTAACCAGGCACATGTATATAACATAAGGACAGTAGAATAGATGGAATGTATTCTGATATGGGATGGTGTTAAAAGGGACAAAAACTACTCCCTCTACTCCACCAGAAGGTTTAGAGTTGAGTTTTGAAGGAAGCCAGGAAAAGAAGTAGGGGTAAGGCAGCAAAGAATTCCTGGCATAGGGAACAATCAATCCAAAATCTTGGGGAGGGGATGGTGAATGAGAGATGGAGTATTCTAGCCACAGATTAAGTGCCCATTATCTTCAAGGTGTGTAAATAGGAGATACAGGAAATACAAGTTCCACAAGTTTATAAAGAACACACCCTAAAAATATAAAAAACTCCAAACAACTCCTTACAGCTGTATAGTGCTATAAGCATTCTATCCTGAAGAGGGCTAGAGTGTTTATTTGGATCTGGTTAGGAGGAGAGTTTGAGTGAGTGGGAGGAATTAGCAGAGAGATTATTAGGAGGGCATTCCAGGTTTGAGAAATGTCTAGTGTGAGGACTACAGGGGTTAGTCCCTTGCAATGGGACTAATCAGAAGAAAGTCAGATGTTGGGGAACATGATTGAGTTTGCACACCTGAAATGGAGAGTTTAAATTGATGAGAGTTCTAAGATAGTTGTGCAAATTAGTGAAAGCGCTTGTGAAGAAAGTGGCAGGAGTTTGACTTTGACCTGAGATGTGAAAGGAAGTCCCTGGAACTTTATGAATGATAAGGTAAATAATTCAATCCTCTGTAAATGTGGTTGGGTTAGGAAAGGAAGATTGAAGACAGGAAACCTGCTTCTTTCTTTCTTTTCTTTCTTTTTTTTTAATGTCCAGAGGGACTGTGAGTCTAGTGGGCAGAGCACTGAATTTGGAGTAGGGAGAATTGTGTGTCTTGCCCTAGATGCCTATCTATATAACTCTCTTCAGTTTCTAAATGTGTAAAATAGAGATGATATCTAAGCTTGGGGGGAGGAGAAAGGTGAGGTGAATGCTTGGCAAACCTTAAAGGCTTAGCACAAGAATGTTAGTTCTTATTATGAGACTAGCTGCCTAAGAAATGTCAGGGATTAGTGGGGAAAGTGCTGGGGCTTGGGATTTGGAAAAGTGGGCTCCCAAACTCACATCTACTGGGTGACCCTGAGCAAGTGACTCCAGGTTACTTAGAAATTATTTACTAAATCAATCTGTATTGTGTGTGGAGGGACACTTAAAACAGGAGCCTGCCACACTAAATAAAGCATATATATACATATACATATATATATATATATATATATATATATATATTTGTCATGGTAATACTAGATAGAAATTGCCATGGTAATTGTATATTGCCATGGTAATAGTAGATGGAAACTTAGATTTGGCCTTGACCTCAGGAAGATCTAAGTTTAAATTCTACTGTAAACAGTACTAGGTGAAAAGTCACTTGACCTCTCACCTTATTTATTTGCAAAATAAGGATATTAAAAGCACTTATCTTACAGAATTGACAAACGAGATGCATTGTAAATTATTTTGCAAACTTTAAAGTACCTTGTGATATTATTATTGTTGTTTTTATTATTTACTAAAGTACCAAATGATTAGAACCTGCATGATGGTTGGTCTGTGGAAATGACTAGGATGCAAAAGATGCCACAGAAAGAATTTGAAGACTTGGTAACCACATGGGGGCAGTTGACTGGAGTGGGAAGGAAAGTTTTCAACAGCTCAGGGTCTTGAATATATTTTTTATTCCCCACTGAAAATATAATTTTATTTAAAAATAAACAATTTACATGGATAAAACACATTGCCAACACTAATTTACTTTGGAATAGTCTTCAGACATATGCCTGACCAACAATTTTAAACTTGTTGAGTAGTTTTCAGTTGTATCTGACTCGTTTTGATCCCATTTGGCACTTTTTTGGTCAAAGATCTGGAGTGATTTATTTTACAGATGAGTAAAATGAGGTCACCAAATTTAGTTGGCTTACCCAGGGTCACATCTCAGGAAGATAAGTCTTCCTGGCTCTGTCTAGTTCTATCCACTGTGCCACCTTTGCTGCTCAAACTTTTATTAAATGACTAACAAATGAGAAGCAAGAGTTGTCATGAACAGGTGACCTTACTCAAGTCTGAAAGATCTGGGTTCAAATTCTGTTTCTGATAGGTGGCTTGAGATCTTGAGTAAGTCACTTAATCCCTCAAATGCTCCAGGTCAAAAAAAGTATATTGGAGGATGGAGTTTCCTTATGAGACAATATCATTAAAATCACAAGTCTCATTGCAAAAATCAGGAATACTTATTGAATTGTCCCTCTGTTGGCTTTCTGGTCTTCAGGGCTCCAGCTGAGAGCAGGTCTTCTTGGCTTGTTTTCTGCCCTCTTCAACCAAGCTCCTGAATGTTAAATGCCTAGTGGGCAGGCTTAGATTTTCCTAGGATCTTATCTAAGCCTCCTAATGAGCCTAGAAACTTTATTAATGAGTTCCTTCCCTTGGCTTTCTTTTGGGAGAACAATTCCTGACCTCTTCTTTCTTCAAGTTGGAATGGTTTTAAATAAGATTTTTCTTCTTGACCTTTTGCTAGCTTTGTATAACCCCATTGTGTGTTCATTGTTGCAATCATATAGGTACTTTGTAAATACTGGTTTTCAAAGTTTGGTGTATTTCATTATATGTGTCTATGCAGATTGAAATGCCTCAAAGAACCATTTCTGAGCTTTTGTGTGAGGTAGAGGGAAGGTCTATGACTGAAGAAAGCTTTAATACAGTATGTTTAATCTATTTTTTTTTCAAAAGCTACTTTGCAGAAATCATTGGGAAATCCCAATTCCTTCTGGGAATTTTATTTGTCTTTTTTCTTCTTCTAACCTCTCAGGAAGTCCCTCATTCCAGCTGTAGAATCTTAAAGCTACAGGGCCATTAAAGATATTCCAGTCCCATTCTCTCATTTTAGAGATGAGGCAGCACTTGTGCAATGAATGTTAAAGTCACACAGCGAATTTTTAGTCATAGGTCTCCTGACTAGTTCAATGCTCCATTACTGTATACAAACTGTTCCTATAGTAATTAATTCTCTTCTTACCTAATCCATCAAGATGTTCTGTTGATGACCTGGAGAGTCAGTGAGGGAGTAATAAATTAGTTGGAATACCAAGTAATCTCATTCAAGTCATGCTCACAGTTTAGAGGGAAAACTAAAACTAAAAAGATGCATAATTTTTGTCTGCCTTTATCTGGAGCACCATCTAAATCAGCAAGAGTTTAGATGTTTTCCTTTATAGCTGAGGCTGAAACTTCCTAAAACTTGGGTTTGGAAGCACAGAACACATTCCCCCCTTCCCCCCTTTTCCTTTGGAGATTAGATCAAAGCTTAGTTTTCTGGAAGGTAGGGCAACCCAACTAAAGAACCTTACAAAGATTTTAATGTGGATTCCAGTTCATTGTGTTCTTCTCAACCTGTTCTAACTAGAGGTAGATGACTTTTCTAGATTTCTGGAGGCTGGGGGTGGTTTGAGAGAAATATATCTTGTTCCCCCAGCCCCCTATTAGAATGGGTTCACTTCTTATTATAATACTCATTGTGCTCTTTAATTCTTAATCAATCAAAGTTCTAGAACACCCATTCTTCCAAGGCCATATAAGTACTAAGTAGATTCCATGAGGGGTCTTTGGAATTTGGGCGTGCTATTGACTCCTTTTCTTAATTATATGCTAACATGATTAATAAAATGATTAATTATCCAGACAGGAATTTGAGATCTTATTTTTATAGTGTTTTTGTTATCTCCTCGCCATTTTAAAATTAGTTCATGAACATATCCAAATCACCTCAATGTTGTCAAAACTTTAAAGTTAACATATCCTTGTCATCTTAAAGTTGTGACATTTGGTCTTCTTTTAATCTTACTGTGGATCTTTGGAACTTGGGCCTAAACACCCTGATAGCAGAACCTAAATGTCTTCAAATTTTGGTAACTCTGTGATAGAGTTTGCATTTTAAACTCCTTTGTCCTGTGTCTCTTCAGACATCTGTTCCCCTTTTCACTCTTCCTTCCTGCTATTGTTACTTTATACTGGCTACTTAGACAGTAATTATATTGACTAGAATATAGGGAGGGAGTGGTCAGAAAGACCTGACAAAATACCATTTTAATTTATTTCCCAATTTGTCTTAGACAATTAGCTAGGAAATTGAGAGATTAAGTCATTTATTTGCCTTTGCTTGCACATCCAAGTCTGAGGCTGGACTTGAATCTAGCCCTTCTTGACTGACTCTCAATTTACTGTGCAATATTGTCTCATATAAATACGTGTGTGTGTGTGTGTGTGTGTGTGTGTGTGTAAAATTGTGGGTTTTTTTGTAGAAATGAGTAGGCTGTCTACTAGAAGTCTGGGCTCTTCTGCATATTTACAACTTACTGCTTATCTATGATGCCTTCCGGCCTTTATTTTTCCCTCTTATCATTTTTTTTTAAATGCTCCTATCCCTAGTGCTCCTTACCCTCACTGAAACAAAAGAAAAATAAAACCCCTATAGCAAATAAGCATAACCAAACAAAACAAGTTTCCCCATTGCACATGTCCAGAAATGTGTGGCCTTGTCTGCATTTTGAGTCCATCACCTCTCTCTGTTAAGAATTGGATAGGATGCTTTCATTTATCAGTCTTCTGAACTTGTGGTTTATTATTGCACTGATCAGAGATCTTAAATCTTTCAAAGTTGTTATTATTTACAATATTGTTGGATGTCTTTAATTACTTTTCACATGTGCTGGTTCTGCCCATTTCATTCTGTATAATTTTTGCCAGGTTTCTTCAAAATTGTCTTTTTAAATCGTTTCTTAGCACATTATAATCCATTTCCCCTTACTCACTTTTTTTTTTGGTTTTTGTAAGACAGTGGGGTGAATTGCCCAAGGTCCAACAGCTAGGCAATTATTAAGTGTCTGAGGCTGGATTTGAACTCGAGTCCTCCTGACTCTATCCACTATACCACCTAGCTGCCCCCTTGCTCACTTTTTAGAGGAGAAAAAATAACTGATGCCTGATCTAGCAGGTGGTACCTGATATGAGACTTGAATTGGGAATCTAGGGATCCCAAGAAGCCAAGAAAATACCCCAGACACTGAAGATTACTTATGTGAAGCCATAGAGATGTGAGATGAATGTAGAATTGGTGTAGAGGAATCAGTATTATAAGCTCAAAAAAAGATAGAGGAGCCAAAATGGAATGTGTTTTCAATGCCTAAGAAGGAATTTTAAAAATTTTATTCTAGAGGCTCTAGGATATGTCTATATAAATAGAGAAATGAATATAGATGGGGAAATATAGTGGAGATACTTTGTCATGTCAATCAATCAACAAATATTAAGTACCCTCCATGTCTCAGGTGTTTTGCCAAGCACTGAGGATACTGAAAGAGGCAAAACAAAAAATAGCTATTAAGAAGCTCATAATCTAAGGGGAAGCAGAAGTGGAGACAACAAGCAAACAAATATGTACAAATAAGCTATTTACAGAATAAATAGGAAAAATTAAAGTAATAAAAATAAAGAGTATTTGGAAAATCTTTCCTGTAGAAAATGGGATTTTAATTGGTACATGAAAGAAGTCAGGGAAGCCAGGAGGCAGAGCTGGGGAGGGAGAATGTTTCAGACATGGGAGACTGTCAAAGCAAATGCTGGGAGCCAAAGAGATGAAAGGTTTCATTTCTGACACAGTCAGGAGGCAGGCTAGTATCACTGAATTTGAGTACTTGGCAGGAAAAAGAAAGTTGGCATGGTTGCAGGGGGCTAGATTATGAATAGCTTTGAACACCAAACAAGGGATTTGGTTTTTGATCTTAGAGGCAATGAAGAGCAACTAGAGTTTATTGAAGGGGTGTCATGGTTAGATGTGCACTTGAGGAAAATGACATTGTTGACTGAATGGAGGTTGGATTGAAATGGGGAAAGACTTAAGTTAGGCAACTTGTAACAGTCCATGTACAAGGTGATGACGGACTCCATTAAGACACCAGCAGTATTAAAGAAGGGATAGGAGTGTGTTAGAGAAAGGCTGCAGAGCAGAAACTGACAGATTTTGTCCACTAATGGGATATGGAAATTTGGGTGTATAGTGAGGAGTCAAAGTCAAAACCCAAGTTCTGAAGAGTTCTGATAGTACCCTCAACAACGATAGGGCAGTTTGAAGGGTGGGGATGAGTTAGATACTTGGTTTTCAGTAAGCACTTAGAAAATATTTGATGAATTCTAGAATAATCTTGGAATTAAGAAAAGACTCCTTTGTCTATTCCAGCTAGAGGATAAGGCTACTACTTCAAGGTAATCTCCCTGTCTCTCACTTGAAGGCTTTGGGTAAAAGGATTATCGAGCATCTTTAGGCTTTGGGATCTCACTCTAACAAATGGACTGGACTGTTTCTATACTTCTGAGACTTTGACACCTGTCTCTTGCTTGTTAAGTAACTTGACTTCTAAGGGAAGCTGCTGCTGTTGGGTAGTTCAGGGTGACACAGACTCCTCAAAGAATGCTCCCAAGGGGAGCAGTAAGATACCCCCTCCATGATGAGGACATTATCTCAATTGGGGGGGGGCACTCTCTCCATGCATCAATGTCACATGGAGAGCAATGAGTTTAGGAAATCCTAACAAGTCATTAATAGGTATGAGAAAGTAAAAATCTGCTAGAGAGCCCTTTTACCAGGAACCTTCAAGCATTGCCAGTCACTGAGCCTGGATCATTAGTAGTTGTTGTCATGGCAACAGACCCACCAGCTACCAGCTCCATAAGCTGAGTGAGGTCCTGAGATTTTTATATGTGGGTCTGTAGCATGTGAGTGGCACCTATTGTTTCTAGGTTGGGGAGTTTGAAACTCTTAGCCTCACCACAATAAATTTTCTAAAATGTTTCCATTTCTGTACCTCTATGTAATGTATTGTTGTAAGGAATGTGCCTTCCTTACAACAAATCCTTGGAGGATTTAGTCCTGCAAATAATTTTAGGGACTCTCTAATAATATTCCAGTTATCACTACCCTTCCCTTTAGCTTATTTTGGAGGAACCTCACGTTCTGTATAGGTTATTTATTTATATCAAATGGGATGCAAAACTTAAAACAGCTGTTATTTATCCAAATTCACACATGTAAATGGTAAGGTCAGGATCTAGCTCAGATTCCAAAGCTCTTTTACAATGCAGGTATTACGCTCAACTTTATAACAGGTTCAAGGAGGGCTTCCTAAAGGAAGTACTTTCTCTCAGACAAGAGAAGAGCAGATAGTATGCCACAGATCTATTACCAATAGACAAATTGCAGTGGGAGTGAGGCGTTTTGAAGGCAATGGGGCTAAAGGACAATTTGTGTTACTATTTCTTGAACGAGGTTTAGGAGATGCTGAGTCTCTGAAGTGATATACAAGAGATTCACGAGGGGAGATTCTGGCTAGTGAGGGAATACAGAGAGCTTCCTCAGCCCAGTTTATAAGAGCTGATTGCAAAATTTTCTGAGTGAGCTTGTATAGCTCAGAAATCAACAAACAATAAATCAAGACTTGAATTATTGCATTGTTGATTTTCTAGACTTAAGACAGTGATGGAAATGTTATTAATGCAGAGTAAATTCAAAAATATGTCATGATTGCCCTTTTTTCCCCATTGTTAAATATTGTCAGAAATCCTCTAAAATGGTGGTAGTTGACTGATGTTTGGGAGGTAAGGGGGGAAATGGGGGCAGTTTTGTAAAGAAGAGTTAAGGAGGTATAGGAACAAAAGATGCAGACTTCTCCACTTGAAGAAAACCATTAATATTCTATTGTGAATTTTAGGTACAAGTCAGCCTGAAACAATTATTATTTAACTTTATGCTGTCTAAGTGGCAGACAGCCAAGTGGGACAGTAGTCCTCCTGAGTTCAAATCAGACCTAAGACACAATTCAGTTCCTTCTTGGACCACTCCCCTCCCTTCTAGATTTGGTTAAGAAATCTCCTTATGTCAATATCTTTTTAAAAAAAAAAACTAATTTATTATTATTTTTAAATTAAATTTATTAATTTTAATTAATTTTAAATTATTTAAGGCAATGGGGTTAAGTGACTTGCCCAAGGTCACATAGCTAAGCAATTATTAAGTGTCTGAGGTCATATTTGAACTCAGGTACTCCTGACTCCAGGGCCCATGCTCTATCCATTGCGACACCTAGCTACTGCTATGGTCACTATCTTATTCATTTCTTTAGTTGAAGAAAAGGTTGCTCCTTGCTGGTTTAATTCAATTTAATCACTTTATGAAGGAAGTGAAAGGGAAGACTGGGATTTTCTAGAGTCTAGAGGTATTTTTTGCTCTAAATTTGGTTTTCACCCTCTATTCACTTTCCTTAAGAAAGGCCTCTTTTTTTTTTTTAACCTAACCTATCTTCCTAAGGGGAAAAGCCTGGAAAGCAACTAAAAGAAGACATTTTTAATATTCTCAGATATACTCACATATCCTCACATTTTTAATTTTCTCAAATGGCTGTTGATGGAAGAAAGAAAAAATATGAGAGAAAGTTTGTTATGTGAAGGAGCTAGCTTGTCGGATATATGATATTAATTTCTTTTTCCTCATTCTTTCTCCCCTCCCCCTTCCATTGTTTCTTTCCCTTTCTTTTTCTGTCTTTCTCCTTGCTTTCTCTTTCCTCCCCTATTTTCCCTTGTTTAAATTTTTTTTTAATCTTACTATATATTTTCTTTGTTCTACCATTCTCCTTTACTGGTTTTAATATAGGGCTGAATCTGATTTTTTAAAAATTATTTTATAATTTTATTTTCTAATAATAATATTCTAAGTGGATAAAAGGAATTGAAGATAGTAAGTTTTGGTCTGCATTTAAATGCCAAAGTTCTCTCTCTCTGAATATGGATGTGTTTTCCATCACAAGTTTTTTAGAATTTTTGTTGATTATTTGTGCTGCTGAATTGAAAAGTCCATCATAGTTGATTATCACCCAATTTACTGTTAGTATGTACAATGTCCTATTTCCACTCTCTTCACTCAGCATCAGTTCATGCAGGTCTTTCCAGGTTATTCTGAAGTCCCATCACACATGATTTCTCAAAGAACAATAGAGTTCCATCAAATTCATATACCATAATTTGTTTAACCATTCCCCAATTGATGAGCATTCCCTCAATTTCCAATTTTTTTGTCACTCTACAAAGAACCACTATAAATATTTTTGTACATGTGGATTTTTTACCCTGTTTTTTTTTCATCTCTTTGAGTTACAGAACCTAGAAGTGGTACTGCTGGATTTAAGGGTATGCACAGTTTTATTGCACTTTGGATGTAATTTCAAATTGCTTTCCAAAAAATGTTAGATCAGTTTGTGAGATATTTCTACTGGAATAAAACACAATAATAATGTTTTTGTGTAGGTCTTTGGCCTTTGATGAGGGGGGGAAAGGAGAAAGAATTTTCTTTTTAATTTTTGACGAAGACTGAAGTTTAAGGAGTGACTGTCAGGTTGAAGCTGGAAAACATGTCTATTACCATATATGGAAGTATAAATGATTTTTCTAGAGAAAACATTACCAGGAACTGTCCAGCTTCTCACTCACATGCCAGTCCTCAGTTTCGTTACTTTTCCAGGTGAAGCTACATTTTTTTTAGGATTTTGCAAGGCAAATGGGGTTAAGTCACTTGCCCAAGGCCACACAGCTAGGTAATTATTAAGTGTCTTGGATTTGAACCCAGGTCTCCTGACTCCAGGGTTGGTGCTTTATCCACTGCACCACCTAGCCGCCCTGTGAAGCTACATTTCTTACCCTGATTACTGACCATTTCTAGTTTTAAGTACAGATCTCCCTGGAAACTTGTAGATTTTTATCCCCTCCCAAATCAAGTTTTCAGTTTTCACTGAATCCATGACTAATACACTGCCTCTGACTGAACAACACCAGGGACTGCTACTCTCTGTTTCTTCAGGTCTAAGTACTGTTAGGCAGCTTTTAGATATTAGTTAGAATGCTCTTCCTGTCTGAGCTGTTAATTGCTCATGATGCCTCCCACCCATGAGTCCTAGTTATTTGGTTAAAAAGGGATTGATTTCAAACTGAGGCAAATGATCTGTGACTTCTGCATTGATTGACAGCTGTGGAGAATACTATGGATGGAGGTGTTCAGCCCATCGCTCCAGGATCAATCAAGCCCTTATCACTAATCACTGTGGTTTCATCTGCATTGGCAGTGCTTCAGAAATACCTTTGTGCTTGATCTCATTGTTATACGCCTTTGAAACTGAAACAGTATATCCTCACCATGCCAGGAAACTGTATTGTTTCCATTTAAACTGTTTTAGCTAGAGCCAGAAGCTCATTCAGGAGGATCTGATACTGGACAATGAGGTCCTTTTTCAATCAAACTGATAAACATTCAAACTCTACTGCATAGAGCCCAACTCCATTTAAATACTGAACTATGTTCCATTGGTCCATTTAGGACTAATAGAAGAGGTTAATTGCTATTGCCAAAAGGTGTCCAATCTGATCAAGGTTAGACAATCTAAACTCCAATGTTTTGAGAAGTGCCTCTATCATACAAAGAACATTTATATCATTGTGTTTATAACAACTAGGGTTTAATTTTAGCCAATTGAAGTCTGAAACAAAATCCTAAATTCACTTTAGGTTCACAACTGAAGAGGCCCAGTTGTAATTCTTTTGTGATTTCCTATTACCAGATTTTCATATTAAAAACCAACCAGGAGAAGGTTGAGATGATCTTCATAAAGAATACTAGTAGAAAACTCTCTTTTATCCTACTGTCTTAATTTTTAGTGACTCCATCCAATGGCTTTCTTGAAAAGTACTGAAACAAACAAAAAAAACTACTTGAAAAGTACAGGTTACTTGTTTTGACCAGGAGTAGTTTGTGAGCTCAGGTATCCAATCTGATCCAGGTTAAACAATCTAAACTCCAATGTTTAGAGAAGTGCCTCTGTCAAACAAAGAACATTTAAATTTGTGTGTCTGTAACAACTAAGGTTTCATATTAGTCAATTAAAGTCTGAAACAAAATGGTAAAATCACTTTAGGTTCACAACTAAATAGGCCCAATTGTAATTCTTTTGTTGTGAGTAATCTACTTGGAAAGACAGACCATGGATGATGAAACCCTAGAGTGAGATTTTAATTGTTTCCTATAGTCAATGAAGTGTTTATTTTCATCCTGAGCATCCAAGAGTACTAGCCAGGACATTTGAGACTTTTCCTGCTTTTATTGGGTCAGTCACTATTCACCCCATTAACTAATCAATAAAGACTTTTGAAAGCTCCTACTATGTGTCAGCACACACCAAAAAAATGGAAAAACATTGTGAAGTATCTTACATTCTAATGGACGAGACAACATATCTGTTAATTAAAATAAGCACCAATAAGAAAAAAAAAGGCTACCAAGCCATACTGAAATCACCTTTGTTGTCATGGTTTTAATTTTCATAATTTTGTTATTTAAAAATATTATTTAATTAATGACTCTTTATCACTTTATTTTCTGAATCTCTTTGAATCTTGTTCCCTTCCTACATACTGACTATTCCCTGAGGGAAGGAGGGATGAAGGGGGGTAGGAGGTAGGGAAGTAGGGAAGAGATCCAGGAAAAGGGACTTTTACACAGGAATGAATACTGGAGAAAGGTCTGTGAAGGTGGGTGGGGACAACAATTAGTGCAGTATGGCTAGATTAGAATGTAAATCCATAACAGTCAACATATTGACTAAGTCTGAGTCTATCCTATTAAAAATAGAAGAGATTCTCATCTCTCAACTATTCTTTTTACTTTTCACTTTTTATAAAGCTGTCATTTTCACTAAAATGGAAGTATATGAAACATGATGTTACATTTTACATAGGGTTAATTTGTTTTCATGGCTCTAAGTCCTAAGAAGTAGTTTCTAAACCTGTAAGACCATTGCATTTAAAGAAAAAACAAAATTTATATCAGAAAGAGCATCTGAATTCAGCTTTTTTGGCTTCATCTTTTTTTTTAATCTGTAGAACATTTTTTAAAACTTGACTTCATTACTATTTGACTTATAGAAGGATTTGAAGAAGCAAGAGTTGATGGACTCATGTTTTCAGCAATCAAAATTCTCAAGGTTTTTTTTTTTGGTGGGGGGGGGGAATCTCCCTCTCCGAACATACTGTATAAATGATCATTACTTACCCTTCCTTCAGATGCTGGTGAAAGATTTTGAAAGACCCTTGAAACAGGTTCTAAGTCTGGTGCCCTGTCTACTATATCATGTTGATTTGGGGTAAGAATGCTAATGAGTAGACCATTGTAATAGTCTAGATGTGAGCCCAGATAGAGGATAGTGGTATTGACAAGACTTGGAAATGGGAGGTAAGATGGGAGAAGTAAGGATACCTAGGTTGAAGTTCTGACTACTGAGAAAATGGTGATGCTCTTGGAATGAGGAAATATTGGGGGGAGGGGGACAGTAAGGCAATAAGTTAAGTTTCAATTGCATAATGTTTAATATGTCTATGAGGTAACTAGTTTGACATATATGTTAGGGAGTTGTCTGAAGATTGGGACTGGATAAATAGATCAGAGTGTCATCAACCTAGAAATAATAGCTGACACTGTCAGAGACTACTATGCTACTCTCCAAGACCATCAATTGAAGGACAGTTGTAGATCTTCATTAATACTGAGGATATTCTCACAGAAATTGTTCTATAAAAATGAAGTGAAGTCATATGTCAAACATTGTGTACTAAGCACTAAACAAAAAAAGGGCAAAAACACATTGTCTCTGTTCTCAAAGAGCTCACATTCTCTTGGAGAAGACAGTATGTAAATATCTGAATATAATTTCAAAATATTGCCATGGACATGGAGGGGGGGCAGCTAGCTGGTATAGTGGATAGAGCACTGGCCCTGGAGTCAGGAGGACCTGAGTTCAAATTTGGTCTCAGACACTTGATTGCCTAGCTATGTGACCTTAGGCAAGTCTCTCAATCCCATTGCCTTAAATAAATAAAATTTTAGAAAGTATTGCCACAGTTGTTTGCAGGGTTGGTGGAGCAGAGAATAGAAAAGGCTTGTTCAGAAAGTGGGATTTTAGCTAATGACACTTGAAGAGAAGCAAAGAGATAAGAGGTGATGAACTAATATAGTCCCAGTAATGGGGAACAGTCACTGAAAAGGCATGAAGTCCAGAGTTAGGATGTCTAAGAGGAACAGCAAGAAGGATGTTACCGGGTCACAAATAACCCAGAGACTCAAAGGGGACCAGAATGTGCAGTGCCATTAAATGCATAATAGAACATTTTATATTTAATTCTGGAGATTACTGGAAGCCACTGAAGTTTATTGAGTAGGGAGAGTTAAATAGTCCAACACTTTTGGAAAATTACTTTGTCAACTAAGTTGATTGAAATGGGAAGAGACTCGAGATAGGAAGGTTAAATAAAAGGCTACTGTAATAGTCCAAGTGTAAGGTGTTGAGGATCTGCATCAAGTTTGCATCTACATGAATAGGAAATGTACTAGGTGGAAATGACAAGAGCTGGCAAATACCGTATTGGTAAAGTGAGTATGAAGGAAGAATCAAGTACAACAGCAAGATTGGAAAGATGGGGGGGGAGGGCTAGGTGGCATAGTGGATAAAGCACCGCCTTGGAGTCAGGAGTACCTGGGTTCAAATCCGGTCTCAGACACTTAATAATTACCTAGCTGTGTGGCCTTGGGCAAGCCACTTAACCCCATTTGCCTTGCAAAAAAATAAACCTAAAAAAAAAAAAGAAAAGAAAGATAGGGGTGCCTTTGACAATAAAAAGTAAGTTTAGAAGACAGAATGATTTGTGAAGAAAGATTATGCTTTGAACATTTTTGAATTTAAATGACAACAGGACATACTAATCAAGATATCTAAGAGCCAGCTGGTGATTAACTTATTAAGAGGTTATTTCTCTGTGCTAAGGGGAACTATATAAATACTGGCAATACAAAAAAAGCAAAAACAGTTCCTGCTCATGTATAGCTGAGATATATAAGATAAACAGGCATAGGAGATAACCATATAGGTAAGAACAAAATAAAATAAAGAATGGATGGAATATAACCCTAGAAGGGATGACTTTTAACAGCTATATCCTCCCAGACAAATTGATCCTTTAAGTTAAGTCTTCAAGGAAATCAGGCATTCAAAGAGTTGGAGGTTAGAAATGACCAGCATTCAGTCAACAACAGCCAGTGCAAAGACAGTTATAGGCAAATATAGTTCTAAAGTTGAATGTGTAGAGGGGAGTCATTATCATGTTATCTGACATTAGTAGTACCTGCCCCCTTGAGGTCTAATCTACTAATTTGAATAAGAATTTGGGAAATATTAGTTCTTTTCTTCTCTTCCTTCTCTTTCTCTTTATTATTTTTTCAAAAAGTTGGAATAAGTTACTTTGTTCTGTGCAGTTTTTATTTTTGAATTCTTGAAATATAACTCTAAAAACTATCTTTTATAAGGCATGTTGTGTCTTAATCCAAATCAGTCTGACTTAAATTGAATGGGCAACAATTGGCTCAGTCCTAGCCTCCGTGCTAATAGTTTAGATTTTAATGGCTTAATGAGTAAAAGTAGCAGTTGTCTTCTGTTCTGGTAAATTGAGGCATCTTTGTAATCTAGTCATTCATTGATCATTGAATGGGCATGACCCCACAAACAAATCTAGGAAAGATCTTAATTTAGAAAGGCCAGGGTCACCCACTGTATCCTGGGACATTGCCAGTCCTCTTGACCTTTGTCTTCCTATTGTATTCTGATGACTATGGAGTAGAGAGAAGATGAAGACTTTGATGTCTTACTCAAATTTAGCTCCTGAGCAAGTCAAGTTATCACCCTCATGATGTAATTAGTTCTCTTCAAGAATGAACAAGAGGGGAGTCAGAAGGTCAGAAAGGCAGGAAGAGGTCAGAGTGTGAAGGACTTAAAAAAAATCAACAAAGTGCTTTATAGTTTAACATGGAAGGAATAGAAAATTATTGTAGTTTACTGAGGGGTGAGAGAAAGAATGATATAGTAAGAATCACTTTGGCTTTTTGAATAATGGATGAATTGAAACAGAGTGGAATGCATAAGGGAGACCAATTTTAGATGTTGTCACTATTGGACAAGATAGCTGCCTGAATAGGAGACCTACCACTCAGCTGTGACATAACTATACCAGCAAAATTCAGACTAGATAATAATCCAAAAATCTCAATGCATGGTCACCTTCCAGCATAACTAATATTTGTACAAATGAAGTAAAGGTCTTTCCTAAAAAAAGTCCCAGAGGGGTCAGAAAGTCTAGAGTTGGAATCTCACAAGCCTACAGAATGGAAGTGAGCAGCAAACAGTAAGGCACTTAGATCATAATAGACCAGGCCTTGGAACCTCTGAGATTGTTAGCTCCTGGTCCTGAGATGCTAGAGAGTACTCTCAAGATCTAGTGGTGTGAAACTCAAAGATCCAAAGAGACCAAACTCTGGAAAGAAAAGGTCAGAGCAAGAACCCTGGCACCCAAGGGAAAGCAAGCAGGAACAACCAGAGTGTGTGGGGGTGGTCGAGTCCTGACACAAATCCCCAATTCACAAAAAAGCTGTAGAGATGAGTAAATCAAATCATATAAAAATTGATTAAAATCTAAAAATCTCTCAAAAGAGGAGTAAATACCTCCACAGCAATACCAAGTAGAGACTCAAAGAGAGGAAACTGATTTTTCATAAGAGCTACATATATTCTTGAAATGTTTGAAATGAAAGATAAAAAAAAGATAAGGTCTAGAGGAAGAATTAGAAAGAAAATAGGTTACTTACAAAGAGAAAGTAGCAAACCTTACCCAAGACTCCTTGAAAACTGTTTCAGACGTGAAAAAAATCAATTTCTTGAATATGGGACAGTAAGAAGTATTAGAATAGGGAACAGAGCCAAGATGGAGAGTATTGGAAGCACCCTAACTGAACTTTTCCAGTGCTCCCCTCCAAACTTTAAAAATCATTCAAGTCAAATATTGGAATTACAGAGCCAAGAACAGGTCAGAGTCAGTAGAAGAGGTCTGTAACATTAGATAGAGAAGGACCAGCCTAAAGAACAGCAGAAGCACCCACAGTTGACCTTAGAGGTGTCTGTGACAATGGCAGCAGCAGAAATTTCTGGAACTCTTAACCCAGAGATGGTGAAGAAGTTGGACACTGATCAGAAAAAGATTAGAGGGGACTAGGCACTGCGCACCAATTGGCAACTCTATTGCCCTCATAAAGTTCTGGACTGGGGGGTGGAGCCAAGATGGCAGCGTGAGAGTAGCCTTTCCTAGGAGCTCCAAAATATTTCAAAAACCTTAAAATTATGATTCTAACTAAATTTTCAAGAGACAGAACCCTCAGAAAGATCCAGTGAGGCAATTCTCAAACCCAAGGTAACCTGGAAGATCATAGGAAGGCTCTATTCCACAGGGTTGGAGGGGGCAGCAGCACAGCTAGGATAATCATGGCCAGCAAAGGAGTTCCAGCCCTTCAGAAACAGCCCACAAGGTGCCTGGGTCCCTGGGAGTGCTGGCTTCTGGCAGCAGAAGCTGTTTCCTGACCTGCCAACCCAGGGAACACCAAACACAACTTGGAAGATCAGCAGGGAAACCTCTGCTAGAGTGAGAGTGAAGCTCAGACCACTGTGGCCCTCCTCAGGGCAGCTGCAGCCCTCAGCACAGCCCAGATCCCAGGAAATGAAAGCAAGCCCACAGAGCAGCTCAGCCAGGGAGCTGCTGAGCAGTTGCTTCCAGAGTCCTCAGCCCTCGGAGGGTAAAGAGGGAGAGGGAGACTGTCAAGGTCTCTCCTCTGTCAGGACAGGACTCTGGTGCTTTGTCTGAGGCCCCCCATTGCATCAGAGAAAGGGACCCTCCTCACAGTTGCAAGGGAGAGGAGAGGGCTTAGGGTCATCCACAGACCAAAACACAGGCCAGGAGAGCAGTCAGAGCCTCTCTTAAGACTTTGAAGGAACTGAGGTCCTTGTGGGAGGTGTCCCAATAATACTCAAAAGCTTGGGAAGTACCCAAAAACCGGGGCACAGACTGGGGAAATCAGTAAACAGGAAAAAAGGTACCTGACCATAGACAATTACTTTGGTCCCATGGAGGATCAAAATACACACTCAGAAGTGGAGAAAGTCCAGGTTTCTGCATCTAAAGCCTCCAAGAAAAAATAGGAATTGGGCTCAGGCTATGACAGCTCAAAAAACTTTTTTTGTTTTTGTTTTTTGCAAGGCAATGGGGTTAAGTGACTTGCCCAAGGTCACACAGCTAGGTAATTATTAAGTATCTGCGGTCACATTTGAACTCAGATCCTCCTGACTCCAGGGTAGGTGCTCTATTCACTGTGCCACCTAGCTGCCCCTCAAAAACCATTTTGAAAATTAAGTAAGATAGGTAGAGGAAAAATTGAGAAGAGAAATGAGAGAGTTGCAGGAAAAACTGCTGAAGAAAACAACATGTTAAAAACCAGTTTGGGTCAAATGGAAAGAGCAGTTGAAAAAGTTAATGAGGAGAATACCTTAAAAAGCAGAATTGGTCAGATAGAAAAGGAGATAAGAAAGCTATCCAAAGAAACACAACTCCTTTAAATGAAGAATGGAGCCAAAGGAAGCTGATGACTTTGTGAGGAATCAAGAAATAATAACTCAATGCCAAAAGAATAAAAAAACTAGAAGAAAACATGAAATATCTCATTAAAAAAAAAACTGGCCTGGAAAACAGATCCAGAAGAGACAATTTAAAAATTATTGGGCTACCTGAAAATCATGATTAGGAAAAGAGCCTTAACTTCATTTTTAGAGAATTTCTACAGAAAAATTGCCCTTGAGATCCTAGAAGCAGAGGGCAAAATAGAAATTGAGAGAATCTATCCATCTCCTCTTGAAAGAGATCCAAAAAGTTAACCCCCAGGAATATTATAGCCAAGTTCTAGAACTCCCAAGTCAAAGAGAAAATATTACAAGCATCCAGAAGGAAAGAATTCAAATATTGTGGTACTACAGTCAGAATTACACAGGACTTGGCAGCATCCACATTAAGGGCTTGGAGGGCTTGGAATATAATATTCTAGAAGGCAAAAGAGCTTGGAATACAACAGATCAACTACCCAGAAAAATTGAACATCATCTTCCAGCAGAAAAGATAGACTTTCAGTGAAACAGGGGAATTTCAGATATTCCTGTTGAAGTGACCAGAGCTGAACAGAAAGTTTGATCTTCAAGTACAGGACTCAGGTGAAGCATAGAGAGGATGGATGGGATGGACAAATTATGAGGGATTTAATGATAAGGTATTCTAGCACGAAAAGAAGATACTGATATTATTCATATGAACCTTCTCATTTATTGGAGCCATTAGAAGGAGCATATATATAGACAAGGCACAGGAGGGAGCTGAATTTGAAGGTATAATATATTGTAAAAATGGAAACATGGATGAAAAGGTAATGTACTGAGAGAAAGGGAAAGGAGAGGTAGGATAGACTAAGATAATTCACCCAAAAGAATCACGAAATAGCTTTTGAAATGGTATGGAGCGGGGAGGTAAGGGGGAAGGAGGGAACCTATATCCTTAATAGGGAGTAGAAATCTAGAAGAAAAAGGAGAGAGGGAATGGGAGAAAGGGACAGGGGGAAGGTATGGTGAATCATAGAAGAGGGTAGTCAGATATAACACATCTTTTTTTTCCCCTTTTTTTAAGGTGGTGGGATTGGGTGATCTGTCTGGGACCACCAGGCTGGGTGGTTTCTGGGTCTCTGGGATGGGATGTGGGCTTGGGGCCTCCTGGCCTCAGGGCTGGTGCTCTGACTGCTCCATTACTTGGCTGCCCCACAGCACACATTTAAAGAGGGGCAGAGTGAATGGAGAGAGAAAAATATAATAAATGGTAGTGGGGAGGAATGGATGGAGGGAATTATAATCAACAACTGTAGGAAAATATGGAAGTAACTTCTCTGATGGACTCATGATGAAGAATGTGATCCACCCCAGAGACAGAGCTGATGGCATTGAACACAGACTGAAGCACATTTTTTTCCTCTTTCTTTCACTTTATTTCTTATGAGGATTTTTATTTTTGTGGGGGGAGGGGAGGGATTATGTTTCTTCTTAACAACAAGATTATTTTAGTAATGTGTAAATAGAAATGTAAATAAAAAATAAAAATAAGAACAAGTAAAAAAATGAAGTTCTGGACAGCAGCACTTTCTGTGGACCAGACTGTTTCTCTTCTACTTCACCAGGGAACAAGGTTACTGGTCCAATATGAGGAGGATCACCAGCAGACGAATAGGTATCCTTCCTGGGTAAAAGATCAGAGTGTAGACCAGGACCAAATCACCCCACTTTCAAAGTACCAAAAACTTGCAGACTACCAAAACTGATTCTGAAAACAGCAGTATAAAAAAAGTCTAAAGCACAAGATATTATCTCCCCACTCCCAAGCAAAAAGAGCCCAACCTTAAAATAAAGTTCAAAGTAAAGCAAAAGGCTGGAAAAATGAGCAAACTACAACAGAAAAACTTGACCATAAAAAGCTATTGTAGTGGGAGAGGAGACCATGACATAAACTCAGAATACAAGGACATGAAAGCAGTAATGACATGACATTAAGACTAAGGCAGGTTTGAGATGGATATATATCTCTCAGTTGTAATCTCTCTGAAGGGAAAAATGCTAATTGGACCCACTGCAAATTCCTGGATGAATTAAAGAAATAAGGGGCGGCTAGGTGGCGCAGTAGATAGAGCACTGGCCCTGGAGTCAGGAGTACCTGAGTTCAAATCCGGACTCAGACACTTAATAATTACCTAGCTGTGTGGCCTTGGGCAAGCCACTTAACCCCATTTGCCTTGCAAAAAAACTAAAAAAAAAGACAACAAAGAATTAAAGAAATAGAAAAATTGGGAAAAGAATTGAGTAATTCAAGAAAAATTATGTAAAGTTAATTAACAGCTTAGGAGAAAATACTGAAAAATATCCACAAAAATATTAAAGAAAATCACACCTAAAAAAATAGAATTGGCTTAATGATAGGATATACAAGAATTCACTAAAAAAAAAACTCCTTTTAAACTAGAATACACCATATGGAAAAGGAGTTTTAGAAAGATTCCTTGAAGAAAAATAATTGAGGGGAGCAGCTAGGTGGGGCAGTGAATACAGCACCAGCCCTGGAACCAGGAGGACCTGAATTCAAATTTGGCCTCGGACACTTAATAATTACCTAGCTGTGTTACCTTGGGCAAGTCACTTAACCCCCATTGCCTTGCCAAGAAAACATAGAATTGGCCAAATGGAAAAAGAGGCACAAAAGTTCAGTGAAGAAAATGATTCCTTAAAAACTAGAATTGGGGAGCCAAGATGGTGACAAGAGAGGAATGTCTCTTAGGTGCTCTCTCATAAAACTTTTAAAGAGACAGAACCCACAGAGGGACCCAGTGAGGCAGTTCTCATACTCAAGGTATTCTGGAAAAGAGCAGAAAGGCTCTGCTCCCTGGGGTTGGAGGGGCGGCCCGCCAGAGTGAAAGAACTTCAGCCTCCCGGAGGCAACCCCAGGGCCCTGGGAGCCGGGGCTCACAGCAGTGGGGGAGTTTCCTGAGCTACGTCCCTAGGAGCACCAGATACAAATTGGGGGACACAAATTGGGGGAACAGCAGGGGGACCTCTGCCCAAGAAAGTAAGTGAAGCCCAGCCCTCAAGGGAACACATTGCCCAACATGGACTTGCAGCAGCCCAGATCCAGGAAATAGAAGCAAGCAGAGCTGGTAAGCTGGAGCCCCCAGGGCATGAGCCCATTGAACCTAGGGAGGAGAGTGAAGAGAGAGACTGCCAAACTCTATCCTCTGTCCCTGGAACAGGACTCTGGGGTTCTAGCCACATTCAGATCCTGATCGCAGTCTAGGCCCCCCCCCCCCAATAGAACAGCAGGGCCCCTCCCACCTCAGCTCCGTGGCAGAGGGGGGCGCATATGGTCATTCATAGACTAGGAGGGAGGAGAGAGCCTCACACACTGAGACCCTGGTGGGAGTGTCCCAAAAGCTCAGGAAGCACTCCCAAAACAGGCTAAGTCTGGGAAAATGAGCAAGCAGAGAAACAAGAAGAACACCATTAAAAATATTTTGCCTGTGAGCCCAAGAAGGATCAAAACACTCAGTCTGAAGATGAGGAAGCACAAGCTCCTGCATCTAAAGACTCCAAGAAAAACAGAAATTGGGATCAGGCTATGACAGAGCTCAAAAAAAGACTTTGAAAATCAAATGAGGGAGTTAGAAGGAAAAAACTGGGAAAGGAAATGAGAGAGGTGCAGGAAAAACATGAAAATGAAGTCAGCAGCTTAGTCAAGGAAATCCAAAAAAATGCTGAAGAAAATAGTATGCTAAAAACCAGCTTAGGTCAAATGGATAAAACAGTTCAAAGAGTTATTGAGGAGAAGAATGCTTTAAAAAGCAGAATTGGCCAGGTGGAAAAAGAGATAAGAAAGCTCTCTGAGGAAAACAAATCCTTCAGACAAAGAATAGAATTCAGGGAGATTGATGAATTTGTGAGAAACCAGGAATCAATACTTCAAAACCAAAAGGATGAAAAATTAGAAGAAAATGTGAAACATCTCATTGAAAAAAACAACTGATATAGAAAACAGATTTAGGAAAGATAATCTAAAAATCATTGGAATACCTGAAAGTCATGATCAGGAAAAGAGCCTTGACATCATTTTCAAAGAATTACTACAGGAAAATTGCCCCAATATCCTAGAAGCAGAGGGCAAAATAGAAATGGAGAGAATCCACAGATCCCCCAGAGAAAGAGATCCCAAAAACCAACCACCAGGAATATTATAGCCAAGTTCCAGAACTCCCAAGTCAAAGAGAAAATATTACAAGCAGCCATAAGGACACAATTAAAATACCATGGAGCTGCAATCAGGATGTCACAGGACTCAGCAGCAACTTCATTAAAAGCTCATAGGGCTTGGAATATAATATACCAGAAGGCAAAAGAGCTTAAAATGCAACCGAGAATCAACTACCCAGAAAAACTGAATGTCCTCTTCCAGGGAAAAAGATGGACTTTCAATGAACCAGGGGAATTTCAAATGTTCTTGTTGGAATGGCCAGAGCTGAACAGAAGGTTTGTTCTTCAAATACAGGACTCAGGTGAAGCATAGAGAGTGGAGGAGAAGGGGAAAATATGAGGGACTTAATGTGAACTGCATGTATTCCTGTATAGAAAAAAATGATACTGATAATACTCATATGAATCTTCTCAATTAACAGAGCAGGTAGAAGGAGCTTTTATAGATGAAGCACAGGAGAAAGCTGAATTTGAAGATATATTGTGGTGTAAAAATGGAGTCAATAGATAAAAAGGGAAATATAATGGGAGAAAGAAAAAAGGAGAGGAGGAATAGGCTAGGATATTTCATATAATAAGATTTTTCTTTATTACAATGACCTATTGCAATGATATGGAAGGGGGGAAGGCAAAGGGGAATGAGGGAATCTTTGCTCTCATCACAGGTGACTAGAAGAGGAAACAGCATATATACTCAATGGGATATAGGCATCTGGAGCAAGAAGGAGGGGGGCATGGGGGAAGGGGGGCAGATGTGAGTGATGGAGGAGAGGATGGTGGGGAGAGTGGTCAGATATAACACATTTTCTTTTTTACTTCTTGCAAGGGCCTGGGATTGGATGGCCTGTCTGGGGCCATAGGGCCAGGTAGATGCTGGGCCTAAGGGGTGGTATGGGGGCTCAGAGCCTCTTGGCCCCAGAGCCAGAGATCTGTCTACTGTGCCATTCAGCTACCCTACAGCAGAGTCAGAGTGAAAGGAGAGAGAAAATATAGTACATGGTAGTGGAGAAATACGAAAGGAGGGAGTTGCGATCAGCAATGGCAACAGTGGAAAAAAATGGAAGTAACTTTTGTGATAGACTTATCATAAAGAATGTGATCCATCTGTGACAGAGTTGGCGGTGTTGGAACACAGACTGAAGCACATTTTTTATTATTATTATTATTTTGGTGGGGGGTGCAGGGCAAATGGGGCTGGGTGGGTGGCCTGGCTGGGGCAGCATAGCAGGGTGACCATTGGGTGTCTGAGGCCAGATTTGGACCTAGGTGCTCTGGGCTCAAGGGCCAG
The DNA here is from genome assembly GCF_037893015.1 of Macrotis lagotis. Taxonomy (NCBI): domain Eukaryota; kingdom Metazoa; phylum Chordata; class Mammalia; order Peramelemorphia; family Peramelidae; genus Macrotis; species Macrotis lagotis. The sequence continues at coordinate 230,430,711 of NC_133659.1, read as the reverse complement.
TTCTCTGTCCACCACCCAACCACCCCTACAATTATTACTATTTTATTTTATTTTGGGTCTTTTTTCCCTTTTTTTCTTTTTTGGTTTTTGTAGAGCATTGGGGTTGGGGTGGCTTGCATGTCACGCAGCTAGGTGATTGTTGGGTGTACGGGGCCGGATATGGACTCAGGTGCTCCTGGCTCCAGGGCTGGTACTCTGTCCCCTGCGCCACCTGGCCATACCTACAATTATTACTATTATTTTTTTTTACTTTTACTTTTAATTTTTTTCTCTCCCCTTTACTTTATCGCTCAAGCAAGTCTATATTTTTTTGGGAGAGGGAGTATTTTGTTTACTCTTAAACGAGAATATTGTATTACTGTATAAAAAATTATCTGTGCAAAATGAGAAATAAATATTAAAAAACTAGAATTGGGCAAGTAGAAGCTGATAACTTCTTCAATATCAAAAATGTCAAATTAATGAAAAATACTTTAAAAATGTGAACTATCTAATAAAAAACCAATTCTCCTGTCTGATGCATTAAGATAATATATTTTAAGAATTATTATACTTCCTGAAAGCCATGATCAACAAATGAACCTATAAATTGAAACATTTCTTCCTGATTACCTCCTGAAAGAGATGTCAAAAATAAAACGTATCAGGAATATCATAGGCAAATTGAAGAGCTTCTAGGGGAAAATGTATTGCACACAGCCAGAAAGAAATAATTCAGAGCCATAGGCAGTATCACATAAGGTTTAGTAACTTCCACCTACAGTAATGGAGTAGAGGGCTTAGAAAATGATATTCTAGAATGCAAAGCAAACTAGGATTTCAACCAAGAATCACCTCTTCAGCAAAACTAAGGGAAAATGTGATTAGTTAATGAAATAGATGACTGGATAGATAATAAAATAGGGTGGTTTCAGAAAACAACATGACAAGTCCAATATGAGTTGATACAAGTGAAGTTTGAAGATCTGGGAATCACTGTGCATGCAATTGCAGTATTGTAATGATGATCAACTATAAAAGACTTGACTACTTCCATTAAAGAAAATAATGCAAGAAAATTTCAAAGGACTCAGGATGAAAAAAATACTATCAACAAAGAGAAATGATGAACTCTTGATTGCAAACTGAAATACAATTATCTTGCTTTTTTTTCTCCTTGATATGGCTAATACTGACAAATGTTTTGTTTAATTTCAAATGTATAATAGATATCTTTTTTCTTGCCTTCACAGTAAGTGGGGAGTGGGGTAGGATGGAAAGGAGAAAGAATTTGAAACTCAAAGTTTCAAATATATATAATGCTAAAAAATAAATATGCTTATGGTTTTTGTTGTTGTTGTTGCTATTGTTGTTGTTTTTGGGGGGGTAGGTTTGTTCAAGGTAAATGGGGTTAAATGGCTTGCCCAAGGCCACACAACTAGGTAATTATTAAGTGTCTGAGGCTGGATTTGAACTCAGTTACTCCTGACTCCATGGCTGGTGCTCTAACCATTACGCCACCTAGCTGCCCCAGTATGCTTATGTTTTAAAGAAATATTAGAACAATTTTAAAACTGCAGTCTATGAATTATAACTAATGTAAGAAAAAAACCCAACCAATCTGAAAAACAGGTCAAGGAGGCCAAAATTTGGGAACTCCCTGAAAACTATGATTTTAAAAAAATACCCTGGGCAATATATTTCTAGAAAATGAAAACTGCCTATATCTATTTGAAGCAGAAGAGAAATATATTCCAGAGTAGTTACCCTAGTGATCAGAATTACTGTGTACTGTTACCCATCAATACTTAATTTTGAAAGATGTATAACTAACTTTATACAGTTGAGATTAAGATATTTGATCTAAAGAAAAGAAATCATGGCCTTTCCAAGAACCAGTTAATTCATAAAAGCTATATAAAATTTAATAAAATCTTTCCTTCCAGTAAGTACTGTACATGATCCCATGAGCACTGCCATTTTTTTCTTTTAGTTGTAATATACAAAGATGTTAGGAAAAGGTTAAATGACTGTAAAACCTCTTTCAACATCAAAAGAATTAAGAATTACTGACATTGCATCTTGCTGGTACTTTCCCATCTGACTGTCTGAGTGAAAGAAGAACCTGAATAGGATTATAGTAAATTTAGTTAACAGTATAAAATGTAAAACCATATCAAGCTATAAAAAGTAATTAATTAGTACTCAGGCAATTTTAATTTTCTGAAAGTTTTAAAACCTGAAAAATAATTTAGTGGGATGCCAAGAGTAGAAGAAATCTACAAATCACATCCTAAAAGAACTCTCAAAAGGAAAAGTCTGTCAACTGTTAGCAAAACTCCAAAGTTTCTTCATCTAAGAAAAAGATTGCAAGACCTGAGAACTTCTCTTATAAATGAGAGGAGATATTAGAATGAAATATAAAATGATAAAGAACAAAAAAGACTTAAAACCAAAAATAACAGCCTGCAAAGAATCCTCTGAGGGAAAATGGACTTTTGATGAACAAAGGATTTGTGAACATTTCCAAAGAAAAGATAAAAACCAATAGCAACTTTGAGATAGAAATCTGAATCTAAAGAAACCTAGAAAGACAAATTTATTTGAACAGTTAGAAAGAGTTGTAGCACAATATCATGTGAGCATTCTAATAGTGAGAGAATAAATGTTTTTAAATTGTATTTAGAACGTTAAATAAGAAAAACAGAAGTGATAAGAGATAAATTGTCTCATTCTCCCTGCCCCCCCCCCCCCAAGGTTTTGAAAGGGGAAAAGAGAAGAGAGAGTAAAAGGAATATACTAGTGTTGAAAGGAGGAAGAAATGGCAGGAACTTTCTAATTCTCATCACTTGGTATAAGAAGAAATGCAAATATGGAAGAAGGAGTCAAAAAGAGTCTTAAATGAAATAGACTTGAATACACAAAGTTAGGTGTCTTTTTTCCCCCATGTAGGTTTAAACTCATCTTCAGGTTAAGCCTGAACAATTCATGTAGTCTTTTGGGATATTGTATTCTAGGATCTCTCACAAGAGAAAAACATAAAACAATTGGGGAGGGGGGGTAGGTGATGGAGGTTAAGAAGATTAATAACCCTGAAGAAAATAGTTACAACAAAACAAAATTAGAGAAGAAATAGAATTTAAGATGTTGCCTGAGTCATACCTTTAGACATCAATTGTTTTAAACAAATTTTTTAAATTGAACAATTAAAAATAGTTTATATATGCAAAGAAATGTTATAATATCTTAGGGAATGACAAGTGATAGTTTCAGATAATCTTGGATAACATTACCATGTCCCCTTTCCAAAATGCCACTTCCTACCCCCCACTGTTCCAATTTTGTTTTATATATGGATTTTCCCCATTACAAAATAAGGTCCTTTAATGTATGGACAGATTTTCTTTTTTAATTTATTTTTTATCCTCATCATTTAGCACAGTATCTAAACACATGGTAAGTAGTTCTTTTATTAAAGATGTACTAGAGTGTTGTCTACATGACTGAAGAGATAGGGATATATTCAAGAAATGTTGAAGAGAAAAAAATTATAAGATTAGACAAATGATTTTACATGTAAATGTTGGGGACTGGGAGGATAGTAATTAAGTTCAAAAGAGTTGGTTCAAAAATGATAGAGCAATAGTCCAGCAGGCTTAATGAATATCAGTACATAAATATTATCAAAGTGGATACAACAAAAATATTGTACAGTGATCTGATTGGATTTCTACAAAATGTAGAATTGATTCAATATTGGGAAAATGATAAATATAATAGACTATAGTGATAGCAAGAATTTTTAGAAAGTCATATAGGGGCAGCTAAGTGGTACAGTGGATAGAGCACCAGCCCTGGAGTCAGGAGTACCTGAGTTCAAATCCGGCTTCAGACACTTAATAATAATTACCTAGTTGCATGGCCTTGGGCAAGCCACTTAACCCCATTGCCTAGCAAAAAAAAAAAAAACCAAACCTTAAAAAGAAGTCATATGATTATATCAATACCTGCAGAAAAGGCTTATTGAGACAAGTACAACACCCATATCTATTAAAAACAAAACTAAAAATCTAGATCAATAAATGAGCCTTTTATTAATATGATAAATATTATCTACAACCAATATGGTAAATATTATCTACAACCAAGAACTTCCATAACATATTCCCATTTCTGGCCCCTTGAGTCAAGCAGAACATTATTAAATCCCCTTCCTAGGTATATCCTTTCACATATAGTACTTAAAACCAATAATCATATTTCTTTGAGTCATCTTTTATAAACCGTCCTGTATCTTGCGTGTCATTCAGCCTTAGTGAATCTCTTATTACCTTGTGATTAAATAGGTTACTGTGTTTTACATTTAAAGTTGGCTCTTAGAGAGAGAGACACACAGACACAGACATAAAATTTAAAGAACCTATTTTGAAGTCACTATCTCCATAGAAAATATTGACAAAGTCCAGGGAATAGTAATGAAGAACAGCAATAAAAGAACTCTGAGACAGAAATGGTGACCTTTTATTTAAGACGAAATCATTAAAATAGAGGATTTTGGAGGAAATCTTAATTAATTACTAAGTAGCCATTGAGATTAAATTGTATGGAATTAATTTCTCAAGATCCATGTGGTATTTTTGCTTTAGTGGATCACAGGATCTTAGGTTTAGAACTATGCAAAGCCTTAATGCTCCTCTCTTCCAAGCCTCTTATTTTACAGATGCAGTGCTTTTCCTAGTAAAACATCTCCATAGTGAAGTCATGATGTCCATTTGAGCCTCCTAAAATGAAGAGTTTCAAGAATTTCAATATTTTGATATATCAGAAAAATACATGGAACAGTAGAATATCAAAACTGTAAGAAACCTTAAAGATTTCTCATCTCTTAGCCAAAACCTTATATTGCAAACTGAATCTTATGAGTGACTTGCCCAAATTCGCTTATGTAGCAATTTTAAGGAATGTTTCTTAGGTAATAATTAGTACTGTCCATTGAGAAGTAGTTAAGAGCTAGAGTAAGAGGAAGATACGGCATTTCCAGCTCTTACTATCTTCCTCACATAGATTTTTATTTGTTCTTTTCTTATGGTCTCATGTATTTTAAAGTTTTCTTAGTTATGAATATGTCGAATTCCTTCTCATTATTTATAGGTTGTATAAGAGCAAACCATCTTCTTAGCTTAAGCCTAGCACAGTATTTTGTGTTCTGAAGGCAAGTAATTATTAAATGTTTGATTTGAATTTCAAGTTCAGATTGAAGAATGCTAGATGTAAAATTGAGTTGAGATCAGAGAATACTAGATTTGGAAGGGACTTTAAGAAACAATTCATATAGTTAAACTTCTCATTTTTGAGAGGAAAAAAGTGACACTCCTAAAATAGGAGAAGGTTCAAAATGACTATAGCAGAGACACAATCTAATCCAAGTCTTCTGATACCAAACCCTATACTGTTTTTCATTAAGACAGGCTTCTACCGAGACCTTGGTTGCTGTATTGTTTGAATGGAGAGGCAGATTATCAGAGCAAGGAAAATAGAATTTATGGTCACTAGTGGGAAGAAAAAACTTGAGGGACTTCCTTTTTTGTATTCTTTGAATTCACATGAAAAGAACCATATTTGAGACGAGAGAGAGAATGGAGTTGAGTGGAGGAGCATACAACATACTCTGATATATTCTATGTTTAGCTTACTACTGCCCCCTAGTACTATCTGAAGAAGCACTTTTAGATTTAAAAAGTTCTACCATCAAGACAAAATAACGAAGTAGAACAAATTTGGTTTTGGTCCCCTGCACTTTTATTTCCCTTCTTCTTCCAGAAATTATCTTGATTTTTCACTTGATAGTCATCTAGTTAAGATCTCAACTAGGATTCTCTCTCTCTCTCTCTCTCTCTCTCTCTCTCTCTCTCTCTCTCCCCCTCCCCCCACCCTGTGTGTTTCTCTGTGTGTGTGTATACATTTTAATATATGAATTCCTGAGAAGAAAAATATCTCAAGACTTTTGGGTCTTGAAGAAACTGATATCTAATGGTAGTTTATCAGTCATCTTTGTAAGACAAATGTTTTAGACCAGAGTCTTTTCAGGTTACATCATAGAAGTTGGCAGCTACTCATAAGGTTCTTCATCAATCAAATAAATCTTTACATTCTATCTCCCAATAGGTCTCTAACAGATATAGAACCCCACCATCCTCATTTTTATTATTCTGTACTCCAATTAGGTGTTCCTTTATAAGAAACTGTTACCTTATAGTTAATGTGTGCCTTTACTACTCATTTGAGTCTTTGGTTAAAATTATCTTTTCCCTACCTAGATGGTAAACATATGGGGCATGGAGGAGGGACCTTAATAACGGGCCTTTATTACCTGTGCAATTCATTCTTTTGGTATAATCTATGCTCATGAAAACATTTTTGATGATGATAATCATACAGTTTGATATCAGATGAACCCTGGTTGTCATACATTAATTTCTAACCTTGTTACCTAGAAGACCAGTTATTGTTCATAAAGAGTTAAGGGGTTTTCAGGCAGACTAATCATTAAATTAATAGCATGAAGTCCTTAGTGTCTTTGTAATTTTCGTTCTTAAGATTTACTTTTATTTTTTTAAGGCAATGGGGTTAAGTGGCGTGCCCAAGGCCATATGCCTAGGTAATTATTAACTGTCTGAGGTTGGATTTGAACCCAGGTACTCCTGACTCCAAGGCTGGTGCTCTATTCACTGTGCCACCTAGCTGCCCCTCTTAAGATTTATTTCTTTTTAGGTTTTTGCAAGGCAAATGGGGTTAGTGGCTTGCCCAAGGCCACACAGCTAGGTAATTATTAAGTGTCTGAGGCCGGATTTGAACCCAGGTACTCCTGACTCCAGGGCCGGTGCTTTATCCACTACACCACCTAGCTTCCCCCCCTCTTAAGATTTATTAATGGTAATTTATAGCATAGCCATCCACTGCAAAATGTTTGGTAGTTCCACAATTGTAAAAGTCACTTGTATTTTAAAATAATCAGATTCAGAGTTGAAAGGTATCTTTAGAATAAGGAAATGGAGTTCCATAAAAGTCTATCTGTATTTTTATTGCTTTCATCTATCTAGTGATCTATTTCTATAGATAGATCTTTTCTCAGCATGATCAGGAAGATGTCTCAGTGGATAGAGCAATGACCTTGGAGTCAGAAGGACCAGAGGTAACTTCTGACCTCAGACATTTAGGAGCTGTGTAATCTTGGGCAAATCACATAACCCTGATTGCCTTGCATCCAGGACCAGTTTGAATTGTCCTGATTCATATCTGGCCACTGGACCCAAATGGCTGTGGAGGAGAATGTGAGGCTAGTGACTTGGCAAAGCACCCCCTCACTCACACCCAATTCATGTGCTCATTCTGGCATCATCTCCCTGATGTCATATTCTTGTTTGAGAATGAAGGACAAACACCATCAAATTTGTCAGGATCACATCTTTTTTTTTTTATTTCTGCAGCTTATTTAATATTAGAATTAATTGTCTTTTGATAGAAGTTGCTTTTTCGTTCAATTTTTTGTTTTCAATTTTTTTCTGAGATGAAATTGTTTAAATGAACTCTTTCTTATTCTTTATAAATTTCTTATATTTGTAAATGTCCATCCATTTATTGGAGTTATCAGATTTATTGCTAAATAATTGGGGTAATTGGTTTCTAATAATTTACTTAATTTTGTTCTTTTGTTTTGAATTTTTCTTTTTTATTTATGATAGTTAATCTGGTTTTTCTCTTTATTCTTTGAGTCAAATGAGTTGATTTTTTAAAGCTATTACATTTATTTATCAGTGAACAATTATAATTTTATTAATCTCTTTTTTGAGTATTGAAAAATATATTTTGGTATTTAATTAGGTTTTCTTTTATGTGTTACTTTCCTTTCTTCCCTTCTCCCACCCCAGTTACATGCATAAATGTGTGTAAAGATGATTAACAAGATTGTTTTATCTTAATCATCCAAATTTTGGAATGTGTTCTCATTGCTGTTATTTTCTTTTATGGAAGTAATTGTTGTTCCTATGATTTCTTCTTTGACCTAACAGCTATTTAAGAGGATAGTTGAGACTTTCTTTTCAATATATCTTTATTGTTACCAAGTTATGATATGTTTAAAATTTCTGGTTTTCTGAATTCGTTAGATTTTTATGCTCTAGTATTTATTTAAAAGTTTTTACATACTGTTGAGAAATATTTACCTTCTTTTATTCTCACTAAGTATTTAGGTCTTAATGGTCTTATACTCTTCTTTGTGTTTGTATATGTATGTTAAATATTGATATTCATCATCTATGGTGTCTTTAAGCATATGGTTTGCCTATTTGTCTCTTTTTTTAGAAAGACTTTATTTATTTTGAGTTTTACAATTTTTCCTCATTCTTGCTTCACCCCCCCCCACTCCCCACAGAAGGTAGTTTGTTAATCTTTACATTGTTTCCATGGTACACATTGATATAAGTTGAATGTGATGAGAGAGAAATCATATCCTTTAAGAAAGAAAAATAAAGTATAAGAGATAGCAAAATTACATAATAAGATAACTTTTTTTATCCAGAATTGAAGATAATAGTCTTTGGTCTTTGTTCAAACTCCACAATTCCTTCTCTGGATACAGATGGTATTCTCCATTGCAGATAGCCCCAAATTGTCCCTGATTGTTGCACTGAAGGAATGAGCAAGTCCATCAAGGTTGATCATCACCCCCATGTTGCTGATAGGGTGTACAATGTTTTTCTTGTTCTGCTCATCTCACTCAGCATCAGTTCGTGCAAATCCTTCCAGGTTTCCCTGAATTCCCATCCCTCCTGGTTCCTAATAAACAATAGTGTTCTATGACATACATATACCACAGTTTGTTAAGCCATTCCCCAACTGAAGGTCATTCACTTAATTTCTAATTCTTTGCCACTGCAAACAGGGCTGCTATGAATATTTTTGTATAAGTGGTGTTTTTACCCTTTTTCATAATCTCTGCAGGATATAGACCTACTAGTAGTATTGCTGGATCAAAGGGAATGCACATTTTTGTTGCCTTTTGGGCATAATTCCAAATTGCTCTCCAGAAAGGTTGGATGAATTCACAGCAATGTATCAGTGTCCCAGATTTCCCACATCCCTTCCAACACTGATCATTGTCCCTTCTGGTCATATTAGTCAGTCTGAGAGGTGTCAGGTGGTACCTCAGAGATATTTTAATTTGCGTTTCTCTATTAAGTAGCGATTTAGAGCAATTTTTCAATGGATCGCTTTGATTTCCTCACCTGTCCATTTGTCAATTGGGGAATGGCTTGGTTTTTTTTTGAAAATTTGACTCAGTTCTCTGTATATTTTAGAAATGAGTTGTCAGAAATATTAGTTGTAAAAATTGCTTCCCAATTTACTACATTTCTTTTGATCGTGGTTACAGTAGTTTTGTCTGTGCAAAAGCTTTTTAATTTAATGTAAACAAAATTATCTAGTTTGTTTTTAATGATGTTCTCTATCTCTTTCTTGGTCTTAAACTGCTTCCCTTTCCATAGATCTGACAGTTATACTACTCCTTGATCATCTAGTTTGCTTATAATATTGGGTTTTTATGTCTAAATCCTGTATCCATTTTGATCTTATCTTTGTATAGGGTATGAGGTATTGGTCTAATCCAAGTTTCTTCCATACTACGTTCCAATTTTCCCAACAGTTTTTATTGAATAGCTGGACACTTTGGGTTTAACAGAAGATTACTATAATCATTTCATGCTATTGTACCTAGTCTATTCCAAAGATCCACCACCCTATTTCTTAGCCAGTCCCAGACAGTTTTGATGACTGATGCTTTATAATATAAATTTTAGATCTGGTAGAGCTGAGCCACCTTCTTTTGCACTTTTTTCTTACAATCTTTTTCTAACTCATTAAAGTAATTTTTTTGGAATTTTGATTGGTAGGGCACTAAACAAGTAGTTTAGTTTGGGTAGAATTGTCATTTTTATTATATTAGCTCAACCTATCCATGAGCAGTTGATGTTTGCCCAGTTATTTAAATATGATTTTATTTGTGTGAGAAGTATTTTGTAATTGTTTTCAAAAAGTTTTTGAGTCTTCCTTGGCAGGTAGACTCCTAGGTATTTTATATTATCTGAGGTTACTTTGAATGGGATTTAACTTTCTAGCTCTTTCTGCTGTATCTTGCTAGTCATTTATAGAAATGCTGAGGACTGATGAAGGTTTGTTTTATATCCTGCAACTTTGTTAAAGTTGCTAATTATTTCTAGTAGTTTTTCAGATGATTTTTTGGGATTCTCTGGGTATACCATCATGTCATCTGCAAGGAGTAAGAGTTTTGTCTCTTCCTTCCCAATTCTAATTCCTTCAACTTCTTTTTCTTCTCTTATTGCTGAGGCTAGCATTTCCTCTATATTCCCACAAACTCACTTCTCATTTAATAACAATAACTAACATTTATATAGTGTTTTCTATGTTCCAGGTACTGTCTAAACCCTTTAGAATTATTATCTCATTTGTTCTTCAAAACAACTCTGGGAAGTAGGGATTATTATAATTCCCATCTTACAAATGATGAAACTGAGGGAGGCAGTGTTTAAGTGATCACTTACCCAAGTGTCACATGGAGAATAAATACCTATGACTGGATTTAAGCTCAGATCTTCCTGACTCTGGGTCCAACATTCTATCCATTGTGCCACCTGACCAGGTTACTGAGCCACTCTAGGTGTTAGTTTTGTTATCTGTATATTGAGGTATTTGTATTAGATGAACTGTGTACTTCCTTTTAATTATAAGTCTATGGTTTTATTTAATTTACAAAAATCACTGTTCTTCACAACTTGTATCCTTTGCTTTAGATCACCTATTCCTAGTAAATATTAACTTTTTCCCTAATTTTCCACTTTAATATTCCATTGATTTCAGTTACTATCTCTGATATGACTGAAAAATGTTTTCACTTCCAAAGCTTCATTATTGAGGGATTGAGAAAGAGAAAATAAATATTACTTTTTTTCTTCCATTCTGTTTTTCCTCCAATATTTTGGAAAATGTGATGTCCTTTCCTAATCTTTTCCTCTGTATCCTTTTCTTTCAGCAATCCTCCAGTTAGGTAATTTTGAACAATATCAAATTGATTCTAATTTATTTTTTGGAAGGTGGTAAGGCAATTGGGATTAAGTGACTTACCCAGAATCACATATCTAGTGTCAAGGTTTGAGGTCAGATATGAACTCATGTTCTTCTCTGACTCCAGAATACATATGCTCTATCTATTGCACCACCTAGTTGTCCCTTAATCTTATTTTTAGACAGGACTTGCTACTTCATTAGTGTAGTGAACTTCAAATGAGGAGGTTTCCTCTCCCCATGCTGGCAATCATCTAGTCTACAACCTATTATTCCTAGAAAGCTACCTAGACCACTAAGGGGTTAAGTGACTTGTCCTGAGTCAGTCTGTATTCCAGAGTTGAGACTTAAATTCATTTTCTTGACTCTGAGGTTGGGCCCTCTAACAGCTATGCCATATTAAAATTTTAACTTGAATAGGCAAATATTTAAGGATAGCAAGCCACAGCTCCAACATAAGGAGGATATTAAAAAAGCATGACATTCATAGACCCAGTACAAACATGGGAATATAATTAAATAAGAAATTCAACAAATATTTATTATCATGGACACTGTGGGGGATGGTTTGGGGAAGCACTACATAGAGTAAGGGAAGAGGACTAGTATCTATTCTCAAGAAAATAGAGGAGAGGAAAAAGGAAAATAAAACTTGTAGAAGAGCTTTCAATATTCAGTTTGTGTGCTCAAGGAGACGTTGTTTCCCCTTTGGAGAATCAGATTGATAAAGCATTTCAGGTTGGATCTTGTGATATTCATCAGGTAGAAATCAGATGGAAAGTCATTCCATTCAGGCACAGGGTAGTAACTAATCCTCATATGACAAATGGGATTAATAATAAGACCAACCCCCAGGGTTATGGTGTAGATAGATGCAATGAGATAATCTTCTTTACAAACCTTAAAGCACTTTATAAATTCTATTCTATTTTATAAAATAGAGATAAAAATGGTACCTACCTTTCATAGTATTTGTGAGGAAAAAATGTGATATTTGTAAAATGCTTTGCTAACCTAAATATTAGCTTTCCATTTTAATAAGCACATAGGAACCAAAAGTCTAGTATTCCTAGATTGGTTTATTAACTAGGTTTCTGGGGGGGGAAAGACAGGATGGAAAAACACCTGTCTTCTAAAGGAGACAATAGGAAGAATGAACAAAAGCTTCTGTAATTTCATTTGACCTAATCTACTATCCCAGTTTGTATGGGCACTTCTTGCAGTTGGGCAAGAGAGATTGGAGGAAGAGATTTATTTTCTCTTTCTTGAGGAATGGACCCCAGACCTCAGCTTTTCAATTCAGGTATCCTTTTGAAGAAAACATTTGGAAAGAAGACAAACTGGAGGGGACCAAATCTTTTATCAAGTCAAGTGAAATAGCATTTCCTTGTTAAATACTTCCTGTAGTCAAGCACTTTGTTTTGTGGTTGGTAAAAGTTAGCTTTACTATCTGGTAATTCATCTGTTGTTGTTTCTCCTTCATTCTCAAAGAAAACCATGATATCAGAGAGGTGATGCCATCAGATGCAAATGAATTGGATTAAAGTGAGGGGGGCACAGTGCAAAGTCACTAGCTTCACTTTCTCCTCCAGAGCCATCTGGGTCCCATGGCCAGATATGGATCAGGACAACTCAAAATTGTCATCTATCCTTAAAAGGGAATATGGGACCAGTTGTTCTATCATAATAATACCCTCTACAAGTAGTTACAGTCCACACTCATTAGCAGGATTAAAGCCTAATCATCTGTTTATCCCTATTAATATTGCTTGGAAGTCAGGGTGACAACTACTTTGAATAAAATGGTAGTTGGACTGTGGGTAGACTCTACTGGTATTTCTAAGTGAGAAAAAGGAAATGCTTTTCTTTTAAGATCAAAGGAAAAGTTTTTGCTATCTTGAGCACCACCTAACAGTATGCTGCTTCCAAGATAAACAGGAAGCACAAATTTTGTCTATTTTTTTTTAATGTCCCTGAGAGTTTTATAAAGAGTAATCCTTCCACTTAAAAAAGATAGGGACCATGTGCTGCTACTAAGATCCAGGCAGTAGAGACCCTACTTTACTGTGTTTGTTTTCTTTTTTAATCTTACTGAGTGATCTGTAAGCATGAATCCTTCCCCTTAAAAACTCTTTGAGAGCTCACCCTTGGCAATCTCTCACATATTGTTATAGTTCTGAAGGATTCTCCAAGGAGTTGTGGTTACACCTGGTTGGAAGAGGAGCCGATCCTGTCACTGTATAAAGAACTTTACAAGGAGTTGTGGTTTCTTGCCAGTTCCATGCTTGTTTTTACTGCTGTTGCCTGCGGGCATGGGAAGGAAAGGGATTTCTCTCCTTTAACAGCCTTTGCTTTTGCCTTGTTTTTGTCTTTTTTCTTAGTTATCAGAACATCTCCATATTCTTTATGCTTGTCTTTTTCTCACTTAGCAATCCACAGACCAACCACCATTTTATCCAAAGTTGTAGTTGTCCTGACTTTCTAGCAATATTAATGGGGATAAAAGGATAATTAGGCTTTTAGAAGTCTCCCTTCCCCCCCCCCTCCCCTCTGTCTCTCTCAAACCTAAGTCATTTTCTGACCTCCCTGAACCTTCCTTTACAGGAAATTGTTAGAAGCAGTTAAGTTAAGCCCAAGTGACATCATCTTCATCACCACTAGCATTATTATTTTGTCTTCTGTGCCAGGCAACATGCTAAGCACTGTACAAATACTAACTTAATTGATCCTTACAACAACCTGGAGGTAGGTGCTATTATTATCACTTTGAGGAAGCTGAAGCAAACAGGTTAATTGATTTGAACAGCATTACATAATTAGTAAGCATCTAAAACTGGATTTGAACTCACATTTCCCTGATTCCAGGTCCACCTGTGTTCAAACTTTACCTTTGAAAGTATTTAATGGAATATACATCACTCTCACCATAGGCCCACTGCCTCTCTTCTAGGGAGCAGCAAAGTGGTACTTTTTGCCCTGTTATTTGCTTTCCATAATGGTTATTTCAATTATTCTTATAATTAATCATTTTAATTATCAGTTTGGATATTGTTTAGTGTTCTTTTTATTATAAATATTTCTTTTTGTATTGTAAATGACTGCTTTTTGTTGTAACTTAACCACTAGGTGGCATGGGTGAGTAAGGGAAATTGGGCTGTCAGTCATTCCTGAGTCAAAGTACCCATCCAGAGACATGCTTAGACTTCAACCACTCACTCTTTTATCACTTCTCCATCTGCTCAGAGGATGATCTGCTCCTCCTAAGCAACTTATATCCTCTCTTTTCATAAGGCATTCTTTCAAATCCAAGCATCACTATAGGAAAAGGGAAATACCTTCCTAAGCTCTCAATAGATTTTGGAGTTATTATTGTTATCTACCTTTCTGTTTATCTACTTGTGTGTATGTGTGTATTTATTTATTTTGCTATTCATTCATCATTTTTGTTTGTATATGAGTTTTTTAATTATTTGCATACTTAAACACTTCATTTCTGGGTCTTTCATTTTGCCTCCCTGATTCAGCTCCATAAACCAAATATTTCATCTCTAAAACAAGAAAGCCTCTTTCCTATCCCTTTATCTGGGTAACTAATAACACAAGGTATAAATTCTGATGGTTAACAAAGTTTTTTATGGCCTTTAATTAAATTCAAATTTTAAAGTAAAGAACAAACTTGCTTCCACATCTGACTACTTTGACTAATAATTAAGAGGGAATAGGCAATTTTACCATAAAGTGAAAGAAGCTATGGGAACAATTTCAGTAATCCGGTTGGTTCTTACCATCTCTGGGTTGCAGTTCCTTATATTGGTGATATGTATCCATCTCATACTGGCAGATCTTCATGGCTTATGTCACGTTTGTTGTTCCCTATCAAGTCTCAAAGACATCTTTCAGCTTATAATGGTTTGTTCCTCTATTCTTTTCCTCTTCTCTTGCTTGCTAAATTACTCCAGTTCTTTACCTACAAACCCTTTTATAAAGGTCAATGTTTGTAACTCTGTGGGCATTCTGCCCTATTGTCAAATCTAAATCCCTATTGGAGTTTAGAAAATTCTTGAGTAAAGACTTGTTTTGTCATCAGTTTTTCCCTCCAGGTCCCCTGGCTCCACAGCCAAATATTTTGGTAGAGCTTAAAAGGTAGATTATAGGTAGTCATTATGCTATTATCTTTATTCTGCTTGCTTTGTTTTGAATTAATTATTATGTAGCATTTTGTTTTTCTACAATATTTTTCTGATTCATTGTTGATTATGGTATAATAGCATACTATTATAGTGACATTCTGCAATTTGCTCAGCTAATTCCCTATTGAAGATTGCCCATTTTATGTATGATTTTTTTGCTACCACAAAAAATGTTGCTATATTTTGATATGCAGAAGAATTTATTTTCTGCCCTTAACTTCTTTAGATTAGGGCAAATTGTAAGATCACTGGGTTAAAGGGTATGGACAGATTAGTGACTTTTATTGCACAGTTCCAAGTTGTTTTTTCTCAGAATATTTGATCATGAAAATTTATGTTCAATTGGGAAAGCAATATGGTTGTAATGTAAAAAATACTGGATCTAGAGTCAGAGAATGTGGGTTTAAATTCTAATTCTAATACTTTATTATGTTAGGCAAATTATTTACTGAATATTTTGCTGAAGAGGTTGATGCCTGAACAAAAGCAGGTAGATAGTTTTGGCAAAAACTGAAAAACTTTATGATGTTAAGCAGTGATCAAGATATCAACGGGAAATAATAGTAAATGAGTTCTTCTACCCTTAGACTTTATAAAAATCCAGCCAGTAGCCCAAAGGAAATAAGTTGGCCAACAAAATCAATGTCAGGCAAATAAGTCAGAAACTTCCCAGCAAATGACCAATGTAGACTACATGAATTTCTGCTTATTAAAAATTAAGAGAAATTTCTAGAAAAAATGCCCAGTGGTTGGTAACCCACTATAGGGATCTTGGAAGCCATAGAAACAGGAGTGACTATTGAATTAGGAATGGAGACAAGAGGATGCTAATCCTGGGAAATTAAAACCATCACAGGAATTCTGGGGATCTAAACCAAGAATAGGGAGAGGCTGACCAAAAACCCAAGAAGGAGTAGAATGACTAGGAAAGATAGTCTTAGTTTAGAAACTAAGGCTAGAGAGGGTAAATGCCACTTATTATGAAGAATCATTTTAGATCCAGAGATTACCACACACACACACACACACACACACACACACACACACACACACACACACACATCAAAGGAAAAGGCAATTTTCTGAAGGAATACATGAACACCCGTTGAACCCAAAGAGCAAGACAGAGACCAGAGTTTGATAAGTGTAGACCTACAGGTTCGAGGAATTTACTGTCTCATTGTTCCAGCCACACCTGGGGAAGGGGGAGGCAGTCCTGGAATTTAACAGATACAGCAAGATAATTAGGCTGATGAGGGTGCTTTGTGATTCTTCAAACAATTTTATGGTATATCCTGGATCCCCAGGTCATGTACTTGAGTCTTATTATTATGTTCAGACCCAAAGGTACCTGGCCAAATTTGTATTTCTAAGGAATTACTCAAGGCCCAGAGGATGTCAGGGACCCCTTCCTATACAGGAATTTTACAAACATTGATATTGTACTTCATACCTAAGAGAAATTAGGCAAGATATAAAAAAAATGGAGGAGAGAATTGGAAGGAAAATGTATTACTTAGAATAGAAAGTGGTCAACCTTACCCAAGTAAATGTACTATGAAAATTAAGACAGATCAAAGAGAAATCAATGACTACAAAATCAAAGAACTGATATATTTAAAAAAGAAAATGAATCAGGGTGGCTAGGTGGCACAGTGGATAGAGCACCGGCCCTGAAATTAGGAGTACCTGAGTTCAAATCTGGCCTCAGATATTTAATAATTACCTAGCTGTGTGGCCTTGGGCAAGCCACTTAACCCCATTACCTAGCAAAAACCTAAAAAAAAAAAAAAAAAAAAAGGATTTGCAAAGGGTAAAATTCCAGGATCTTAGTCAAAATTCAGAACTCCTATGTCAAAATAAAATGAAATAAAAATCGGCAAGCTTTGTGAAAGAAGTTCAAATAAAAGGTTGTATAGTTACATAAGATCTAATGGCTTCTACAATCATTGAGAGATCTTAGAATATAGGATTCCAACAGGCAAATGGATGTACATATAGAACCAACAATAACTTACCCAATAAAGCTGAATGTAATCTTGGAGAGAGGGGAGAAAAACTAAGCCTTAATGGAATAGACTTTCACATATTTCAATGAAAAGACCAGATCTTTGGTGTGAGAGGGAAGATGAGTCAAAAGAAACCAAAAAAAACCCCTAAATTTATTTTAAATATTAGGAAAGGATTGTGCTATACCTGTAAGCACTAACATTCTAATAAGAGAAGAAAGAAGCAAGTGTCTCTTTAGAATGTTAATAGGTTCAGTAGGTATAAAGGCATTAAAATTAAAATAAGAAAAATGAAGAAACTGGGGAAGGAATTTTGTAGTGATGATTTTAAAGGGAAAAAGAGAAGAGTAAGTAAAAAAAGAATGCATTGAGTAATAAAGAGGAATCAGAGTGTGAAACTTGATAGTTCTCATAATTGAGATATGTAAGAATAGCATAGAAATAGGAAGTAAATGGTCATTATATGAACTCACTTTTATTTGAAACAAAGAAGATATGCACACTCACAAAAGAATTAGTGTTTCTTATAGAAGCAGATCAAGGGGGAGGCTAGGTGGCGCAGTGGATAAAGCACCGACCTTGGAGTCAGGAGTACCTGGGTTCAAATGCGGTCTCAGACACTTAAAAATTACCTAGCTGTGTGGCCTTGGGTAAGCCACTTAACCCCATCTGCCTTGCAAAAACCTAAAAAAATTTTAAAAAATTAAAAAAGAAAAAAGAAAAAAAAGAAGTAGATCAAACTTAAAAGAGAAATGAGTGGAGACATGGAGAGGAGGTTTTAGTTCCTAGAGAGATTAACATGATTCCCTAGGTAGGAATAGTCAAACAAAACAAACTTCCTAATTCTGATTGGTTAGGGTTGAGGCGAGAATTAAAAGAATAAACTTTAAAGAATTGGAATCTAATAGGGTGCCCATTATTTAAGTAATTGCTGAACAAACTTATGTGGATATATAAAGGAATATTGTTGTTCCATTAAAAATGATTTCAGAGGGTTCTCAGAAGTATGAACTGATTCAGAATGAAGTAAGTAGAACCAAAAACAGATTATTGATCAAAGTAATGACAGAGCCATATAGAGAGAGAACTTGTGGGATCTGTAGTACAACATATTGCCCATCTTCTGAAAGAAAAGTAATATCTTTATGGTATAGAAAGAAACATACTATTTTTTTGATGCATTCAAAGTGTGCATTCATTTTGTTTGACTAAATTTATAACAAGCATCTCTTTCTGAATCTCTCTGACTCTGTCTCTGACTCTTGGTGTATTTCAGGGGGAATAGACAATCATGATGGAGCAAAAAGGAAGATCTTTGAAATATTATTTAAAATGCACAGAAGAGAATAGAAAGAAGTTGAGAAGGAAGCATAGTTGGAACAGTTTTATAAATCACATGGCATTTATTACACTGTTGTAAAAAGCAGGTATAAAATTGTGATTCAGGTTTCATATAATTCTTTTTGCATTCTACTTCTATGTAGAGATGCCTTCTTTTGTGTTTATATTCTACCTATCTAAAAATATTGAACAAAATGAGGGGACTGGGCTAGATTGGTTCCAACTCTAATCCTATGATGATGATGATATTCTTGTTTTGCTTTAGAGGGAGATTTTAGATCAGAATGTTAGACCTAGACAGGATCTTCTGATTCATCTAGTTCAATTCTTTCATTTTTTAGAGAAGGGAATGGAAAGACATAAAAATAAAGTAATTAATTTGACAAAGCCTTATTTAGAACCCAAATTTCCAGAGTCTTGGTCTAATGATTTTTTTTCACCACACATACACATACACACCTCCATCCCATTTCCTGTCCCCAACATTTACACCACAGGGAATAGTAAGATATATTGATTATTGTCCTCCCCTCTTGCTTTGATTTTTTTTGGAGTATGATGAAGTATCAGGCATTTCTCTTCTGATATAGTCAGCATTTGTGGTTAGTCCTATGTCAGACCCTTGTAAATGTAAGAAATCTCCCCTTTTATGACTATGTAGACCATTTTAGGACTAGAAAGAAAGTACTTGATTATAACATAATCCATTTCAGGGCCAGGATAAAACATAATAAATTTTTGAATTTATATATATTTTTTAACTTGACCTGTGATATATACATAGGATATATTATTTGCACACCTGTGTGTGTGTATATACATACAATATGAGTATGCACATGAAACATAAGTATACATACACATATATGTGAATACACAAAAGAAATTTTTGGCCTAAGTGAACTCTTACCATTTTGATTCCTTACCTTCTCTGAAATAAATGGGATTACTTACAACATGGAAGAGGTGACTTGCCCAGTATCACAAAGCCTTTTGTGTTTTAAAAATACAAACATTTTTAATATCAGAAAATGCATAAAATCATTGACATTAAAACTCTTGACAATCTGACCCCTTCCAACTTTTCCAATCTTCTTATATCTTCTTCACATATCTTGTGATCACATGACACTGGCCTAATTGATTTTCCTTACACATGATTTTTCATCTTCTAACTCCACAAATTTTCACTGACTGCTCCGCCCCACCCCATGTCTGGAATTCTCTCCCTCTTCAACTCTGTCTCCTGGCTTCCTTCAAGTCCCAGATAAAATCTTATCTTCTACCAGATGCCTTTCCAGATTAATCTTAATGATAACTCCTTCTCTTGGTTGATTATTTCCCATTTATCATATAACTTTTTGTATATTGCAAGTTATCTCCTTCACTAAACGGTGAGCTCTTTGAGAACTGTGATATTTTAGAAACTGTCTTTGTAATTCCATCCACAGTGCCTATTGTTGTTCAATCTTCATGAAACTGAGGTAAACAGGATTAAGTGACTTGCTTATGATTACAAAACTATTCAGTAAGGCCAGATTTAAACTCATGGACATGATTCTTTCTGACTTCAGACCCAATACACTGTCCACTGTGCCACTAAATGGCTGGATTGGTATATAGTAGATGCTTAGTAAATGTTTATCAACTAACTGTCATTGCCTAGCACACATCAATTTTTGTCTTGGTTATATCAGACCAAAAAGTGATGATGACATGTATAGGTCAGAACATCATGCCATACCATCATACTGAATATGCGCCTGGAAAAATTACACTTCCTAACATGATTTAGGAACTATGACCCAAATGATTGTTATTCTTCCTAAATCTTGCAGATTACAACTATTCAACAAATTGTAAATTTGTATGTAACCTATTTCTCTCTTTTCTCCTGCCTCCCCACATCCTAACAGAAGCCTGGAATGGTCCCCCCACAGCCTGCAGAAGAGAATCAGACTTCCTTATTGCCACCTGGCTGGCAAAGCTACTTGTCTCCTCAGGGCCGCCGATACTATGTCAACACAACCACCAATGGTGAGTACAGCTGCAGAGAACATCATCCCAGAGTTCCCACATCTTTAGTCCTCTAACTTAAGTTTCTGCTGAATATACACCTGCACTGTATCCTAGATGGCAGATTTCCCTCCAAGTCACATTTGTGATTCTTGAACACTTTAGAGGAAGGACTGTACTAGAAGGCTGATGTTTTGGCTTTTGTGGCAAGGTCATATATATATATATATATATATATATATATATATATATATATATATATATATAGAGAGAGAGAGAGAGAGAGAGAGAGAGAGAGAGAGAGATCCCCCCAAAATCCCAGAAATATCTCTCTAGAGATAGACTTATAGATATAGACATATAGAGATAGATATATAGATATATAGATATAGATTAGATATACACATGCCCCTTATCGAAATCCTACTGCTCCTGCAGGTTCAATATTTAGAAGCCTTCTGCCTTTGTGAAACTTTTCCTCATTTATCAGTCAATATCCATATGCTTCTTTTACACCATAACATATAATTTCCTCCTATATTCTCATCCCAACTGGTAGCAATCAGCAATAGTCATGCCATTTAGTATCTAAGAAGAGATCTGAGATGCCCAGGGCTAGGCAACCTTAGAGTTTGTTCCAGTATGAGGAGATAACTGGCAGTGCTCTCTGTCCCTCCCTTTGATGTTTGTTATTTTCCTTGACCTTTTTGAAAGCCTAGTTTTTAGGAAGCTAGAATATTTCTTTCTGTTAAAAAAAAGTTCTGAATTTTCTAAGAAAAGGTGAATAGGTTGACGCATACAAATAAAAAGTTTCTTGAAAATAAATACATCAATAATTATGACAATTCTCTGATGCTTCAAGAAATATTGTATTTTTTCTCTTGGAATTCTTGAAATAGCCTCTCCTATCTTTTCTACTAAATCAAATCCTACTTGTCTGGTTGTCAGTGTTTTAGACTAGCTGGCCCAGATTCAATATGAATGGCATGGAGCTATCAATCTTGCCTTGTTCTATATTCCTGTGCCTGAGACTAGTCAGAAATAGTTTGCTTTCCCCTCCTGAGAAGCCAAATACATTCAGTATCCTTCTCTAAGGCTATCTGAACTCTCCTTTATCACAATATGAAAAGGAAAATTTTTTCCCTTTTCCATTAAACTGTTACTTCCTTTTCCAATTTTCTTTTCCATAGTTCTCATTCCCCCCACTTTTTCTTCCTTTAACCTCATTTTATTTACTAAATTTTTTAAACTCTTCCTTCATCTCTAACAGAAATTCCAATTGAATCTGTGTCCCAATTGTGTTTTTGTTTGTAGATACTTTGAAGCCTTTGTGTCTTGAAAGTCTCTGTCCCCATAATCTCTTTTTGTGGTATAATTATTTTAAAATTTTTCTTGCCCTTCCTGCCTGTTTCTTGTCTTTGGACTTAATGTTGGACTGGACTCTTCAGACTTGTAAAGAGAATGTCTGGGCTGGTTCTACTGTCAATTTCTTGGAGTACTGAGTATTGTGTTATTCTAGAACCTCACCACCTAAGCACTGGGGATGTAAGATCTTCCCTCCCTTTGAGGAGTTTACATTCCAATGGAGGAGACAGCAAGCAAACAAATGTTTATGAATAACTTCATACAGAATAAAGAATTAGCAGAGATAGATTACTAGTATTAAATAGAATTGGGAAATGCTTTCTGTAGAAGGTGAAATTTTAGTTTGTATTTGGAGGAAGTCAGGAAGCAGAGATAAGGAGGAAGAACATTGTAGGCAAAGGGAACAGCCAGAGAAAATACCTGGAGTCAAGAAATGGAGTTTCTTGTTTATGTAACAGCCAAGAGGCTAGTGCTACTGGATCAGAGTAAAATGTAAGAAAACAGGAAAGATGGTAGGATATGGATGGGAAGAGGAGCAAGTTGTGAGGGACTTGAAATGATAGGGAGCCACTTGTGTTTATTGTGTAGGTGATGTGCTCTGATCTGAACTTTAGGAAGTCACTTTTGACCCTTGAACTGGAGTGGAAAGAGAATCATGGCAGTGGACCAACCTTTTGCAAAAATCCCAGATTGAAGTGATGAGGAATTATCAGGGTAGTAGAGAGAAGGGGATATACTTGAGTGATGTTGCAAAAAGTGATATTAACAGGACTTTGCAAAAGTAGCTACTGAGGTGGCAATAAGAGGTTGAGCCTAAAATATGAAATATGAAACATTTTGCAAAGCTAAACATTGGAAGCTATATTCAATCCTTGATGCAATAAGAAGTTACTGAGAAGCTTTGTCACATGATAAAAATCCATGCCAGGATATTGAATGGACTGGGAGTGGAGAGGGAATTGAAAGAAGGAAATCAATTAGGACACTGTTAAAAAAAAAGTAATGAGTGTCTGAACTAAAATGTCAGTTGTGGGAGTAGAGAGATGGAGTTGAATGCAAGAGATGTGGAAGTAGTAATGCCAGCATTTGGCAACTCAGTGAGGAGTGAGAATGAGGAGACCAGGATAGTCATGCTACCATTGGATAGTTTGGGAGAGAAGTTTAGGGCAAGTAGTTTCATTGAAGTCATACATTAATAGTAGATAGTAGGGCTGAAATTTTATAGATGAGGGACCTAGTCCAGGAAAGATCTGTAAGCTTTCTGAATTTATGGCATCAATCATTCCTAGAAATATTAAAATAATCAAAAAACTCATGGTGTAATATAAACATTTTCATCTAAAAGAAGGAAAGCACAATAAACTCTTATGACAAAGGGCCATGAAAGTAAATTATAATTTTTTTCACAAATGTAACCCAAATGATGCATCTTATCTTTTGGACCCAGTTTCCAGACAGTTGGTGCTTTTACTTGATTTCTTGTTTTTATTTTTCTTTCAACTAGGTGATTCTCATTTAGCCTATTTTATTACACAAGGAACTAATGTGAGTTTCAGTGTAATTTTTTTCCAGTAAAATACTTTTAACAGCTTTTCAGGAGCTTTTATTTGTTACTAAATAATTGGATACACCCCAAACTCCCACAAACAAGTATAGCACTAGCAATTCTGAGTTAATTAAAGCTACCCTGAGTGGTTTCCACACCTTAGGTATTAATCTATTTTCTTCTGTTCCATCTGTGTTCAACAAATGTGAGATCTTCACAAATGTTTTTATTCAGCACATTCTCTTACTTTAATAGACTTTCCATTTTATGCTGTTAACTATTTCTTATTTTAGCAATCTTTCAAAAAAGAGTTGTGGTAAATTGTGGGATGTTGGATTAAATGTACATAAGACATTCACTTATGTGTGTCTGGCTTTGTTGTATTTTTTTCTTGGAACATAAATATTTCCTTGATTAGTGTTTTTGCCTGAAGAGGTGGGTGGACCTTTTTTACTATTGCCTTTGGACATTCTCAGAGGTGATTATTTTTTTCATTGGGAACTGACAATAATGACATATGTTTCAAAAAAGGCATATCAGATGATCTTGATCAAGTTGGATAGAGAGTTGAGATCATTTCATTCAAACTGAGAGGGCAAGTGGGATTTGAAGTGCTGATGTGGGTTTTTCAGTTGTGTTCATCTCCTCATGACCTTCCTTGGGGTTTACTTAATTGACGTGTTCTTTCATTTCCTTCTCCAGCTCATACTACAGATGAGGAAACTGAGGCATCAGGGTATAGTGACTTGCTCTGGGTTCCACAGCTAGAAAGTGTGTGAGACCATATCTGAACTCAGAAGGTTGAGTTTTCTTGACTAGGTCTAATACTAACCACTATACCAAGATTTAGAGATCCAAATAGAACTACTCATGTATGCTGGAGGTAGAAGTAGAACCCATGTGTCTGGAATTCTATTCCAATATTACTGTATTGTGTTCATCTCAAATGATATAAGGAGTAAGAAAAGTATTTTGGCTATCATAGTTTTGGTTTTTTTTAACTATGACAATATTAACAGCTGTCCACATTAAAGTTATGAAAAGTTCTAAAAGAATATTATTGTCATTTACTTATCTGTAGATGGCATGTTATTATCAGGAAATACATTGTGTACCTACTTAAAAAATCATAGGACCACAGGATCATTGATTTATTGCTGAATAGACATTAAAAGCCATTTGGTCCAAACTCCTTGTTTTACAGATTTGGAAACAGATCTCATGCATTGAGTAATCTTTCCAAGACCTCACATATAGTAAATCAGTGAACTTACTGGCTTGAACTCCCCATAATGCGTTATAATAACTACTTACATTTATGTAGCATAATTGCAAAGTGCTTTCACATATGTAATCCTATTTCATCCTCTCACACAATTCTATACAGATGCATTACAAATATTATTATCCTTTTATGGGTAAGAACATTAAAGATGTAAATTAGTGGAGGTTAAGGTACCTTTCATAAGGTCCCAAAACCAGTAGCTGATAGAACTAGATCACAAATCCTAGTGTTATGACTCATTTGGTATAAAAGAGGCAGAGCCAAAGTTTCTATGTATCCTATTTGGATATAAAGTATGAAGCCTGGTATTGAATCATAAAGCTCCATCACTTAGAGTAAGCTACTTTGAGCAAAGCATTTAAATACTCCAAAACTGTGTCTTTATAAAGCTCAAATTATTTTTTTAATTTCACTTAATTTTTTTATGTTTTAAATTCTGGACTGTTTCTATACCTCCCTTTCCATCCTACACAAGAGAAGGCCACCATTTAGTCCAAATTTGCATGTGTATATATATACATATATATACACATATATATGTGAATATATACATACATATTCATATATATATGTGAAACCATACTATACATAGTTCTTTTTATCAGAGCTTTCTCTGGAAGTACATAGTATCTTCCTTCAAAGGGCCTCTGTAGTTGATTTGCATAATTACAATAACCAGAATAACTTAATTCTTCACAGTTTTTCTTCATACTATGTTGCTGCTACTGAATACAAGGTTCTCTTGAATCTGCTCATTAATTGCTTTGATTTTTTTTGTTCTTCCAAATTAATTTTGTTACTATTTTAGCTCCATAAAACATTTTTTTGGCAATTCAATTGAGAAGACATTGAATAAGTATATTAGTTTAGGTAGAATTGTCATTTTTATTATATTAACTATCCACCTATGAACAATTAATATTTTTCTAATTATTTAAATCTGACTTTATTTTTATAAAAAGTATTTTATCATTATGTTCATGTAGTTCTGGAGTTTTACATGGCAGGTATATTTTAAGACATTTTATGCTGACTAGAATTATTTTAAATATAATATCTCTTATTATCTCATTTTGAAGTGTTTTATTGGTAATATATAGGCATACTGATGATTTATGTGGGGTTTTATATCCTGCTACTTTGTTAAAATTATTAATAGTTTCAATTCATTTTTTAGTCAGATGTCTTATATTTTCTAAGTATATCATCATCCTATCTACAGTACCTCATTGCTCATTTTAATTCTTTAAACTTCTTTCCTTCTCTTATTGCTACTGTTACTGTTTCTAACACAATATTGAATTACATTGTTTTACTCCTATTCTTATTGGGAAGATTTTTAGCATTTCCCCAATACAAATAATGCTTGCTGATGGCTTGAAGATTGAACCTGGTTCATAAAACTCTTGAGTTTGGCATGCTGGATCACAAATTATCTGAGGAAGGATTTCCTAACAATGAGAGATGTTTGTATACAAAGCATGGACATGCCTTGCCTTTTGAGACAGTAAGTTTTCCTGTCAACCTGTTCAGAAGTTAGATAATAAAATGTAAGTATAGAGAAAAATCCAGCATGAATTTGGATTGGATTGGCTAACCTCTGAAATCCCTTTGCAAATCAAACATTTTATTTTTAAATGAGTAGTATCTTGGAGTCCTATCCCAAACCAGGACATATGTTTACCTCTTCTGATTCACATTTATAACATTCTGCAATTATCTTTTTTTTTAAAGTTGCCTGATGGTCATCAGTGGATGATTCTTTCCTATGATCCCACATAGAATATACAGAACTTGAGATAGAAGCCATTCATTACTTCTCTCTCCAATCCCACAATATCTAAGTAAAGTTTTATGCTTATAGCTCCATTACCTTTATTGTGTCTGTATCTTACTCAGTGTGTCTCTATTTCTACCTCTTGATCTCATTTTAGTTTGAGGTAGAATCTAGGAAGCAGTCTAAATATAGTCTTAACCATTTGAGGAATATGCAAATAATCCAGTTTATTGTCTTTACTCTTTTTTTTATTAAAAATTTTATTTGAGTTTTTGAGTTTTACAATTTTTCCCCCAATCTTACTTCCCTCCCCCACCCCCCATGGAAAGCAATCTGTCAGTCTTTACTTTGTTTCCATGTTGTACATTGATCCAAATTGAGTGTGATGCGAGAGAAATCATATCCTTAAGGAAGAAACAAAAAGTCTTAGAGATAACAAGATCAGACAATAAGACATCTGTTTTTTTTCTAAATTAAAGGGAATAGTCCTTGAACTTGTTCAAACTCCATGGCTCTTTATCTGGATACAGATGGTATTCTCCATTGCAGACAGCCCAAAATTGTCCCTGAATGTTGCACTGATGGAATGAAGGTGTTAGGGTGTACAATGTTTTTTTGGTTCTGTTCATCTCATTCAGCATCAGTTCATGCAAATCCCTCCAGGCTTCCCTGAATTCCCGTCTCTCCTGGTTTCTAATAGAACAATAGTGTTCCATGACATACATATACCACAGTTTGCTAAGCCATTCCCCAGTTGAAGGACATTTACTGGATTTCCAATTCTTTGCCACCACAAACAGGGCTGCTATAAATACTTTTGTACAAGTAATGTTTTTACCCTTTTCCCTCATCTCTTCAGGGTATAGACCCAGTAGTGGTATTGCTGCGTCAAAGGGTATGCTCATTTTTGTTGCCCTTTGGGTGTAGTTCCAAATTTCTCTCCAGAAAGGTTGGATGAGTTCACAGCTCCACCAACAGTGTAATAGTGTATTGACCTTACTCTTAAAGTGATTAGAATCTGGGATGGCTAGGTGGCGCAGTGGATAGAGCACTGGCCCTGGAGTCAGGAGTACCTGAGTTCAAATCCAGTGCCTCAGACATTTCATAATTGCCTAGCTGTGTGGCCTTGGGCAAGCCACTTAACCCCATTGCCTTGCAAAAACCTAAAAAAAAAGTGATTAGAATCCATCAAGTAGTTGATCTGCTAAAACCATATAATCACTAATTCTGGTTTGTATGCCTTAGAAATAATCTAACAGACTCCATAGTCTTTACTTCCATTTTACTAAAAAATAAAGATGAGAAGTGATTTATCTAAGTGGCCACAGCTATTTGACCTCAGAATTAGGAGTAGGACCTGTATCTTTTGATATCCCATCTTGTTTTCTTTCTATATACCAACATGTAAATAGGCAGGAAATAGCAAGTTTTGACCCAGACACACCATAGACACTGAATTAGAGTGCAAGAAGGTAGTGGGATCTGTTAAAGTTTGGGGGTGGGGTTGGTAGTGGTAGGTATGGTGATTGTATTGTTTTTTGCTAAACTTTGCACCTATCTCAGTTAAAGATAAAGCTTCAATTCTTGGTTTGTTTCTTTTTCATTTTCATAGAACCAATCCAATTTAAGTCATATCTTCTATAACTTTATTTGTCTGGCACATTTCAGCGTTCTTCCTCCTGAACAATTTGGGAACAGAGGTTCTGATAATCAGTTTTTTTGGTAACCTTGCTTGAACTCTCAGGGACTTTGATTTAGGGTCACCCAGGAAAGAAGCAGTCAATAAAAGTCTTCTTCCTGAATTTTCATTATAAAAATATGCCATATACAGCAATCCAAACAACATGCGACCATTTTTATTTTATCGTTTTTGTTATAAGGTGTGGTATTAGTAAAGGATTGAGAAATAATGTATTCAGAATTGAAGATGATTTAAAAAATTAAATTATAATTATCCTTCCCCCCATCAAATTTATATGATACCATTTCAAGACTGTAGCTCTCTCTCCCATTATTGCACAAATATATGAACAAATCATCCATCAGCAGCTATTCAGTTGTCTCAAAGATATTGAGACCTTCACCTAACCATGGATATGAGCTGAAATGGAAAAGACTTAGTGATATTACTGAAAGAATTGTGCATGACTAATACAAATTTATTTGTTTGATATTTGTTTGTCATGATTGTATATGTACCACCTATGTCAGATGGATTGAGGAGGGGGAAGGGAATGGGGAAAGGGAGAAAAATTTGGAACTTAAAATCTTACCATAAAATGAATGTTGAAAACTATCTTCACATATAATTTGAAAAAAGAAAATAGCAAAAAAGAATTAAGAACATCTACTCAAATATTTAATACCAGTCTGTCTTTAAACAGTTATGTCTTCTTTTAGAATCTCAGTTTGATTACCTGCAATCAAAGAAGACTATATATGATCTTTAAAGTCTTTTCTAATTGAAAAATCTTATAATCCAAGGGAAGGAAAATCTTTAGCATTCTTTTATATAGCCAACATTGGCTCAAAGAATATTAGACACTTAAATCAATGAATCATAAAATGGCAAGCTGAAAGATACTCTAGAGATTCAAGTTCAGTAGCTGTTTTTTACAGCCAAAAAAGCAGGTCCTGAAAAGTGAAGTTATTTGCCCAAAGTTAGACAACTTATTGGCAAAATCAAGACTAGAATGAAAGCCACAATAGACCCTTTCCATTGCCTCATGCTTCACTATTTGCTGGAAGATAGTTAAAAACCATGTGCTTCTGATCCTCTGCTTTTTCCCCCTTTCAGTCATACAAGATTAGTTCTTTCTCCTCCCCAATCCAAATGCCCCCAAATGCAGCTGTTTTCATATTTGCTGAATGTCCTCTGAGATCCAAAATAGCTTTCTTGCCCAGAATTTCTTCTCAGCCTTGTAAGTAAAGGATCATTTGGTAGAGATGTTTGACATGTGACTAAAGAGATGCCTTTGTTTCTGAATCTGCCTGATGGGTACACTCACTGGCTGTCCTTAGGAATTCATCAGTCTGAGGCTCTTCTTTGTTACAGGACTCTGGTGAAATTAGCACTATTTCTGTAGTCCAAAATAGCTTAGACTCTTTCAAATATTTCATTTTGACAGGCTTGTGAAAATCAACACTTAAAATAATTTAAAGCATTATTTATAAATGGAAAGTTCTACCTTCTACTGGAAAGCATGTGGATAGATTCAAGTTACAGAGCAATAGCAATTAATGAGCACCTTCAAAGTACCCACTTACCCCAAGGCAAGCTTTTTTCTTTCTTTTAAATTGTGCTGATATATAATCTATCATGAAGGAAAGAAAACAAACCATTCATCCCTGATCATAAATTTGGAGATTTTAATCATGCATTAGATTGTACAATTGAAGAAACTGAGGTCCAGGAAAGTGAAGGAACTTGCCTAAGGTCACCAAGGTTGCAAGCCTGCCAAGAAAGGATTTTATTAATTTACCTCTTTTGTCTAAATCAGTATACTTTTCTCTGTTCTGCACTCTCTCCCATCACATAAAGATTCAGAATTCCTAATTGTCACAGAATGAGGAAGTCTTTCCTAATTCTCCCAATTGTTATTCCTTCCCTCAAATTCCTTTCATTTATTTTGCATATATTTTATATTTACTTTTCTGTGAATGTTATTTCACCCAATGTAATATAAACTTCCTGAGGTTAGAAATAGTTTCTTTTTTGTCTTTGAATTCCAATGCCTAGCAATCATTATTCTTAATATGTACCTTTGAATATCTATTTGAGTCTGAAAATGGATTGGGCTTCATTATAATTCCCCTATCTTTTGAGGTCTTCAAACAAAGGCCTGGATAACTGATCACTTGCTATGAACCTTTGTGATGTTTTCTAGGATTCTTGGAAAAGAATATGGAACCAGGAACCAGGAGGTTCTAGTATTGTCATCAACTAACTGTGTGCCTTTGAATGAATCACTTTGTTTCCTTGAGCTTTACAGAACACAGAAACCCCTTAGGTCTTTTCCATAGAAAAATTATATGAGCCACAATTGTTCTAACCTGTTCTTAAGTTGATTATTGAATTTGAATATGGAGGTATACATAGTATGAGACTAAAAACAATTGAATAAACATATTTTCATTGATGATTTCATTGATGAAAGAAAATGCCTTAACTTATCATGTTGGATATTGGTCTGGGACACTGTAATGTCTTAACATTTACTTGTCTAGGGTTACACAGCCCATTTCTCTCAGAGGCAGAACTTTATAACCCAGATCTTCCCTGACTTCCAGGGTAGTTCTGTCTGTTATGCCACACTATTAAATTTCAATTTAGTAAATTCATTGTAGTTTGTGCATTGACCATTCCCTATGCCTGGAATCTACTTCTCTTTCTTGGGGTAGAGCTATCTTTTGCATGGTCTTTTCCCCAACAGCCAACACCCTTCTTCTCAATTTACATTGTATTTACCTATTTTGTGTTTATTTGTATTTGTTCTATTTATATTTACTCTATGTACATTTACATACTTGTCTCCTATAGAATGTAAATCTTTTGGGTATAGATATTGTTTCTATTTTCAAAAATGTGTATCCCAAGAACTTACTATAATGCCTGGCAAATAGCATATACTTAAAAATGCCTGTTGATTGACTATTGGTTCATTGATTCTAGACTGACAAGCTCTTTTTTTTGAATTCTGACCCTTTTTATCCTTCCCACCTTTACATCATGTTGGCAGTTTTGACAGACATGCCATCTGTATTGCATTCAATTCATGATAAAAATGCTGAACAGTTCAGGAACAAAGATAGATGACTCAATTAGAGAACTTGCTCCAAGTTGACTTGGACCATATTTATCTTGGGGTTTTTTTTTTGTCCCTTTCTGTTGTCTCCTCAATTGTAATATAAACTACTTGTAAAACAGTGATGGTTTTAATTTTGGTTTTGAAATCTCTGTTGCTTACACAGTTTCTGGAATACAGTAGAAAGTCATCAAATACTTTTTGATTGAGCAATTTCTAGCTCCTTTGGGGGGGGGGGGTAATATTCAAGCAGCTCTTCCTCCATCTAATTCTAATATTATTTAGTGAATGTCTCTTCATTTTGCCCAAAGGGATTTATGAGAGACTTTGTCAAATAATATTGATGACATTATGTCTATATCACAAATAAAATGAGGGCCCTGTGCTAAAGCATCTCAAATCTCCCTTCTAGCACTGACATTTTAAAAGCTGATTCAAATTTTTGATGTTGTTTAGTCTAGAGTTTAAAACACTGGAGTTCTTTATTTCATGGCATGCATATGTGTGCATATTTATATGAGTATGTACACCTTTATAGGACTTCAATTAAATACAAAGCAAATATTTATTCAGCCTTTACTTTGTGATAGACACTGTTACTGATGATATCAAACACAAATACAAATGATCCTGCATAACATATTATCTTAGAAAACCACAAATTAACTTTATCTTTTTTATATTGCATTTTTATTTACTTTTAAAATTCTTCCCTATTGCATTTTAATTGGGGTCATCTTACTTGGAAATTTTGCTCCCACTGGCTTGGAGTTTGACCCCTCTGATGTGAGTCATTTCCACCTGTCATTTCTCCTCTTTAGCCCAATACCCTAGTATTGTTCATCTAAGCTGCTTTGTATTTTTCCTCCCTCTTATTCTATTGCTTTTATCTACAGGGAAGCAAAGTTTTGGTCATTTTTTTTTTAGGTTTTTGCAAGGCAGTGGGGTCAAGTGGCTTGCCCAAGGCCACACAGCTAGGTATTATTAAGTGTGTGAGGCCGGATTTGAACTCAGGTACTCCTGACTCCAGGGCTGGTGCTCTATCCAACTGTGCCACTTAGCCGGCCCACTTTGGTCATTTTTAAGACACTTAAAAGTGCTTCTAAAAAAAAAAACCCAAACAAATAAAATGCTTCTATTAGGAGGTTAATGCATAAATTTATGCACTAGTGAGAGAAAAGGCTGAATTAACTTAAAATTTTTTCCATTTGTCCTGCGCTGTCTACATTGTTATCTTTGTCTAATACCATAACAAAAAGATTTTGGTTCAGCAGGACTGATTCTAAAGGGAGCCAAAGGAGTATTATATTCTCTTGGAAAGCTCAGTGAAACGTTGGGATTTTTAAGTGCTATGGCTGTAAATTTTTCCATTTATAAAATCATCAAGTAAAACTAAGTAATTTCTGAGATCCTCTTTACCTTTGGCATTCTAGCATTCTAAGATATCAATTCTGAGAGAGATAATAGAAGTTTGAGGATTGAAGGAAGAAAGATACTTTTAGAAACACAGGATACTTATTATCTGTTGGAAAATAAAGTGACCCCGTTCAATCATTAGTCACCTTTACAGAATAAAACTACTCTAACTCTAGTTTTTCTTTTTTGCTCATTATCTATTTCTTTCTTAACTATTTGTGATCTGACTTTCATTTGCAACCCCCCAATTCCATTCTAATCAAATCTTCTTGTTGCTAAATCCAATGACATTTTCTCATACATCTTTTACTTTGACCTTTCTGCTACATTATACATTGTTGATTGTTCCATCCTTGAACTTCTCCTTTGACTTCTTGAATAATGAAGTATTCAGCTGTAATTTGCTGAGTTCACTTTCTTTTATATTTCAAAGCTTTTGACACAATACCTCATACTCTCCTTTAATATATGATGAAAAAGACCATCATTCTCTTCACCATGGCCAACCCCATACATGTATCTTCAATCTCATCCCCCCCATTTCCCCCCAGATTGTCCCTTTCATTCTTTCAGTCTTAAATCTCTCCCTATCTACTGCATCTTTCTCTGCTTTCTACAAACACACCCAAATGTCCCCATTCTTTAAAAAAATTCATGTACTCTGTGCTCTCAAAACTCAACTGAAATACTATAAATCCCATGTACCTACCACCACAACCAAATTCCCTTGTTTTGAACTCATATTCATTTTGTAGATTCTTATATATATGTATAAGAACATTCTTATATACTTTTATACATATTCACATGTCTTCATATATATATATATATATATATATATATATATATATATATATATATATTCTGTCTTCCACTGTAAAATGCAAGCTCCTTAAAAGTAGGGACTTATTTTCCTTTTTGGTCTTCACATCTCTAGTCCCTTGCACATTAATTTGTATTATCATAGTAGCTGTAGGTGCTAAAAAGATGCTTGTTGATTAATTCCTTACTTTTCTTCCTACCTTTATGACTACTCCTAAGTATTTTAAAATAATACCTAAATTTATAGATAAATACATACATCTTCTATGTTATAAAAGAAAAACCTGCTAGAGTGAGAGAGAATTGTATATTTTATTCACAAACCTTGCAAGATACATCTTACAAGGTACAGGTACTTCACTTAGGGGTGAAGCACAAATTAGTCTTCACAGTCAGGTAATTTATGGTCTTCAGAAACTCTTTCCCCTCCCTCTTGGATGTTCATAGGCTCTCAGAGTTTGAGTTACGATCTAAGAGGTCCACCCATTCCATGACATGCCCCTAATTTGACCCCCCCCCCACATCATACAATGCATGATATGCTAATGAACCCAAATCATCACAGTGGGGTTTGTGGGTTAATATTCAGTTACCTAATTATGCAAACTCAGTAGCATTAGGTCAACATCTCTAGGTCACTCTTGACCATTGGGGTTTGGTATCCCTGGAATGGGATTAGGAAAACTCTTCCAGTCTTGTGATTGGCTGGGCCATTCCCCCTTTGTAATGGATTCCCTAAGGGCTCCCCTCCACACCCTGTGAAGACCAACACCTTACATTTCTCATATTCTGCCTCAAAGAACTCACTCATTTTTTTGGATTCAACTTTCATCTCAATGTAAATTATATAGTTAAGAGTACACCAGCTTTGGTACATGTGGTCTATAGTTGGTCCATGGCCCATAGCTGAGTCTCAGCTCTAGTATCTTTTAGTTGTACAATGCTAGGAAAACAACTTAAATTCCTCTCTCTCATATATAAAATGAGAATAATAAAAAATGCCAGTCCTACCTATAGCAGAGTTGTTGTGAAGATTAAAGGGGAAAGTGTGACATACTTCTCAGTAAACTGATTCCTTATAAATGTATTCAAATGTGACTATTAATATTATTGTTATTATGCCTTCCAAATTCATGTCTCAGTCCTCACCTCTCACTTCTCCATCTTTGAGCAAATACTCCTGACTGCCAAATTTTTTTCCTTGGATGTACTGCTGTCATTTCAAATTCACCATACTTAATACCAAAGTTAGCATGCCTGTCTGATTCTGTACCCTTGTATTAGCTTCATAAATTCACTGCTAAATCCTTTAGCTTTTTATCTCCATCTCTTCTGTCTACTCCCTCCAATCTAGCAGTTGTTTTTGCTAAAGTTCCTGTATATTTAGTTTTCACCTTTTTTTCTTCACTTCTGCTTTTATAATATGGCATTCTTTCCTTAGAAATGGGGTAAATTTGATTAGCTAAACCATAAAGAAAAATAAAATATTTTCATCTATGCAAAATTTTTACTCTTTACCTTCTCATTTAACTTTGCCTTTGGAAGTATTTTGGAATAATAATAAAATCATATTCAAAGGAAGATGTATCACATCCCCTCTCATACATTTTTTTAAAGTTTTATTTATTTAAGGCAATGGGGTTAAGTAACTTGCCCATTATCACACAGCTAGGCAATTATTAAGTGTCTGAGGTATGATTTGAACTGTTGTCCTCTTGACTCCAGGGCCTAATGCTCTCTCTACTGCATCACCTAGCTGCCCCTCCTCCCAGGGACACTCATGTCTTCATTTTTCTTCCTACAGAAGCTTTTCATCTCCAGATTCTTGGCATTTCCACTGTCTATCCCCCTGGAGTTCTAAAATTATCTTTTCTCATCTGTCTCCTGGATCTTCCTTAACTAAAGTCCCAACTTCTGCAGGAAGTCTTTCCTTATCCTACTTAATGCTAAAGCTTTCCAATGCTAATTGCTTTCCATTCTCCAAACTGATCTTATTAGTAGCTCTTATTTATACGTAAGGGGAAACAACATGTAAACAAATATTTCACCACTTTCTTTTCCCAAAGATTGAATTCTTTAAGAGCAGATACTTCTTTCTTCACTTTGTATTCTCAGTACTTAACTCAGAGTCTATTGCATAGCAAATAAATAATAGGTGCTTGAGAACTGTGTCTTCTCTGGACCCCATTGCTTGAAAGTCAGATATATTAGATGGTTCTCTGCCTCAGGATTTTCCATAATCTTTAGGGTTTTGCTGGAGGTAGGGTGGGTGTGGGATGATTGTCTCAAATCTCTGTCATTAGATTCAACTCCCACCAATGTTGTTCTCCAATTTTAGGAATTCCCTGTACCCCAGTTCCATTTAATCACTGTACAGAACAGTCAGATTAGTTTTTTTATAAAGCTAAAAAATTATTAATTCAAATGTATAGCAAGAATAAACGTGGGGCGGCTAGGTGGCACAGTAGATAAAGCACCAGCCCTGGAGTCAGGAGTACCTGGGTTCAAATCTGGTCTCAGACACTTAATAATTACCTAGCTGTGTGGCCTTGGGCAAGCCACTTAACCACCATTTGCCTTGCAAAAACCTAAAAAAAAATTTAAAAAAAGAATAAATGTACAAGTATCTCCCTAATATCTAGGAGCACAATTCATTCCTCCACCCCCCCCCATTAAATGATTAATAGTTTGGGGAGAGGAAAGGGATTCAGTCCAATAAAGTTCCAAGTATAAAGTCTCCCTCATACACCCTGATTTCCCATTGGACTGGTCAACTTTGTATCTGGAAGCCTCCGATTTTGACCTGGCTCAATTTTGAGGTACTTTACTACCTACACTTAGAAATGAAACATATAAACAAAACCATCAAAACCAGTTCTCTTCAGGGTAAAACTAAGGAAGGTCCCCTACTCAATTAGTTTATGGTGTCTCTGCTATGAATGATCATGACTTTCATCCTCTCTGGACACCTGGAAGGGAAAAAAGAGAGATTATTCCATATAGTAATCTCTGTTCCACCTGCACAGCTGATGGAAACATCTCCAATACACATGGTCAAGAAAATCAGAATTCTCCATTTTAGGTTATCTGGATGTGGCAAAGTTCTCCTTACAAAAGCAAATGTCAAAGCAAATGCCAAAGTGGGCCAAGTCTTCTGGTAAACACTTTTGGTCTTTTTTATATACAGAGCAAAATTATGAAAGCCATTATCTTATTAACTGTTATAAATGAATGAAAAGAAAAACCTGCCAGAGTGAGAGAAAATTGTACATTTTATTCATGAACCTTGCAAGATACAACTTAGGGGTGGGGCACACCTTAGTCTCAGGAGTCAGGTAATTTATTGTCCTCTGAAACTCTTTCCCCTCCATCTTGGATGTTCATAGGCTCTCAGAGTTTGAGTTACAATCTAAAAAATCCACCCATTCCATGATATGCCCCTAATAAGATCCCCCCCACATCATCTGATGCATAATATGCTAAAGAGCCCCAATCGTCACAGGGGGTGTGTGGATTAATATTCAATTACCTAATTGTGCAAACTCAGTAGCATTAGGTCAAGATCTCTAGGTCACTCTTGACCATTGGGGTTTGGTATCCCTGGAATGGGATTAGGAAGACTCTTCCAGTCTTGTGATTGGCTGGGCCATTCCTTTATAATGCATTCCCTAAAGGGCTCCCTCCACATCCTGTGAAAACCAACACCCTATATTTCTCACATTAACTAACTAAAGCACCTATAGTTCAGAAATACTAAAGTGGCAATAGCAAAGATATTTTGTAACATTTCAGTTATCAAATAAATAGTTGTTATGTACCAGACTATTTAATTTTATGTAGCTAGGTTGTTATCTGGCTATATTCAGCATAACTTATTTATTCTAATCATGTAATGAGACTTCAGGGGCTGAATAATTAAAACCTCTCATTTTCCAGATGAGGAAACTGAGGTCCAGGGTGTTAAGGCAATAGTTTAAAGATTTCATATTGTTGGAGGGAGCTTTTTTTCCTCACATCTATAACTTATAGTCTTAGATAATTTCTTATGAAATATTGTATATCTTGCCAGTTAAAAGATGTCAGAGACAGAACTAATACTTAAGAAACCCAAGTTTCTCTCATATATATTCCTTTCTAGAAATCACCTTTACTAAAGGAAGGAATTCTATTTGTTTTTCTGTACCCCAGGTGTTTCCTGG
Organism: Macrotis lagotis; assembly: GCF_037893015.1. Taxonomy (NCBI): domain Eukaryota; kingdom Metazoa; phylum Chordata; class Mammalia; order Peramelemorphia; family Peramelidae; genus Macrotis; species Macrotis lagotis. Next base: position 230,392,825 of record NC_133659.1, on the reverse strand, counting down.
TGTGATCATTTTAGTTATCTGAAACTCTTCTTTCTTCATTTATAAAATGGTGGTAATTTTACTTGTCTCACTAATAAAGCATATTTTTTTCAGAAGAGTTCTTTGCATAATTCAAAGCAATAAATAAATGTGAACTACCATCATTTCTCTATGTTTCTCTCTGTATCTGTGGGTCCAGGTTCTTCCAGTTATGTCAGTCCTATTTTTTTCTTGTATACATTGAGAGGGATAATACTCTTCTCCATTTCACAGGATTTTGTAGGTCAAATGAGATCATAGGATCATAAATTTAGAGTGGGAAGGGCCCTTAGAGGTCATTTTAGTCTAGTTCCCCTCTTCCTCCCCTTTTTTTTCAAAGAAAAGAAATTGAGGCCTATAAAACTTATGTTACTTATCTTAAGTCACACATTTGGAAAATTATACAGCATCACATAAATTATCATTATTTTTTGCATCTTTAAGTAGATATTCTGGCAAGGTTCAAATTCAAGTCCATATCATTGATGAGTCTACCATGTTAATTTGTTTCTGAGCTAATCTTCATAAAATATTCTTCATTACATATTTTCTGGAAATGCTAATTATTTTTTCTACTTGCTTCTCAAGTACAAAGTAATTAATTAAATTTTCTCAGACTTTGTGATAATGGGATTTATTTCTGTTTTATAGCTGTTTTGAAAATGGAATAAATTACTAGTGAATTTCTTTTAAGGCTAGCATATTTCAGGAACAGGCTGAAGTTAAGGAAAGAGGAATTATTTAGAATAATTATTATTTAGCCATTTTACAGTATTGACAGCTATTTTAGGAAAAGACATCTTTTTTGCTGTAGGCATTATTTTAGGATAATTAAAAAGTTCTGGATTTGGATTTGAAATCAGAGAACCTGGTTTAAGTAAGTCTTATCCCACTACTTCTTACTTGCGAGACTATAGGTAAGACCCTTAGCTCTATAGGCATTATTTCTGCCCCATTTAAAAATGAGATGGGATGAGAATAGTATGGCAGCCCAATAAGCCTTTCCAGGAAAGATAGCCTATTTACTTCCACTACTGCCCCAGGATACAGCATTGTGGTTTGTTTATATGTCAATGAATCTTTCAGTTCTAGATTAGTTCCAACTATGATCTTATGTTGAGAGGATTATAAAGATGTAGACTTTCAACTAATGTTTTAATTCATCCATTTATTCAATCTATGTTAACATTACCTATGAAGGATCTAAATTGAGGAAATAGGGCAGAACCTAACAGATATACACATTGATAGGATGCAGCCTGAAGCTGCAGTAGCAGCAGCAGTAATAACAGAAACAATAATGGTCTTAAGAGTTCTCCTTTTATTACCTAGTGGCAAACCTTCCAACCTTTCTGAATTTCCCTAGGCTGACCCTCTCTGAAATCATCCAAACTGATCTCTATATTTTGTCTTCGTTGTTCCTCAGAGGATAAATTCTGACAGTTCATATTCAAAGCCTCTTGAGCTGTGTAGGACCTTCCCAAATCAGTGCATGATGGAATATAACCAAGAGGCACCTCTGTGCTGTGCTGAGGCACCTGAGTTGAGTTTTAGCAGGGAATAATAGCCTATATTTATACTTAAGGTTTTATAGTTTGCAAACAACATTTTTAAAAATAGAAACCCCCTTTGACCTCAAATAGACTTTGTCAGATTGGTATTGTTTTTGTTGTTTAGTTATTTCAGTTCTGTCCAATTCTTCTCCATTTGGGGTTTTCTAAGCAGAAATAGCAGAGTGATACAGATAATGAAACTAGAGTCAAACAGAAATAAGTGACTTGCCCTGGGTCACATAGCTAGCAAATGTCTGAGGCCAAATTTGAGAAGAACTAAGTGGCACACTGCACCATTTAGCTGCCCCTGACAGATTGTCAGGACAGTTTTATTTAATAGTCTGAGAAACTAAGACTCAAAAGAGATTGACTTTGGGGCAGCTAGGTGGCACAAGTGGATAGAACACCAGCCCTGGAGTCAGGAGTACCAGAGTTCAAATCTGGCCTCAGACACTTAATAATTACCTAGCTGTGTGGCCTTGGGCAAGCCACTTAAACCCATTGCCTTGCAGAGAGAGAGAGAGAGAGAAAGAGAGAGAGAGAGAGAGAGAGAGAGAGAGAGAGAGAGAGAGAGAGATTGATTGACTTTGCTAAAGCCACACATAGCTAGCAAGTATATAAGTCAGAATCAAATCAACATTTTCTGAGTCAGACTCCTAAGATCTTTTGCAGCACATAATACAACCTCTTCTAGTGGAGCACAAGTATGTCACTCATTGGGTATAACTACCCCAAAATCAATATACAGGCAGATACTTTAGGAGCTCTTTACTAAGTTTGTCAGTAATTTTCCCTCTATTCATGAAGTTATAGCTTGTTAGGCAGAATCCTAGTTTTTGATTTTTTCTCTGTTATTTTGTAAATTTAGGAACTTAATTCATTTAACTTTCTAAGGCTCAGTTTCCTCATTTATAAAAATGAGATAATAATGGCACATGTGAGGAACTAGTGGAAGAGGAAAGAAGGTCACCTTTGAAATAAAGAATACCGAATTCAGTATTATCTTACCCCTGACACTTCCTACCTGAAGAACCATATGAAAGTTATTTACCCTTCTGAATCCTCAGTTACTCAACTCCACCTATAAGTCCTCCATCAGGGATTTTCCCACACCAATGAAATCATAATTGATTAAAACATATCACAATCTCACAAAATTATTGTATAAATGAAATATTATACATAAGACTTTGAAAATCTTAAAATTCTCCATAAAATGTAAGCTCATTCCCCAAAGTACTAAAATTCATCATATAGCATTGATGAATGAATATATGGGCATGTGTGTATTGTGGTTATAAAAGAACAATTATTCACTGCTACACATTCCTAGTGAATAGATGAAGAAATCATCTAGAGAAATAAAATCATACACCTGCTTTGGGTAGAGCAAAGATTAGTACCAAAGTTTTCAGATTCCTCATGGGATTGGTGGTGCACATCAATGCTATAGTGTCGTTTTCTTGACAAGGAAACTTGAGTGGTTTGCCATTTCTGTCTTTCATAGATTAAGAAAACAGAGGTTAAATTCCAGGTCACACAGTTAGTTTTTATCTGAGGCCATATCAGAACTCAGATCTTCCTGACTACAGGTCCAGAACTCAATCCATTGATCCACCTAGCTTCAATATTCTCAACACTTTATTATGTCTGAGAAAAGATATTGTCTGTGCCATTAAGGCATTTATTCCCTGATGGTGAACACAAAATGAATAGAAAATGATAAATGAAGTCTATAAGTGTTTAAGGAATGGATAGTTTGTTGTGTGGGCTGGTCTAAGCTAAACTTAGTTTGAGAAAAACATTTTTAGAAATGATAATTCTCAAGCCTGACTTTGATGAATGAAGATTGATCGAGTCAGTGGTGTCGTTACTAGTTCCCTAAATGTAAGACCCAGAGATTCAAGGCATATCTGGTGAAGGTTGGCAGTAGTTTTAAGATTAGGTATTAGAGATCCATCGGAAGCTATTGATACTTATATTTGCCACATATAACTTTTAGACTTTGTTGGTTTTATTTTGTTTTGCTTTGAATTTTTTTTTGGCAAGGAAATGGGGTTAAGTGACTTGCCCAAGGTCACCTAGCTAAACAGGCATTAAGTGTTTGAATCTGATCCTCTTGTCCCCAGGGCTGTTGTTCTATCCACTGCAGCACCCAGGTACCCCCACATATAACTTTTAGAGAGGTAATCTATTTAAGAGGCAACCTCATAGGACTAGAAAATCCACTCTTCCTCAGGAGGAGGCTGAAGGCTAGAAATAGCCTGGGGAGTCACTGGTAAATGATAGTTGAAATCCTTGTAAGCTTGATTGTCCCTGCTTGGGGTGCAGAGAAAGTGCAGGGAGGCAAGAGATGCTTTAACCAAACCTTTAATTCCTCTTGTTAAGGGTTTTTACCTTTGAACTTGCATTCTAAGGTAGAAGAGACAGCTAAAGCAATCATATATGGAGATAAATAATTGACTATATTTTGCAACTTCTCCCAAAGATTTTGAGAGAGGATATTTGCATTCCAGCAGTTTGCCTGGTGCTTGCCCTACCCTTATAGCTCATAGAGCCCCTCTAACCATAGGGGTCTAGCCAAGAAGGTAGTAGGACAGCCTGTTGGGTGAGCCAACAACTTTTTTTTCCCCAACGACTTCTTAACAGAATCAAGAAAGGCTGGTACTGTGTTACTGCTAGGGTTGGACCATGCTAAGAAGAGCCTGAAATATCAGACTAGATATACTCCAAAGTTACAAGAAATATAGAGGAAGAAAGAATAGCAAACTGAGTGGAGAAGGACAGACCAGCTGACACAGATACTGAATGGGCTGAAGGGTATATAGCTGAACTGAAAAGTACAAAGAAAAAGAGAAGGGGAAACTATCTTTATTCTCCAATGAATATTTGAAGATAGATAACTCTTCTTTTGTCCCTGGTATTCTCCTGGAGTAAGGGTTCACTGGTTTGTCCCTTTCCTTTGACATTCAGACGAACTACTTTGGATAGCTCCTTAGCTGGGTCTTTAACCTTCCACCCTTCAGAGGCTTCTCTGTAAATAAGATTGCTTCTTAAGGGATTATTTGCTGCTAAGAATATAACCCAGATGTGTTGTTTTCCCACCCTTAGTAGTAGGAAAAAACCTGGGGAGGTTATGGAACCTTCAAGGGGAAAATGCTGAGTTTCTGGGTTACAGTAATGGTAGCCAGAATAATAGTTGCCTCTGATCTCATGGCTGTGCAAAGCTCTCCTTTTTAGGGAGTGCTTGGCTCCCTTGCTTTCAGTGATTGCAGCCAAAGATTGAGTTGAAGTTGTCATTCCAGAAAAATGTGTTTCCATGTAAACTGGGTGTGGGGGTGAGAAGAGGGGGATGGGAGTGGCTGCTATTTGGCAAGCCTCTCTCAATCCTTTTGCTTTAATTTTAACCTGTTTTTCTGGAGGTTTCCAAGTCAGGAAAATGTCTCTTCATGAGTTGAGATTTCCCCCAATATCTAAGGTGACCAAGGACTCAAATGCTGCCCTAGATACCACTAAAGTCAGTATTTTCAATATTTCTCACCCAATCTATCAAAGCTAAGCCATTTCTTTCTTAACACTGGCCTCAATTCCTATTGTGTGGGTGGTATGGTCAACTGAAAGATATCTGACTGGCCTTTTTACTGCTAATGATGAAACCCAGATGGGTTACTTTCCTAACTTAGAGTTATAGTTACATTCAGGGAAATTATCAGCCTGCAGTGGTAAATTCTGACCCTCAGTTTTTGACACAGACTTGTTTTACATCACTTTGGTATAGTGTGAACAAGAAGAGAAAATGGGTTTTTTAGAGTCTTCCTATGATGCTAGATTAAATCCTTCTTCTCAGAAACTATGAAGTTGGATATTAGTTATTAGCTACATAGATCTTGATTTCCATTTTAATTATGTTAGCCTTTGTAGTTCTTTGGCAAAGATCTTAATACTCTGTTTTAATCTTCTTTTAGCCCTCACAACAACCCTTGAGATAGGTACTAATATTATCCCCATTTTAACAGATGAGGAAACTGAGGTTGAAAGAGGTTAAATTGCTTATGTGGTAATATCACATAGCTGGGAATATCTTGAGGCTGGATCTGAACTCAGGTTTTCAAAATTTCAGATTCAATGCTCTATCTACTGCAATATCTAGTTGTTTTTATTTTAAATATTCTTCATTAAAACCTAAATTGAAATGTGTGCAAAAATGGGTGGCGCTTAGGTAGAAGCAGTTTCTGGCACTAAGAAGAGTTGGTTAAAGAACCAAGTAGCCAGAAGGAGAGAGAAGGTAGAAGATGTAGAAACTGGGATCTAAAAGTAGATGGAGACAGTGAAGTATATAGTGCTGGTTTTGCCACTAACTAATTATTTGACCTTGAGCAAATCATGTCACCTCTAACCTTAGTTTCCTATTTGTAAAGTGAGAGGGTGAATAAGGTCTTTACTGATATCCCATGATTCTAAGATTCTATATCTCAAAGGCTTAGCATAATACATCTCCACATAAATTAACATCTCAGTCATGGTCAGTCAGTCATTAAGTGCCTACTATATTTCCTACACTGTGCTAAGCTCTGGAAATACAAAGAAAGGCAAAAGACAGTTCCTGCTCTGAAAGAGCTCACTGTCTGATAGGAAAGACAACATACCTATGTATAAACTAGCTACATACAAATGTTTATTGATTGATATACAGAAGAAATATGAACTAGTCAACAGGAAAAAAACACTAGCATTAAAAAACGATCAGGAAAACTTGCCAGTGAAAGGTGAGATTATTTTTGTCTATGACTTGAAAGAAACCAAGGAATTTAGGGAGTCAAATGAGAAAAGAGAATATTCTAGGCATGCGGGGAGCCAGTGAAAATATTTGAAATCAAGTGATGGTATTTTTTCTTTTTTGTTTTAAATTTTTATTTACTTAAGGCAGTGGGGTTAAGTGACTTGCCCTAGGTCACACAGCTAAGTAATTTATTAAGTGTCTGAGGCTGTATTTGAACTCAGGTCTTCCTGACTCCAGAACTGGTGCTCTATCTGTTGTGCCACCTAGTTACCCTCAGTGGTGTATCTTATATGAGAGAGGCTATTGTCATTGGATTAAAGAATACTGAGGGACTGGAGGAAAGTGCAAGAATTCTATAAATGAAGAAAAGTTAGGAGGAGGGTTTAAATATCAAATTGAAGTTTTTTTTATATTTGAGCCTTTAGGTGATAGTGAGATTCTGGGGCTTACTGAAAGAGGGTGGGTAGTGGTGACATAGTCTACTCTCTAGGAAGATCCCACTGATAGCTGAGACGCAGTAGAGTGGGGAAAGATTTGTGGCAGGGAGATCAACCAGCAGGCTATTGCAATAATCAAGGCATAGTTTATGAGGGCCTGTACCAGAATTTCTGGCAATGTAAGAGGAGAGAAGATAAAATCAACAAGACTTGGCAACATATTGAATACGGAGGTGAGAGGGAATGAAGAATCAAAGGTGACACCTAGCTTTTGAGGTTAGGAGACTGGGGAAATAGCTATACTCTAATAATAAGGATCTTGGCAGGAAATATAATGAATTTTGGACATGTTGAGTTGAAGTTGTCTATGGGACATCCAATTGGACTTAGGAGATTCAAGGTCATCTGAGAAATTAGGACTGGATTTAGTAGATTGAAGAATCATCAGCAAAATATGATCATTTGCCCTAACCAATTATTTGACCTTGAGCAAATTATTTCACTTCTAACCTTAGTTTCCTTTGGATTTTTGGATCATAGACACTGATGAGGTCACAATGAAAAAATAATGGGAAGAGAATTTCAATAAGACCAAACTATATTTTGCTACCATTAATGATCATGAACAATGTACTTTTCTCCATGTGGGCCTCATAAAATGAAGAGCAAACATAAGAAGCTTTATCATTCTAAAGGTTTTTTCCTTCTATCATTTGCCAAGATTTCAACATGGAACATGAATGAAACTAAAGCTTGCTTTCATCGATCTATTAAAACTTTTTTATAATTTTGCTTTTCTAAGCCTCAGGCTAAGTGATTACAAAGCTTAGGAAATATGAAAAGTAACCTGTTTTCCCTAAAGTTTTTGGGGACTTTTGGTTTCCATTCCCAATAGTAGAACTACCTCAGAGAGTAGGATATTTTCTTTCCTTCCTAATGGCAGTTGATATGATTGGATATAGAGAATGGTAGCTAATATCTCATAGTGCCGCACTCTGACTTCTCTTTGAAGATTTTTTTCTTCTGAGTGCCCCATTTCTGCTAGGAGGTCTGTAGATGTTAGCATTTTCATGGGAACAAGTGAAATGCTTCAAATGTGATTTTAGATACTGTTCAATTTGGGCTTATTTGATTAAGGGATAAGAGAGGGCAGCTTGCTTGTCTTTGGAACAAGCTTTCTGGAACTTTTGTGAAGGTTTTTTCTTTTCCTTTTTTTTAAAGGAAGGCTGAATTTGAAAATCCCAAGCCTATTGTAGATACCTTTTTCCCTGCTACAATACTGCAAATGAATCAAGACTTCTGGCAAATAAAAAGACCTTCCCTCCCTTGAAGCTCTGGCTATGAACATGAGGAGGGAGAAATGGGAAGAATCCTATTATTTCTTTTTACTTTAAGGACAGAAAAATACCCTTCCCCATTAAGCCTCCAAAGATCTCTCCCTTTTGTCTTCATCCATTTTGTACTTTCTCTTGTTCTGTCCTTTGACACTCATGATGCTATTCTCTTTGACTAGAGACTACATGGGAGCGGCCCAACGGTTCTCCTCGGACCCCATCAAGCCCTGGCCCTCAGAGGAACTTTCAGCCTACAGCAGGTACTGTCCAGCTGCCATCTTATAGCAACAGTAAGCAATTCACACTTAGGTATCAACTTCATTCCTTCAAAAACTGAGTGCTAGCCTCTGAAACTGATGCAGAATTCTCAGATATGGCTGACCTAGTTTAGCACAAAGAAATGACAACCATTAGGCAGTAAAGTCCTATGGTCCTAATAGCCCTTTGCTATAGTGGAGAAGGAAACAGTTTTAAGATTTCGTTCGAATCAGACTAATGAGAGCCCAGTGCCCAAGTACCTACATTATATGTAGTTTGGTCAAATTGGTTAGTGTCCAATTGCCTAAAGGAGAACCTGAAAGAGAAAAAAGAAATGATGGAGCTTGAGGTGGGGGGCAAAGCTGGTGAGAGAAGAGTTACAAACACAAGTTATTTTTTATTTCCTAGAGAGTGTTGTCTACTGAGAGCCTATCATGTAATGATGTGCTCTGTGGTCTAAAACACACAGAATGTGCTATCTTTGTAATTTGATATTTATTTATTTCTTTATTTGTTTGTTTGTTTATTTATTTATTTATTTAGTAATTTGTTGTTTATGTGCGATTTGGGTTATGCTTAGGAGTATTGTTCTCTTAACCCTTGGGATGAAAACCATTTGTGGCAGTTTGAAGGCAATTTTGAAGGCCAGACACTAAAAAAGTACAAGTCATTTCTTTTGGATATTATTACTACTGAATACAACTGGAGACACTGAATCATGCCAACATTGACATTTCAATAAAAAGAAACTAAAAGATATTAGGAAATTACAATTAAAAGAAAAATGCAAAAGTTTTTCTTAGAAATGGAAACAAGATGTCAGAATGAAAGGAAGCATTTTTGCCTTAGGTGCCTAACACAACTCCTCTACAATAAACTAGAAAACATGCCAGATTGAATTTTGTAAAGAAACTTAAAAAAAAAAGTCACAATGAGTCATTTTCTATCCCAGAACAGGTTAGGAATATACACATTCTGAAAACATAGCAATGTAGTTCTGGAGCAGAGGTGACTCATTTCTCACCTTTATTCCAGCAACCAAGTCTACAGTAGAATAATCAAGGCAGGAGACCAAGATCTGATCAGTTCAGTTTCTTCTTTCAACTCCCCACACTGAGTGATGAAAGCTGCAAAAGACCCAGAGCAATAAAGCCTATGGCCAGATCTGCCCCATAGAAATGAGCAGAGTCCAACATTAATATAAATTACAAGTTCAAGAAATAGGCTAGAAGAACGAGCAAAGAAAAAAGGACGTGACCATAAACAACTACTCTGGTGATGGTGAAAAAATGACTTAAAAATAATCTACAAGCAAGATTTCTGAGAAAATTTCATATTGGACACAAATTCAGTGAAAATTCCAGAAAGAGTTAAATAAATACTTAAAGGAGCTAAAAGTTAATTTAAAAATCAAATGAGGGGCAGCTAGGTGGCACAGTGGATAGAGCACCAGCCCTGGAGTTAGAAGTACCTGAGTTCAAATCCAGCCTCAGACACTTAATCATTACCTAGCTGTGTGGTCTTGGGTAAGCCACTTAACCCCATTGCCTTGCAAAACAAAAAAATCAAATGAGAGTTATGTTAAAAAATTATATGAAAAGAGAATTAACAACTTGGTAAAACAAGCACAAAACTTTTTTGAAGCAGAAGTTCGTAAGCAATAAATAGACTTTGGCAGTATTGGTATCATACATCAAAACTAAGAAAGAAATATTTTATAAACATTTGGTCATAGTTTATGATGAACATAACCAAAAAAATGGTCATTATAAAGGTAAATTTCAGTTTATATGCAAATGTCTAATAAGAAGATCAGAGATAGTAAATCATTTTTAAGATGGTCTCTATTACCTAATGGTGGTGGGTAAAATCCTAGAGAAATAAACTTTGTGTCTAATCTAAAAAAAAGAATAAAAATATAAAAATTCTACCAAAAAATCCCAATGTCATATCAAATTAAGTCAACTTTATTAGTTATTGACTTTGAAAACTAAAATTAGCTTTGGGAAGGACTGTGAAAATTTGACTAAGAATCAAGAAATTAAATAATATAAAGTCTTGTATACTATCTGGAAGCCACATGTCTAAATCTCATGAATATCTTTTTTATTTTTAATTTTTATTTTAAACTTAAATATAAAATGCAAAAAGAAAAAAAATGCCATGTGGGCAACAGAACATGAGATGATTCAAAATATGAAGTAATAAATTTCAATTTGAAGAAAAATATATAATCATTACTACACTGTTCAAAATTGTCCATTGTTGTTGTTTATTTTATTTTATTTTTCCAATTACGTGCGAAGGTGGTTTCCAACATTCATCCATTTGCAAGTTTATGAAATCCACATTTTTCTACCACCCTCCCCATGATGGCAAACAATCTGATAAAAGTTGTACATGTACAATCATATTTAACATATTTCCACATTAGTCCAGTAATTAAAGAGAAGTTAGAACTAAGGGGGGGAGCTATGATTAAGAAAGAAAAAACAAATTTTTAAAAAATTTATATGGTGATCAGCAGTGTTATGCTATAGAGATGTTAAGAATGAGAATTCATAGAATCTTTGATTTGTATCTGGATTGGACTTTAAAGTTGATAGAATCTGCTTCAACATTTTTGCAAATAAAGAAACAGTAACTGCTTAAGTGACTGGGCTAGGTTCGTACAGTTAATGAAAATCATCAAATTTGACTTTTACAATTAACTTTGGAGGGAAAAGTTTCATTTAAGTGACAAAACTGAAAGCCAGTTTTCTATGAGTTGAGAAGGCAGTGAGAAGAAAAATAGAGGTAAGTGATAATGTTTTTCCAGGACTTTTGCTGTGAAAGTTATGCAAAAAGTCAGGTCCTGTGAAATAAGGATGAGAGATAGGATAGTTTCAGTTGTTTGAGAGATTAGAATATTCAATGTAGGAAATGAAATAGAAAAGCATTTGGGGAGAAGAAAGAAGGTTTGTTTGTTTTGTTGCAGTGAGGAATTAGTTAAGATTAAAAAACAGATTTGTAGTGAAGACAATACTGTGTCATTTCTCTCCCACCTAACCCCACTCTTTCATGGTTGCCTTCTTTTGGAAACTCTTCATCTACCCTTCTGATACTTTTGTAAATTGTGAAAAAGTAAATGAGGAATCATTGCTTGAGATGTAGTATTTCCAAGGAAGACTGCAGGGTTACTCTCAGCTCCTTGGTTCTGAATGTCATGCTTCTCTAGCTGTAGCTTATGATCACAAGAATTTTGTGTATCACATCACTGATACAACCAGTTTGCAGCTCATTAAAAACTACATGTCTTTTTTAGATGAACTGATGTTTATCTGTCTTCACCTTCTTGCACTTGTTGATTATTTGATTTCATGAATAACTATTTTACATTTCACTTCTATTTTTATTTAGAACTAAGATTTCATTCTAGAGGAAGCTGTATATTCCAAATAAGGAACTCTAAAGAAAAGCAGGAGTAATGAGAAACATTCATTAAGCATTACTCTGTGTCAGGCACAGTACTAGGCTCTGGTATGATCATTGTATGATCAGAAAAAAAAGTGAGATGGTTATGTGATGAAGGACGAAGTATGCAGCCCATGCATTCCATACATCCTTCTTGTATTAGGGAAGTCAAAGAAGGCCCCCGTCATATTGGGAGGGTTTGATCTAGAAATGGATGAGTTGTGATCTGCATATTTGGAGTAAATTTGAAGGTGATCATGGTGAAGAAATGTCTTATATTCAATGCAAATCCACAGCTTCCATCATAGATTAATCTAGGGCTGCTTGACAGGTTAAATGATTTGCCCAGAGCCAGTATGTGATAGAAATGAGAACTGGACCAATCTCATTCTGTCCACTAGACCATGCTTCCTCCAAGCTTTCCTTGAAGATTTCCCTGCAGGGAAAGAGAACCTATTCTACTTTTAGATAGTTTTAGATAGTTCTAATTTTGGAGAACTTTTTCTGAAGTGATACCTCAATCTCTCTCTTTGCAATTTTCATAAATTCTTTTTCAAAAACAATTATCTGTTTTTTTCCAATTATATGCAGAGATACTTTTCAACATTAATTTTTGTAGTTTTCTCCTGCCCATTTTCCCCTCTCCCCATCCTGATATAAATTATACATGTACAATTATGTTACATGTTTTCCTTATTTAGTTACTCTGTGAAAGAAGAATCAGAACAAAAAGTGAATAACCATGAAAAGGGAAAAGCAAAAAAAAAACAATTAAAAAGTGAAAATTCCTTAGTTCTTTCTCTGAATACAGATGGCATTTTCCATCACAGATCATTTAGAATTGTCTTTGATCACTGTAGTCTTAAGAGCTAAGTCTTTCAGAGGTGATCAACCAATGTTTCTGTTAAGGTGTACAATGTTCTCCTGGTTCTATTCACTGCACTCAGCATCCATTCATATATATCGTTTTAGATTTTTCTGAAATCTTTCTACCCCTTGATTCTTATAGAGTAATACTATTCCATTATATTCATATGCCACAGTAGTTCAGTCATTCCTCAATTAATGGGCATCCCCTCAATTTCCAATTCTTTGCCACCACCAAAAGAGCTATTAAATTTTCATTTATTCTTTTGAGTTCTTCCTTGCTGAAATAATTTTTATTTGATTTAACCCAGTATCAAGCTTGTTTGAAATTTTAGGAATATGAAATAGAGTAGATCTGGAAAGAATCTAAGTCTTATCCAGTTCAATCTCCTTATTTGATAGATGAGGAAACCAAGATTTAGAGGGGTTAAGTGACCTGCCTAAGTTTATATGATTAATGCACTATAAACCAAGATTGAACTCAAATCATGCAACTCCAAAGCTAGTACTCTTTCCATTGAATGAATCCACAAAATGTTTGCTATTCTTCCACAGTTTGTATCATCTATAAATTTAATAATCAAGACATTTGATCCATATCACTAACAAAAGAACGAAGTACACCACCAAGCACAGATGTCTGGGGCACAAAAGAACTCCACAGAACTGACTGCTATCCATTAATGAGTACCTTCTAGGTCCAATATTTCATTTAATTCTGAATCCAATTGACTATACTATTTTCTTGATCTGATTTTTCCTTTTCTATAAAATGATGAGATTTTGTCAAATCCTTTTGCTAAATCTAGTTAAACTGTATTTATAACATCCATTTGATCTTACATTTTAAGAATGAAGTCATGCTATGTTCTTTGGGATCTTTGGTATTTCCCTGTTCTATATGAGCACTATTTACTTTAGAATTTTGCCAGAAATTGAAGGGAAACCTCCATGAATCTTTACTCTATTCTCTTGCTTTAAAAAAATAAAAGGAGGAGGGGAGGCCCTCCTGTCCAGTCAGAATTGACAAACCCCTACAATTTGAGACCTGCAAGGGACCCCAGTGGTAATCTAACCCAGACCACATATAAGACAATCACCACTATACCAAACTTGACAAGTATTCATCTAAACTCTGCTTGAACACCTCAAAGTAGTGGGAACTTAGCACTTTACTTTTGGATAGCTCTATTTGTTAGAATGTTTTTTCCATCCTTGAGACCATGCCTAAAGTGAACTCTTTATAACTGTCACTTATAACAAGTATAATCCCTTCTCCATATGACAGCTTTTCAAAAACTTGAAAACAAGTACCATGTCTCCCTGAGTTTTCTCTTCTCCCAAATACAAATCCCCAGTTACTACAACTGTTCCTTACATCATCTGGACTCATGGCATTACACCATCCTGATTTACCTCCTCTGGACATTCTTTAGCTTTGGTTTTCATTTAAACTCCACAATTCCTTTTATGGAAATAGATGATATTTTCCATTACAAGACTTAAAATTGTCTTTTATTATTATACTGCTGAAATGAACAAGTCCATTAAGATTGATCTTGGCTCCATGTTGTTGCTGTTAGTGTATTTAATGTTATTCTGGTTCTGTTCATTTCACCTAGCATCAACTCCTGCTAGTCTTTCCAGGGTTTTCTGACATCCTGTCCTTCATGATTTCTTAAAGAACAATAGTTTTCCATCACATCCATATACCAAAATTGTTCTGTCATTTCCCCAGTTGATGGGCATTTCCTCAATTCCCAATTTTCCACTACAAAAAGAACTGCAAAAGATATTTTTGAAGATGTAGAATTTTTTATTCTTTTTCATGATCTCTTCAGGATATAGACCCAATAGTGGGTAGATCAAAGATTATGCACATTTTTATTGTCCTTTGCTCTCCAGAAAGGTTGGATCAGTCCATAGCTCCTCCAACAATGTATTAGTGTCCCAGCTTTCCCAAAACCCCTCCAATAATGATATAGAGCAATTTTTCATATGACTATAGATAGCTTTGATTTCTTTATCTGAGAATTGTCTTTCCATATCCTTTGACCATTTATCAATTTGGGGGAATGACTTGGGGTTTTTTTTGGTAAATTTGACTCAGTTCTCTATACATTTTTAAAATGAGTCCTTTCTCAGAAACACTAGTTGTAAAAATTATTTCTCAATTTAATACATTCCTTTTAATCTTAGTTGCAGTGGTTTTGTTTGTACAAAACTTTTTAATTTAATGTAATTAAAATTATCCAATTAGTTCTTTATAGTGTTCTCCATCTCTTCTTTGGTCCTAAACTGCTCCCCTTTCCATACATCTGACAGGTGGACTATTCCTTGTTTTCTCAATTGGCTTATAATATTATTTTATGTCTAAATCATTGATCTATTTTGACCTTAATTTTTTTTAAATTTTATTTAAGGCAATGAAGTAAAGTGACTTGTTCAAGGTCACACAGTTAGGCAATTATTAAGTTTCTGAGGTCATATTTGAACTCAAGTCCTCCTGATTCTAGGACCAATGCTCTCTCCACTGCACCACCTAGCTATCACCTCAATCTTAACTTGATATAGGGTGTGAGATGTTGGTCTGTGCCTAGAATAGGTAATGAAAAAACAAAACTCTCACTCTTTGCCAGTGATATGATAGCATACCTCAATAACCTTAGAAAATCATCTAAAAAACTACTGGAAATGACTGGCAACTTTAGCAAAGTTGTAGAATTTTAAATAAATCCACATAAATCCTCAGCATTCCTATATATTACTAACAAGATACAGCAGCAAGAGTTAGACTTTAAAATAACTTCAGACAACATAAAATACCTGGGAGTCTATCTGCCAAAATAGAAACTTTATAAAAACAACTTCCTAACACTTCACACTGTATTATTGTATTGTTGTACTATTGTATTATCATCTAATCTAAAGAAGGAAGCAAACGTCAATAGCTCATGGGTAGGCTGAGCTAATGTAATAAAAATGACAGTTCTACCTAGATTAAATAACTTATTTTGTGCCACACCAATCAAAATTCCAAAAAATTACTTTAGTGAGCTAGAAAAAAATAGTAATTAAATTCATATGGAGGAATAAAATATCAAGAATATCAAGGGAATTAATGAAAAAAATGCAAAGGAAAGTGACTTAACTATACCAGATCTAAAATTATATTGTAAAACCTCAGTCTTCAAAACTTTGGTACTAGCTAAGAAATAGAGTGTAGATCAGTGGAATAGATTAGGCACAAAAGAAACAGCATAAATAACTAGAGTAATCTGCTATTTGATAAACCCAAAGTTTACATCTTCTGGGATTAAAACTCACTCTTCCATTAAAAACTGCTGGGAAAACTGGAAGATAGTATGGCAGAAACTAGGCATAGACTAAATCAGTGTGCTTTTGAAATCATTGTACTTAAGGCAATTATTCTAGATGATGTCTGACAAGAGAAGAATATAGTGGAACACTTAGTTCACAATCCCTAAAAAGTTTTTTTTCCTCTTAATGAAGCCCAAGATTTTATTAGCATTTTTTTGTCTGCTCTGTGTCATTGCTGACTCATTGAGCTACTGTGTTTTACTGAAAATAAGCCCTATAAGGATCCCCTTTCCCCCCACCCCAGGATGCTTGTAATATAAGCCCTATCCCAAGGTCATCAGACAGATGGACCCATTTAGTACAATGCAACACATGATGGACATATTGAATTATAAAATAATAATATTAATATAATTAAATATAAGTAATATTATTGACATTAATACTTGAAATAAATGATAATATAAATTATAATTATTTGTAAATACCCCACAGGAACCTTTGAACAAGAGGTTAATGCCTGTGTAAACTTGAAACATTGCTGAATCACCAGAGTACAGACACAATGTACAAATAAAGTATGTAGTTGATAACATTTGGATGGAAAGAAAGCTCCATCTCTAATCATCACTAAGGGCAAGAATGATAAAATTGAATGTGTTTCAGGTATTTATGTTCTTGAAACTGAAAAAAAAGCATGGTGAACACAGAAACAGTTATAAGTAAGTGAGTTGATTTAATGCTTCCATTTTGTTTTGTGAGGTGGTAAGAGAGGTCTGCTAGTTTGGGATTTAGCCAGTACTCACTAAAGACATGAAAAACTTCCTTTCAGAGAGAAGAATAGATCAAATAGTGATTCTCACAGGAATGATTGCCTATCTCCAGATATCCCCTTAAAATAAGCCATGATGTGTCTTTTGGAACAAAAATTAGTATAAGACCTGATCTTATTTGGGGGAAATATAGTAAGATCCTTCTTTCCTACCCAGAATTTTTCAGAGTAGCTGCTTTCTAATCATACCTCCCATCTCTTATAATTGGTCATTAGAATTTTCATATCGAAGTTCAAGATTTTGTAGTTATTTTTATAGAATTAAATATTAGTAGAATCAGTCTAATGTTTTGGTATGTCAAGATCCTTTTGGACCTGACACATCTATTAGGTTTACAAATCTACCCTATCCCACCCTTTTTTTGTCATAAGCAAATTTGACAAAAATTCTTTCTCTCCTCATATCTAGGTCATGGGTGGGGTGGAATTAAACTGAACAATATCTAATACAGATCTTTAGGATAAGCCACTGGAAATTTCTTACTATATTGATATTGAACCATTATCACCTCTTCTTTGAGTAGAGCAATCCAATCAGTAATGAATACATACTATTGTATTATCATCTAATCCATATCTCTTGTCTCCACAATGTCTATATCAAATTTAGTATCAAAAACTTTGCTAATATTTAGGTTAACTCTATCCACAAGATTCCTCTGATCTACTAGTTTGCAATTTTGTCAGAAAAGGAACAGGGATCTAACTAACTCTTTGTAGTCATCATAGCCCTTCCTACTTATTCACCGAGTATCGGTTCCAAAATTTTTCAGGAATTGAAGTCATTTTCTAATTTGCAAATTCTTTTCTGTTTTTTGGAATATTGAGGTATTTGACTGTTCCTGTTTTCTGAGATCTATTACATATCACTGAGAGTGACTCAGCAGTCACGTTTGCTGATTCTTTCAAGACCAATGGATTTCAATCAATCAACAGTCTCTACTTATGTTCCAGGTGCTGGGAATACAAAATCAAAAGTAAAATTGTCCCTGTCCTTGAGGAACTTATATTTTAATGAGAGAGAGAGAGAGAGAGAGAGAGAGAGAGAGATTAAGCTTAGTAGTTGAGGAACCAGGTAAGACAAATCTGTCAATTCTTTCAATACTGGAGGATCAATTTCATCAGAGCCTCATGATATAAACTTATCACAGATAGCTAGATATTCTCTTACTTTCTCTCTACTTATACTGTGTTTCTATATTCTATTAGTGTCTTTTATTTGGTTTTCCTATGTCTACAGATCATTCTCCTTTACAGAGAAAACCAGGAGTAAACCAGAAGTCAAGGAGCTCCAACACCTTTTTGGTTATCCTTATCTTCTTTTGCCAGCCTTAGTTTTACCACTATTGACACTCTTCTTACAAGAATGTGCCTGGTTATTTTATTCATCTTCCATTTCCTTCCTTTATATCATTTAATGTAAATTATTTTAAAAATCTAATCTGGATGATCAGCTCCCTATGCATTCATGTTTTTCTTTTTTGAACAAAATGATTCCCTCATTTCCATCATTATTATCTTTTCCTCTGTGTCTACAGAATTTCATTTTTAAAAGCTGTCCATTCTTTTTTTTTTTTTTTTTTTTAGTTTTTGCAAGGCAGTGGGGTTAAGTGGCTTGCCCAAGGCCACACAGCTAGTAAAAGCTGTCCATTCTTACTGATCAGTCTACAGTTTTCTATCTATCTTGCATTCTTTCTCTTTGCATATCTAGAGTTCATTTCAGGCATCATTCAACTTTCTTCTCCTTGGTCTCAAATGTGAAAATGGAATAGCTTCTCTCCTCCAAGTTTCCAGTCATTTCTCCCAGATTATCCACTTGTTCTTTGTGGGTAAGAATCAGATCTAAAACTGAAGTTCTCTAAATAAGTTTCTCCACCTTTTAAAGTATAAAATTGTCATTCAGACAAGTGAAAAATTAATTGGATGCTCTGCTTTTTCCAGAGATGGCTTCAGCAGACAATTGGAAACTACAGCTCCCTATCATAATTTTATCATGCTTTATTGACAGATTTCTCTTTTTTTCATATTTTCCTTCTTTTGTCCAGGTGGTCTGTACTGTGCTTTGATGACAATATGATATTTATTTCTGCCTTCAACCAAAATGCACTCTACTATAACTCTCATTGATGGATTTCCCCACAGGAGTATATTTTCTTAGTAATCAATGCTATTCTTTTTCTCCTTTTTTTCCCTATTGTGTTCCTGATTCCCTCTTGAATCATTATGTTATGATGTTTAACTTTACCTTCTTTTATTAGATGTTCTAATTCATTTTGCTCATTATGCATTTATGAATCTGAGGACATGTATTTTATTGCTAGTTGCTTTCCAGGACTTCGTATCTCCTGGGTATCTCTTCTGCTATGAGTTTTTACAGTATTACCAACATTCTACATTCTCTAGGGTGTTGTATTATGTGTGATCATTATGTCTCTGTGTGTGTGTATGTGTATGTGTGTGTGTGTGTGTGTGTGTGTAGATAGGTAGCTACAAATATAGATGTAGGTATTTGTATGTTATACTATTAATACATTGCCAGTTTCTCTCTGTTCTTTGTTAAAGTGCCTTTGACTAGATTGTTTTAAGACTCAAGGCTAATACTAATTGGTCCTTTGACAGTACAAACTAATGTGGCCAAGAGTTTATCATACCTATATATTTTTTTAAAATTTTATTTATTTAAGGCAATGGGGTTAAGTGACTTGCCCAAGGTCACATAGCTAGGCAATTATTAAGTGTCTAAGGCTGGATTTGAATTCAGGTACTCCTGATTCCAGGACCAGTGCTCTATCCACTGTGCCACCTCGCTGCCCTATTTTAAGCTAAAATTAAGAAATCTAAATCCTTTTCTCAGATACTATCTTCTAAACCCAAGTTTTATTTCCCACACTTTCTTTAATGGATTGATATAGAGTTCTTTCAACTAGTGTAAAAATCATTATCTTAGAATCTGCAAAAGCCTCTTCCCTTTGAGACCTCAGAACCTTAACTTTAATGTTATTTATCACCTCCATACAAGAGATACTAGTGGTTATTGCTTCAAAGTTTGCAAAGCTCTTTACAACTATTATTGTATTTTATCCTCACAAGAACCTCCAGAGTTAGGTGCTATTATGATTCCAACTTGACTGTTGGTTTTTTATTTTTTTTTGATGTTTGTCCTTCATTCTTGAAGAAGTCCATGATACCAGGGAGGTGATGCCATGACAAGCACATGAATTGAATTTGAGTGAAAGAGTGCTATGCTAAGTCATCAGCTTCACTTTCCTCCTCCAAAGTCATCTGGATCCAGTTACCAGATATGAATCAGTACAACTGGAGATGGCCCTGGATGCAAGGCAATCAGGGTTAAATGACTTTCCCAAGGTCACACACAAAACCAGTAAGTGTCATGTATCTGAGGCCAAATTCTCTATTCTCTGTGACACCTAACTGCCCTTCTGGAGTATCTCCCCAGATTCATATCTGGCCGATGAATCCTGATGACTCCAGAAGAGAAAGGGAAGCTGGTGACTTAGCACAGCAACCCCTCACCCAAATCCAATTCATGGGCTTGTCATGGCATCATTTCCTTGATGTCATGTTCTTTTTTGAAAAATGAATGACAAACATTGTTCCTATTGCTCTTGCATGTTAACACTGGCACCAGCATCCATGTGAGGGTTACAAGACAACTCTTCAGTAGCAATGTGATTTGAAACAGGACATTTACTATTGAATCATGAGGTAGACAAAAGTTAAGTGATCAGTCATATATCTAAGGCAGGATTTGAACTTAGGTTTCCTCTTTCCATTCCAGTGTTCTGCTATCCACTGTATTATCTTTCTGTTCTATTAGATAATGCTTCTTGGTTTAAAAGCACCATTAACAAATCTCTTTTCCTCAACTTCGAATCCTTTGTTCAAATTTAATCAGTTTTTACCTCCCACAGTCCTTTGGAAATCTTATGTACCAAAATGTCTAGGGATAATGATAAGAATGAAGTCTTTAAACCTTGGAAAACAAGAAATTTTCTCCCTTCTTTTTCATATTTAAGCCTCTAAACTTGTATCAGAAATGTCTTTTTCATATATATATATAAAGTCTGAATATATTGAAGATATTTCAATATCTTTATCTTTTAGTCCTAAATACGTTTAGCTTTTTCTATCAATGTCCGCTAACAAACCCTTTCTATCAATAAATAAAAACCCTCCTTTGTAATAAATCAGTAAGTTTTCCTTTATTTTTTTAAAGGCATACACATGATACAAAGGAAACGGTGGAGTTGAATTTGATTGCCTTTTTGGAGGGAAATGGAGCAATTTGGGGGTTGGTTTCCCTTACCTCAATGCCTTCCTTTGTAGTGTTTCCCATATTCCAAACACTTTACTATTATCAGCAAGGGAAAAGTCTTTCAAAAAGTTTTTTTGAAAGCAAAATTAAGTATTCAGAAGATGACAAGGTGCTCTGGGAAAGGATAGAGGAAAAGCAGGTCAAGAGAAAATTAGAAGTAAGCCACAGGGGCAGCTAAGTGGCACAGTGGATAGAGCACCAGCCTTGGAGTCAGGAGTACCTGGGTTCAAATCTGACCTCAGACACTTAATAATTACCTAGCCATGTGGCTTTGGGCAAGCCACTTAACCCCATTGCCTTGAAAAATCTTTAAAAACAAAAAAGAAGTAAGCCACAGACTTGCATGATTATACCACATTTGGGAAAGCTTCGGGAAAGCAAAGGAACTAGAGGAAAACAAGGGCATCCTGTTTTAATTTTGTCTTCCAGTTTCAGGCTAGAGAGTGAGGCAGAGCTTAATTTGAACAGGACTCTTTTTTTAATCGCATCATCAGAAATCAGAGCTGAAAGAGATCTGTGAGAAAAGCATCTTGTCCAATTGCCTCATTTTACAGATGAAGAAATTAAGGTCTAAAAAGAGGAATGACTTCCTTAAAGTTATAGGGCTTGACTAATAAAGACTAGAACTCAAGATTCCAGACTCTCAGTCTAGTATTCTTTCTGGCATACCACTTCCTAGATGTTCATTAGTATACGGTTCCTCATTCATTTTGTTTTGTTTTGTTTTTGTTTTTGGTGGGGTTTTTTGGTTTATGTTTGGCTTTTGCAAAGCAATGGGGTTAAGTGACTTCTCCAAGGTCACACAGGTAAGTATTAAGTGTCTGAGACTAGATTTGAACCCAGGTTCTACTGACTCCAGGGCCAGTGCTTTATTCACTATGCCATCTAGCTGCTCCACCCTTATCCCTTCTTTTACAGGTAGGCATAACATAAATTATTACAGGCCTATTAAACTTTTGCTACCAATATTCCTTACTTATTAAAATTAGTAAAATTAAAAGGTGAATCTTTTTTTAAAAATCTCTTTCACACCTTATTTCTTCCAGATGAACTCTCATCTTTTAATTTCCCAGTCCAAACACCAAAAGAAAAAAAAACATAGATAATTCAGTTGCTAGCAGTATGTAAAGTGGTTCTATGTACATAGGAGCGCCTCCTCACATTGTGGATAGTTACTTTCAAACTAGTCAAAGGAAATTTTCAAAGGAATATATCAAAGCTATCAACAATGTTTTGAAAGCAATTTTCTAAGTCATATTGCTCTTTTGACAGGATAGAGGGTTTCTATCAGTTGAAGAATGACTGAACCATTATGGTATATGAATGTAATAGAATATTATTGTATTGTAAGAAATGAGGAAGGGCAAGGTTTCTAAGAAAATTGGTAAGGTTTATTGGAACTTATAATGTCAATAGAGCAGAACCAAAAAACATTTTATATCATAACAATAACAGGGTAAAAGCAACTTTGGAAGACTTAATTGTCAATTAGAATGACCAACTATGATTTCAGAATACTGATGGTGACAAATATTTCACATCTTTGGACAAAGAGGTAATAGAGTCAAGGTACAAAATGAGACATATAGTTTTGGATGTGGTCAATGGAGAATATTTCACATCAACTATAAAATTACTCAAATTTGAATTTTTCTTTTTTTCTTTTTTCAATTTCGGGTGAAGTAGAAGATGACAGGGAGAAATGGGATAATATTTCCCTTCCACCAATCCTCATTCCCCCCAAAATAAACAACAGAAAGAATCACAGTTATATTTTAAATTTATTAAGTAGTTTAAAGGAAAGGTAGCTTCTGTATAATAGAGATTCATAACTTCATATACAGTCCTTTTAGAATAAATGCTCATTTGTTAAATTTGGAATATGAAATGTAAAAAAAATATTAAAAATACTCTCAAGATCGTTTCATTCACTCTGTCCTACTCAAACTGGTCAGTTGAGATTCCCAGAGAAAGCCTACCCCCATAGATTATTCTCAGACTCTCTCCTCTGCTAGTAATTCTCCTCGCTAAAGGAGACTATACTCCTCATATTCAAATTCATAGCATGTTTAGCTCTTAAATATAATCATTTCTTTAAAAATAAGGCAAAATAATAATAACATAAAAATACTCATTAGATCTTAAATCTATTTATAATGTCATAATTACATTATAATTCATACATCTCTGGGTAATACTCTCCAACTTATGCATTCAATACCTATTCTCTCACTTATGCTGCAAAGCTAACTCAGTGACAAAGACTTTTGCAATTCCATTCTTCAGACCAAACACTTCAAGAGAGATTACAAAAGCTGAAAACTAAAGGGGCAACTAGAATAGACAACACTCTGTGTCTGTGTGTGTGTGTGTGTGTGTGTGTGTGTGTGTGTGATTTTTGGTTTTTGGTGGGTTTTTTAAAAATCTATATTAATTATTTGACATGGCAGGAGTGCTAGGAAATGGGCTGTCCTTACATCCTGATCCTCTATCTTATCTCAGAGGGATGTTACAGGCAACAATTCAAAATCACATCCTTTCATTTTGATATGTACTCTTATATACTGTATTTCTCAAAAATGCCTGTGTTTAACCACATTTCCTTAGATATAGTTTGTCCTGAGCATGAAGGTCAGATCCAGGAGCTACCTGGAGAGAGTGTCATTTCCTGTCATAATGCTTAGAATTCCAAGTCCTGTTCCATTGTTAGAGAATTTTTGGTTTCTAACTTGTGGTATGATTATATGCCATTCATGAATTTCATAACTATATTTCTAAATGCCTAATTTCTTTGTATTTAAAGCCTTTTAAAATCTGTTTCATGAGACATAAGCCTAATATAGTGACCCCTAGTGTTTCTAGTAAGAAAAAAAGAATGAATTAGCAGTAAATAATGGATAAGGGGAGATTTGTCTTTCAGAAATCAGAGGAACTTGGATGAGGATATAAGTCAAGGTAGTCCAATAGTTTCTTCTTTTGTGCAGAGAAGCTCAGTGGAATGCTCTGGCTAAGAGTAAAATGAAAAAGGATGAAACAAGAAATTTTGTCTAAATAATGAATTGCTGAATTAGAAAAAAATCATTATATATGCATATATATATATATATATATATATATATATATATATATATATATGTAGGGGGAAAATCTCAGAATACTATCAATTCTCCTTTAGCCACCTTATTCCAGCTGTTAAAGGTCAGAATTTGCCACACTCTCAGGCCATAATCTAGCAGAAAAGAACATAACTGAGAGTAGGAAGATCTAGGATCTAATCTCATATAATCTAGCTATGTGACTGTGTGACCTTGAGTAATTCACTTACTCTTTCTAGAACTCTATTTATCCTCCCAGAAAGTTACTCTAACTAATCTCTCTATGATCTTGCAGTCCCTCATATTTTATATAGTTTTCTGTATGATCATACAATACCCAAAAAGCTTCTTGGAAGGTGAGAGGTAATAAGAGTACCAGAAACAGGCTACAATGCAAGGAAATTCTGGGAAGGTTACATATTAAGATTCAATCACTCTTCCAGTGTTTATTAAGTTCCTACAGTACAATTAGGTACTAAGAATGCAAAGGTTAAAATGAAATTGTCTTCAAGGAGTTTATATCCTATCAGAGGAAAGCAATATGTATTGATAATGATAGTTAAAGATTAAATAGTATTTGAGGTTAATACAGTGTTTTACAAATTCTCATTTTATTCTCACAACAATCCTAAGAGATATTATTTTTCCCATTTTACAAATGTGGAAATGAGGTAGATAGAGGCTGAGTGACTTGTCCAGAGTCATACAGCTGGTAGATGTCTAAGGCCAGATTTGAACTCAAAACTTCCTCCTATCAAGTTCAATATTGTATTCGCTGTTCTACCTGGTTGTTCCTTTACTTGTGGACTGTATCTCATAAGATCAGAAACAACTGATCAGGAGACCGGAATGTGGGATAAAGTGATAATTTGGTCATTGATACAATGAATACACAAATATAAAATCTTCTATTTGGGTGAGTTAATTTGAAGATTAAGTGTAGAAAAAGGAAAGGATTGTATTTTACTGCAGTGCTACTATTTGTTAGATACTGTACTAAAAATTTTATAAATATTATTTTATCTTCACAACAATCCTTGGAGCTAAGTACCATTATTATCCTCATTTTTTCAATGGGAAAAACTGAGGCAGACAAAGATTAGTGACTTGTCCTAAAATCTAGCTAGTATAGCGACTAAGGATACATTTGAATTCAGGTCTTTCTGACTCCAGACCTATCACTGTATCCAATGTACCAGTTGATGAAACGGTTATACTTCTTAGAAATTAAGTTGGAACTCAGAGCGAAGCAATATTATGAGAAGTGCTTAGGGATAGTAATAATGATAGTTTACATTGATATGGTGTTTTTAAGATCATGAAGAACTTTCTTCATAATCACTGTAAGATACACAATGACTAAAGTATAATTGAAATATTATATTCTTATAAACAGTACAGCAATATGGTATCATGGAAAGGCCACTGTACTTAAATTCAGATCAACTCTGAACCCTAGTTCTGACATTTCCTTGGACTTGCTACATCATTTAGCCTCTCCCCTCATCTGTAAAACAGAGATGATAATATTTGTACTAGGTATCTAATTGGCTTATAAAGTGTCAAGTACCTTAGAAATGTGAAATAGTCTAATCCTTACCTTGTGAGACAGTATGAGTACTCTACTTCAGACATTTTGTGAATAAAAATGACTTCTTTCAGAGAACCTGCTAACTTAATCCTCAATTATAACATTACTTATATGTGGAAATTATTTTGGTGCACCATATAACTCCCTTACAAACTTTGGGAACAAACCCCACTCATAATTTAGGAACTGTCTGTACAAGCTTTTCAGATAGCCAAGGAAGATGAATTTGAGCCAGGAACAGGCTGGCCTTGGGTAACTGGACAAGCTTCCAGAACAGAAAGATCTCTAAGTGAAACTGCTCTTTGAGCTGGGTAAAGCTTAATTTTGTACTTCTTGTTCCTTATATATAGTTTGTACCATGATAAATTTTCATGCTTGCAACAAAGTAGTTTTCATTGTTCCCATGGAAAATACTTGTAACTGAATAGAGGTATGGGAGATTAAAAGTAGCTACATTTCTTGACGGCATGGTCATAGGGAAAAAACCTCTAAGCCCTGGGTGTCAAGAGGAGACTAAAAAGAGTGAGCTCTACTGTCCTCACAGATTCTAAGGACAGTTTTAACCAACCCTGCTTGGACAGGTAGGATATGTTGGGATCAGTGTTATATCATTTCTCAATTCTGATTGTAATGAAGCAAGGGCAAAATGGGCAGGGAGTAAAGGAGAAATGGGATGGTTATTTGTGTGTACCCATGACTGGTGAGTTTCAGGAGATATTTTATACTCACCAAGGAGGCCCAAATAGAGAGCCAAC
Organism: Macrotis lagotis; assembly: GCF_037893015.1. Taxonomy (NCBI): domain Eukaryota; kingdom Metazoa; phylum Chordata; class Mammalia; order Peramelemorphia; family Peramelidae; genus Macrotis; species Macrotis lagotis. The sequence goes on along the minus strand of NC_133659.1, from coordinate 230,366,195 downwards.
CTAATTATGGTCCACATTGATTCTCTTCCTTTGGTATGGAATCTCAGAGGAGGGGAGGTGAAAACCTTCTCCTCCTTGCTCTTCAGTCAGAACTTGCTGCATAGACATAATGTGCAGTTTGAGCTTAAGGTCACCAGACACCCTTTCTGCTCCCCACATTTCTCTGCACCCAGTCCTTGTACAAGTATATAAAATTTGCATATATGTTGTAGGAATATTCATTTTGGTTGTGCCTATCTATGAGATATTCTATAAAGTCCTTAAGGGCTTCATATTCCCAGTTCCAAGAACACAATCAGAATTTAATAAATGATTATTGACAGTTGAATGATTGATAGATGCTAAGAAGGCTTCCATCTCCTCACAGTAGCTGAGAATCACTTTCAAGCAGACCTGCACTGCAACAGATGCATACACCTATGTGAAGGAAAAATGGAATGAGATCAAACTCAGCCAGAGCTTGACATGCAGGGTCACAGTACAAAGGTGTGGAAGCTCTAGTGACTGACAAGCTTTCTTAAATTAGGCATTCATGGGGTTACCTCTACCTCACCTTTAAAAATATTATAATTTAATTATGCGACCAGCTGAAAGAATAACATGTTATTACTTACATTGTTCTTTAAGATTCACAAAGTCTTTTCTTCAAAACTGTGAGGTAGATAGTACCTCTATTATATTATAATAATAATAGTTAGCATTTATTTCACATTTCAAAGTTGGCAAAATACATTAGATATATTAACTAATTTGATTCTATCCTCTGAGATAGGTGTTGTGCTTGTGCCCATTTTACAGCTGAGAAAAGTTAAATAACTTGCCCCAGGGTTACACATCTTTCTTAGTATCTAGCACCTAGGGCAGGAGGTAAGTGGTACAATTCCTCTTCTTTCCTTTTGGTCACATGGTTTGTCATTGTGCTGATCAGAGTTCTTTAGTTTTTAAAAGTTGCTTTTCTCTATACTGTTATTGTATACATTATTCTTCTAATTCTACTCACTTCCCTGTTCATTAGTTCACCAATGTCTGCCATGTTGTCCAAAGTTGTCCATTTGTTTCATCATTTCTTATGACACAATAATTTTACATTATCTTCAAAATAATGGTTTTAGTCCTTCATCAGTAGAATATCTACTGTGTTCCCTATTTTTGGCATATTTGTATCCTTTTTCCCTTTGATTTCTTTTCGGTATAGGCCCAGTTTTACTCAATAGCTATATCTGCTAAGTATCAGAACCTGCTTTCAAAGTCAGTTCTTCAGACTTCAAGAGCAGTGCCCTTTCCCCTACATCTTGCCACCTTTGTTCCATTCTGCTGAAGTCCTCTCTTTAATACCTCATTCTACAAAAGGAAACAGTAGAGCCAGGCAGATAACCCAAGTTTACATTCTCAGTAAATGCATTTGATGGTTTAGTCAGGTGCGGGGGGGGGGGGGGATATTAGTGGTGGCAGCAATTCTTGGGATGGGCTTAGCTGCTCAGGAAGAGAATTAAAGTACAATGAAGAGAATTAAAAAGAGATAAAAAGTCTGGTAAAAATGAAGAAGAGGCAAAAAAATAAGGAATTATATTTTAGAAAATAAGTTAGTCTTATTCTCTTTTTTTTCAAGGTATGTAAAATTATTCTAAACTAAACAAGACAAGAAAATGAAATTGTCTCACTTCAGAATGGAGAAAGGTTTACATCTTCTTTCCCACTCCCCCTCTAAATGCAGCTATTAGTTACTACCAGTGAACTTTGGATAGAGAGAAGAATAATAAGAACACCAGGGCTCCATAGAAACCAGGTTCCTAAAGTCTGGGAAGGAGAGACAAGAAAGAGTGCCTAGGTCCTTGTCCTAGGGAAATATGAAAGTGATGGGATGGGAATAGAAGTGAGGAATATCCCTAATGTCCTAGGAGTGTTGAGAGAAGGCTGTTTTAGGAGAGCAGGAACTCAGAGATGTTATGTGAAGGGTTATGGGAAGCTAGAGGTCTATGGGTTAAAAGAAGGTCAATTTACCCAAGCTATTTCAAGTACTAGAGTTTTGTAACTGAGGCATCCATGCCAGAGTTGCTTCTGGTTCTGTCTCTGGGGTCAAATGAAAAGTTTAAATCCTCTTCAGTATGACAGCCCTTCACATAATTAAAAACTGCTATTGTGCGTTCTCTCCTTCTGCCAAGTTTTCTGTAGGCTAAACATTCCCGGTTTCTTTGACTGATCTGCTTATGACATATTATTAATCATCCTGGCAGCCTATGTACAGGGGTGCTGTTACAGTGAAAAAGATATGGGTTTGGAGTCAGACTACCCAGCTCTGCTTACAAATTATTGTGACCTCGGGGTCTCATCGGGAAAATGAGAGATTGGCTCTAAATCTATGATCTTATCATTCTTTCTGGGTGCTCTTTAGCTTGCCAATCTTTTGTTCTTAGGTGTAACTCCCAGAACAAACCAAATTAAATATAATACCTAATCTGGGTAGAGTCCAGCAATTTCAGCATGTACAGCACACTAAGCACTGCAGGGAGAGTTAACAACTAAGGGAAAAAAAGTTAATAATTTACTTGCCAAGTCATTTCTATCTTCACAATGAATGACTCTCACATATAACTTTTCTCTATGTCAATGGCAAGCACTATTCTTCAAGTACTCTCTTATTTTCTATAATCTCATGACTGAGTGACTGACCTTCTTCCCTTCAGTCTATCCTCTTTCCAACTCATTCTCCACAGTACTGTATGAGTAATATTCTAAACACAGTACTATCATCGTGTCATTTACCACTCAAAAATCCTTATAGCAACTTTCTATTGCCTAACAAAAAAGTAGAGACTTCTGACTAGCATAGAATTTCCTCCCAAACCCTCCTCACATACAACCTGTCTCTAAACTATCTACCTAGACATCAGATATTATTCCTTTTTCTTGCTCTGTATCACAGACTAACCAGACATCTTTTCATTCCTTTTTCTCATCCTCTTTACTGTCTCTAAACATTTGCACATCATCTCCCACACCTAGAATAAAGTTCCTTTGTATCACCCCACCATCTTCCTCCTTCCATGCTTATTAAAAATAATCATAATAATCATAATGATGATAATTTGTTAAAGATGTCTTTGTTCCTTTGTTTAGAACCCAATTCAAATTTGTATACCCCTCCCTCTCCCCCCCATCCCTGGTAAAGCCTACCCTGACCTTCCCTGGTAAAAATGTTCTCTTTTTCCATAAATTATTTGTCTATTTATGTTCCTCACCCCATAACCTAAAAGATTGCAAACACTTTAAGTGTAGGATGTTGCATCTATCTTTGTGTCCTAAGATCTTTGAACTGGAAAGGACAGAACAAAAACAGATTAGTAGGAACCTAGCAAAAGAGAACCTAGTTATCCTTAATGAGTTTAGATCACTATGCCTAAATGAGTTATACCTTTATATACTGAAAGAATCAGGAAAATTTAATTGCTGACTATTTTCAGTCACCAATGAAAAAGCATTGGAAGTTAATTATCAAAGAAGATAGAATTCTATAAACTATAAGTCAATGAACTTGACATAATTTCTGGAAAAATTCTAGATGACTTAAAGGTTTAAAGGTTTTTTAACCTGAAGTCCATTGACCTTTTAAAAAATGATAACTATTTCAATATAATTAGTTATCTTTGTAGTATCATGTTTTTTATACTATATATAGTTAAAAGCATTACTCTGAGAAGAGGTCAGTAGGTTTCACAAGAATGCTTGAGGGATTCAAACACAAAATAGTATAAGAACCCCTGGGTCAAAGGATATCGTTAAAGAGCTACTTACCCAATAGTACATAAAGAACAGAATTTATACCAGACTATCCTCATTTCTTTTTCTTCTGTTTTGAAAGCCTTGCCAGATGATTAAATGGAAGACTGAAGTGGAGGATGCTATTGATATAATTAATTAGGATTTTTGGAAAGCATTTAACTGTCATTTTTTGTGAATATTTTTGCTAGGAAGTCGTTTAGATTTAGAAGTGATTGAATTGTTGGACCAAAAGAAGAGTCATCATTGCTTCAATAATTCCATGGAAGGGCATTTCTGTTGGGAAGCCCCAAAAATCTGTGCTCAGTCCATTACCAAAGTTGTGCTGGAGCCAGCAAAAGCTGGATTCAATTTTGAAATTTTCAGGATGAGCATTTATACCTTGGAAATTGGCAAGCACTACAAATGAAGTCATGATTTGTACTTTTGTTGATTTTCTAGAATTAAAAAAACGTTAGGGGCAGCTAGGTGGCATAGTGGATAAAGCACCAGCCTTGGAGTCAGGAGTACCTGGGTTCAAATCCCGTCTCAGACACTTAATAATTACTTAGCTGTGTGGCCTTGGGCAAGCCACTTAACCCCATTTGCCTTGCAAAACCCTAAAAAAATGTTAATATTGCAGATTAAACTTGTTTCCATTTGCACATTTTCTCATTTGGAAAACATTAACCAAGTCACCATAGTCTTTAATTTACTATTTATCATCTTTATCAACAACTTGGTTAAATGGATAGATAGCACACATATAAGAATCATAGACAGAAAGCCACAAGGAATAGTTAATATGATGGAAAATATGAAAAGAACCCCAAAATTCTACTAGGTGAAACATTTGTGTTAAATATTTTATAATTATATTTAATAGAGAACTTGTGGCTTTTTGTTTAAATTCTGAACTTAATAAAAAAAAAACCCAAAACAAACATTTCTATATAAAAAGTAGAATGGAAAAACAGAATTATACATGACACTATGAATTTCTAATAAAATACATGTCACAGAGAAATGGCACAGTGGATACAATACCAGGTCTAGAGTAGGGGAGATTCATCTTCCTACATTCAAATCTAGCCTCAGAAACTTACTCAGTGAGTGAGTCTTGGCAAATATTTTTGAAAGTTGTCACATGGAAGACAGATTAGACTTAGTCCACTTTACTCCACAAGGCAAGACAAAAAGTACTAAGTAAAAGTTGTTTTGAGACAAGTTGTTCTGATATTAGAGAAAAACACTTCCTTACAATTAGAGTTGTCCAAATGTAGGATGGAATGCTTTGGGAAAAGTAAATTTCCCCTCATTGAATGTTCCTAAGCAAGATCTAAATAGTTATTTGTCAATGAAGATATTAGTTGCATTAAATATCTTTGGGATCTCTTCCTACTCTGGAATTCTGTAATTTATTTAAAAATCACCAGGACCTAGCCTAATCATTGAAAGAACTTGGTTCAAGAATAGGATTTGACTTTATAGAATAGAGTGCCTGAGAAGCTTAGGGCTTGAAAGCATAATTGTTTCTAAAGAATGAAACAGTTTGGGGGGGGGGGTTATAGGGGGAGAGGGAGGAGGAGGAGGAGGAGAATCCCTGACCCTTACAGTAATCTTTCAATAAACATTGAAGACTCTTGATTATCATTGAGCATGTCACCTACCATTTTCCCTCCTTTAGGTTAAAGTGAGAGCTAGCAACTGATTTTTAGAGTTTTAGGATGGTCCAGGATAGAAGCAGGTGACCACTTCTAGGATCTCTTCATTTGAAGGTGGAGCTTAGCACTGTGGAGGTCCTAGGCAATAGTCCTGACCATTTTCTCAAAGTCCTGATAACTTTCTCCAGGGATTGGGATATGGGGAGGGTGTGCCCTCTTGTTATTCTGTGCAATTAGAGACTAATGTCTCTGTCCCTCACAGTGAACGGCTACCACTCATCAGGGACCCCAGTTCATCAGTCAGAGCCTGTCCACATGAGTCTCCGAAAATCCACTGGTGATTTCCAGGTAAGGGATATGGGCTTCAAGTCTGGGATTTGGGTGGTAAGAGCTATGAATGATATAGGCAGGGTGGTAGACTGAGACAGTTGCTCCAAGTAATTAGGGAAGGACTAAAGTAAAGGTCACTCTGTCTTCCATTGGTTAAAAACAAACAAAATAACAAACAAAAATCCTCAAGAAACCTGCAGATCTGCACATAAATTCTTAAAATTACCAGCAAGAGAATCAGTGAATTGTCATATGCCTCCAGGGTTAAACTTTTGTGATTTGTTTTCTCCTTCTAGAATATTCTCGAGTTCCTAAATATAAATCCATGAGATAAATCAGAGGTCATCCAATCCAGCCCATTTGTTTTCTAAATGAATAAATTGAGGTTCAAAGAAGTTAAGTGTCTAGTCAAAAGTTAACATAATAAATTGCAGAACTGAATCTTAAACCCATATCTTCTGACTCCATATCTTCTGACTCCAAACATATCTTTATTCTCATTGTTCCATGTTGCCTCTTCTTGACTGGTTTCATTTAGGATCTAAATATAAAGAATGTTAAGTGATGTTTGGTACAGATTCTTTTCTTTATAGAAATATTTAGAAAATGATGGATAGTGTAATTTGACTGGGGTCTGCATCACCATCGAGACAGTCCTGAATTTTACAGAAACATAGAATTTGATAATTGGCAGTTAGTCAGCATTTATTAATCAATAAATCAATCACCAAACATTGTGCTGGTGTCTGCTCTATGCCAGCCACCATGATAAAAATGAGGCATATCCAAAAAAGACCTCAAGGAGCTATCATTACTCACTTTCTCAAAAAGGACCATGACACTGGGAAGATGATGTCATGGTTTGCAAATGAATTTAATTGAGGCAGGGCTGTAAAAAATCACCGGTCTTATTCTCTCCTTCAGAGCCATCTGGGTCCAGTAGCAAGATATAGGTAAAGTTGATTAGAGATGACCCACTAGGTAGCACGGTAGATAAAACACTGATCTGGCATCAAGAGAAACTGAATTCAAATTTGACCTCAGGCACTTGTGTGACTCTGGGCAAGTCATTTAACTCTTAACTGCTTCCCAAAATAAAGGCTCACTAACTCTCCACAAAAGCTCCTCCTGTGACTATAATTTTATAACTGACATAGTTTTCTATTTCATAACTAAGTAAAGAATCATCCTCCTCCAGGACTAAGAGAAAATGATGAGGAGAAAGAACAAAGGACCATAGATTTAAACATTGAAGGCACATTAGAGTTTATCAAGTCCAACTCTCATTTTGTAGATGAAGAAATTAAGGCCAGAAAGTGATTAAGTGCTTTGCCAATAGCCAGATAGGCAATGAGTAGCAAGGTTTAGATTCAAATCCAGATCTTCTAACTTCCAATTCAGTACTCCTTTTTCTAACCCTGCTCTTCCCCTAAAAAAATTTACTCTATAAAGGTAGGAGAGGAGGTTTGTTCATTATAGGTTTGTAGAATATGGTAAAAAGATATAAAGTAAGAAAAAAAATCAGAGACTAAAATCGTAAGAGAAAGCAGAGTATAGAAACATTTAGGTTGTGATATGTATAGAATTGCAAAAATATTGGACTGAGATCAGGAAATGTAACGTGGGGGTATTTTCCATAGGTATTTTGGATGGACTTCAGTGGATTAGGAGATACATGCAGGTGTCAAGGAATCTGATAGGGAGAGGGCAGGTTAGGGTTATAAGCAATAAGCATTAATATGACAACTGCCAAAGTTTGAGAAATCATCTCTAAGACTGTGCTGCCACACTATTGAATGTTACATTCCTAGTCACATAACTGTTTACAAAAGAACATACTGAAAAATTGCTAATAGTTTTTTTAAAAAAAAGTTGACATCTTTCTTTTTGAGCACTTATCTCCAAATATATCTTCCCCCTGATTAGCAAGCCATCTTTTGTAATTAATACAATTAATGTAGTAATCATCCTCTCTATAGCACCTCACATCTCTCACATAGGTATATAGATTTAATCTACTCTCTCTCTTGCCTGGTTTACTCACTCTGATCTGCCCTCACAGTAATGGGTCTTGGTTGACAGAGGACTAAAAGAAGCAAATAGTCATCTTCATTCTCTTGAGATCCTAAGGGTAAACCTATTGTGGCAGGAATATATCTTGCTACATCCTCCAACACTTGAACTCTTTAACCTAAATTGATGTCTTTCCCTCTTACCCAACCCTGCTATTCATAATGATACCATTTTTGAAGCTAAAACTTATCTGAAGTAAAAGAAATAATTGCAGCATGAATAACTTGCTTATTAAATTTGAGAATAATAAACTATGTTGCATAGATCTGCATCATATTCTCCCAGTGGATTCATTCAGTATTTGTAAGGGAGAGTTGTCACACATTCACAGTTCAAGGTAGTTCACAACTCTGGAATACAGGCCTTTATCTCATTGGTCCATTCAGGAATATCAGTACCACATGAAGCCACCTCTCTGCCAACTACTTCCCTTCTGATCCCTTTTCTTTTTTTTGTTTCCAACCTATCATAGCATTTACAATCACTTTCAACTTATAATCATTTCTTAAAGGATAATGGGGAAAGTGTTCCACTATTAATTTGGCTAACAATCCACGTTAAACCATAGTACATACAAATGAGGCAAACATTCATCCCACGGTGATTTGAGTTGTTATATTTATACCACAGTTGATTTTCTATCCAAAATTGCTGAAATCCCACCTGAAAACCCCTTTTTTTCATATACAGATCTGCAACAGTTTTTAAACCAAATTTCTTTCCCTACTATTGTTAGGCTTCAAAATCTTCATTTTAGTGCTTAAAATATCCATTAAATTTTTGACCCCACAAAACTAAACTCCTCTTGAAACCAAATGACTCCTTTTGAAGAGGATAGTATCTTATGGAAACAAGCAAAAAAAGAACAGTTTAACAGAACTAACTACCATATTAACCATCTGATGGTGTCTGTAATATTCTATAGATCCTTCAACTCTGGGGTCTAGATTAGAGGAAGTGATTAATTTACTGCATTCTGCCTCAGTTAAACTAAATAGTTGGTCATTTTCAATGTCTCTTGTGTAATCTTTTTCTAAGTGATATCTCATCAATAACTATTATTATCTCTGAGCAAATGATTTAACTACCCAATGGCTTATATTTCTAGCCCTAACATACCTGACTCCTAATCCTCCACCATCAGCTGCATGATAGACAGGCTATTGAAAGTCCTATTTGTATCTCAAACTCAACATGCCTAAAATGGAACTCAGTTATTTTCCCCATATGTGTTCCTCTTTCAAATTTTGCTATTTCTGATGAGGTCATGGCCCTGTTTAGAAATCTTTGGTGGGTACCTATTGCTTCTAAGATAGCATGTAAACTTCCCTGTTTGTTATATTAAAAGCTCTCCAATACTGGTTAGTCCAATATTATTTCACATTACAGTCAAAACTGGCCTAACAACTGCTCCCCAAAGTGACTGTTCCATCTCCTATAATACATAGGCTCTCTCCCATGCCTGAAATATACTTCCTTCAAAGCTAAACTGAGGTGCTATCTCATATTTACAGTCTTGTCTGGTTCACCTAGTCATTAGCAATCTTTAAATTCTTTTAAATTTAATTATTTATGAACATATATCCCCAAAGTAGAAAGTAATCTCTTGGAAAGAAAGAACTGTTTCATTTTGAAGAATCAAGTATCAGAGTGAATAGAGCATTAGTCTGAGAGTTAGGAAGATCTGAGGTTTAATCTTGCTAGTGGTATGACCTTGATTAAGAACCTTTCCCTTGTCAGCCTCAGTTTCCTCATTTATAAAATGAGGATAAAATTGCACTTACTTCTCAGAGGTTTTATGAGGATCAATGGAATCATATAGAAAGAGCACTGTACACCTTAAAGTTATATATGTATGTATGTATGTGTGTATACATATGTTTGTTCATTGCAACCTTGTATATCATAACTTTTACATAGTACAATTTACATTATCAATTATTTATTGACAACCCCCCCCATTTGTCTGTACTATACCTGCAATCTTCTTGATATCTCTGCCCCACCCAATAAAAGAAAACATAAAAATGTAAGTCATTAAATACGTAATGTTGTCTAATATTTTGTCTCATTCTTATTGTCTAAATGTTCAAAGCAGGAAATTTTTATTCAAAGTCCCACTCTGAGAAACCTGATTATGTTCCTAGCTTGGTTAATAAAGGTTCAGAATTGAGTTTCTGATTCTGTCCATCTGGTATGGCCAGAAAATCTTACTTGGTCTAAGCATTCTTTCTTATCCAACTTTAAAATACAAGGAACTTCAGGGATCACCTAAAAAAAAAATATGTGGTCTCACTGGAGTAACTGGAACAATGGCTTCCTGCTTGGGAAAAGGACAAAAATAAGGAAGAAGTAATAGAATGAAAACTGAAACCACCTTAATTGAAAATCACTTGTGGTTCGCTTGAATTTGGAAAGAGACAACAAAATAAATCTGAATTCTGAATTATATTGCTATTATTATTTTTACAGATCCCCCATTCCTGGGTATTTCAGAATAAGAAACCATATACTAAAATTTTCAGTGCTAAGACTCCTTTAGTTCCCAGAGAATTCTATTGGTATCATGCAGCAGAGACAATAGCAGAGTAGTTGAGGGTAGTTGAGGGGTTAACTCCCCAAATCACAATATGATTATAAAAGTAGGTAGGGACTCGTTTGAGTGGATTGCCTTCATAAGTAGCACTCTATCTTTGTTTCAGTGAGCTAAGATGGGAGCTGCATGGTGCTATCTTCTATTATCCTGGGCATGGTGACTTAGGAGTTAAATGGAATATATTGGGCTTCCTTGGCACCAAGCTTAGGCATTTGTTCCTCCTCTGAAAATCAGGATGCAAAAAATGCCAAATATGGAGAGCAGCTTTGATGATGCTTCTTTCCTTTCTTGCCAGAACCCAGGGTCTCCATCTCAAGGCAAGAAACAGAGCAAGGAAAGCACCATCACTGTAAGTACTAACTACCTTGGTCAGTATCGATGGCGTGAGCAGAGTGGTCACTATGGTAATGCAGACAGTAGCACAAAAGGGTAAAACTCATCTAGAAAACAGGGAAGTTCCAAGACACAGATTTAGTCAAAGTTTTTTTCCCTTTATCTTTTCCTTTCAACATTTCATCTTTGTTTCTGTTATACTTGAATCGTAGTTTTAATTTAAAAGAAGCCATTTTAAAAAGTAGGAACTAGAAAAGGACTTGTTCAAATGACACGAAAAGATTAAAAGAAGGGGGTGGAATATGCCATGTGCCTAATTGAAATGATGCTTAAATTATAGGAGTAGTACAGTTGCTTTTGTGCAGGATAGCTTCAGGGGGAAAACATGAAAATTTCTTCTAATTATTGAATTCCTAGGAGCCAAAAAACAAAATGATAAAAGCTGACAATAGGGCCATGTCACTTCTGTCCAACTGACTTGAAGCTGTTTTTATGAGCATATTTCTCAATGACAGAAAAATAAGGATTGAACACTGTCTGAAGTAGTCAGTGAATGAATGTCTTTACTCGGACTCCAACTCTCTGAGAACTCCTAGAACCTATCACCAGTGTGGGGATAGGCTGAGAATAAATTTTTAAAGTGGACAAAAGAATTCTGCCATTGTCCAATTATGTGTGAGTCTGGTGATTGTAAATCTGTTGTCTCTCTTTAATTCTTCTAAATGAGAAAAAGACCCTAGGAGTTAAATAGAAACCTTCTATAAGATAGCATTGTCATAGTTCCCTTAGAACCGATTAAAACAGCTGAGTATCTGAATGATCCCAACAAGACTTCCTTCATTGACATAAGGGGATTCCCTCTATGTTCAGTTTCCCATTGGTCTATACTGACAGTTTCAAAATAATTGCATATACACAGGCCTAATGAGGCTTAATTTTGTTCATTTCCTTAATGAATATTGTAGAACTGAGGTCAGCAGCAAGCTAAACCAACATTACACTTCACAAAGATGAGCAGTAACCAAGTGAGTCACTGGCAGGTCTAAGATTTAAGTTTCTAAAGGACCAGGGTTTGTGTTGTTTCTTCTTCTTCACTTTTAACTCAGATCTCCTATCACAGCTCCGCCCCCCCCAGCACATAGTAGACCTTCAATATATGTTTGTTAAAAGAAATAAAAGCAAAAAATTAACTGATATTTATATAGCACTATAAGGTTTACAAAAGGACTTTCCTCATAGCAACTCTGAGAGATTGGTATTAAAGTTATTATCCTCAATTTACGGATGAGAAAATCGGCTGGAAGAGGTTGAATCAATTTCCACTAGACACATAGATGGCAATTGTCAAGAGACAGGACTCAAACTCAGATATTCTGATTACCAGTCCAGTGCTTTCTCTACTCTAAAATAAGATCAAGAGAAAGGGATTGGGAAAATAAAGAGAAGGGAAGAAAAAGGAAGGAAAGTTAAAAGAAAATGTGTATGATGAACAGCTGGAGAATGACACTGACTGCCATCCCTCAGTTATCTTTGAGTGATTGTCCCCCCACCTCCCTACTTCCACCCTTTGGCTATGGATGTTTCCTTTACCATTCACTTGGCAGGAAAGCAATTCTGCAAATGGCAGGGGTCAAGAAGTCACACCCAGAAGGGTTGAGAATGTACCCCTTCTTCCCTTCATTGAAGAGGTGAGGCTTTATTGATGTCAGACATGGTAACTGTGTTGATTAGTTCTGCCAAACTTTTTTTTTCCTTTTAATTATTTTAATATTATTTAGAAGAAAATTTTGGAAGAGATCAGTTGGGTCCTAGTCTGTATTCCTCAAATTGATATTCTTAAAACAAAGGGCTTACTGTGTCACTCCCCTAATCAAGAAGCTTCAATTACCTCCTATTGCCTCTAATATAAGATAAACACTTCTTTGTTTGGCATTTCACAATGTCTCTAGCTTATCTTTCTAGGCTAATTATATATTACTTCCCTTCTATTCTCTGTTCCAACCAAATTGTCCTGTTTGTTGTTCTTTATACATGATATCCCATGACTACTTCCATGCCTTTGTAATATCTATTCTTCCTACCTTCCTACTCTTCCCTGCCTTAGATTCTTGGAAATCAAAGATTTTCTTGATTCTTTCAGTTAATCCTCTATCTTTTGTTTCCCCAGCAAATGTTGAATTTATCATCTGTGTGTATATGCATGTATATATACTTACTTATATACAAGAATTTAAAGTCTTGAAGTCTAGTATTATTTAATTTTTGGTCTTTGTATCTATCCCTAGTATCTAGGTCAGGACTTACTAGTTGAAGTTGAAGCAAATTATTGAGGTCAATGTAGAAATAGCAAAGATATTTCTGTGGATGACTTCCTTGAATGACAATAGGCTTCAACCAAATTTTTTGCTGGGGGAGGTGAGGGGTGTGGTAATGGTGTTAAAATAAAACAGAAATGTGGTCAGGCAATTTTCTTGGTCCATGTGGCCTGGTTACTTTGCCTTTGCTGTAAAGCACCACTTCTCTCTTTTACACAACATAAAAGTTGCACTAAACTTTTTTAACAACAGTGCTTGACTCCAATTCATTTCCCTCCTTAGGAGAGTAGACCCACTAAAGGGAAAAAAAGAGGAAAAATTGTCTCAAATCAAGGTGCCCTAAATGTCCAACTAATGGTTGTCCAACAGTTATAACCCTTGCACAGTTGTCTTTAGAAAGTGGATAAGTAACTTCCTAGTCAGCTAAAGCCTGAAGAACAAATGGTTAAGACCTCAAGTAACCAAGTATGGCCAACCAAAGGCTAAGCTCTATGCGATGTATCTAGATAATGGTGACTCTGGGAACCAGATATTGGGTACCAATAGCAAGAGGATTTTATAATCACCTTATGCATTATGCCTCCTAGCTTAGACCTGAAGAGCTTTCAGAGGTTAACTTTGTTAAACTCTTGTTATACCTAGCAGGAGTTAAGGAGTAAAAGGAAAGATGATCTGTAGCCAAGGCATTGTTTTGATTTCTGTGTCATTCTTTTTGTATCATCATTGTTTTGTGCTGTTGAGATTGGCAGAACTATTATAAATCAAGACCACTTTGCATTTGAGATTTTTATATAGCAATAAAAATTTCCATGGAGAGTTTTATTTTTGAGCTTTTATCTTAGCTCTGTTCAGGGTTCTCAGCCATATTCACTTCCAGGTCGCTGACCTCATGTCTTCAATTAGTTCTTGCTCTCTTGTTAAAAAATAACCCAGGTGTTGGCAAAGAATTGGAAAATGAGTGAATGCCCATCAGTTGGGGAATGGATGAACACATTATGGCATATGTACATTATGGAACACCATTGTTCTATTAGAAACCAGGAGGGATGGGAATTCAGAGAGGCCTGGAAGGATTTGCATGAACTGATGCTGAGTGAGATGAGCAGAACCAGAAGAACATTGTACACCATAACAGCAACATGTGGTTGATGATAAATCTTTTTCTTTTTCTATTTTTTTAACTTTATTTAAGGCAATGGGATTAAGTGACTTTGCCCAAGGTCACACAGCTAAGCACGTATTAAGTGTCTAAGTTCAAATTTGAACTCAGATCCTCCTGACTCCAGGGCTGGTGCTCTATCCACTGCGCCACCTAGCTGCCCCCCAATTTTTTTCTGTAAGGCAATGGGGTCAATGACTTGCTCAAGGTTGCATAGCTAGGTAATTACTAAGTGACTGAGGCTAGATTTGAACTCGGGTCCTTCTGACTTCAGGGTCAGTGTTCTATCCACTGTGCCACCTAGCTGCCCCCGATGATCAATCTTAATGGACTTGCTCATTCTATCAAGTGCAACAATCAGGGACAATTTTGGGGTATCTGCGATGAAGAATACCATCTGTATCCAGAGAAAGAATTATGAAGTTTGAACAAAGACCAAAGACTATTACCTTTAATTTAAAAAAATGGTATCTTATATAATTTTGCTATCTCTTATATTTTATTTTTTTTCCTTAAGAATATGATTTGTCTCTCCACATATTCAATTTAGATCAATGTATGGCATGGAAACAATGTAAAGATTATCAGACTGCCTTCTGTGGGGTGGGGGAAGGAAGTGAGATTAGGGAGAAAATTGTAAAATTCAAAACTAAATTAATTTTAAAAAATAAATAAATGTAATAACCCAGGTGAAGTTAAATTCTACATTCCTTCCCTTGGCTAAATTATAAAGAATCATAGGATTTGTGGTATCTTCTTAGCTAGTGGGGACTTTCAATATTATTTAATCTAATCCCCTAATTTTTCAGATGAAGAAACTGAGGACCAGAGAGTGAAACACATGAATTAAATTTAATAATAAGCAACAGAGTTGAGACTTAAATCAAGGTTTTCTGACTCCAAACTGAATTGCCATTTCTACTGTAACATGGTTGTATTTATAAGTTATTTTTCCTCTTGAAAATAGAATAAAGGTCTGTGATAGCAAGGGTGCCTTTTGGTGAAAAGATACAGAGTGAGCTGAGTTAAGTGACCATGGAGCAGAGCAGACTTCAGGTGGTAAGCCCAACTATCTATTATGGGCTCTTGAAACATCCTCTACACCAGGAATGGTGAACCTCCAATCCACAGACCCACAGCAACCACAGGCAGGACTTGCAATTAAATAAATCTTGAAGCTTTTTAGGGTGAATAAATTAAATGTTTGAGAAAATATAGCCTGTGAATGATATTACAAATACACAAATGTTCTTGGGTAGAAAAAAGGTTCCCCACCCCTGCTCTATACTTCCTTTTCTCAGCATACACCCATTCTATAACCTTATTTCCATCTCGTCTCTCTAAATAGGGATGGATTATTTTGCCATGGACAGAAGTCCAGTTCAGACAATAAATGTTAGCCTCAGCAATGTCAAAAAGCTATATTCATAGGGGCGGCTAGGTGGCGTAGTGGATAAAGCACCGGTCCTGGAGTCAGGAGTACCTGGGTTCAAATCCAGTCTCAGACACTTAATGATTACTTAGCTGTGTGGCCTTGGGCAAGCCACTTAACCCCATTTGCCTTGCAAAAACCTAAACAACAACAACAACAACAACAAAGCTATATTCATGTACTCTGAAAGTAGGTCAGTAATTCCACCTGCCAATGATTTGCAGTTGTTGTGACTATTGATTATTCTTCTGTAAACCCTTTCTCATTTGAGAGACATTGCTCTTAGGGGAAATACTACCAAAGGGAACTCCTTCTGATTCCTGGCTGCTTCTGAGCACTAGGATGGCAGTGGGAGAGCTTTTGGGGAAGCACAGTGCTATGTTGAAATCTGCTGCAGAAAACTAGACTGGGGGGCAGGGAAATGTTCTGAAAAGATTTTTCAATTTTTCTGATGACAAGAAAGAACAGTCATTTTAAAAATAGAATTAAATGAATGAATGAGCAGTTATTAAGGGCCGACTACTGCCAGGCACTCTAGAAAACAATGGCAAGACAAATATAGGTGAAGTCCTTACACATCTTAAATTGAAATAGGGAATGACAACACCCATAATGGAGTTAGTGTTACAAAACTGTGATGGGAGTTGATGTTGGACAAAGGTGGCAAAATTTAAAATGGAAGAGCACCCATGTAATTTGGAGCTGGCCAGAGAGAGTCCTAGGTAGCCTTGTTCAGAGCACTAAAAACTCACTTAAAATTAATTAGTTAATTTTTACAAATATTTATTTTTTCCCATTTCCTTTCTACCCTGCATAAAACCATGGAAAAGAAAGAAAAATATTTGAAAGGATATCATTTTGGAAGAGGCATTAGATTTGTCTTCATTCCCATAAGTCAGGATCAGTAGTTTGAAAGTGTAAAGAAGCAGGTTTAGTTTCATAAAAAAAAAGCAGACATCCTAATAATTGGAGTTATCTACAAATAGGATTCACTTTCCTAGGATTGGGATTATGTTTTCATTATCATTTCAGGAATTAGTTTCTAATCACTGTAGATATTCAATTAGGAATTGAATGACCATTTGTTAGGAATGTTGGAGAGAGAATTTCTCTTAAAGTACAGATTATTTTAAATGAAAAAAGTGCCTTTTCTCATTCAAAAAAATTCTATGAAAAATTAGAGATTATGCATGGAATTGTTCTGAACATGTCCCAGGTTCAGGTATTCTATCATGGAGGAAAAAAGCCTATGTTCCAGTCCAAACTTAATTTTTCTCCCAGCCAATTCCCACCCTACAGATGAGTGATGGTGACTTTTTTCTTTGCAAGGCAATGGGGTTAAGTGGCTTGCCCAAGGCCACACAGCTGGGTAATTATTAAGTGTTTGAGGCCGAATTTGAACTCTGTACTTCTGACTCCAGGGTCAGTACTCTATCCACTGCACCACCTAGTTGCCCCCCTAGTGATTGTGACTTTGATGGAACAAGAGAGGCTTTGCTAATGATTAAATGTCTGTTCTTCCTAATTGCTATTGATAGCCAAGTTTAACTAATTTAATAGAATACTTTTTCGTGTGAAAATGGTATGGCAGCATTATTCCTTTTTTCTGAGATTGAGATCAAGGGAGAGATAATTGGAGAAAAAGTGAAATGAATGAAGAGAAGGAATAGAGGTTTTTGTGCATCTTTCTAGAATAAAGGAAATTTTGAAAAGTATAGTTCCCAGGCATAGCCACAAGGTGATGAAAGAACTCTGCCTGTTTAAAAATGACAGATTCTCAGTCCACTGAGAAAATTAACTGTCTTTGGGAGCAAGAAATCTTTCAGATTTAGCTCTCTTTAGGCATCTAGGTGGCATAGTGAATAAGAAAGGTGACAGTGAATAAGCATATACTGGACTTGGAGTAAGGAAGACCAAATACATTTGACCTCAGACACTTGCTAGTAATGTGATTGAGTGGGATAAGGCCTGAGATTTCTTCACTAGAATATTAGAGATTAGAAATAGTTGAACTGTGTACTATATATCTCTCTTCTATATATCCTCCCCTTGACAAGCATCTTCTGGGGTATCATGACCGAAATGTAGAGTCAACTGACCCTGTCTAATCTGTTGAAGTCTGGACTTTCCTGGGGCTGGAGGGATAATCCTGTCTCTGTTTGAATTATATGCTTTTTTCCTTTAGATTAGCTTACATGCTTAGATTGTGAAGACCACATTCCTCACTGATGAGGATGGGTCGGGGTGGGGAGGATCGCTTTAGGATATATGATCTTTGGGGTCTTTTGTCCCTTTGCCTCATTCTCCATCTTTAAGGGTGAATGGAATCTGCTTTTTGAGAATCGAATAAAGCTTTTTCTCTTCTTATCTTGAGAAATCTCTAAAATTTATTTAAGTGGTTACATTTGTCCCACACATGATTCTGGGTAAGTAATTTAAACTTCTTTCGTTTCAGTTTCCTTGTCTATATAATGAGGGTAATAACAGTATCTACCTCACAAGGTTGTTGTGAGAATCAGATGAGATAAAGTGAATACAGCATATGCAAATTATTGCTGTTGCTCAGTAGTTTTTCAGTTATATCCTCTTCTTCATGACCCCATGTGCAGTTTTCTTGGTAACAATATTGAAATGGTTTACCATTTCCTTCTCCAGCTCATTTTATAGATGGGGAAACTGAGACAAACATGCTTAAGTGACTTGCCCAGGGTCACACAGCTAGGAAGTGTATAAAGCCAGATTGATTTCCTGACTTCATGCTCAATGTCACTGTGCCACTGAGGTGTCCCATGAAACTCTTTACAAATATTCATTATAATGGTGTTCTGCATATTTTCAAAGTTGACTGATATCTCTGGTGGCATCAGGCCAGAGTGATGGTTTCTGTTGGCCCTAGAAATGATGGGACAGTGATACCCTTAACCCATAAAATCTTTTTTTATATGTTCCACCTGGTCCAGGCCTCACCATTTCCAAACCAAGCCCCACCCCATTCCATTCTCAGAGCTCTTTTGATCTCTGTTACCCTGGTTCCCACAATTTTCAAAACAAGTTCTAATAATTACTGCTATTGAAGATATCTTTAAAAAAATAGAAACCATGTCCTGTTCATCTTTTTATCTTTCTTTTGTTGATTAAAGTATTTAGAGATGATACATTTCCCTAAGAACTGCTTTAGATACATCCCATAAGTTTCATTTTTGTTTTGTTGCTATCATTTTCCTTGAAATATTTTTTGTTTCTATAATTCATTCTATGACTCATTATTCTTTAAAATTCTTACTCTGTATTTTTAATTCTTACTTTTAAGAATCATTTATTGAATTTATTGCATTTTAATAAGGAAATGATGTTTATTTCTGCTTTTCTAAATTTTTTTGATAATAATTCTATATGTAATACATCATCATCATCAGGTTTATTTTTAAGGTGCCCTATACAGCTTAGATATATGTATGTAACCTTCCATTATTATTCAAACATAAAATTTTCTGTTTGGCATCCAAGCCCATTTATAACCTGCTCATAAACACACACTTTTCCAATCTTCTTACACCCTACCTCCTCCCTAATCTACTCCATCTGGCCATATTGGTGGCTTTGCTTTTTCTTGAGTAAGTCACACTTATCTTCTCTCATTTTCACTGGCTATCTCCCTTACCAAGAAATATTTCCCTTCTTATCTCTGTCTCCTGATAGCTCAGTCTTCCTTCAAGGATCTGGATAAGTAGCTTAATCTCTGTCTGCCTCAAATATAAATTGAGGATAATAACAGTATCAGTCAGCCTTCCAGAATTTTTGTGAAATAAAATGATATAATATATGAAAAACAATATGTGGGGGGAGGGCTAGGTGGTACAGTGGATAAAGTTCTGGCCCTGCATTCAGGAGGACTTGACTTCAAATCTGGGTTCAGACATTTAGTAGCTTTGTGACCCTGAGCAAGGACCCCAATTGTACACCCCCCCAAAATGCCTGGTACATAGTAAATACTTGTTCTTTCCTAAGCAAGGAAGAAGAAAACAGGTTTAAAATGTTTATTAGCCATTTTGTAAGCCTTGTGTAAATATGATGTGGTTCCAGCACAAGTAGGGATGGTAAAACAAATGAAAAAATAATTTTTATATGTGTTTTGGAAAAATACAAAGAGCTTTGAGACATCTTAGAAAGGAAAGAAACCTACCCAAGAAGAAAAGATAAAGACCATTCTGGAGCAATTTGAACTCAGATTTTAAAATAGTGAAGAACCTAATTAAAAACTCCAAAGGGAGAAGAAATGCAGGACATTTGAGTGTGACTTTGGTAGTGAGCCAGGAAGCTGAAGCTTTGGGACATCCTCTGCATGCCTTATTCCTTTGGGTATACATTAAGCTGCAACATTTGGCCATTCATCATCTCCCCATGAGGATGCAGACAATCCTTAGCAGAATCATGGTGCTTCCAGATGTCAAGGGGATATCTATTACCATTCTTCATGTCAATCACTCCCATAAAATGGTCCTGTTGATTCTCTTCCAAAAATGTTCTGAATTATGCCACCAGGAAGTTCTACTCTGATGACAGAGAAGAAGAACTCCCAATTAGATTCTTAATAAATGTTTTTTGATTGATTCAATAAGTTTTAACATGTACCCAAATCCTGTCATCCATGCCTAGAATTGGGTACATGTTAAAACTAGGGTCCCTTATCATCTAGAAACCTGAATTTTGCTTTATCTCATTCCTATATTGCTTTGTATCTCAGAGGCCCTAAGGCTTGTTTCCATCATTAACTGATTTTAATTTTTGATTTTCTAGTAACATTAATTATAATCCAGATTTAGGAAATCAAATGTAAATTTTGGGGGTAATTTTCTGTGCCCAAATGAGATAATGGTCATTGTAGGGAAATATCCTAGAAAAGTGAAGGTCAAAAAGCTGTGACTCAAATCTCTTTTATATATGATTCTTTTGATGCTTATGATTTCAATACTGTTTCACTGATAGATTTAAATTTATCCTGTATTTACCAAGATATTTTTAATCTTATTTTTATTGATCTATTTAATTTTTCTATCACCTTTATTTCCATGTATTTCTTTCTTCACCTTCTCATCTAGCCTTCATTTCAAATAGGGCTAAAAGTAGAAGAAAAACAAAGCAGTCTAGCAAAAGATAATCAACCTCTTGATCATATCTGATAATTTATGCCATTTTCCACTTGCATAGTTCTCCACCTCTACAAAGAGATGGAAGTACACTTTCTCAAATCTTTTCCAAAGCAAAATTTTACAATTATAAACAGTATCTAGTTTCTTTTTCTTTCCTTTTTACATTATTATTCTGTGTGTGTTGTGTGTGTTGTGTGTGTGTGTGTGTGTGTGTACAAGTGCACAGCATACATTATCTATCTATATTTTTACACACATTTATTTTATTTATTTTCCTGGTTTTGATTATTTCATTCTGCATTGTCATGTTGTCTTGAGGCAGCGAGGTGGTACTACTGTTTCTGTGGTCAGGAAGGTCTTCCTTCAAATTTGACCTCCTATATGTAACAGCTGTGTGACCCAGGTAAAGCACTTAACTTCTGACTACCCCCAATTTTTTACTTGTAATATGGGGATCATGATGCCACCTATTTCTCAGAGTTGTTATGAAGATCAAATGAGATAATAATTGTAAAGTACTCAGCATAGTGACAAGCACATAGTAAGCACTATATATATATATATATGTATATATATATATACATATATATATATATAAAACCTATTACTCTCAAATTTGTGTGATGCTGGGCAAATCATTTAGCACCTCTATGCCTCAGTTTCTTCAACTGTAAAATGTGGATAATAATAACACTTTCCTCACAAACTTGTTGTATTAATTGAGATATAGGTAAAATGCTAAGCATTTTAGTAGGCATCTTCCTTTCCCCTCTTCTGATGCTTCTCCATGGTTTTTATATTCATTGTTTCTTATAACAAATTACCATATTTGTCATTCTATTCAATCTTTTTGATTCCTT
This sequence comes from Macrotis lagotis, assembly GCF_037893015.1. NCBI lineage: Eukaryota > Metazoa > Chordata > Mammalia > Peramelemorphia > Peramelidae > Macrotis > Macrotis lagotis. Next base: position 230,344,527 of record NC_133659.1, on the reverse strand, counting down.
TTTTTAATAAGCACATAGAAATATAGTTTTGACTATGTTGGTGAATATGGGACTTGTCTATTTTAATTCTGTATTGAATATAGTCCTATTATGATTTTTGAGTGACTTGTCCAAGGTCTCACAGCCCTTACTTTAGCTTCTTTTTTATTTTTAGCTTTTTGTTTGTTTGTTTTGGTTTTTTTAGTTTTTACAAGGCAATGGGGTTAAGTGGCTTGCCCAAGGCCACACAGTGAGGTAATTATTAAGGGTCTGAGGCCAGATTTGAACTCAGGTACTCCTGACTCCAGGGCCATTGCTCTATCCATTGCACCACCTAGCTGCCCCCATTTTAGCTTCTTTTAAAGCAAAATTCAATTACTTTCCAAAATAGATAATCACATAACTGCAACATCTCTGACATTGATTTTTTCCCTTTTTGTCATTTTTCTCAGTTTTATTAGCATGATTTTGCAAAGAGTGTTAGGAAGTCTCTCTAGAGTTGCATGATTTTCTCAATTTCTCTCAACATCTGGTAAAGCTGTTGTTTCATTTTCCTTTTCAGATAAATTGTGTGACTTTTCCACATCCTGATACAATGCCAGAACAGCAACTGCTGAAGCCCACTGAATGGAGCTACTGTGATTACTTCTGGGTAAGTCACTTAAGCTTCACTCTGTCCAAAGGGACATTCATTCCCAGGAACAAATAAATGAATGAATGAATGAAAGAAAAACATTTATTAACTGCTTATTCTGTACTATGCAGCTAGGTTTACAAATATAAACAAGCAAAATAATTCTTGCCTTCAAAGAGCTTATATTTTAATAGAGAAAAATCATTCAAATCTGACCTGGTTATTTTTGTAATAACAGAAGAGCTTTTTTTGAATGGAAAGTAAGAGGAAATAATAATTGTAGTCATGAATTTCTAGGAATGATAGTATTGATCAAATTAGTGTTCTTAGAGATAGAGTTAAGGAAGCATAGGGAAGATAATTGGCAATGTCCTTTCTAATATCTGTGACAATATTGTTTTGATTATAAATCTTGGAGGAAGAAATCTAAGTGTGTGTGGGGGGGAGAGGGGAGCCAGAGGGAAGAAGCAAAGTTGTGTGAATAAAGAAGGTAGAGTGAATGGAATCATGATGTCAACAGACATAAAGAATAACCAGATCAGGCAGGAAATAGTGGATCATGTAAATTTGTACTCACAAACTCACCAATCAAGACAGGGGATTCCAGAATGGTAGTTCCAAATTTTAATGAATTAAGAATCCAAGAGTATGGTTTCTGGTGATCTAGTGATATCAAGTGATTGGTGGCAAGCATATGCCTTGAGTAGAGTATGAAGTATACCTGGGATTGGCCATTCCTTGTACAAGACATTCCATCTTTCATCTGTGGCTTTACATAGCCTATGACCTCTGCCTACAATGTACTACCTTCTCACTTCTACTTCACTGAATCCTATGCTTTCTTCAGAGCTCAGTTCTAGTGTTTCTATATTCCTATTCTATAGGACCTGTCTTGATCCTCTTCCAACCTCCATTCCTAGTGCTGTCACCCAAGAAATGTTTTCTTCTATACTTCAGATTTACTGTAAGAGTATGAACTAAATAATAGAGGCCTTGGTTGATTGCAGGTATCTTTTTAGCTATATATCTATTATAATTTCAAATTTTTGTCAGAGCCTAGAGAAGGCCATGTTTGGGATCTCACTTCTTTACTTTCCTATTTCCAAAAGGAATATTATACTAGTTTCATGATGTTTTAATAACTTTACAAGAAGGAAGGACAATAACAATACCATTGTAATAACAGAAAAAACTGAAAGACTTAAGAACTCTCATCAAAGCAATGAGAATTACAATTCTACAGGATAAATAACACTTATTTTTATCTTTAACCCAAGTAGTCTTTTAGAGATTCAGGATCAAAGTCAATATCCCTGTTGGTTCATTATAGCAAGTATTCCCATTCTATGCTGGAAAGAAAAGAGTTAGATTACTCATATAACTTAAATTTCCTCCCCCAAATGCTTGCTACTCAAATGATAATCACAGATGGCCAACAAGGATTTATCAAAGCAAGTAATAAAACTGTATTTAAAGCTATCCATAACATGACTACTTCCTACCTTTCTAATCTTTTTCCCTTAACACCCCTCTCCATACTCTAATCCAATGACACTGGGTAATAAATTGATAACATTAAAATTAAAATGAATAATCAGAGGAAATAGCTACTACAGTATGCCACATATAGTAGAAAGCTACTGTTTTGTAAATGAAGAGTGGGTTCATATTCAGAGGAAGATAGAAACACAAACCTAAAATAATCCCTCTCCAAATAGTAATATCAAATAGTCACAAGCCCTAAAACGAGTTCTCAGAAGAACTTCAAAAAGACTTCAGAAGGACATCAAAAATCAAAAGGCCAATGAATCAATATCAGTCTTAAACTTAGGTGTTCCAAATATCATAACCCATAAATTCATAAGAGGAAAAATATTGAATTGCCAAAAGACACTGATTGTAATACAACTGCTGAAAACTTTAATATTCTCTTTAAATTGGATGAATGTTATGAAGATAATAAAAAGAAAAATGTAAAATTGGGGGGAAAAGTTAGAAAATTAAGTTGCCTTAAATTTTCTTTTTTTCTTTTTTCTTTTTTCTTTTTTTGTATTTTGTGTTTTATTTTATTTTTCCCTCAGTTGCATTTGAGTTCATGAATTCTCTCCTGTCTTCCCATCCCTTCCCCCTTACCAAGAAAGCAAGTTATTTGATATAGGGTAAAACTGTACAGTAATGAAAAAGCATTACCACAATAGTCAAAGGAAAATAAATTGTTTTAAAAAGTATGCTTTAAACAGTATTCAGACACCATTAGCTCTGTCTTTGGGATGAATACTATTCTTTGTCATAAGTCCTTCTGAGGGGCAGCTAGGTGGCCCCAGTGAACAGTGCCCTGGCCCTGGAGTCAGAAGGACCTGAGTTCATATCTGGACTCAGATACTTTATGATTACCTAGCTATGTGACCTTGGACAAGTCACTTAACCCCATTGCCTTGCAAAAACAAAAAACAGAAGTCTCTGAATTCTCTTGAGTCCCAGCATTGTTAAGAAAAGGTACATTGCATTTATGTATTTCTTAGCACAACATTGATTTTTTTGGAGTCTACAGAGAAATTGCAGACAAATGTAAAAAGGCAAAAATACTACCCACATTCTTTATAGATCATAAAAAAATAATAACAGTAATCAATTCAGAGACAAATAAAAAGACAACAACCTAAATGAAGCCTTAATGATGAAAACTCAAATTATAAATCAGTCAAATAAAAAAATTACAGAAATAAATAATTATTATGTGAAAGACATTAAGACAGCATGCCAGAATTTTTGGGATGAAACTAACACATTCCTAAGAGAAAAAATTATCTCTAAAATTGTTCATTATGTTAAAAACACAGCCTGCTAACTTCCAATTTTCCCAACAGTTTTTATCGAAGAGTTTTTATCCCAATAGCTGGACTCTGTGTTTATCAAACAGCAGATTACTATAATCATTTCCTGCTACTGTACCTAGCCTATTCCACTGATCCACCACTCTATTCCTTAGCCAATTACCAGACAGTTTTGATGGTTGATGCTTTATAATATAATTTTAGATCTGGTAGGGCTAAGCCCCCTTCTTTTGCACTTTTTTTCATTAAATCCCTGGAGATTCTTGACTTTTTAATGACCAACACCTCACACCCTATACCAAGATAAGATCAAAATGGATATAGGATCTAGACATAAAAAACAATACTATAAGCAAGCTAGGAGATCAAGGAATAGTTTACATGTCAGATCTATGGAAAGGGAAACAATTTATGACCAAAGAAGAGATGGAGAACATCATTAAAAAACAAACTAGATAATTTTGATTACATTAAATTAAAAAGCTTTTGCACAGCAAAACCACTGTAACCAAGATCAAAAGAAATGTGGTAAATTGGGAAACAATTTTTATGACTAGTATTTCTGGCAAAGAACTCATTACTAAAATATACAGAGAACTGAGTCAAATTTTCAAAAACAAATAAGCCATTCCCCAATTGACAAATGGTCAAAGGATATGCAAAGGCAGCTTACAGATGAGGAAATCAAAGAGATCCATAGTCATATGAAAAATTGCTCTAAATCACTAATTATTAGAGAAATGCAAATTAAAGCACGTCACACCTCTCAGACTGGCCAATATGACCAGAAAAGACAATGATCAATTTTGGAAGGGATGTGGGAAATCTGGGACACTAATACATTGCTGGTGGAGCTGTAAACTCATCTAACCTTTCTGGAGAGAAATTTGGAACTATGTCCAAAGGGCAACAAAAATGTGCATACCCTTTGATCCAGCAATACCACTACTGGGTCTATACCCTGAAGAGATTATGAAAAAGGGTAAAAACATCACATGTACAAAAATATTCGTAGCAGTCCTGTTTGTGGTGGCAAAGAACTGGAAATTGAATGAATGTCCATCAACTGGGGAATGGCTTAATAAATTGTGGTATATATGTATGTGTGTGATGGAACACTATTGTTCAATTAGAAACCAAGAGGGATGGGAATTCAGGGAATCCTAGAAGGATTTTCATGAACTGATGCTAAGTGAGATGAGCAGAACCAGAAAACCATCGTACACCCTAGTAGCAACAAGGGAGTAATGTTCAACCTTAATGGACTTGCTCATTCCATCAGTGCAACAATCAGGCACAATTTTGGGATATCTGCGATGGAGAATACCATCTATATCCTGAGAAAGAATTGCAGAGTTTGAACAAAGACCAAAGACTATTACCTTTAATTTTATTTTTTTATTAATTTTTTTGCAAGGCAATGGGGTTAAGTGGCTTGCCCAAGGCCGCACAGCTAGATAATTATTAGGTGTCTGAGGCTGGATTTGAACTCAGGTACACCTTACTCCAGGGTCAGTGCTCTATCTACTGCACCACCTTGCCACCCCTTTACCTTTAATTTTTAAAAAATGTTATCTTATTAGGTAATTCTGCTAAATCTCATACTTTATGTTTCTTCCTTAAGGATATGATTTCTCTCTCATCAAATTCAACTTAGATCAATGTATACCATGGAAACAATTTCAAGAATAACAAACTTCCCTCTGTGGGGTGGGTGGGGTGGAGGGAGGGAAGCAAGATTAGGGGGGAAAATTGTAAAATTCAAATTAAATAAAATCTTTCAAAAAAAGCAGCCTGGCACATAGTAAATGTTTACTAAAAGCTTTTTTTTTATATTTAGCAATATATTGACAAAAGAAAGGATTAATTATGTATTTTAATATACTAGTTCAATAAGCATAAAAGGATTTTATCTTTAAATTTATAGGATGAATAAATTAGAAACCAAAGACTGAAGAAATGATAAACAAAACTAAAAATTGATTCTTTAAAAATACTTGACCAAATTTTAACCAACCTGATTAGGAAACAAAAGAGTCTATTCATTCAACAAATGAAAAAGAAAAAATCACATCAAACTAGAGGATACAAATATAATCAGGTTCTTTATGCATGCCAGCAAAAGAGATCACAAAAGAAAAAAGAATTACCATAAAATCAAAAAATAATGAAACTAGCAACATCAAATAAAGATAACTTGATATTTCTATTTGATATTCTGTTAGATATTAAATTGCTCAATTTTAGAAAAGGAAATGGATTTAGTTATAAAAGAAGTGCCAAAAAGCTATTTCCTCATCTTGGAAGATTACTAGGAGAATTTTATCACATTTAAAAAAATACAGTTCATAATATTATTCTTAACTATTGATAAAGAAAGCACTCTGTCATATTCTTTTTGTATTTAGTCCTAAAGCCTAAACCAGGAATGGATAAAGCAAAGAAAGAGAATATAAGAAAAGAGAATGGGGGAGTTATTAGAGAAATTGAGGAATTTTTCCAGTTAAGTATGAGAGAAGGTTCTCAGCTATGAATGTTAGAAAAAGGAATGCTGTTGAGGAGCTTGAGGAGAGTTGAAAAAGTTTAGGATAATCACTCTGGAGAGAGTAATGAATTTATTAGAAGAGAGATGAATATTTGTCTTCTTACAGTAAAAAAAACTCAGTTGAGATTAGATAACATAACTTTTAATGGACCTAGGGAAAAGGTTTTTTGATCTTTTCCAGTATTGTTCAGTATTATATATAGATATATATTATATATATATATATATATGTGTGTGTGTGTATATATAATATATATATGTATAAGAGTGTAGGTAATAAGATGGTAGGTATAATTCAGGTTTGGGATTGAATGAGGAATTAAAGAGTAAAAGAATTAAATTGGTATATTAAACAGTCAGGATAGGGAAGAATGGGGATTGAAGACAATGCCAGGCTAATAACCTGGAGGGAAAAAAAAACAAAAGAGAGGACTTAAAGACAGTTAAGAACTCCAAGAAGATGAAAAACAGTATTGAGGATCATAATGCCTAAAGAAATTTGGAATAATAAAAAATGCCCATTTTCAGACAAAGGAATTTCAGAGTTATGAAAATAAAAGTGGAACATTTGTGGGTGGCAACAAGATTGAGGATATCTGTGTGTAGGTGAAGTAGAGTAGAGTAGGTTGAGGCACTTGAGCAGATTGAAGAACCTGGGGAGTTTAGGAATATACAAAAGTACCACTATTTAATTTGAGGTTTCCTAGTAGGATGGCAGGAGATGAGCAACAATAAAAGACTGAATTGTAGAAGGAAGTTAAGTGTCAATAGATCACAGCCATCAGGATTTGATTTGGATAATAAATTGAGGTGGTATAAATCTTTTTTCCCAATTATTTACATAATAATTTATTTTTTCTTTAAGATTTTATTTATTTTGAGTTTTACAATTCCCCCCACAGAAGGCAGTCTGTTAGTCTTTACATTGTTTCCATTGTATACATTGATCTAAGTTGAATTTTATGAGAGAGAAATCATATCCTTAAGGAAAAAATAAAATATAAGAGATAGCAGAATTATATAAAAAGATAACAGGTGTTTCCCCCCATCTTTGTTCTTTGTTCAAACTCCACAATTCTTTCTCTGGATACAGATGGTATTCTCCATCGCAGATACCCCCAAATTGTCCCTGATTGTGTCACTGATGGAATGAGCAAGTCTATCAAGGTTGGTCATCACTCCCATGTTACTATTAGGGCATACAAAGTTTTTCTGGTTTTGCTCATCTCGCTCAGCATCAGTTCATGCAAATCCCTCCAGGCTTCCCTGAATTCCCATCCCTCCTGGTTTCTAATAGAATAATAGTGTTCTATGACATACATATACCACAGTTTGTTAAGCCATTCCCCAATTGAAGGACAATTATCCAATTTCCAATTCTTTGCCATCACAAACAGGGCCACTATGAATATTTTTGTACTAGTAATGTTTTTACCCTTTTTCATAATCTCTTCAGGGTATAGACCCAGTAGTGGTATTGATGGATCAAAGGGTATGCACATTTTTGTTGCCCTTTGGGCATAATTCCAAATTTCTCTTCAGAAAAGTTGGACAAGGTCATCCTCCACCAACAATGTATTAATGTCCCAGATTTCCCACATCCCTTCCAAAATTGATCATTGTCCTTTCTGGTCATATTGGCCAGTCTTAGAGGTGTGAGATGGTATTTCAGAGATACTTTAATTTGCATTTCTCTAATAAGTAATGATTTAGAGCAATTTTTCATATGACCATGGATAACTTTGATTTCTTCATCTGTAAACTACCTTTGCATATCCTTTGACCATTTGTTAATTGGGGAATGGCTTTTTTTTAAAAAAAAATCTGACCCAGTTCTCTGTATATTTTAGAAATGAGTCCTTTGCCAGAAATACTAGTTGTAAAATTTTTTTCCCAATTTACTGCATTTCTTTTGATCTTGTTACAATGGTTTTTATCTATACAAAAGCTTTTTAATTTAATGTAATCAAAATTATCCAGTTTGGTTTTTAATGATGTTCTCCATCTCTTCCTTGGTCATAAACTGCTTCCCTTTCCATAGATCTGACAGGTACACTATTCCTTGATCTTCTAGTTTGCTTATAATATTGTTTCTTTATGTCTAAATCCTATGTCCATTTGGATCTTATCTTGGTATAGGGTGTGATGTGTTGGTCTAATCCAAGTTTCTTCCATACTAACTTCCAATTTTCCCAAAAGTTATTGAAGAGTTTTTATCCCAATGGCTTAACTCTTTGGGTTTATCAAATAGCAGATTACTATAATCATTTCCTGCTATTGCACCTAGTCTATTCCACTGATCCACCACTCTATTTCTTAGCCAATACCAAACAGTTTTGATGACTGATGCTTTAATTTTAGATCTGGTAAGGCTAAGCTACCTTCTTTTGCACTTGAGGTGGTATAAATCTCAAAGAAAGAGAAGTTACTTAGTGTGGGAGCTGGTAGAAGAGTTTGCCACTGTTGAAAATTTTCTTATGTCTTAGAAAATGAGTTGAGCAAGTTATGAACTAAGGAAAGTAAGAGCCCTGTAGATCAAGCTGTTCCATCTGCCAGGTCATCAGGATGTCTTTAGCATTTCCTCATAGAACTCTCACCTTCATGTCCCATCTTCCAGCTAAGTACTAACAAAATTGTGATCCTCCAGGATTTCTCTTAACCTGGAGCTCTTCTTACTCCATCTTTTTACTTTCTAGGCTGATAAGAAAGATCCCCAAGGCAATGGCACTGTGGCTGGGTTTGAAATTCTTCTTCAGAAGCAACTGAAAGGGAAACAGATGCAGAAGGAAATGTCAGAATTCATTAGAGAAAGGTAACCATTGTTCCAGGGGGGTCACATAGCTATATTAATTTTATGTCCATTAGCCTAAAGGGAGTGGCCATTAAAGAAATGGACCAGTGCCTCTACTGATAATAGAGAGGCAGGGAAGTTCATAGCATTCTGGAATTAGAGGGCTTGGGTTTGGATTCTGGTTTTTCCATTCACTATTTGTGTGACTTTTAGTATTTAACTTAATTTCTCTGGACCTCAAATATCCTCATCTGTTAAATGAGGAAGGTTAAATACTTGATTTCTAATATCCCTTCCAGTTAAAAAAATTATGTTTTTTACTAATCTGGATTTATGTTTAGCATGATTATATACATGTATAACCTATATTAGATTACTTTCTGTCAGGGGATAGGGAAGAAAGAGAATCAGAAAAATTGACATATCCTTTTGGACTGTAGAATCTTTGAAGAAACTTCCATGTTGGAGAGATGATTCATTGAGATTCATGTCTTTGCAGAATTAAGATTGAAGAAGAATATGCCAAGAATTTAGCTAAGCTCTCTCAGAATTCCTTGGCAGCTCAGGAAGAAGGGTAAGTTTTGGGGAGGAGAGGAGGGTGATGGTGGTTGGGAGGTAGAAAGAGGAGATTAAGGAGGTTTTCAACTTTCCTTTTTGTCTGTCTTCCTGCTATTTGTACAAATGTGAAATGCTTGAAGAAATATCCATATGTCATCTTCAGCTCTTGTTTCATTTATAAATTCGACTTGTTAGGAATCCTGGGGAACCTTTCTTTTGCCAGACTAACTATCGAGGTTTTGGGTTCTTATTTTATCAGTAACATTGATAAGGCAAGGGGGCAGCTAGGTGGTGCAATGGATAGAGCACTGGCCCTGGAGTCAGGAGGATCTGAGTTCAAATGCGACCTCAGACACTTAATAATTGCCTAGCTGTGTGACCTTGAGCAAGTCACTTAACCCCATTGTCTTAAATAAATGAGTTTTTTTAGAAAAGAAAGATTGACAAAGCAAGAAAAAAACATTTGAAATCTTGATCAAGAATTTTAAACCTATTCTCTGTGAATATGTTGTTTCATTTCAACATATCTCATTATAATTAGTTTCCTTTGCAATGTTATGTATCTTATTTCATATATTTCAGAAACGATTTTGAGGAGTCCATAGACTTCACCAGACTACTAAAGAGGCCTATGACTTGAGATTTATAAATGTTGTTCTTCTGTGGACCCCAGATTCCATATCTAACACCTCCAAGATCATGAGACAGAGGTCCTCCTGCAGAGTCACTTTCTTATGGCTGGCAGGACAGCATGGTATTTCCATCTGGAAAAGCTGGGCATTAGCCCAAGTACTTATAAAAACTTCCCTTTCTGTGAGCAAAAGCTGGTTACGATTGAAAGTATTTCTATATCCCCTATTCAGTATCACAGAGTGTTTTACTCAAAACCATACCAGATTTTGTTCCTATAAAATTTAGTGACTCTCATATCCCTCAAAATACGTCATTTGGGGTGGCTAGGTAGTACAGTGGATAGAGCACTGGCCCTGGAGTCAGGAGTACCTGAGTTCAAATCCAGCCTCAGACACTTAGTAATCACCTGGCTGTGTGGCCTTGGGCAAGCCACTTAACCCCATTGCCTTGCAAAAAACCTAAAAAAAAAGAGTAAGGGAAAGACCCCTCACAAGTTAGAAAGTTTTTCTGCCTTTCTCTAACTTCTATCCATTTCTCCTAATGATATTATCAGCTTGTCATTCACATGATAGCCAATTCCAAAGCGGGGAGCACTCAGCCTTGTGATTATGGGAAGAAGGTTTAATCTGATCAACTCCTTGATCACAAAATCTTAGGTTAGGAACTTTTATTTTTTTTTAATTTTTTATTTTTTTAATATATTTTTTATTTTTTTCCTAAATCCAGAGCAGGTTCTCTATCTACTGCACCACATAACTGTATCTCACATTCTTATTTTCAATCTTATAAGAAGTCATCAGAAGGAGATGTATTACCAGAAAAAGCACCTCAAAATCAGAAAGACCTGGGTTCAAGTACTACTACCCTGATGTACTGTTTGTATAAGATAGAGCAAGTCTCTTAATGTCTCAGTACTCAAGCAACTTTCTAAGGGTAAATTGCAGATCCACATCTGAACTGGCAGTGTTTCCTCACTGAGGTTTTTTAAAATACCAAAGATATAACCAAAGGTCAGATCCAAAAGGAACCCCAAACATTCTATTTGAACACTTTAAGGGAGAGTGAGCTCACTATTTCATGATTTAGTCTTTCAGTTTTTGAAAAGCTTTAATCATTATAAAATTCTGTTTTCTATTGTTATCTGCTTAATTCCTTCAGTAAGACAGGGATTTCCAATTAAATGTCTTCAAATGAATACTTAGTCCAAATATTTAAATAAGCAGCATCCTCTAAAATGGTTTTCCATCAAACCTGCAGGTTGATTGTATTATTCAAGACTTGCCTTTCCTGATTTTTTTTCTCCCTCTGGTTATTCAAAAGAGATTTCCTTCCCTTTTCCACCTCCACCCTCCAATTCATCAAGCACTGCCCAAGAAGATGATCATGTCTGGACAGTTTGGAGAATCACTGTGGTCACTGGCAAATAAAGGAATGGGACTCCCCTAACCATACCCACAAATTATAGCCACCAGCCCCCAAAAGCCTTTTAGCTCCTTTTACCTCTTCTAACTGGGCTATTTCCAAGTACTCTCAGTTCTGCTAGTGAGTACAACATATGCTTCCAACATGAGCATCCCATTCCACAAATAAGCATGTGCTGCCATGACCTACAGAAATACACATGCTTCTGCTCTCTCTCTCTCTCTCTCTCTCTCTCTCTCTCTCTCTCTCTCTCCTATGCTTTCACTCAGGCTGAGTAGTTGCACTGTTTTTCAGACATTTGAAATTTTGACTTTGTCTATTCCTAAAAGCAGTTCTGGAACCTAAGACTCTGTAGTGTCTTGAGAAGTGGTAACTGTTGAAACCTGAGCTGCTTTTGCAAAATAATATCTCTATGTAAATTAGATTTCACAGGACATGTTAATAAAAGAAAGATGATTATTTGTTCCACCCTCAGAGAAAGACAATACAATTATAGGATCCTCCTTGCTGGCATGTATGACAATCATTTTAATTCATTTTTCAAAAGTATACATCAGTCTCCCTCAATTCTTACCAGAGATTGGGATGCTGTAGATGGGGTCTAAGCTAACAGACTCCTTCATTCCTGATTACAAACCATCTTGTCAATGTTATTCTAGCCCCTTAGAGTATAACAAAGAGTCCTAAAAAATCTGAACATGCATACCCCTTGTTTGGTATCATTTAAATTCATGCAATGGCCTTTGATCCTCCAGTACTGATCAAGGAAATTTTAATGCCTAGTTAAAATGCTTTTGATTGTGATATCTAAGCCTTGTTCATATGTCTGATTGGTTCATTCAAGAAGTCCAGCTGTTCTGTAATTTTTGATATGGTGTTCTGAAATTCCTGTCTTATATTCTTCTCCCCAATTTAATATTTGCCATCCCAAGCAAATCTACTGATGTGAGCTTGGCAAATCTAGAGTCCCCAACCGAGGCTAGCTCTCTGATGACTGAAAATGTTCTGCATATTCTTTCTGCATGCATTCTCTAGTTTCTTATGCTAAAGAGTCTATGTGGCACTATTCCTAATCAAATTTAGTAATTACCATTCTCCCCACCACCACCACCACCAACCCCAGATTTTTAAATTCTTCAGGGGGAGAGTGTAGGAGTATGGAAACTCTACCCTCCCATTCCAATCTCTTTCTGAGATGGGGGAAAACATACAACTTTTAGGTTCCAAAAGAAGCTAAGTTAGCCCCCTCTCTGCCCAAAAAAGCAGTCAAGCCAAGCCTTGTTGGGATAATTTTTATTTTCCTCCCCTGTTTTGGGGGATGTTGCAGATGATGAATGATGATGATGGATATCAATAACAGGTATATCTAGTATTTTTATGGTGTAAGATTTGCAGAACCCTTTACAAATACTATCTCAGAGCAACCTGAAAAAACGGGTGTTATAATTATTATCCCCACAAAAATGAGTGGAAAATAAAGAAATTGAGACAGCAGAGGTGAGGTGACTTTCTCAGTCACACAGCTAATAAGTTTATGTCTTTGTGACTCCATGTCCAGCATTCTTTTAATAATAATAATGCTGCCTTGAATATTTTTGAACAGATAGGTCTTTTCTTACTGTCAATAATTTCCCTAAATAGTGGGATTGTTGGGTCAAAAATTATGAATAGTTTTGTAATTTTTCTTGCATTGTTACAAATTATTTTTCAAAACATTTGAACCAAATCATCATTCCACCAGCAGCGGAATATATTTTCCAAGAACCATAACAACCTTGAATTTCCCTAAAGTTTTGATAATTTGTTATACATAAATTTGTTTTAATGTGTATTTCTCTGGTTATTAGATATCTTCTTCAGTTGATAGTCAAAAGATTTATAATCATAAGGTTCTTTGGAGATCCCTAATCTCTAATCATTTTATGGATGAGGAAATAGAGGTTCAGAGAGATTTAGCTGACATTGTTAATAGTTTGTATTCCTCCTTTTGAAAACTGTTCAGTTTTTGCCTACTTTGGGGGAATATTTCTTAATCTTGTAGACTTCCTCAAATTCCCTATAAATCTTAGATATCAGGTTGTTGTTTTTTAACAGAGATTTTATTGTAAATATTTGTTTCACCCTCAGGCCATATCTTTCCTTCCCATTCTAACTATTGGTTTTTCTTATACAGAGCCCTTTAGAAACTTTAATATAACCAATGTTATCTTTTCTTTATGTTGTTCCCCAAATTGGGATTGGGATCAGTTTTACAAGAAAACATAGCTCAGAAAGAACATACAAGATAGAACAAAGACTTGTAGGTTACACAAAAGCCTCAAAAAGAATGAAATAAATTATATTATAACTGATAGTAAAATGTTTGTTATTAATGAAGGACAAACTTCTGCTTGATTATGTGAGGGGGAGAAACCCAACTTCTTCAAAAGGAAAGCTTTGAAAAAGTAAAATCATCTACGTGGCAATGTAGTATGTTATCCCTTCAATAATAGCCTTAAACAATACCTGAATGACCATTTGGGAGAGATATTGTAAATGGAATTCTAATTTGAGTATAGATTAGATGATCTCTGAGGTGTCTTCTAACTCTGAAATTCCATTATTCTTCAGTGAGGTTTTCCATACATAGTTAGACTGTTCTTCGCTTGTCAGATATGAGTTAAATCAACTTAATGTTCAATACAATTTTATGAATTCAATTTAAGAAAAAGAGATCTAGGAAGCATGGAGTAAGGCAGTGAGGGTTTCACTTGTGAAACCAATGATACTCATTGTTTATAAATGGTGATGCAAAATAGAAAACAAATAAGAAGAGAAATGCTAAGTAAAATATTAATGAACTATTTCAACATGATTTGTTTACCATATGTAACTTCCAAAAGCTAGCTATTTCAAATAAAAGATATGGCCATTAAATATATATTTTGATAAAATACAAACATATCATTTAGTAAATACCATATAGGGTGTTTGTTTAGACTTGCCAGGTCCTTTGCAGGGTTGGTTACTGCCTTTGTTATCTACTTGTCACCCAACTCTCATCTGTGACTCCAGAATGTACAGCAGCCCCATCCTAGTAATACCATCTCTGCAGATGGACTAAACCAGGTTGAGGGTACTGGGTAGGTCTCAACTGTCACTGAGTTAGGGGGATGCTACCTCAAGCATGTGAAGCCTTACCCTCAGGCAGAATGGACAGATGAGAACATTTTGTTCCAGTGGTACTGTGGAGCACTTAGAGCTTAGCATCAAAGAGGCCAAGATCATCTGTTATATCCTGAACCATCTCCAGTTGTCCTGACTTTTGTCTTGCTACTGGACTTCAGTGACTCAAAAAGAGAGTGAAACTGATGACATTCAACTCTAGTCTCTTGCCTAAATCGAGACATCACCTCATGATGTCATTAGTTCTCTTTGAAAATGAATAACAAACTACATCTTGCTAAATGAAATATGCTCTAAAAGAGATAATGAAGCTTCTGAAGGAGTCAGGAGAAGCTTAGTGTGATAGTATAACAGGAGACTGGCCAAGCTTAGCCCTTATGGATGATGTATTCTCCTGTGAGTTTCAGAGTATTCATTGCTGTGACATTTTTTGGCCTGTTAACCATGTGGTAAAGAGATGGAATCACCTAATGGAGAAATAATCTTCATTGCTAAGTAGAAGTAGGAGTTGCTACCAAAAAACCCTCATCTTTTCAGTTTGAGGACCTGAGGTCCCTCTTCTATCTGCTTAAGGGTTTTCCTTCTACCCTAACACCAAAGAGTGAAAAGAGAATAAGTTGTCTCAGGGAATCTTTTTGTATGAACTCCTACCACCACTTAGCAGTGAATAAAAAATTCCTCTCTTCATGATGCGCTTAGCTGCAATCATAACTACATATACTCTGAAATGCACTTAGCAATTATATCACAGTCAAAAGGTCTAGGCCTAACCAGTCCCCTTAAAAGAATGATTTGCGCCATATGTCCTTGTCAAATGTTTTATGTGGTAATTAAGTGTTCAGAGCTAAGGATTAGAAGCACCTGATCCTCTTCTTTCTATTGTTGAGATGTCACTAAAAAGTAAGACAACAGAGTTTTCTTAACCCCTACTAATGCACCTTGTTCAGACAGCTAGGTGGATCAAGAAGATGAGTTAAAATTCAAAGTTAGACACTTACCAGCTACGTGACCCTGTACAAGTTACTTAGCCTTTCTTAGACTAAATTGCAAGGCTGTCTTGAGAATAAAATGAGATTATATTTGAAAAGGGCTTTGCTGATGATGATGATGATGATGATGATGATGATGATGATAATGATGAAAGCAGTTGCATACATAATTCAGTCATTCTGTAGGTTCAATCTCACATTTCTAGAGTTATTGTTTAGTGATTTCCCCCTACTACAAGTATTTGAAACATGATCTTTTAAATCATTAGTGGTTCCTGGTATTCATTCTTTGAGGATAAATCTGATTTTTCAAAATGGTCAAAAAGTCACTTAGAATTGAATCTAGTAAATAATAAGCAATGAATTTGGTTTAATAAAAGAAAGAAATCAACATTCCCTCCCTCCAAATCAAAAACCAAAAAGTACCCCCACCAAGTGTTAACTATAAAACAATGAAATTGAATTTTTTTTTGGTAAAATGGCTCTAAACAAAACATGGATTCTATGTTTACCCTATATTAGTTCTCTTTGGAGGAAAACAATTGCAAGCCACCTGAGGATAAAAAAATGGTCCTCACTGCTGCCATTTTCTTTTATTGCCCTCCTCCCTGTCCTATTGGAGTTCCTGAGCACTTCCTCATTTGCCTGCAAATTTGATTATGTTCCTTATTCTTTTCCTTCAGCCCCTTTACACCTCCCCTAGACACTGGCTATTTAAGTAAATCTTTGGACATTTTCTCTGCCCTCTAGGATTGGTATATTTACTGTACTCTTGATTTTTATAGCTTACCTGGCCTCTGTGTCATTGCTTTCCAAACCTTCTCCTCTTGCACCTCTATTATTAGCCTTAGCCCTTATGGGGGACATGAAAATTTATCTTCCAGGCCGAAACATTATTCATCTGTTCGTTTATTTTTTACAGTTCTCTAGGAGAAGCCTGGGCCCAAGTTAAGAAAAGTCTAGCTGATGAGGCTGAAGTCCATCTCAAGTTCTCTTCCAAGGTAACCTTCCTCTCCACAATCCATTATGTCAGATACATACATCTCAATGAGTAACAAAAGGTTCTTCTGCCTTCCCATAATCCAAAATATGAGGTTGTAACATCCCTTTAATATTTAAAGGTTTCTTTAGTAGTTCCCACTTTTTCATAGGATAGATCAGGCATTAGATGTACCCAGAATGGCATTTTCCCTAAGGGAATATTTTCAATTGATAAATTGTAAGAAAGAGCCTTGAATTTAGAGTCAAGGATACCTGGGTTATAGACTCTGATATTTCTTTGAGCTCACTAAATTATCTCTTATGGTGTCTTTCAGGTTTATTTTCTATGAGAGGTCTATGATACAATTACATTATATTATCTAGGTCATTTATGGCATCCTTCCACATGTTTCCTATAGGACAAATGGACAGAGCTCATTTAAGATTTTCTAGGCACAACTCCTCAGGTGCCTACTTCCATCATGCTGCTTTCTGGCTATACGAAGCTCCTTCAGTCCACCTCCACCACTTTGGCACTTTTCTGTAACCTGTGTTACTCACAGCTATTAAATTTTCCACCTTGCTAGTCTTTTGTTAAAATATCAAGATTCAGACTAAGCTCAGGTAGGTAATAGGAGGGAAGCAATGGTAGGATTCAAATAAATTAAACACTGCCCTAATAACCATTTTCAGTATAGAAAAAGGTATGCCAAAAGATAGTTTAATATTTCATGCATTGAATATTAAAAGAGAACAATAAAACTAAATTATGTTATATTACTCACAGTAAGCAAATATATCCTTATGGAGTGAAAACAGCCACATGACTACAGTAGCCAATGTTGGAACATATGCAGAACCGAAATGCATTCTACCCATTCTCTTTTTTTCCTTCTACTTCCACGGCTTCCAAAATGAATGATAAGATAACCCTTAGAATCTATATTTCTATTGTTTCATTGTGTCCCGTCTTCCTATTGGTTTCATCGTTCAGGGAACACCAGCACACTCATAATATCTTGGGGGAATTTGGGACATAACACAAAGTAAAAACAAATGACAGTTTGTATCCTCCTGGTTGTTTGGTGCTTTTTCTCTTTATCTTATAGGATTGTTTACCAAAGTAACAAAAACAAGGGAATTAAAATGTATTATTTCATCAAAGGTATAATGAGTTCTAAGAAATGAATAAATAAATATTATGAATATAGTTCCATCATTTTTTTAACCTATGGACAGAATGAACATTACTATAGGCACTTAGAAAACTGTTGCACAGGTGAACATTAAAAAAGAATCAGGAGGGGCAGCTAGGTGGTGCAGTACATAGAGCACCAGCCCTGGAGTCAGGAGGACCTGAGTTCAAATCCGGCCTCAGACATTTAATAATTACCTAGCTGTGTGACCTTGGGCAAGCCACTTAACCCCACTGCCTTGCAAAAACCTTTTTAAAAAAAGAATAAGGAATATAAATTTGTGATTTCCACATTAGGTGGCTTCCCAGGCACCCACCTTTTAGAGAACGCTGATAATAAATACCATTTTAACAACCAGTTCACCAAACTCAACATAAAATTAGGTATTGGTTCTACTGAATTGATACAAACCAGCTGAGTCTTACTACTGGAGGGAAGTGTTTCTGAGCTCAGAATAATTAATGTTATGTAAATGACTTGTAGTCTATAAGGAAAACAGCTGTGCTACAATGGAAAGAATACTGACTGTGTTGTCAGAGGTCCTTGTTCCAAATTTTGCCACTGAAATTTACCACCTGTTGTTGGTGAGATTGAGAAGGTCAACCATGTTGGACCTCAATCTTCTTATCTCTAAAATGAGGAGGGGTTGGGTTAGATAATTCTAAATTCTCTTCTATCTCTAAGTCTCTGATCTATACCAATCTTCCATGTAGGGTTTTTATTTTAAAGAGGGAACTCATTAACTCTAGTAAGTAAAAATATATGAATGGAGACTCCTTGCTGCATTACATTCCAATCAGAAGAGAATCAGCATTGGAGAGTTTACTTCTCACAAGCTGCATTAACCTGGTGTCAATTTGCTTTGTTTGGGGGGAGGGGGTTGGTAAGACAATGGGGTTCAATGACTTATCCAAGATAATACTACAAAGCAATTATTGATTGAGGGCAGATTTGAACTCAGGTCCTCCTGACTCCAGGGCCTGAGTATTACCGACTGTACCACCTAACTACCCCAACCAATATTTAACAAATATTTAATGAAATGAAACAAATTGAAAGGACTTAAGCACTTACCATACCCTGTGCTAGAATATCAGTCTAAAAGAGGAAATGACATAGTCCATGGCCTGAAAAGAGGTTTTATTCTAATAATGGAGATAGAACAAGTTATGGAAAAAATATCATATTTTAGGGCAAAGGAAAGATCCAGACAGAATTTTCTCTGACAACCCTAAGATACTATGTTGTTGTGACTTTATTTAAAAAAATTCTGTAGAATAGTATTTTTGGAAAGATTTCAAAGGGTCCATGAACTTGGTAAAGAAAATAAATACATCTTTATTTTCACTATTTCACAAGTGAAATTTAGCATTTCTTTGAATTATGGATTTGTTAAAAAATTATTCTGATGAGTTCATAGATAAAAATAAGACCCTCTGTTTAGAAACTGATTCAGTGGTGCCTGTTAATATGAGCCCTTAAAATAGGCCAACTCAAAATATGAATAACTATGATGAATAGGAAGAACATACTTGAAGTCAATTATGTTTTTCCATAAAAATGTAATTTTTATTAAAAGGAAAGGTTGTCACTAGTTAGTCCTAGACATTACTTTTGTTTTTCAAACTAAAGTAACAATATCATATAGAAAAAGATTTTTAAGGAAATGAAAACACCCCAATATAGTGGGGGGTTTTTATTTTGGTTTTTGCAAGGCAAAAGACTTGCCCAAGGTCACCCAGCTAGGTAATTATTAAGTGTCAGAGGCCACACAGCTAAGTAATTATTAAATGTCTGAGGCCAAATTTGAAGTCATGTACTCCTGTCTCCAAGGCCAGTGCTCCATCCCCTGCGTCACCTAGCTCCCCCTCCCAATATAGTTTTAACTCATGATCTAGTATTTGAATTTTTTCAATAGAGATATAAATTGTGTTAATAGGAATGCATAAATCATTAATTCTCAATGCTTTCAGTTTGTTAATAGAAAAAATAAAAGATTTAAAGATATACAAACAATGTGATATGGCTGCAATATTGTCTTGCCCTACACTTCAGTTGTTATTAATCATCGTTTATCATAATTCTGGTTTTCTTTCTTAGGACTAAATAGAAATCACTTTCAAACTCATGTTGGTGGGGCAGCTAGGTGGTACAGTGGATAGAGCACTAGCCCTGGAGACAGGAGGACCTGAGTTCAAATCCTACCTCAGATATAATTGCCTGACTGTGTGACCTTGGGAAAGTCACTTAACCTCACTGTCTTACAAAAATAAAAACAAACAAACTCATGTTGAGATTTCCTTAGAATCTGAAAGTTTTTGACTCTAATGCAGATTTGGTACTTTATATTTCAGTTAACTTTACAATATCCCACATGAGCTAGCATCTAGCCTGTACTTGAAGTCCTTTGGAGGAAGTCATTATCTCTTTCTTTCTCAGATCACTCCAATTGTTAGGAAATCTTTTTCTTGTATAATGCTAAAATGGACTTCTTTAACATTTTTCTATCATTGTTCCTAATTCTTCTCTTTCTGAGGTCAAACAGGACCTAACAACTCTTTAAGTCATCAAATATAATGTCTTCTCTCCTACCATTTCCACTATCAGCCCACTCACAATCCCTAGTCCCAACAATTTTAGGTCTTCTCTTCCCCAAACTGGGACACTATATTTTTTTCTTTAGAATTCCAGAGCTTGATGTGTTCCTTGCTTCATATTCTAAAAGCTTTCAATTAAATGCTTGCCCAAATGATCTAGGCTTAGATCTACAGCTATGAATCCTAGATTCATATAGCTTTCTATAGCTTGAATCTGCTTAAAGATCATGTTCTGTTCAGAGAAAAAAATAAAGCATGTAGAGTTTCAGGCAATTGGGTGGTGACTGATTCATACTGACATATGATGTCATTGTATGTATTTCTGGCTCCTTGCTTGGATCTTTTCTCTCATGAATTTCTGGGCACTCTTCCTACATTACATTTGCTCTCCATGGTGCCTAATTTGGTAGACATACCTGAAGAGCTTTCTCCCTTCCCATTGCTCTTCATGTTAAAGTCTTTCTGATGGATTGTTAAGACAGTAGACAAGTACATTCCCTTTTTATACTGTTTTTTAAAAATAAATTCATTTAGGGGCGGCTAGGTGGCATAGTGGATAAAGCACCAGCCCTGGAGTCAGGAGTACCTGGGTTCAAATCCGTTCTCAGACACTTAATAATTACCTAGCTGTGTGGCCTTGGGCAAGCCACTTAACCCCATTTGCCTTGCAAAAACCTAAAAAAAATAAATAAATTCATTTATTTATTTTCTTAGGTACATGCAAAGATAGTTTTCAAAATTCTTTTTTTTGTACTATTTTGAATTCCACCCTTTTTTTCCCCTCCCTCTCTTCTCTCTCCTCTTCCTTTCACAGTGAGTAATCCGATATAGGTTATACATGAATAACCATACTAAGCACATTTCCATATTAGTCATGTTGGGAAAGAAGAATTAGAACAAAAGGAAAAAATATAAAGCATAAAACAAATTTTAAAAATTTAAACTGGTATGTTTCAGTCTGCATTCAGACTCCATAGTTCTATCTCTGAATGTTCATACTATTTGCCATCACAAGTCACTTAGGATTGTCTTTGATGAGTGTACTACTAAGAAGAGCTAAGTCTATCATAGTTGATCAACACACAATGTTGCAGTTAATGTAAACAATATTCTCCTGCTTCTGTTCACTTCATCAGTCATATAAGTCTTTCCAAGTTTTTCTGAAGTCTACCCATTCATTTCTTACTTCATCACATTAATATACCACAACTTGTTTAGTTATTCCCCAATTGATGGGTGTCCCCTTAATTTCCATTTTTTTTGCCACAACAAAAAGAGTTTCTATAGACATTTTTATATGTGTGGTCTTTTTCCCTTTTTATGATGATGAGTATATATTTTTGCCATACTTTTTAAAAAAAACTATCAATTCTTGTTTCTTTAAATCAGCTCCTCTAGATCAGAGTTCATGAGTATAATAACTTCCCAAGTATCTTTGAAATAATTCTCAATAGGCAGTGCACTATAAGTTGCTACATTCATTTTATTTTGAGTTCCTATTGCTTGTTTCAGTAACCTTCTGTTAGTGAATCCTGTTCCAGGACCTATAGAATTAATAATATCCTCAACTTAAAAACATCTAATTTGAGAGAGATGTGCAGATTTCAGATGACTAAGTACATGTACCAGATCAAGTCTCTCTACTCCTAGAGAAAAGAAGAAGAGAAATGTAGAGAGAAGAAAAGGAAAAGAGGAAATCTGACAGTAAAGAGGAATCATAGAATGCTAGAGTCCACAAACCTGTTATTAAGTACTTTCTATGTACTAAGCACTGGGAATATTAGAACAAGTAGTAAGACAGTCCTTGTCCTCAAGGAGCTTACATATTAATGATGGAAGACAACACATTAAAGGAAGTCAAGGGGGGTGAATTTAAGGGGGGAAGGAACAGCAGCATAGAGAATGTCTAAAAGTATAACCTAGAGAGAAATGAAACTTAGCTGACCTGGGTGCCTTCCTTGTGGAGGTTCAGGGGAGAGGCACAGAAATGCCACAGAAACAAAGGAAACTTCTAATATGTGAATTCCAGCATGTGAGGTGAGCATCTAGTCTTCTTCCTCTTATTTTATAGATGAAGAAACTGATAACTGCAGAAGTGACTTGCCTAAGATCAAGCAGCTACTCATTATTTTTTGTGTTATTGTTCATTGGTAATCATTTTATGATTAATCATGTTATTAATTTGTTAACATATAAAACTATTTCCAAGGTATCTTTGGTCTAATTCTTAAGAGAGTTCTGTAGTTGGTGTATTCATTTTAGCTTTGGCTTCTGGTATTTCTATTTCAACAAATACTATTAAATTAAACTAATAATATAGTTATACTAATAACTGACATATAAAACATTAAGGTTTATTATTTGTGTCCCTAACTACCACCTTTGGAATAAAGGTTTATAAATATTATCCCCATTTTACAAATGAGAAAATCGAGACTCACGCAAGGTAAGAATCTTGCCATTAGTCTCTAAGTTCTTGGCTATTAAGTAATGAATGCTAAGATTCAAACCTAGGTCTCCAGGCATCATTTCCAGTACTCTCTGGACTTTATCACGTTGGAATTAGAGTCCAGAACAATTTCTACTTATGGTTTCTTCTAATCAATGTAAATAGCAGTTCCCTTGTAGCACTGAGTCTCTTCCCTTCTCATTGTTTTCCTTCTACTAGCTCCACAGTGAAGTAGAAAAGCCCCTTATGAACTTCCGTGAAAATTTCAAGAAAGACATGAAGAAATGTGACCATCATATTGCTGATCTGCGGAAACAACTGGCCAGTCGATATGCTTCTGTGGAGAAGGTAGGCTGTTCCAGAGCAGGGAGAGGGTTACCTACTTGGTAAAAATTATAAAAGGTTGATGGAAAAGCCCAGGAACAAGTGCCTATGTTGAAGTCATGTAGACAAGGCTCCCTGAGTACCACAGAAATAATGTATGAGCAGATAAAGCCCTCATTTTACAAGTGAGAAAACTAAGATCAGGAGAGAAGATACCATCTTCTCATCGTCTCTTTTAATTTTTCTTAATGGTATAATCTTTGGACTTATTGTAGAATGGAGCACAAGATACAGGTAAAAAGTTTAATTTCTGTCAGGCTAATTTTCAGTTTTCCCATCAAAAAGAGAATTCTTTTCTAAATAATTTTTTAAATGTTTTCTGAGGGCAGCTAGGTGGCACAGTGGGGAGAGTACCAGATCTGGAGTTAGGAAGACGTGAATTTAAATCTGACCTCACACTTACTAGCTGAACAACCCTGGGCAAGTCATTTCACTCATTTTCCTCATCTATAAAATGGAGTTGATAATAACACCAACTCCCAGGGTTGTTGTGAGATAATTATACAGAGCTTAGCAGAGTACCTGGTATATATTAAGCACTATATAGATGTTAGCTATTATTATTTCCATCAAACTGAGTAGATGGGAAAGACCACAAAGCAAGAATCTAGAGTAACATTTAATCCTAAAGACATGATTCCCTTATTCTGCCAACAACCCTCTATTGTGTGATTCTTGACACACAAATCCAAGTGGAAGGGAATGTTAGGTGCATCCAGAGCTAGGTTCTGGTAGACTTTTGCAATAGTGAAATGGAAAAAGAATTTTAACTGGTCTTCTGGACGTAGTTTCTCTCTGTTATTCTGCCATTTTGTCACTCTATGTCCTTGAAAAAAATCCACTTACCTTCTCTCTGGGTCTCTGTTGCCTCATCTATAGAATGGAGAACATACCTGCCTGAAAAGAAGGCTTGACTGTGTGATCTTTTGAGATTTTCTTACATCTATTAGGAGTTATGTTTTTCCTATCTGTTCTATTTGCTCTAAGGCACGAAAGGCTCTAACAGAGAGGCAGAAAGACCTGGAGATGAAAACCCAGCAACTAGAAATCAAACTTAGCAACAAAACTGAAGAGGACATTAAGAAAGCCAGAAGGAAGTCTACACAAGCTGGTGAGTTCCCAGGGCTTGCTGTGGGCTAAGAATCATACCCTCATTTAAGTTAAAAAGTTCTGTTTTCCCCCTGTTCTCCTTTACCTGTTTGGAAGAATTTTTAACAGCCTTGGTGGTGAGTGGGTTGAGATCCTGAGATGGTGGAACATTGGAATGAGAAAACAGGGTCGGGAAGGAGGAAAAATGGAGACACAATCCTTCTCTCCCCTGTCTTGTAGTCCTACTCTAGGGAAACCAGATGCTTAAGGTTGCCTCCAATCTTCAGATTGGTGTTGCTGGTATAAAAGGGAGTTGAGGAGTTCTTCTGGGATGAGGAAAATTGCTGTTAAAAAATTAGGCAGCCAAAAAAAGGAGAATCTTGGACAGACACCTTCATATTTCCTTGATAAGACTGGATTTTTTGCAAATTTACCATCTGGATTAGGGAATAGGACCCAAGGAGATTTTTTTCCCCCCTCTCTATCTTCTTCCCCACCTGGAGCTGTTCATGGCCTTTCTAAAAAGACCACCTCCTTGACCTAACTATAGCTAGGTTCTGATTAATATGAATAATGTATCACTTTGAAGTGGTCACCTATTTGAATTCACATGGCACATTTCCACTGAGCTGGAATCAATTACCATATTTTACATAATTATCACTTCAAATAGTACAAATTTGAATAAATGTGAATATGTGTATCCTGAGGCCCAAGGTAGATGCCTTGAATTAAGCAAGTATTGGTTTGGCTTTGATTTTGACTAACTCCTCCTATTACCATTCCTGAGATGCAACTGGGAAAAGCTGCAGTTAGCCTTAACCTGATTTTTCTCTAGTTCTTCAAATGAAGTCTCTACTGCCCCCCGGTGATAAAAATTAGCTAATCCCCAGTAGCACAGAATCCCTTCAATCCTCCGTAAAGTCACAAGGATAGAGAACCGGACTATCTTTGTGGAAAAGATGGTATATAAAAAGTATGGTGGAAATCTTGTTTTATTACTCTCAAATACAACAATATTAAGGATTGGGATAAAATGGATGAAATGCCACAAGACAAAAAAAAAGTGTGATAAGGACAGTGAATCTTTTACCCAAAGACCCAGATTTCCATCCCAACTCTTTCATTTGACCTCTGTGACCTTGTATAAATTCTATCCCTGGCTCAGTTTGTTAAACTAAAATGACCACATGAAAATAGGAAGGAAACTACTGCTTGTCAGAGTAATTTTAGAATTACCTATCTGAATGCAGTTAGTCCTTTATTAGTAGTTAGAATAAAAAAAAAATCAAAACCAGTGCCATATTAGTAGAAAGGATAAAAATTCAAAGAAAACAACTAATTTGACCTTTTAAATGGCTTCAGTTTAACTAATTAATTCTCTCCTCCCCCAACTACTCACCCCCAAAATAAGGTGAAATGAAACAGGCATTTGGATAGATAGACTAACACCATTTTTATGGGAATTTAAAGCAATTGCCATAATGGTACCTCTGTTTGGCAGTCGAGATCTTGGTGCAAATCCCAGTTTTTCCCCCTAATGTGTTGTATCTTTGGTCAAGGCACAACCCCGTAAAGTTTCTTGAACTAGATGAACTCTAACTAGATGACCTCTAAGATATCCAGTGGTTTGGTGTTTTCCTGTGAGGAATCACTACTTGACCCAGGAATACAGGTGTAAAAAAAAGAAAATAGAGATTTATTGGGAATAGTTACAACACAAAGAACGTGATAGAGAAGATAAAGAAAGGTTAAAGAAAACCATGAGGATTGATAATTAATCCTGACATCCAGCTGCAGGATTAAGCAATAAGTAATTAAGCAGAAAGTAATAAGAGGCAGAGCCTCTGGCCATAATCTCCTTAAATTCCCCCCTCAGTGGCCATGGGAAGAGGTGCTGATTTGGGAGTTGCCCAAGTCCTGCACTGGAGAATTTGCCTTTTGGTGAGGGGTCAAGGGTCTCTGACTGTGTGGTCTCAAGATGTTGTTTCAGCACCTGCATAATCTCTCTTGCTTTACCAATGAGAACAGTGGTCAAGGTCAGACTGGAGGTCAAGATGGAGTGTTTTAATAGAGTGATAGAGGAAGAGTGGAGATTTTAACAGTGCAAACAAAGGATTTACAAAATTTGTTTCCAATTAATTTCAATATCCCCTATGCCTATGATTCTCTGCATCACAGAAACCTAAATCTATGATCTGCAAAATGAGACTGCTGGACTAATTGATCTCCTAGGTCCCCTCTAGCTCTAAAATTTCTGTTCATTAACCCTAGACAATAGCAACGATGTGCTACAAGTTGCCAATTATTATGCCACAAGTTGTCAATTTAATGATACCTACCTTAATGAGTTGTCAACTGAGGTCTGAATCTTTAATGAATTTCATTCTCCCTTTTTACCAATAGGGTCTAATTCATGCCCTTTAGGGTAGCATTCTGTAATACCCAGAAACTTGAGGAGCCACAGTATTATAGGATCAACAGATTTTAAACTGGAAACCATCATAATTTACAGATGAGGAAAATAAAGCTTAGTTATATTAAATGACTTTACATTATGAAGTTACAATGTAACTGTTACAATATAACTTCTACAGTTTACACAGGTAGCAAATAGTGGAGCCGGAATTCAAATCCAGATCTTTGAACACTAGATTTAGTATTCTTTTCAGTATATTGTGAATGGGACTTATTGTAACCCACCTTATGAGAGCTACTCCTTGAGCTTCCTAGTAATGAAAAATGATCTAGGCATACTGGTCCAGCCCATCCCCTTTGTTTTAAGTGGAAACAGAGCAAAGCCAATTTGAAACTGTCATCTTAGTTACATTTAATGAGGGATTCCATGGTTTCATGTAAGGCTATAGTAAATTTGATCCTTAATGGCTATTGCTATGTACCACCATCTAAGATGGATCATTGATCTCAATAGTTCCTTGTCAGCACCCACTGTCTATAGGTGCATGAAAGAAGAGAAAAGATAGCCTTGAGGTGGGGAAAATAACAGTGTCTAGGGCCATGGAGTGAAAATAATTTTATTCCTTTTGTGATTTCAGGAGATGATCTAATGCGCTGTGTGGATCTCTATAATCAGGCCCAATCTAAGTGGTTTGAAGAGATGGTGACAACCACCTTGGTATGGATCTGTGACTGTCCTCCAAACTTCCTTCAGGAGATGGGTGGCATCCTCAGTAAAGGGTGCAGCAACCTTTGCTACAGGCTCCATCCCACAAGAGCTCAGGAGAATTCTTAGCAGAATAGTAAGGGGGATGAAGGAAGGCCAGGAGGAATGAACTCCTACCAGCCAGACTTTCATCTACCCTAATAGAATCTGAGCTATGGATTTACATATAAGGTCATTTCTCTTTTTCCCATAGAATCACCTAATCCTTCCATCTGTGTAAGATAAATTTTTATGTCTAGGGATCTTTTCCTATCATATGAGCATAAAATTTAGAGCTGAAAGGGGGCCTTAATGATCAATTAATCAACTCTTTCCTTTTTTTCAGATAAGAAATTGAAACTTGCCCAAGGTCACAAGATAGTGAGAAATAGATCTTCTGACTTCAAATCCAGTGTTTTTTCCACTAGGTCCTTATTTTTAAATTTTTGTTTATTGAGAAATTTGTTTTCTTCTGACACAATAAGTAATTCTCCTCAACTACCCAAACAACCCCCCCACCAAAGAATTAGATTCCCAAAAAATAGTTGAATAAAATCACTTGATACCATGATTATACATCCTTTTTTTCCCTAAAGAATTCTTTCCTCACTTCCTCTTTTCTCTAGTGACTGGGAACACATCCCACCTGAACTCAGGACAGTAAGGATAACTTCCCATGCTGCCTCTTGGCAGTTCTAAGGTCTTGGCATAATGCAAAACTTGTTTAATAAGGAAAAGAATAAAGCGACTGCCCTTAGACCCATACGGGGATAGTATATTAATGTGCCAATATTCTTGTAATGCTCAAGGGGGTGCACAAAGGGATGAATCTGGTAGAGCTCAAGACCAAGATTGGAAAGGAGTCTTTTAGGAACAGAAAAGAAAATGTAAGATCAATTGTTGCCTCAGAGAATTTCCAACACTAACTGCTATACACTATGACACACAATACTCCCACCCTGTTGAAAAGGACTCAAACTATTTGGAGTAGATCTGACTATCCTGGGGGAACAGTTCCCTCTACCACCATCTCCATGCTTCCCTGATTTCTTTCTGTTCAGAAGTCAGCACTTAGGTATCTCCTTTCCAAGTATGGGCACAATGGAGTGGGTTTAGTATCATATTATTTTGAAAAATCATGTTTTATGGTGCTGAGCTCACATAGTCACACCTTGTAAAATTGCCCATTATTAACCTAACTATCCTACCCTCTCAAAGTGTCATCCAAGCAGAGGAGATTAGAGGCCTTCACCTGGGATAATGGCCTAGTTTTCCCCCAGTTAATCTCCTAATTACTTTCCAGGCTCACCACCCCCCCATCCCTACCCTTCCAGTTAATCACTTTAGAAGTGCCCTAGTTGGGCACTGAATAGAATGAATTCTGATCATACAAACCCCACCCCCCCACCTTCATTTCCAAAAAAAGGAGCTATCCAGAATCAGGCTCCCCTAGGGATACTGCACAATCCAACATTCTCTAATACAAATTGTTGCTTCTGACTTCTGCCTCAATTAAGTTTATTTTGAAAACATATTTACCTCATGTGTTAGGATCATACTAGGGAGAGACAAAAGTGAAATAGAGCCTGCCCTGTTTATATTTTTCTGAGAATATACACCATGTTCACAATTTAAGTATGTACAAGGGAAATTGAAGAGGGAGAAAACATAAATTGTTGAGGGAGGACTTCATAGAAGAAGTAGCATCTGAGTTAACCTTGAAGATTATAAAATCAGAGGATTTGGGTTCAGATCTTCTACTTACTTGGATTCATCCCTTCCCTTTGGAAGTCCTTCCCTTGGGCAAGTCCTTCCTAGTTTTTTCATCTAAAAAATGAGGAGATTGAAGAGGTGATCTGAGATCCTTCCAGCTCTGAGTCTTATGCTCCTTTGCCTAAAAAGGATTCTAGAAGGTAGAGGAGAAAAGTGCTTTCCAGGTGTAGGTTTGTGCACATACTTGGAGGGGGACATAGAGTTAAGGGAAGAGCTAGTAGGAAAGTTTGAGTGAAACATAGAAAGGAGATATTATGCAAGTCAGATTGTGCAGGATCTGAAATGCCAGGCTCAGTGTTTGCAAGGTGGAGTCATGAGGATTATTTAGCATGATCAGACCTGTGCTTTAGGAAGATTAGCTTTCATAGCAGTATGGAAGGTGGATTAGAGAGGAAAGAGAATGGAAGCAGGGAAATCAATTAGCTTAATAGAAGTAGGGTGAGAGATGGGAAGGACTTGAACTGAGGTGATGGTAATAAGTGGAGAGGAAAGGGGAAAGATGCAAGGGTTGTTTGTGGTAGTTTATGACATCTCCCAGGAAAAGGTGGGGTTGGGGGGAGGGAGGAGAGAAAGAAACAGAGAGAAAACACCCACACTGAGTCTTTGAAGGAGTCAAAGAAAAGAGAACAATATCATGGAAACCAAAGAAGTAGGAAGTATCCAGAAAGATGGGTGGTCAGTTATAACCAAAAACCAAAGAGAATGAAGACTAAGAAAAGACCAGATCTACTAGGGGTAGATCTCTTAACTCATCACAAAATTGTATTTTGTAGAGACAGCAGTTTTAATAGGATGATAAGGTCAAAACATATTGGCAAATATTTAGAAGCAGGTGCTGAGGATGTAGAAAACGCAAATGTTGGGATTCTTTCCATGAGCTTGGCAATGAAACAACAATTTGAGGTGATAGTCAAGTAGAGAATTTTTTTGGGTGGACTGCACCTCAGCATGATTCCTTGATAGCAGAAGGAAAAAAGGCAATGACTACAGAGAAATTGGGAAGAAAGAGAATCAATATGAGCAACTAATAGGGTAAGCTCCTGGACAGTTGACCTAAGAGAAATACAAGTTTTATCATGAAGAAATGAGTTTAGATAACAAGAATTTGTGGTGGATCTAGACCATGTAGTATCATGGTTTTCCCCAGTGGCAATCAACTGCAGTGGTTGTTCAAGTAGAAAATAAAGGTGACAGGAAAGATCCAGAATTGCAGGCTGGCATAGTGTGAATGATCCAAAGGGGCAAGGAAGTAAAGAATAGTGAACTGATCAACTTTAGGGTTAAAACTGTGAAAAAAGTAGGACTAAAACAGGGTCATTGGATTAGGAGACTAGGAACTCTTGTTCCTTCTCAGCCATGTTAATATTGGTAGAGGACCGAGTTCAGAATCTGTCAAAAATTCTTGAATCTAAGAGCTCAGTAGAAATTAGGTTCAAGAATTTGGTAAATAACTTCAAATTCTTAGTGTTCTCAGGCTGATACTGAGACCATCCTCCACTGAAATGACTTTAAAGTACAAAGGAAAAAATGCTCAGAGATACCAGAGAACTTCTCTTTCCCTACAGGAACTCGAGAGACTGGAGGTGGAACGGGTAGAAATGATTCGTCAACACCTGTGCCAGTATACACAGCTGCGGCATGAAACAGACATGTTCAACCAAAGTGTGAGTTCCTTCCCTTTAGATATCTATGACCTAGCAAATAGAGGAGTATACCAGCAAGGGATTGGGAGCCAAATTACTAAAGCTAAACAAAGGTAGACCAGTTGAGTTTTAAGCAAATAAATCTGTCTTAATGTGAGAAATAAGTAGAACACCACATGGTACAATGGAAAGAATACTAATTTTGGAACCAGAGTTTGAATTCCAGCTTTACTTCTTATTGCCTGAGTGACTTAAGACAAGTCACTTAACTCTCTGAGTCTCAATTTCCTCACTTGCGAAATGAAGAACTAGATCATTTCAAAGATCCCTTCCAGTACAAATCCATAATTCAGTGAAAGCAGAATCATCCAGAAACCATTCTCAGCTCATATAATGGGGATCTTGGAATTCATTTCCACTTCTATAATGATCTGCAGAAAATAAAATATTTTCCCACAGTCCAATGAAGAACAAAAAGAGGTAATTTTTTTCATGGTTTTCATGCTGATCAGCAGCAAATCTGTTGTATATATCATCACTTTTGAAAAAACACTATACTCCATCCAGTACTGCTAGTAAGTCAAGTCACCTATCATTTATTAAAAAGAAAATCTCTATATCTATAGGCTGCAAAGACAAATCCCTCAATTATGCAAGGACAATCAAATCCCAAACCTTTACTATTCCTCTGATCTTCAGTGGGATTGGGAAACTTGAAAAATTTGAGCACCAGGAAATTATGACATTGATGGACTTAGGACATATATGGAATAGAGCATCAGTGTGCTAATAGGTGTATAGCTACAGTTGACAGAAGCTATTAGTTTTTGGTTCAGCATCAAGGAAGAAATTAACAGCTACTTGAATCCAAAGACATTTTAGGGTAAAGGAATTATTTAACATTGGTGGGTGGAACCACATCCTACAATACCAGAAACATGTGACCTTGCAGGAGGCAATGAAGTAAGAACTCTGAAAAAATATGAAACATGACCTACTGCTATATGAAAGCCAAACATGACCTTTTTTTAACATCATTTCCTAAAAGCTTGACAACTCCATTTATATATTCATAGAATCAAAAAAGAAGGAAGGAACCTCGGTCCAACCCCCTCTTTTCAAGGAAAAATTGAGACCTAAAGAAGAAAAGTGACTTACTGAAGATCACTCAACCAGTCAGGAGTGGCTCAGCTAGTCCTTCTGACTACTTTTCAAGTTTTCTTTCCATTCCTCAAAATAGTCTTTCCCTTGAAGTCTCAAAACTTTTTATTAGGGAGCAAAAGTTGTGAGATGGAGCTACTTCAATAAATATTGATAATAATAACTTACATGTCCCTAGCACAAGTTTCACAAAGCATTCCCCCCCCCCCAACAACTTTAAGAAATAAGGAGTATAGGTATTGAGGGGAAGGGAGGTAGCACAGTACTGGAACTGGATTGAGGAAGTCTCTGCTTCATGAGTTCAAAACTGGCCTCAGAGACTAGCTTTTTCTCTAAACTGGCTATTTGCTAGCTCACTCTAGGTGAGTCACTTGACTTTGTTTGCCTCAGTTTCCTTATGTATAAACTGGCCTAGAGAAGGAAATGGCAAACCACTCCAGTATCTTTGTCAAGAAAATGGCAAATGGAGTCATGATACAACTTAAAATGGTTGAACAACGAATGTGGATGTAATTTCTATTTTATAAATGAGGAAAAAGATTCAGAGAAGGGAAGTGATTTGTTCAGTCACACAGCCAAAATGCATTAGGGACCTGATATTTGAATCCTGGTCTTCCAGCTCCAAGTCTGGTGCTCTTTTTACTACACTAGGGTCCTAACAGAGAAGAGATCTCTACCCTCTTCTCCTCACACCTAATCCCTGACTGTCCTTTCCTCTCTGTCTTCTTTAGACAGTAGAACCTGTGGATCAACTCCTGCGGAAAGTGGATCCAGCTAAAGACAGAGAGCTGTGGGTGAAAGAACACAAAACTGGAGATATCCGGCCTGTGGATATGGAAATATAAGACTGAATGGGTCATTCTTTGAATGGGTTTATTGTTGGGGTTTTGGGATCCCACCAAGAGAAGGGGCTCTTTCTTTGAGGCCATTGTCATGCCAAGAAGGATTTGTGCTGCCATCCCACCCATTGTCCTATATGATAAGGTAGTTGGAGATCTCCATTCCCCACCCCAGACTCAGAAGACAGGTACATACACCCTTGCCTTTATTACCATCACTAAAACCCCCAACTCCCCATCCTGTGTTGTTCTGAGACCAAACTGAAGACTTCACTTTCTAGAATATGACAATACTATGTTTATACTCATGTGACATACTTAAAGACCTAGATCTATAACATTCTTGTGATTCTTGAGGGGTGGACAGAGTTCAGTCTTCAGCACGCCTAAGAGTTTCTCCTCTTCTTGGGGTCTGAGGACCAGGAAAGTTTGTCAATTCCTTTCTCCAAAATGAAGTGGGCTGGGGTAGAGGGAGGTACCCCCGTTGTTGCAACATTCCTTCTATATCAATGTAAGTTATTTGTGACCTTTGTTTATAATATTGGGATCCTTTCCCTTTGGCATCTTCTATAACAGTTCATCATAGCATCATCTACTGGGTCCTAAGAGGGAATCCTAGAAAGAAGTACTTACTTCTCTTATCACAAAATACACCCTGCTCTTATTTTAAAACCTTTGGTGATAATGGTGGAACTACCTCATTAGGCAAACTGGCCCCAATTTTTAGTATTCTTTTCCCTTCCCATTTGCCACAAATGCTTTTATTTTATTTTCTTTCTGCATGGACAGTGCTTCCCAATTCTTTGAACCTATGTCCTCATGCTGTATTATTCTGGGAAATATCAAGGCAACAGTTCAAGCCAGTTTTTTTTTTTGTTTTGGGGGGATTTTTTGGTTTCTTTTTAGATTATTCAGTCTTTTTTGGAAGACCTTGGTTATCAGTGTCTCAATCTGCTCATTCTAGTGGTTTGGGAGCAGCTCTCAGGGGCAGGCTATGAATTATCTGCATCTTTTCCCTCATACCATCATTCATGTTTACTGTTCTTATATAGTTTCTGTCCTCTTCTTACATCAAAGTAATTGAGCATTTTTAGATATTGAGGTCCAGGATGAGATGATATGAATCCTGTATTTGGCTCCCTTCCCTTTTCAGTGCCCCTTGGGTCACATTTGCCATCCTGAGCCATCTTACTAGATACTAGTTATAGTTTTCCAAGACAAGTCTTTGATAACAAAATCCTTCAAAGTTTTCTGTCAATGGGTAATACCTGTTTCTCATCTGTGGAATCTGACAAAACCCTGCCAATTTCTTTACTAGAGGACATAGCTCTATGATTTTCTGGTAATGATTCTAACTATTCTGATTCTTCCTTTCTCTTTGGCTGCTTCTCCTTTAATTGGCACTGTAGAAAATTTGTTTTTCCTCTTTTGAGCTATTATTCATTTTTGATCTTCCTTTCTGTGAACTAGTTTCCAACAAAACCAAAACCCAAAGGCCAGGGATTAATTGAAATGTTTTCACTGTTGTTACTTCAGTATCTTAGATGTCTTTTCCCTTGTTTTTACTCTCTCTCTCTCTCTCTCTCTCTCTCTCTCTCTCTCTCTCTCTCTCTCTCTCTCTCAGCTGAAAATTAGCCCTTCAAAGCCCCCTTATATCTTGCCTGTGTGTATGCAAGATAATTTCAGGTTGGGGGAGCACCCACCAAATCTTAATACTCATACAATGGACTTCATAGACTTTTTTTCATCTGGAAGCAATTTTGGTAACTTCTAGTCTACCCTACAACAGGATAAAAGATCTAGAGCTCAAAAGAGCTTGGAAGCTATATTCTATATTTTCCAATCCCCTCATTTTACAAATAGAGAAACTGAGGTATTGGGAGATCAGGGGACTTGCCCAGGCAAATCTTCTGCTCTATGATGCTACTTTTCTGTAAATTAAAGATATTAAGGATTACAGTGGTAGATGTAAAATGATCTAAGAATTTCCAATATTTTCTCTCCCCACTGTATGACTGTACATTTACATCTGTGTTAATGGTATCCACTCACCCTAGACAAGGACAGGAATGTAAGAGTTTGATGGTTATTTCTTTCAGATTGTCATAGTATTTCATTAGTTGTGTCCTATGAATTCTCCTACACAGCTTAAATGAATATGGAGCATCTCATTCCTCCTATCATTTGTTTTAGAAATAGCTGAGGTACTAACAAGAAGGGGAGGTCGCTTCTTTCATTCTGATTAAGATCCTAGGGTGGAAGTCAATTTTGAAAGGTGGCAGAATGAACAAAATCACTGTGGTCTGATGTTCCATAAAGAAGATGGAGAATTAGTGATTAGATTGAGATTATCCAATTATTGCTAATATGATATATTATATAATATAGTTTCTTTTAAAAAATAGAAGTTGAGTAGACAGGAGGAGCAGGTTGAAGGGAACTGAGTAAATGAAGCCTCACCTTTGGCTCAGTAAATATATGTTACATGTTTTTCGAGTGTTTAAAAAAAGATTAAGTAGTACTATTATTGACCCAGTTATTCCAGTGAGTTAGATCTCTTTCAGTCTCTTTCATTCTAGCCTTTAAGAAATCTAAATTTTCTCTCTCTCAGTATATCTTTTCTTCCTTCCCATTTTCTACTGGCAGTGTAATAACTGGTCATTTGTGCCATCACAAGCAGGCTCTGCTTCCTAAAAAAAGGCATACAAGCTTGTGATGGCAGAATAATGTGAATTTAGATCTTGGCAATTAAGCTCAGACTAATAGAACATCCATTCCCCAAAATGACAGCTTCATTCTCCCTGCCTCCAATTCATTATCCAAGTTTTAGTGACTACTCCAAAAGCTATGAATTACCATTCAGAGGCATATCTTCAACCAGGATGGGCAAGGTAAGTTTCTTGGAATTAGAGATCTTATTGTTTGTTAATTGTTAAAAGTAGTTTTTGGTTTGGTTTGTTGGGTTGTGTTTTTTTTTTTTTTGCTTGAATGAGGCATGGCATAAACAGGCATGAACAGGTTGCCATCCATACCATTGGAAAAGAGACCACTACAAATCATACTGAAGTGTTTTGAAACTGGATAAGTAGAAGAAACTTAGGCTATTAGAATCAGATAAAGGTGCTTGAGTGTTCAGGACATGAATAGCACAAACTCAATAGAACTGTTAGAGGGCAATTTATAAGCTCTTGCATACTAAATAATTCAAGTGTTTACTGAATACCTGACATCTTTCTTCAGAATAGTTTTCTGAAAGCTTCTGTATAGAACATGCTGAATATTGATACATTTCATGTTTTAAAAAAAACAATATATCCCCAACAAAGCCACTGGCATTCAAAGTAGATTATCCTGTTGCCATAGCAACCCTCCAGTTGATTTTTTTTAGAAGCAGACTCACCCTATTCTATCACCCTACATCCACAGATGATAAAAGCTACTCCTTATAACTCTCTTTACCTGATTACTTATAATCAGGATTTCAACATTCCCTACATAAATTGACAGTGTAATTAAATGAGGTTGGGATAGGGAGAAAAGGGTGATGACAAGACTCTACTGACTAATGCTTTATCCCCTTAGTTTTATCTATTGGGCACTTGTCCCTAGTAGCCACTTACTTGTTAGGGCTTAAAAATCAAGCATTGGCAACTAAGGGAAATAAACATAAACAATTACTAGTAAAATTCAAGAATTTATTTTGTTTACTTTTTTTTTAAAATTAGTGGTATAATTAGTGGTGTCAGCAAGTGAAAGTATTGTCTGAACCTGAGTTCATTGGATCTTGGAAGTCCAAGCTATAAAATTTAAATATTTACATTTTCCCCTGGTCTCTAATGAGTCTTAATGAAAGATAGACTATTTTATTTCTGACAAGTGGGTAGCCTTTACTTTAATAATGTAAATAGGACCTATGATAACTAATTTGCACATTATAGTGCTTTAAGAGCTATATATTATATCAACTTGCTATATCATCATTTACAAAATATGTAGTCAATATGCTTGTTGTCAGTCAATCTTCTCCCATATACCTCCCTCCAGGAAGGAAAATGCCCCACCTAATTTCTTTAAAAGGATGATTTGCATTAGAGATTGACTTTTGGTACATCTTCTACTCTTTTTCATAGATAATTCTAGCTTATATTTACTGGACGTAAATGTACTTCATCTTCAGTGGCCAAAGAGCTACGTTATATTCTTGGAGTTCCATCTCTAGTGTTATGGGAGAAATATCTCCTCTTTGGGGAGTAATTGTTGCCAAATATCTATTTACCACAATGCAGAAACTGTAGAGGCAAAAACCTTATTATTATTATTGTTATTATTATTATTATTATTAATGTTTGTACATAATTCAGGCCTCAGAGAAAAATCTGAACAATCACTTCTTATAGAGTAGGCAAAAGTATGTCAAAGTGGCAGAAAAATAATTATCTTACAGATTGTAATCTTGCATATCCCTCTTAGACCATAAAAATTAAAGAGAAGATAGATCTATAATTTCATAATTCTTTAATGTCATAAAAATTGAACAGCTAAATAGATCTCATGCATCCCTGTAGGAAACAAATTTCATCAAATAATAAACATATTAAATCAGGTTACAGATTAAACTACATTTAAAGGATTCACATATAGACTAATTGAAGAGGAGGCGGATTTATATGTCCCAAAGGAGTAAGGGACAGTTGAGATTCTACCTTTGACTTCTTATTTAAGTGATACTTAAAACTCGTAGGTAAATTATCACATCCTATAGGAAAGGTTTCAATAAGATGAGGTTAATATTATATAGATGTTCAGTTAATGAAAATTTGCAGGAAGAATGACTCAAATCCCAAATAATAAAAGAAAATTTAAAAAATAAAAAACCTGTAACAATGGTTTATCCCAAACTAGATGGAGTTTTTTCCCATATGTTTCCCCAGTACCTTGTATCTTGCTATCTATGCTATAATGCCTGACCATTTAGTTCTTTATCATCACATCATATAACTATCACTTGAAGGATATTTAATGAACACCAGAAGTAACATGGTTAGTTGGAAAAGCATTGGACTGAACTCAAAAGACCTGGATTCTGGCTAACTACTTCTTTGAAACAACTGAGTGACTTTGAGTACATCACTGCATCTCTATAAGTCCTAGAGAATTGAACCTAACCAGACTATTTCCCTACAGCACCCTTTTTAGTTTTGTGTAAGTTACTTTACACACAGTCAAACCATGTCTTGGATCCTTCATCCTATTGTGGACCTGACACAGTCGTCACAATGTTTCCATCTAACTCTTAGAAAAGGAAATCCATTTTATCTTAGAAATCTGAAAAGTTTAAATGATAGTCTTCTTAGGCTTCAAGTTGAGGCAGAATAATGAATTCATAGTTCTATCAGAAATAGAGTGGACCCCTCAACAGGACCCAAGGATCTACTTTAGATCTTTACCACCTATGTCTCTAACATATGATCTCCAGAACTAAATCTCTGAAGAGGTGGAGAAATCAGGCCACTCACAATCATTTGCAGTCAGCCACACATTCCTACACCTATGATTCATGTAGACAATTCTCTAGACTTCAAGATTTGTCAGCAGCTATCCTTCCCTTTTCATTGGCATAACCCTCTTTTCCCAAATATTCTGTCCTCTATCTGTATTGAACTTTCAGACATTAATGAAAAGTGGGTTCTGGAAGACAACCTGAAACGTGCCCAAAGACATTTGGTATTCTCAGAATCGGGAAGAACAGTACTCTAGGCAAGGGAATCAAGTGGATTCTGGATTGGAACTTGGGGGCCCTTTCCACAAATTAAACCCTCTGGTTACGTCCAAGGGATTAAGCCCTCTGCCAGGTCAGTGTATCTTTCCTCTACTTATACATGTATAGTGTGAAACACCTCATTCAAATCACAACATGTTTTTGGGGGTAAATAATTCAAATAATGGAACCAAAGCATTCTTCTTACAGTTTGGGGGCTTGGGAACAGTCTATATTTTCAGAACTTCTAAAAGGAGCTATTTCTTGGGGAATTATTTTGATAACCTATTATCTCTCTTCCTTAGCCTGTAATTTAATAGGGGGTGTTAAATTGTTCCCCAGAACACTTTTGGTTCAAGGAATCCTTCTATCATTACCAAAATTGTGAAATGAGGGATTCAGGGAAATATGAGTGCTTCTAAATTGGTTGGTAATTGAGGAGTGAAACACCTAAGTATATCTTGGCAGAAGGTGACCTGCCCTGGAGGTCTGGAGTCCTTCTTTCCTGATAGTTTAATATATTATCTTGGGGCAAGTAATTTCACCTATTCCAGTTTAATGGAGCATTTGGAGAGAACTTACTTGTCTATAAGTCTCCTCAAACCTTACATAGTTTAATTTAGTTTTTGTTTGTTTTTTTTTTTACAAATAGGCATCATCCCTATATGTGGTATCTATTGATGCCAAGAATGCATAGTGGTTTTGCCTATTAAATGAATTCAGATTGAATAATCTGTGGGGTCCCTCTGTAGAACTCCATGTAGTTCTCTTTCCCTCCAACTCATGACCACCATCACTCCCAGTCTTTTAGATCCTGAGGGGAAATTCTGCTGAAGTCACCACTGGGGAAATCAGTAAATTGAGCATTTACAACTGCTGGCAGGAAGCAATGTCCGCGGGGTGCAAGTCTTTCTCTTTTTTTTTCCAGTGATTCTATACCTTCCTTGCCCCCAGGATCAATGATGGATGGGAGGCAGTCAATCTAGAGATATGAGTATACTGCCTTCCACTATCAAAGTGGAATTTTCTAACAAATAAACTTGCTTGTTTGGTCTGTTTTCTGTAACTTTTGCTAAATACTTTATACATTTTTAAAAGTTAAAAAGCTGTGTCTCCTGCCAGCATTACTCATTCTGGTATGAATGTGTTTACTTCACATTCTATATCTTTCCATCCTCTTTGGCTTCATAGATTGGTAAATATAATTGATGTAATATAATTTATAAGTAACACTGTTGCAACTCTGCTGTCTTTGGAATTTTAACTTGTTTTTCTTCCCATAATGGCATTAGTGTGTATTAAAGCGAAGAATTAAATATTTAAAGGGTTTTAATTCTGAATTTGTTATATATAATTGTTCTGTATTATTACAAAGCCTTTTCACGGACTTAAACTCTATTTCTTTATATTTTTCTGCAAGTTGGTGTATACACTTCAGATACTTAGAATCATTCCATGTAAAATAAACTGTACAGAGACACATATTCCAGTTGTGGGGTTCTTCTTTCTAGAGTTCTTTATCCTGTCTCTCCATTTGATAATCATTTTGTCGTCAATATATCTCATGAAGGGTTTTGACGGGCAGCCCATCTGCCTAGTTCCACCAATGCAAGAGATCATCCTGTTGCTGTCCACTCTGGGCAGCCGGGTCTCAGTTTAATTCACACAACTCTTCGGGGAGCTCCGCCGGACATGTCCCGCATGT
Organism: Macrotis lagotis; assembly: GCF_037893015.1. NCBI lineage: Eukaryota > Metazoa > Chordata > Mammalia > Peramelemorphia > Peramelidae > Macrotis > Macrotis lagotis. The sequence goes on along the minus strand of NC_133659.1, from coordinate 230,304,239 downwards.
TCAATAATGAAAGTCAGCCAGTGAGAGATAAGCAAGGAGTTTATTGCAGGTATATGCTACATCTCTGACTCACATAGTTGAAATAAGGGTATATATAAGCCTAGTCCCCTTGTATCAGCATCCCTCATCTCCAGGCCTGTGGAAGTATAAGGGGCATGCCACAAAAGGTCTGTATCCTGGAAAAATGTGGAATCTTCAACAAGATAAAGATGAAAGGTAGAGAGATAAGGACCAGAACTCCTTCCTGGGACAGCTGAACAATATGAGGATGAAAGGCAGAGGGAAAAGGACAAAAGGTCCTTCCTGAGAATATTCAACAAGATAAGGATGAAAGGCAGGAGAACAAAGAGAGAGAAGGGCCAGAGCTCCTTCCTGAGTTCAGAGCACTCTGGTATGGACATTCCTGTTGTCCCAGGTCTCAATGACTCTCAGCATGAATTCCTCATGGCCACATACTCTGTCTATTATCCCCTTACATCATCCACTGTTCTCTTTTAATGTTCCTCCCCTCCTTATGATCATCAGTTTTCCTCTCATCTGCCATGTGGGTCATTCTGCTAGCTTCCTCAACTTTCTCCTTTAAGTCTCCTGGTCTTGAAAAACTACCATAGCATTGGAAAAAAAATTTTTAAATGAATAAAAATAAATTTTAAAAAATTTTTAAAGTCTCCTGGCCTGTCTATCTCCTCTCCTGCTATTGTTCTTAGCTCTTCAATTAATTCAATTTAATAAAAGCCTACAATGTGCAATGAACAAGAGCAAGCCTTAAGAACAGGAAGACCTAAATTCGAATCCTGCCACCACACAAACTTGTGGTGTGGCCCTGGGCAAGTCACTTAACTCCTCCACAGCCCAAGAAATTTTCTAAGCCTATAAATTTCAGAGCAGTAGTCATCTGTACTGATAGAGGGAGTTTCTCATGGGGAATTCTCCATATCAATGAAACTATAGGCCTAGGGGAAAAAATTGTAATGCACAAGTGACCCTTTCAAGTAGAGAAGGTTCATCCAGAGGTCTTCTGTGTCATTCTCTAGATTTCTCATGTCCTTTACCTAAGAAACCTTATTAATCAGCTCCTTTTCTTATAAGTAGACTTGAGTGGCAAAGGATCAACCATGCCCTATGTGTTTTGATCTTCACATATTCCAGGGTAGAAATGGAGAAAGGAAGGGATAAAGTAGGCAGTTCTATTCAAGGAGTATGTTTAAATAATCGTCTAGAGGCAGATGTGGGCTGCAGCTGGATCACGCCAGGGAGGTTTGGATTTTTACTGAGGGAAGGCCAGGAGACTCAAGTGGTTATTTCCTGATCAGAGTAATCTCAGAAGTTAAAATGATCCTGGGGTTTTGAGGAGAGTTTATGGCCCAAGAACAGACTTAACAAACACATTCATAATACATCATTTTCAACAACTTGTTTGCCTAAGGAACATAAACTTTCCCTTGGATAGAAGATGTTTATGCAGGTTTTCAAATAAACTTCTAGGTCATGACTCCTAGCAGCATCAACACAGCTGTCTGTATACATATTCCTACCATATCTCATATATATATATCAATCACAGCAAAAGAGTAGGAACCAACAGATTCTGACTGAGCCATTATATTATTATGGATTTCAAATTTAGAAGCCTTATCTTTGGTCCTTTCTCTCTTTCTTGTGTGTTAAGACTGAGTGCTCAGAAAGTTGTCTACTGGCTGTCCTCCGATCCTTCCCAAACTTCACATATGTCCTTCTTTTTCTACTTTGACCTTGATTTCTTTTCCCAGTGTCTTAGCTTTATTCTTCATCCTCAGCTATAACCCAGAATTCCCTACCAACCCTCGACTGATTTGGCACAGATCTTCTGACTTTCTGCCTCCATTTGTATAAGAAATGATCTGGGATGAGGATGGGAGTGACAAAGTCTGAAAAGGGATGTGCCACTAACAAGAAAAAAGACATAGTCACTTAGACCTACACCACAACCTCCTTGAATCCTTCTGGGAACTAGAGGAAAAACCCATCAATTATCAGGTCTTTCTTCCCTGGGACAGAGAGAGAGAGAGAGAGAGAGAGAGAGAGAGAGAGAGAGAGAGAGAGAGAGAGCCTCAAAAAAGAGAATTCTCACAGTCTAAGATAGAGTCCAGGAATCAACATGTACAAGAAATAGAAGGAACCTTAGACATCTAGTTCAACCCCTCATTTTAAGAAGAAAACTGAGAACCAGAGAGTTTTAAATAAAATGTCTAAAATAGTAACTAAAATACATTAGACTAGGTGGGTATTGAGATCTCTTCCAATTCTGAATTTGGAATAGTCTGTAAATGGTAGAGCCAGGATTTGAACCTAGATGCTTCGACTTCAAATTCAACCTTCTTTCTATCAGTGCTTTCTTATTCAAGCTCATACAACAATAAATAGCAGATTCAGGATCTTCCAACTCTGTAAGTACTGTACCCATGATACCATCAACATTTTCTATCTTTTCAGGCATCTCTTCTCTGAATTGATCAGAGCAAGGGGAAATTAGTTGAGTATTCCAGGAAAATTGTTCCTGCTAGAAACAGAAAAACATTGTACCTCCTAACAGCAACATGGGGGAGATGATTAAACTTGATGGACTCCCTCATTCCATCAGTGCAATAATCAGGGATGATTTGGGGCTGTCTGCAATGAAGAATACCATCTGTATCCAGAGAAAGAACTGTGGAGTTTTGAACAAAGACCAAGAACTATTACCTTTAATTTAGGGGGAAAAAACTGATTTCTTATTGTCTGATCTTACTATCTCTTCTACTTAATGTTTCTTCCTTAAGGATGTAATTCTCTCTCATCACATTCAATTTGAATCAATATCTACCATGGAAACAATGTAAAGACTGGCAAATTGCCTTCTGTGGGGTGGGGGGGTGGGGGGAGGGAAGTAAGATTAGGGGAAAAATTATAAAACTCAAAATAAATAAAATCTTTATAATTCAAAAAAAAAAGAAAATTGTTCCTGCTAGAAAGAATATTACTCTCAATGAAATGCTACTTTGAAATCCTTTCCTAATTTGGTATCCGTAGCATCCCAAAGTTCTTAAAATGAGGAGGTTGGACCAGGTTACTACTTTAAATCCTTTGAGTCTAAGACCCTTAGATTGCTTTTTAACTGCAATAAAAATTTTTTCTTCACTTCTATTCAGAGTCCCTAAGACAGAACTATGACCCTGGAATGACTGAAAGTTTACAAGTAGAGGTAGAATTATTTCTGTGATTGACTATAGTTGCCACCAGATGGTGTCTTCTTCCAGTAGGAAAATCAATAAATCAACCCCCCCCCAAAAAAAAATCACTGAATAGCTATTATGTGCAAGGATCTCTGCTAATAGTAGCACACAACACATATAGGAAGGTTCAGCTCCAAGATAGAAGGAATGGATGCTACCACAAAGTAGGTGGCAATGTACCTTCTTTAGTATCATCTCCTTTGAAGAAGTCATATTTATTTCTGATTTGGGTTAATTTAGCATTACCAAAAACTTTAGAGTTAAAAAAGTTTATTTTTGACTCTTCAGTAACTGTGGCTGCTGAAGAGGTAAGCTGTAGCAATCATGGAGGTAATAGGATCTCTACAAGGATTGCTCCCTCTGGGTGATGCCTCCAGGAATTAGGCTGGAAGTAGAACCAGTGAACCCTTCTGCCATTGCTAGACCTAGACATTTGACCACAAGATAATTGGTTGTGCCTATTGGGGTCTAAATGATGTCAAAGTGATAGAGGTGTATTGGCCTGCCCAGCATATGCCAGCAGAGTTCCTATTTTCTATTGCTATGATTTAGAATATCACAAAGAGCTTCTTGGACCCTAAGGTTCAGTCATACAAAGTCATGTGGTTCCTGTAGGGGGTAGTAGTATAAGTCTTTAGGCCATCTATCGCATCTCTCTGCACAGCCAGCTTAGTGAGTCAACTTCTCACACGCTTCTAAGGGTCTAAGCCTTTAATAGAATTAAAAAGTAAATAATGGCTGTGGTTTACACAAATCTAGGGGGTCAATTAGCTATTTGATTAAGGTCCATAGGACTTTGGTAAGATAATGATTTAGCAAGCAAGTCCCATGGAAAACATTTTCCCCTATGATGGGCACATGGGCAAAATCCCAAATAGCTTATTTTGTCTATGACTCAAACATGATCACCAAAGAATCAATTAACAGGCATATCCTTCCTCCTTCAGTCCCTTATGTGTAGATATTGCATGTCACTAAACTATGTTTAGTTTTACCTTCAACAGAAAATGGAACCAGTATTAGCATGCTCCCTATCCTTGCAAAGTTAAGATGCTTCTAGTTTCCTCTACAATCTGTTCTCCACATTTCTGCCAAAATGATTTTGTAAATTATGGGTCCAATCCTGATGTCATTCCCTTGCTTGATAAATTGGTGGTTCCCTGATACTTCTAGGATTTAATTCAAAATGCTCTATTTGGAGCATAAAGACTTTCACAACCTGGCCAACCTATCTCTCCCTACTTACACATTACTCTGCCTCACGCACTTTTGGATTCAGATTAACTGACTTCCTGGCTGTTCCTCATACAGAACACTCAATCTCTCTAGTCTCTGCCTTTGCATAAACTGTCTCCCCTGCCTTTAATTCCTGGTTTCCTTCAAAACTCCACTTGTTCCATGAGGCATTTCTTCATCTGCTAGATGCTGATACTCTTACCACCCATAAAAAAATAACTTGTATTTTGCATGTATATATCTCATTTTATATATACAGTCTCCTCCCCCTACCCTTTCCCTTTAAGAAGTTAATAACTATTGAAAAACACCTACTAGGGAGAAATCTTGTAAGAAAAGGTAATTACCATCATTTCAATGACATAACTTTTCTTGAACCCACTGATAATCAATGTCTATGTGATTGATCCCTTCATACAAAAAAATTCTTAAAATAATAGTGAAGACCCCTCCCCCCCCAAAAAAGCAATAGAAAAGACAAGAAGAGGAAAGGAAGACTTAGGGGAAAGTTACTTAAACACTTTTTTCCATTTCAGGGATGCATGAAATTGTTATAAAACAGAGGTATTTAACACAACAGGTACCAGCTATACAGCTTCAAAAATGACTTGACTTACTTTGTGGAACTAAATTCTTCCTGCAAGTCAGAATGGAAATAGGTCCTCACAAAGACAAGCAAAGCCTGGTCATCAGAAGTACAGATATCAAATTAAACTCTTCCACACAAAGCCAGATTCTTACATCTCAAATGGGTATATCTAAGGGTATGGGTGTGAACATATTAGGCACACATATTCTCTCTTCTCATAGAATACTTCTGTGGGAACTACTGTTCAATTTTTTTTGTCTTTGAATTCCCAGTACATAACACAGTGTCTGATACATAGTAGAAGTTTGATAAAAGCTTCTCAATTGACTGAAAAGATTGATCAACAAGATTGTTACTGAGCATAGTGGCATCACAATTACAAATACCTGCAAGTAGGGAGATTAAAGCTGGTGGATCACTTGGGATCTTAGAAGCTCTGAGCTGGAATATGTCTGAAGTTGGCTGATGGAGTCCCACCACTAATACTGATTCCATTATGATGAACCCATACAAGTGAGGTAGCCAGCAGGTAGCCTGGAAGGAAGGGGAAGAACTTACCCAAGTCAGGAATGGAACAGGTCAAAGCTTTGGAGATCCACAGTGGGGGCAGTCCTGAATAGCTACTTTTCTTTTAGTCTAGTAAACATAAAGAGACCTGCTCTCAAAAAAAAGGTCTAGACAAAATTGTAACTATGGGGGACCTCAGCTTCCACTTTGCACTGTTTTATTCTCTTCTTATATTATTGGATTCTCATGGTATATCCTTTCTTGTCTTATCTCTGACCCTATGTTAAGTGGTGATTAGCTAGCTGAAAAGTGACTTATATCAGACATTTACACCTCATTGTGAAATTTTTTTCTAGGGGCATGACATATTTCATCATAGATGAAAATCTTTTTTAAAAGAATTTCTGGAAAAAGTCAGTAAGAAAGTGTATGTGAAGAGTACTGCCAGAAGGTCCACATTAACATCCTAAATTAACTCTACCTCTGCCCACTGGGGCAGAGGTTCTAGTTCTTTAAGTGTTACTTTGGGACTGTCTCTTCATCTCTTTGGCCCTAAATTTCCTCAAAAATAAAATGAAGTGGTTTGGACCAAGTGATCTCCAACTCTGATCATACATGATTTTAAGAATGACCATAGAGAATAATAGCAAGTAGGAGAAACTTATTTGAATGAATTTGTAGAGGGAGTTTATGGGTAAAAGATAATATGGGCCATTATATATTAGGGGTTTGGAGAGGCTGGTAAAGGAAAAAACTAGCAAAGAAATAAAGCTAGGTAGGAGGAAATGGCAGGTGCCTACTGTGAGCAGGGGACTAAATGAACCTTACAAAAAAATATAAAGTTTAGGTTAGATATATTTCATCCCCTCATGGAAGCTCCAGGAAGATATGAGGATGCCATCAACCCAGAACATCAAATGGTAAGTTTAAAGGGTGGTATGTTTTCTACACACTAACAAGGGATAATGCAAAACTTCATTAAAAATTCCTTTTCTTTCCTTGAAATAAGAATTAACTTTGATATCCTGAGCTTCTAAGATCATGATAGGAGAGTTAGGGTTCAGAGGACACCATTTCTAAACCAAAAGAGAGTTCACAGTACCCCCTGTTAGTACATGGGGCAGAGAAGTGGTTATCAGATTATTAATAACCACAAATCCTGCTAATCCCCCACAGGCTTTGTCTTAGTTTGAAAATCCTGAACCCTGTCTCCTATCAGCCTCAGTTCATAGAGAGGAAACTAGCTACCTAACTTAACATTTACTTAACATTTACTACCTATCTGGTACCCAACCTCATTCACCCATGGGAAATAGCAAAAGTGGCTCCCTGTCCAAAGAAATCTTAGAGGAATTGCAGCTGAATACCAAATACAAAGAAGAGGAACTATGCGCCTGGTACCAGTCCTTCCTAAAGGAATGCCCCAGTGGCAGGATAACCAAACAGGAGTTTGAGAGCATCTACTCCAAATTCTTCCCAGATGCAGACCCGAAGGCCTATGCCCAGCATGTGTTCCGCAGCTTCGACTCAAACAGTGATGGGACCTTGGACTTTAAGGAATATATCATTGCACTCCACATGACCACAGCTGGCAAAACCAATCAGAAACTGGAGTGGGCATTTTCCCTCTACGACATAGATGGCAATGGTTCCATCAGCAAAAATGAAGTGCTTGAGATCGTCATGGTATAGTCTCTCTTCTCTCCCATTATTGGTTATCGGGGACCAGTGAAGTCAAAGACATAGAGTCACAGAACTTTTGCCTTATGGAGCTGGGAAGGAACCTTAGAGGTCACCCAGCACCTCCTTTTATGGAGGAGAAAATAAGTTTAGATTGGAAAAGGCACTTGGCTGGAGCTAGAAGGTTGTAGAATAGGGACTAAGAACTAGATCTCCTGATTTCCAGGTCATTGTTTTCCCATTGCACTCAAGTCTTTGATCAGGGTTAACTTAGGCAAAGTCTGTTTGATGGACATATACTGTCTCTCTTTGATCATCATGAATTGATTTAAATGCTATTCTTTATGCCTTTTCCCCCAAACTAATTTGGTTACAGAACCATTTTGAGTTTGATAGCTTAAAGGAAATTATGAATGTTAATCCTGGGTACCTGAAGGTTTGAACAACTTTCAGGATGAAGAAAATCAAAGAAGAGAAAAATTAAACCTTCTACCATAACCCCAAATTGCTGTTGTTCAGTTGTTTTCAGTCATGCCTACTTCTTAGTGACCCCATTTGAGGGGTTTTCTTGACAATGAGAGATTTGACATTTATTTCTTCAACTCATTTCACACGTGAGGAAACTGAGGCAAATAAGGGTAAGTGACTTGCCTAGTATCCCACAGGTAGAAAGTGACTGAGGCCACATTTCAACTCAGGAAGATAAAATTTCCTATTTTCAGGTCTGGCACTCCATCTAGCTATAATAAATAATTTTGCTATATAGACTTTTATATTTAATCTTGTGGAAGGAAAAGTATTGCCAGGAAACAAATTTCTCCTATGACCTCTAATTCATTTGGCATACAGAACACAGAAAGAGTGGCATTTCTAATATATTAAACACTATCATGTAATAGGTTTTGTTCTTATGATCTTACAAGAGAATGTTCCTGTGACAAGTGAAGAATCGGGGCATTTTCTACTCTTTGGATACATTTTCTTCAAAATTACAAATATTGAAAATTCAAATTTTATAGCCCACCATGAACCTTAAATAGATACCATATTCAAAATGCAAAGCACAGCAAACATTAAGTTAGGCAGCTCAGATTCTAGTCTCAGTTCTCTGGTCCAATCAATTGTAGGAAAGTGAGAATTGGAGGAGAGCTGAATTAGATGACTTTTGAGAGTCCTTTTAGTTCTGGTATTGCATGTAGGCATCAAAAACAATCACTGATATCTATAACATCTATCATCTCCTGTAGCATTTATATTTCCCATTTTAAGCTTACTTTGCATTTTTGCACTCTTAATTTTTCTTCCTCAGTTTCCTCTTCTATAATTTAAGAGGGCTGAACTAAATGACCTTTAAGGTTCTTTCTAGGTCTAAGCCTATGCTCCTAAAATCTCTATTCCACCCACCCCCACCCCCTTCAGTGATTGACTTTTTATCAATGTTTTGTATTTAGCTATTCTTATTATGAAGGAAGAGGTTATTTGGGGGGGGTGATTATTTGAGGTTTTTAAATGTAAGTAGCATTTTTTTTCCAATTACATGTAAAAATAGTTTTCAACATTCATTTTTATAAGATTTTGAATTCCAATGTTTTTTCCTCTCTTCTTTCCCCCTTTCCCAAGATGGCAAGCAATCTGATATAAGCTAAACTTGTGCTGGTTATTTGTTTAAGCATGTACACATGTTTCTATATACATTTCTTTAAATTATTTAGTTTGATCTAGAAAATCATCAACAAACATGAATATTTCCATAGCAAAAGGCTACACACATTTTCATTTGCAAAATTATTTTTCCATGCACACAAAATGCTCTTCTTGAACATTCTGATAAATGGAGCATGTTCACAGGATCACTATACTGTATTGCCTTATGTCCTCCTTAAGGAAACCTAGAGGTCACATTTTCCTATTGATTGTGGGAAAGGGACCAAGGATAATCTGGGCTGATTACTTAGTTGAACATCAACAAAGTCCTTAAAGCTCTAGAGATGTCTATGGAGGGAAGGAGAAAAAAGGGTGGTAGTGTTTCCCTTATTGGGTTTAGAGGTTTCTTTGGGGGGATATGGGTACTTCCTGGGTAAGGGAAGAAAGGTGGTGAAGGAGATAAGGAAGATTTAGGTTGGTGGGTGGAAAATATGGAGTGTTACTTTTTAAGTATGGGTTAATAGAAATAAGTAATAGTACAACAGAAAGAGCATTGCCTGAACTAGGCATTGGAATACCTGTGTTCTCCTCTGGTCTCTGACACTAATTTATTGTATAACTTTAGGAATGCAACTTGTATCCCCAATCCTGTCCTTGGTTACCTGCTCTAGAAACAAAGATCTACATATAAGTTTTCCTGTTGTCTATCATACCATTGATGCTATGATTTCAAGTTGGAATTGGGGGGCTAGAGAAAATCTGGGATTTCATCCAAAATTCAAATTTCCTCTCAGAGAATTTCTGCTCATTTCATTTTGCAGAATTCCTACTTCTTCAAAGCAGATGGAATAGTATATAGTGGACCTGGGTTTTTGAAAGCATCAAGACTTGTGCCATAGGGAACTTGCTATGCCTTTATATATCATTCATTGCCCCCTTTCTCCCAAGTTGTCCAGTCAAAGATATTCTGATTGTTCTTTACTTCACATACAGAAAACACCAGGATACTTATTGGACCTGGGGGGAGACAAGTCAGGTTGTCTCAATTTTCTTGGGTTCAAGAAAAAATTTAGCAATTTCAAAATTTCTCTGGACAAACAATACAGTGAATATTTTTGTGCTGCACTGGCAGGCTGCGTTAGGATAGGGAACAAGCAGAGCACTGGAAGACCCTGGTATCCTGTTCATTTCTCCAAACCAGGAAATTTAACCAATAATTACCAAGGGTCAAAGAAGTGAAACATTTTTGGTTTCATCGAGGAGGACATGCAGGCCTCCAGCCTGCTCCAATTGAAAGTTAAAGCAGGCTTAAAGGACCCATTATAACCTCCAGCGTTCTGATATACACATTCTAAGTCCAAATATTCCTGAAAATCTTTTTTTTTTTTTGCAAGGCAATGGGGTTAAGTGACTTGGCCAGTGTCACACAGCTAAGTAAGTATTAACTAGCTGAGGTCATTTGAACTCAGGTCCTTCTGATTCCAGGACCAGTGCTCTATCCACTGCGACACCTAGCTGTCCCCATTCTGGAATTCTTTTTGAATTTATAGGATTATAGAAAAATATAAGAAGAAAGACATTAAGTAGCGCCCCTACATTTTAAAGAGGGAGAGAATAAGGCTCAGAGAGATTACACATTGTAACCACATTGTACTTAATCTTACACTGTGTGAAAAGGTTAAGGGTAATGAACGGGGAGGAGAGGGAGAAAAATAGAGAAATGCCACATTGAAGCTAGGAGTCCTCTTCCCACAGAACCTTGATTCCCACCCTGTATGGATTGATGTTCACAGACATCAAGGACTATGTGGGATAATAAGAATATTTGATTTAAAGCTAGATAACCTTGGTTTACATCCTGACCTTACTCTTTTATTTGTCCCTGGGCAAATTATTTAATCTCTGAATCTTATTCGTCTCCTCTATAAAATGAAAGACTAAAAATCTTTGAGCTCAGTGGATAGGATGTTGGATCTGAAATCAAGAAAATTTGAGTTCAAATTCAACAAGTCGCTATGTTTCTTTTCGGAAGGCAATGGGATTGAGTGACCTGCCCAAGGTCACACATCTAATTAAGAGTCTGAGACTGGATTTGAACTCAGATCCTCCTAACTCCAGGACTGGTGCTTCATCCACTGTGCCACCTAGTTGCCCACCTCTGTGTATCTTAATCCACTGAAGAAGGAAATGGGAAACCCTCCAGTAGCTTTGTGAAGAAAACCTCACACAGGGTCACATAGTCAGACACAACTGAACCACAAAAATCTCTGGGCTGTTTTCAGATCTAAATGGTAGGATACTGTAGCTGACATGAGCAAAGAGCAGAGAATATAAAACTATCTTGGTCTGAAGCCAGTCCCCTTTATCACCTCACCTGGACTTGAGTCACACAGTTTCTCTAGATGTGATGGGTTTGGGGATAATACCCTTAGGTGTTCTGCAGTACAATACAGCCAAGCCTGTTTGACAAATCCAAGGACCAATTTGTCGTTCCAACAGGATGGGACTAAGACATTACAAAGGACTAATCAAGAGCCAATTACCATGAAGCAGATAGAAACCCTCCAGTTCACCTAAAAGTCTCCATCTAGCCTATGCTCTTAATTCTTATCTGTAGTATGAACCAGATAGAATTTCCACTTGATTGGGTGAAATTGTACTAAGAGGTTTTAGGGAAGTAATCTAGTTCTTTCTATGTTTTAATTTGAGGGTCCTCCTGCCATAGGCATTTAGAAAGCTATGCAATGTCTGAGATAAAAGTGACACTGGTAATTATCTGAGCCAATCTTCTTATTTTACATAGGAGGAAACTGAGTCCAGAAAGGTAAAGTGACTTGTCTTACACCACACAGGAAGTTAGATTACAATCCAGATAGGGCTTAAAACAATGAGATCTTCAATTCACATACAATCATTTTTTTTTAGGTTTTTGCAAGGCAAATGGGGTTAAGTGGCTTGCCCAAGGCCACATAGCTAGGTAATTATTAAGTGTCTGAGATCGGATTTGAACCCAGGTACTCCTGACTCCAGGGCTGGTGCTCTATCCACTGCGCCACCTAGCCGCCCCTTATCCACTGCACTGCCTAGCCACCCCCCCCCCCACATATGATCATTTTTAAAGGTTGTTTTTTTTTTTTTTTGTCCTGAACCCTGTGAAGTCAGTTCTGGTTCTTCATGAGAAAAACTATGACTAATGGGTCTATCCCTATTCATACTAATTTGTTGAATGCATGACTCTAACTCCTGGCTTTGCTTCCCTGTGTCATTTTTGTACAGGCCATTTTCAAAATGATCCATCCTGATGACTTGAAGCACCTTCCAGAAGATGAAAACACTCCTGAAAAAAGAGCTGAAAAGATATGGTCCTTCTTCGGAAAGAAAGAGGATGGTGAAACCAGTTTTTCTATTAGACTTTCCTTTTCTCAGGCATAGTTATTTTTATACAATTACAACAGAATTTGATAAGGGGGAAAGCATCGATTCTTCTTATGAAAATAGCTTATATAGGGGCAGTTAGGTTATGCAGTGGATAGAGCATGGACCTTGGAGTCAGGAGGACACTTACTTAGCTGTGTGACCTTGGGCAAGTTACTTAATCCTATGTCCTTGCAAAAACAAAAAAGAGAAAAAAAAGAAAAAAGAAATAGCTTATATACAATGCCATGAGAAGGAAGGTATCTTTATCAGGTATTTTTCTAGAGCTATGAATAAGAATAATGGAATCTTAAAGTGCTATGGTCATAGAAACATATAATTTATGGTACTTTTCATTCAAATGTTCAAGGCAGCAGACCCCATTTCCTACATAACACAAAACCTCAATAACTTGGGTTGACTAAGTCTGAATTAGTGAGAAGTCTTATTTATAGGATCTTTTTTAACATTATTTATTTTACTTTTTACAATTACATACAAAGATAGTTTTCAATCTTTTTATAAGTTTTTGAATTCCACATTTTTCTATCTCCCTCCCTTCTCTCCTCCCTTCCCATAACAGCAAGTAATCTGATGTTATACAAGTATAATCATATTTAACATATATCTATATTAGTTATGTTTTGAAAGAAGAATCAGAACCAAAGGAAAAAACTGTAAGAAAGAAAAAGTATATGTTTTTCTGCATTCAGACTCCATAGTTTCTCCTCTAGATGTGACTATTTATAGAATCTTTAAAGTAATTCAGAATTATTACTTTCAAATCAACTAACAAAATGTTGTCAGGTTTGAAGTTTACCTTTTAGATAAGACTCACTTATCAGCTATTGTTCTAACATTCTCTTAAATTTGCTGAGAAGGTTTCAAATTTGTCAATTTTTTGCTTGTTTACCTATTCTGTTATTCTTTTAATTATTTTTTCATAACAAAAGGAAGGATTTGTTTTCAGCTTAGCACAAGGATTAATTTTCACTAATTTCAAATAAGTGGAGTCTAAATAGACAAAGTTTTGTTGTGATGAGATGCTACTTAGAGAAGCTACTATAGTTGTTCAACTTACTTCTCCCAACCTACTCTTCTTTTTAAACTTACATTCTGAAAAAAATGTAAGTAAAACACATTGAGAAATCCTAACCATGATCCTTCAACAAACTGTAAAAGGTACATTATCTTTGTCACTACCACCACCATTTCCACCAACTTCACCATGACTAGCCATCTACCACTACTACCATTACCGTTATCACCAACACTACAACAACCATCACTTCACATCACCATCTTAACTATCAGTACTCACTAATCAATATCACCACCTTCCCTCCACTCATCATCATTACCAAGACCACTACTACCCATTATAAGCATCCCACCATAGCACACCATTATTATCACTGTAACCAACATCATCACTATCCTTACTCCTGCTGCTACAGTCATCATAGTGTCTATCATAATTACCATATCTCCTTTTCATTTCTCTTTTATTCTTTTCATTTTGACATCATCCATGTGCTCAATGCATTTATATTGCTTCCTAGTCTCCACTCTGGCATTTCCACTCTAGACAGTATCCCAGATTGCAAAGAACTTGGGACATCTTCCTCCTATCAAAAGTACTTTTTTTTTGTAAGGACTATCTGAAAAATAAATCCCAGCTAGTGTTAAGTCACTGGAGTGAAAGGATATAGTATATAATATGATAAGTGAATTAATATATTTTTCCACTGAGATAAAATAAATGCAGTATAAAGGGTCTCCTGGGACCTAAAGAAAAGATTCCTATAGTAGGAATTTCAATAGCTGTGCTAGACCCAAAAAACACATATTATTGACAGAAGGAAATTTTTATCACCTATAGACTTAGAGATAACTGGAATAGAGTTGGAATATAAGAAATTATATTTGGGGTTCCTTCTGCATGAGTCAGTGGAAAATATAGATTCAGATAATTTAGGTTTAATCCCTACCTCTGCCACCTGTGTGACTTTGAGCAAGTTACTTAACTTCCCTGGGTCTCAGTTTCTTCACTCTAATATGAGGAGGTTGGATTAGCTGTCCTCTGAAGTCCCATTCAGCTCTAAATCACAAGACATTCTTCTTCAAAGTTAATAGAGACAACTAAGGAGTGCTGGTCTTGACTGGAACCTTTAATATCATGATATTTGCTGAAAGTTTCATTTTAAAATGCATGATCCTCATTTTGCAGTTTAGAAAACTGATTCCCATAGAATTTAAGGGATTTACCCAACATCAAATAGGTATTAAATAGCATAGCTGGAACTTAAATCTATTTATTACATCTTCTTTTCTTTTTTTATCTTCTTTTCTAAAGACACTAACCAAGTCCTCTCTTAACCTAGGAGAGGTTAAGCTACTGGTATGACTGTAAATGTTTAATAACCACTAAGAAAAGTACACATGACAAATTTTTGAGTTTGACATTATAGACTTCTTCTTCATCACTTTCTTAAATATATAAAATGAACAAAGTCATAAATCAAGCTCTGAGTTAATAGCTGGAGCTAGGACTAGTTTTAAGTCTAACACAAACCTTGATTTGTAGCATTTGCAGATTTCCAATCTTAAACTAATGTGAGCTGGCTCTAGCACACTTCCAGGTGCTTTTGCTAGATGATTTTATACCTAGTAGGCTTGCAGCTCAACCAGACAGATGAAAATTTTCCTGATTAATAGAATATATTTGGAGAGAAACACTATGACACTGATAACTCATGGGTAAAGTCAAGTAACAGGGCAGGATTGACATGGCAAGTAAGAAATTCTTATAGAACTGAGTTCCCTGCTTTTTGAGAAAGATTGATTCCACAATGGAATTTAGGGGAAACTTCTTTGGAAAGGAGTGGTAGGAAGAGGGCAGGATGAAGCACAATCAAAAACAAGGACTAATTGTGTAGCATAGCACAGTGAAAAGTCTCCCTATTAAATAAACTGATCATGAAACCTCAGAATTTTAGGTTTGGAAGAGATCTTAGCAGTTAAATGCAATACATTTCCAAAATATGAATCTCTGTCAAAAACATATGGGGCTAATTGTCATACTGCTTCTGCTTGAAAACCTCCATTAGGAAGAGTTCATTATCTCCCAGGCTAGTCCATTCCATTTTTGGATAATATTCATTACTAGGAAGCTTTTCTTGACATTGAGTCTAAATTGGACTCTTTTTTTGCATCTTCCCTCATTGCTTCTGATTCTGTTACCTGGGGCCAAACAAAACAAATGTAATGCCTTCTTCACATAAAAGCCTTTCAAATACTTCTACAGGTAAAATATCTCTAATGGCACAGATTCAAAGCCTTTCAACAACTCTTTTGCCCTCCTTTGGACATTTCTTAACTTCCATCGCAGTTCTGTGGTTCCCAGAACTGAACACAATCCTCCAGATGAGGTCTGGTCAGAGCAGAGTACAACAGAATTATCACCTCCTTATTACTTTTATTCCATCATGAAACAGCAATGCTTCACTTAAGGCAGACCAAGATTCCATTTACCCTTTGGTTATTATCACATGGTTGATTCATATCAAGTTTACTATCCATTGAAGCTTTCATATTTTTTTCCACACAAATCACTCTCTTAATCCCATTCTTCTCCCTGCCTTTCATGTCCTTGTAAAGACAATTTTGGAGCCCACATTTACTGCTATTAAATTTCATCTTTCTTTGAATTGTTCTGATATCCTAGTTTGTCAAGTTTTTTTTGTATATTTATTCTGTAATCTGGTCAATTAATAAACATTTATTAAGGATCTTCTCTATCCTAAGCATTGTGCCAAATGGCTAAATGTTCCAGCATTTAGCTCTCTTTTTTAGCTTTATGTCATCCATAATTTTGATTAGTATGCCATCTATGTCAAGAATTATATTTCAAAACTTGTATTTTAGCTGTCTCATTTTAAAAACTAGATAGCACATGGGCCAAGCATAGATCCACTGGACTCTTCTTTCCAAGTGAACATACTTAGCATATTGATTAGTTGAATGAGTTCTCTTATTTCTCAGGTCCTAGTTGATGAGAGTGGAACCAGCCATTCCAAGTATTGTCTGATATTTTGTGCACAATAACATCTTTAATAGTTATTATTGTTAAATTAGATGGTACAATGCCTAGACTGTTAAGCCTGAAGTCCAGAAGTTGGTGTTGAGACATTCACTTGAATCTAACTCTTTATGAGTCCATGTGAAGTTGTTTGCCATTTCCCTCCCCAGTGGATTATGTCAAGCAGAGATTATAAGTGACTTGCCCAGGGACCCACAGCTAGTCTCTGAAGTCAGATTTAAGTTCAGTTCTTCCTGATTCTAGATCCAGTGTTCTATCTAAGCCATGTAAACTGCCTCCTGGATAAACAGAAGTCAAGTGACTTGCACAGGGTTATGAAGCTACTAAGTGTTTGAGGCTGGATTTGAACTCAGGTCTTCCTGACTTCAGACCCAGTTCTCTATCCACTGAGCCATCTTAGCTGCTTCCTTGGGCAAATCACTGAACCTTTGCTTGCCCTTGTTTCCTCAATTAAAATAGGGATAATAAAACCACCTACCCCATAGGCTTTCTGTGAAGATCAAAAGAGATAATTTTTGGCACTAGCTATATAGAGTAGGTTCTATATAAATACTTATTCCTTCTCTCCCCTTATGAAAAGGGAAGTGCAATTCAGTGAGAAAAATACTGGACTTGCAATCAGAAGACTTAGCTGCCCTACCCCAAACCTTAAGTTCCAAGATCTCTGAGGAATGAATAAATGAAAAATTAGCCAGGGCTGGGAGCAAGTAGACATGTCCTATAGGGTTAGGAAGGAAAAGTCAAGAGTTTGAGAAGTCAGGGATCTGAGTCGAAAACAATGACAGTTATGAGAAGATAACAATGAAGATATGCTCTCTCTGCCCTGGTATATGTTCAATTCATTTCTCTAGGATTCAATCTTCTCTTCTATAAAACAGGGACTGGCCCTGCTTACTTCATCAATTTGCTATGAACATTAAATGAAACAATATCTATAAAATATGCTGTAACATATACCCCTAACTATAAATCACATATCAGTGTAAGTTATTATTATCCATTCCCCAAGATAATCCAGTGCTCAGGCCCCAGGCAGTCAAGACTCATAGTGTTGTTTCTTTTTTTACCCACAGATAAACTTACAGAAAAAGAATTTATTGAAGGCACAATGGCTAATAAGGAAATTCTTCGACTGATCCAGTATGAGCCCCAAAAAGTGAAGGAGAAGCTAAAGGATAAAAAGCCATGATGCCAATTCTCCAGCAGCACTGCCCTCCCCCACCTTGCCCATTGCTACTTCTGCTCCACAATCCCTCTCAAAAAAAATTCAGTATCCTCATCCTCCCTTTTGGACTAACAGGGTCAAAGATAAAGTCACTTCACCTGGACTAAGCACCACCAACTGGTGCTTGCTGAATCTAAATGGCAAACTTCTCTCCTACTTCAACCCCCACACCTACCCCTTAGGCTTGTAAGTGATAATACTGGTATTAGGACATAGCATTTAGAGCGGCATGAAGGTCACCCTCCTGTAATCTCCTTTGGGTCTACAGTGTCAGCATGTTCCAATAAATGTGAGAGATGTTGGGAACCCAGCTGGATAAAGTCTGATGGTAACTTGGAAACAGAAAAGATTTCTAGCTGTAAGACTTAAAGTGATCAAGAACTCCAGGGTTTGGGAACACAGGCACTTAAGACAAATGAGATTCGTAAAAAGAAATTTTATTATTTACATATTATTCCTTATTCATTATCACTGATGACAAGGTTAGAATTGCCTGGTCTTTCTTACCACCCTCTCTAACATATATACTAGAGTCATCAAGCATTTACAGATGCATTCTTTTTTTTAAATTTCTTTATTTCTTTTCTTTTTTTGTTTTATTTTATTTTATTTTTTAATTCTCTTTTTGTACAATTTTTTTTACATTAATAAAATATTCTTGTTTAAGAGTAAACAAAATACCCCTCCCCCATGAATATAGACTTGCTTGGGCGATAAAGTAAAGGGGAGAGAAAAAAATTAAAATTAAAAAAATAATAGCAATAATTGTAGGTATGGCCAGGTGGCACAATGGATGAAGCACCAGCCCTGGAGCCACGAGCACTCGAGTCCACATCCAGGCCCATAGACCCAACAATCACCCAGGCGTGTGACATGCAAGCCACCCAATCCCCACTGTCCTGTAAAAACCAAAAAGAAGAAAAAAAAGACCCAAAATAAAATAAAATAGTAATAATAGTAGGGGTGGCTGGGTGGAAGACAGAGCATTGACCCTTGAGCCAGGAGTACCCAGGTCTAAATCCGGCCTCAGACACCCAAAGATCACCCTGCTATGCGGCCCCAAGCAGGCCACCCAGCCCCACTTGCCCTGCACCCTCCCCCAAATAATAATAATAAAAAATGTGCTTCAGTCTTTGTTCCAACACCAAAAACTCTGTCATGGGTGGATCGCATTCTTTATGGTAAGTCCATCGGAAAAGTTATTTCCATATTTTTCCAACGCTGCCATTGCTGATCGCAACTCCCTCCTTTCTTATTTCTCCACTACCATGTACTATATTTTCTCTCTCTCCTTTCACTCTGACTCTGCTGTAGGGTAGCTGAGTGGCACAGCAGACTGATCCTTGGTCCTTGGTCCAAGAAGCCCTGAGCCCCCATACCACCCCTTAGGCCCAGAATCCACCTGGCCCCATGGTCCAGGACAGGCCTTCCAATCCCAGCCACTTGCAAGAAGTAAAAAAAGAAAATCTATTATATCTGACCACTCTCCACCATGGTCCATCCTCTCCCCCTTCCCCCTGCTCCCCCCTCCTTCTTACTCCAGATGTCTATACCCCATTGAGTATATATGCTGTTTCCTCTCCTAGCCACCTCTGATGAGAGCAAAGGTTCCCTCATTCCCCCTTACCTCCCCCTTCCATATCACTGCAATAGCTCATTGTAATAAAGAAAAAACTTATATGAAATATCTTGGCCTATTCCCCCTCTCCTTTTTCTTTCTCCCATTATATTTCCCTTTTTTTCTATTGACTCCATTTTTTACACCATATTTTATCTCCAAATTCAGCTTTCTCCTGTGCTTCAACTATAAAAGCTCCCTCTACTTGCTCTATGAACTGAGAAGGTTCATATGAGTATTATCAGTGTCATTTTTCTATGCAGGAATACATGCAGTTTGTCATCATTAAGTCCCTCATATTTCTCCCCTCTCCTCCAATCTCCATGCTTCACCTGAATCCTGTATCTGAAGATCAAACCTTCTGTTCAGCTCTGGCCATTCCAAAAGGAACATTTGAAATTCCCCTGGTTCATTGAAAGTCCATCTTTTTCCCTGGAAGAGGACATTCAGCCTTGCTGGGTAGTTGATTCTCGGCTGCATTCTAAGCTCTTTTGCCTTCCAGTATATTATATTCCAAGCCCTACGAGCTTCCAATGTAGTTGCTGCTAAGTCCTGTGTGATCCTGACTGCAGCTCCATGATATTTGAACTGTGTCCTTCTGGCTGCTTGTAATATTTTCTCTTTGACTTGGGAGTTCTGGAACTTGGCTATAATATTCCTAGGGGTTGGTTTTTGGGGATCTCTTTCTCAGTGGGATCGGTGGATTCTCTCCATTTCTATCTTGCCCTCTGCTTCTAGAATATCAGGGCAATTTTCCTGTAGTAATTCTTTGAAAATGATGTCAAGGCTCCTTTCCTGATCATGACTTTCAGGTATTCCAATAATTTTTAAATTATCGTTTCTAAGTCTGTTTTCCATATCAGTTATTTTTTCAA
Organism: Macrotis lagotis; assembly: GCF_037893015.1. NCBI lineage: Eukaryota > Metazoa > Chordata > Mammalia > Peramelemorphia > Peramelidae > Macrotis > Macrotis lagotis. The sequence continues at coordinate 230,284,098 of NC_133659.1, read as the reverse complement.
TGAGATATTTCACATTTTCTTCTAATTTTTCATTTTTTTTTATTTTGAAGTATTGATTCCTGATTTCTGGTAAATTCATCAATCTCCCTGAATTCTATTCTTTGTCTGAAGGATTTGTTCTCCTCAGAGAGTTTTCTTATCTCTTTTTCCATCTGGCCAATTTTGCTTTTTAAGGCATTCTTCTCCTCAATAACTTTTTTGAACCGTTTTATCCATTTGACCTAAGCTGGTTTTTAGCATGCTGTTTTCTTCAGCATTTTTTTAGATTTCATTGACTAGGCTGCTGACTTCATTTTCATGTTTTTCCTGCATCTCTCTCCTTTCTTTTCGCAGTTTTTCTTCCAACTCCCTCATTTGATTTTCAAAGTCTTTTTTGAGCTCTGTCATAGCCTGAGCCCAATTTCTGTTTTTCTTGGAGTCTTTAGATGCAGGATCTTGTGCTTCCTCATCTTCAGACTGAGTGGTTTGATCCTTCTTGGGCTCATATGCAAAATATTTCTCAATGGTCTTCCTCTTATTTCTCTGCTTGCTCATTTTCCCAGCCTGGGCCTGGTTTTGGGGTGCTTCCTGAGCTTTTGGGACACTCCCACAAGGGTCTCAGTGTATGTGAGGCTCTGTCCTCCCTCCTGGTCTGTGAATGACCATAAGCGCCCCCCTCTGTCACGGGGCTGAGTTGGGGAGGGGGCCCTGCTGTTCTATGGGGGGGCCTAGACTGCGATCAGGATTTGAATGTGATCAGAGCCCCAGAGTCCTGTTCCAGGGGCAGAGGACAGAGCTCAGCAGTCTCTCTCTCTCTTCACTCCCCTCCCTAGGTTCAATGGGCTTGTGCCCTGGGGGCTCCTGCTTAACAGGCTCCGCCTGCTTCTGTTTCCGGATCTGTACTGCTCTCTGTGTGCCCTGAGGGCTGGGCTCCATGTGCTTGTTCTGGCAGAGGTCCCCGTTGTTCCCCCACTTTGTGCCCGGTGCTCCCCGGGGTGCAGCTCAGGAGACTCCCCCGCTGCTGTGAGCCGAGGCTCCCAGCTCCCTGGTGCTGCCTCTGGGAGGCTGAAGTTCTTTTGCTCTGGCAGGCCACCCCTCTGGTGGGCCACCCCTCCGACCCCAAGGAGCAGAGCCTTTCTGCTCTTTTCCAGGTTACCTTGAGTAGGAGAACTGCCTCACTGGGTCCCTTTGTGGGTTCTGTCTCTCGAAAGTTTAGTTAGAGTCCTTAGTTTCAAGTTTTATCAGAGAGCTCCTAAGACTCCCTTCTTGTAGCCATCTTGGCTCCGCCCCTCCTCCAGATGCATTCTTTACAGAAAGAATCTGGTTCAAAGACCTTAGAATTGACAGGAATTTTAAAGATCATTTAATATAATCCTCTTTATTTATAGAAAGAAAACTAAGGCATAGAAATTTACAGGCGGCAGTAAGGTGGTAAGTAAGAGTCAAAATGCCACCCTGAGTCTTTTAAAAAAACTCCAAATGATGGGGCATCTAGGTGGTGCTGTTGATAGAGCACTGGTCCAGGCGTCAGGGTGACCTGAGTTCAAATTCTGCCTCAGACACTTAATAATTGTCTAGCTGTGTGACCTTGGGCAAGTCACTTAACCCCCATCCCTTAAATAAAAATTTAATTTTTTTTTAAAAACTCCAAATGACCATGAATTGCTTGGAGGTATACGGCTCATTCTAGAAAACACTTGTAAATCTAGTCATCCTAATTTTGCAGATGAGAGAATAAGGTCTAAAGTATCCTATTCAGTTTGAGAGAATGCATTTTAACAATTATGTTGATAAATTGGAAAGCACCCTGTGAAAGAGATTCAGGATGATGAAGGAACAGACATTCATACTATATATGGAACAGCTGTAGGAAGTGGTGATGTTTAGGCTTAGTGGGGACATAGTAATAATATTTGTAGATGATTATTATTGCTACAATTTGTATAGTGTTTTAAGGTCTGCAAAACACATTAAAAATATCTCATTCTCACCAGGATTCTAGGTGCAATTATCACCCCAATTTTACAGATGAGGAAAGTGAGGCAGATAGCAGTTCAGTGACTTGCCCAGAATCGCAGAGTCAGGAAGTGTTTGAGGCTGGTTTGAACACATCTTTCTAACCCTCCAATCACTGAACTACCTGCCTACATGTCTTGAAGCATTTGAAGAACTGTCATAGAGAAGAGAAATTAGCCTCATTCTAATCAGCCCTAGAAAGTAGAACTTGTAGCAGATTTTGATTAAAAAAACAACCAAATTTTAATAATTTTTTCTTCAGTCATTTTTCAGTTGTTTCTGTTATGATCCCATTTGGAGTTTTCTTGGCAAAGATACTGGAGTGGTTTTCCATTTCCTTCTTCAGCTCATTTTACAAATGACGAAATTGAGGTAATAAGGGTTAAGTGACTTGCCCAGGATCACAATGCTCACATGTGTCTGAGGTCAGATTTGAACTTCTGAAGATGAGTCTTCCTGATTCCAAGCTCAATGATTTATCCACTGTGCCACCTAGTTGTCCATCCTAATAATTATGACTATCCAAAAGTGAACTGGAAGCAGTGGGATTCCCCCCTACTGGAGAACTTCATAAAGAAATTAGATGACCACTTTTGGATGACATTGGGGTTCTTGTTTAAACATAGGGTGGACTACACTCTCCTCTTATTCTTAATCAATGCACTACTATGATACTATTAAATTGTAAAAAAGTTCCTAGACAGAGCCATCCCCACCCCGCCATTACCATTCCTAGGATGATCCATGCTTGTTTTCTTTTCATTCTCATCATCCCAAAATAGTTCCCATTTCCCTATCCTCAACTTTTTTGACTCTGACTTCAATCTATAAAGTCAAACCATAAACAGGTTTCATGGAATTCAGAAGATGATAGCTGAGAGGATTTTTTAAATTTTGAATTTGGCACAGTGGATAGAGCTCTGGTCTTGGAGTCAGGAGGATGGGAGTTTAAATCCATCCTCAGGGGCAACAGCTTGGGCAAGAAATTTAATCCTGTTTTCCTCCCATCCAGGACCATCTCCAGTCATCCTCTTTCATATCTTACCACTGGATACAGATGGTTCCAGAAGAGAAAGTGAGGTTGGTGACTTAGCATATGTACCCCAAATCCCTTCCCTACCACTTCTTCCATATCCTTGAAGTTCTCACTTTCATGCCAATTTATGCCCAGAGAGATCAAACTAACTTTCTTTTTAAAAAAAAAATTTGTTCTGTATCATAATTTCTAAAAATATGGTCCTCATGAACTTCTTTCTTAGAACTAACTTTTAAGAAATGCAAAAGAAAACTCTTGTTTTTCTTGTATGTATAACCAAGTTTATTAGCAAATAAAATATTCTCCATGCATATGGAACACAAAAGGACCAACGTATTTTTTGTTGGCTTATGGAGTATAAATAACTATGTCAGAGTATAAGAAATACAGTAGCCATCTCAACTTATTAAACAAAGAAGCCCCCAGGAAAGAACTAATTTGTGTTAACTTGTCAGAATAGGACTAGCAATAAAGAGCCTCTTCCTTTTCCATTTTTTTCTTTAAAAAAAAGTACTATCTGTTATATGACATATTTCTCTGGGAGGAAAAGAGGGAAGTATGATGATATTAAAAAAATCAATAAAAACTTATTTTAAAAATAAACAAATCGATGTCAATTGGTTATCAATGATGTTAAATAGCTTTTGATGATAAGATTAGGAAGAATACTGAAGTGGAAAATGAAATCAGTTGATAGCATCAGAGAAGTATCACACCAACCTTGGCATTACCATGAGAATGCCAAGTAGGTCTTGCCAGTAGGAATGAGAATTGCAATAATCACTCCAAAGTCTCAATAACTTGACTATGTGTACTTTTTACAAGAGCTTGGTCAATCTTTTAAAAAAAATTTCAGTGAGGAGGGAGTACATAAGATGGAAAAGTATTCCTCCATAAAAAAGATCAGAAAAAAAACAAAGAAGGAATCAAATAAAAGTAGTATAGCTTTGAAAGTTATATGTTGAATTTATTTACTTAAAAAGAAAAGAGATTTATTTGCATATATAATCCCCTCTATTTGTTCTGTAATATATATGGAAATGTTCATTTCTATCTGGTGTTTATAAAATTCAAGATAAATTTTTTAAAAAATGAATTCAGTACATATCTTGAGCCCCTTGAGCATGAGCCTCACAATTCATCAACCTCCTCATACCCAATGATTGATAACTTCCATAGCTCTAACTCTCTCAGATACTATTACCATCTATTTTACCTATTAAAAAATCATAATCTCTTCTCCTGTATCTCACTTTGTCTCACTCCTTCTAAACTTATTCATCTTCACTTGGAGCTCCAGTCCTACATTGTTCTGAAAATCTATGACCTCTTTTCTGGACTCACTTTCCTATTTTCCTATTTCAGTTTTTCACTGTCCTCTATCTTTGTGGGTTTTTTTAATCTCCTAAAACTGTCCCCACCCTACCAAGTTTGAAATCACTTCCACTGTCATTCATCACTGTTTCTAAGCACAGGCTTAATATCTGCTAAAAGTTTATACTAGTTAATCACTAGTAGACCTTTCTTTCAGCTTGGCAATCCTTTTATTTTTTCTCAGTTGACCTTTTTTCATTTTTCTTTTATTTTCTAAGTACATTAAAAGATAATTTCAACATTCATCCATTTTGCAAGCTTATTAGTTCCACATTTTTCTGCCATCCCCCCTTCCCTTCCCTCCTCTCAATTGATTTTCTATCATAATACCACAAGAGTTATTCCAAACCATCTCATCTTTCCTCAGGTCCATTTATGCACCTCTTTCTCCTGATCCTGAGCAGATGGCTTTCTCTTTTCACTTTAATGAGAAAACAAAGACCATCCATTATGATCATCTATCATTTGTATAATCTTGGCAAGGGATTTAACCTTTGATTGCCTCAGTTTCCTCATTAGTAAAATCAAGGGATTGGATTAGATGTTATTTAAGGTCCCTTCTAGCCCTAAATCTATGATCCTGTGAAATCGAGACCATCCATCTCAAATTTAGCAATTCTATGATTTATCATACCATCATATTTCAAAATATCTTTCTATCGGATGTTCTTAAGTTGAAACCCGCATCAGGGATCCATGAATAGATTTTATGGGGTCTGTGAACTTTGATGAGAAAAATACTTTGTAATTCTTTATATTTTGTTTTATACATTAAAAAAAAACTTATTTTGGAAAGGAAATGAAAAGGTTTTAATAGATTGCTAAAGGATCCCTGACACAAAAAAAGGTTAAGAATTCTAGCTTTACATTTTCACCTATCTTTTCCACTCTTGTTACAAGTTTTCTCTGGGAACTTGCTCCCTTGATCATTTGCTTTCATCTTTCCTATTTAAAGATTCTCCATTTCTAAATGCTTCCCCTGCTGCCAATAAAAATTTCTGAGTTTTTTCCATCTTTATAAATCTTCATAATCGGCCTTTCAGCTCCTCAAACTATCATACTATATATAGTCTCTTCTCCCTTTCACTCTCAAGTGCCTAAAAAGAATTGTCTATTCTTGTTGTCTCCACTTTTTACTACCCACTCCCTCTTTAACCCCAAATTAATGAGGCTTCCAAAGGCTCTGTTAAAACAATTCTATTCAAAGTTACCAATCTCAAAACTCTAAATTCAGTTGGCCTTTTATCAGTCCTCAACTTCCTTGATTGTCACTCTATCTTGGCAAAGGATACCTAAAGTAAAGTAGCAGTCATTTTTTGGCATATCATAAATTAGGGGCATATTCAATGATTAATTTGTGACCAATAAGAAGGTAATTTTTCTTTTTTAAAATTTAAGGCAATGGGATTAAGTGACTTGCACAAGGTCACACAGCTAGGTAATTATTAAGTGTCTGAGGTCACATTTGAACTCAGGTCCACCTGACTCCAGGGCCTGTGATCTATCTATCTACTACACCACCTATCTGCCTGTGAGAAGGTGATTTTTCAATTATCTTTCAATGACATTGATTCTCTCTTTAAACTGAATAAACACATCACACAGATGATTATGTATAATAGTAAAAGTTTTTGCATATCTATCTGCCATTACAATTTATATCTTCTCAGAACCTCTTGTAAAAACTCAGTGTTGTATAGAACATCCTCTTTACTGAAAAAGTAAACTGAGGCTCACTGAAATTATTTAATCAGTTCCACAAGATTAACAATTAGATTCAAAATAAGAATTTACATATCTAATCAATCTTCATTCCCTTCAAAGTGGTCATCTTGGAATACTGTATGTTAATCCTAACCGTGTTGCAATTATGGAGTAGTTTTGGAACTATTTTCAAAACTTAACAGGCATTTTTTAATGTCTCCAGGAATGCATGATTTTGTCCTTTGAGGGTGGGTGTGATTTTTGGAAATTGTCAAGAATCATTTGTTGCTATCTGTTGAATAAGGTACTCACTTTATTCATACCTTATTAAGGTAAGGAAATTATTCTTAATAAAAGGCATTTGGTAGGAATGGGAGTGGGGAGGGACTCATAAACTGGAAGAAATTTCCAAAGAGTAATTCTAGAAATATTTTAAATATTTTAAACAATGGTAACAATTTCACAGGGGTGGCTAGGTGGGGCGGGGGGGGGGGGGGGCGGCTAAATGTCGCAGTGGATAGAGCACCTGCCCTGGAGTCAGGAGTACCTGAGTTCAAATTCAGACACATAATAATTACCTAGCTGTGTGGCCTTTGGCAAGCCACTTCACCCCATTGCCTTGCAAAAAAACTAAAAAAAAAAAAAAAGAATTAATTTCACTATAGTAACTTTTAAGAAGTAGGACTCACATGGATATACAAGTTGTGGTTCAAGTTTCAGTCTAATTGTTTTTTAGCCATATATTATAGTCAAACATTAGAGAATCTTCCCTAACTATTCAGATATACAATCCCAATGAATGAAAAGAATCAAGATTTTTAATTTTAAGAATTGTGAGTAGGGGAGATAATTGAGCAAAAAGTTTATCCTCACTTCCCTGTAACATATATCCTGAATTATGGGGGGGGGGGGGAGTAAACTGAATTCACAACAGTTCAAATGTCTGGAATAGATGAGCTAAGACGTATATTATTGGCTGGTTGAACTACCTTGTCAAGGTGGAATTTTAATTCAGATCTACTGATTCCAGGTCTACATCATTGATTTTTTTGAGGAGACTTTTGCGAGTGAGAAACCCAAAGCAATGTTGGTCAATAATTTAGTGGAAGGAGCAAAAGAAAATGAACATTTAGATCTTCTAGATCATAAGTTATTAGCCTAGGGTCTGTGAACTTTTTAAAAAATATATTTTGATAATTGTATGTCCATACAAACACAGGCTTCATTAAACTGTCAAAGGAGTTCATGATGCAAAAACAATTAAGAGTTTCTGTTTTAGACTGTCTTTGTTTCATGATTTCTGTTTTGCAGATTTCTTATTAATTTCTTATGGAAGATGAATGTGTTAGAGGAGCAGGCAGATTTCTGAATCAGAAGTTGAATAGCAACGAAGAAAAAAATTGTAGGAAATTCTCTGTCTCTATGTCTGTCTTTCTCTTTTTCCCCCTCCATCCTCCTTTCCACTCACCCATCTGTCCTTCCTCTTCCTCTCATTCAAGTGACCCAATTGCTACTTGTAGGAAAAACAAAGGGGATGACATTAACAAAAAAACTTCTTAGTATCCACTTTTCCATATTCACAGATTTCTCCTCTTAGTGACACGGCAGCCTTGAATTCCAGGTCATGGCTCATGTCCCACTGTTCAGATTTAAAGAGTACGCAGTCAGGATGTAGTCCTATATCAATACTGATCAAGAATGTCAGGGCTATCTGAAGAAGAGCAAAACTGTGCCTGTAATTTAATGGAGACTTCTGAAGATAAATATATAAATATAAAGTATCAATTATTAATTATGAGGGGCAGTAATACTATACTATACTTGGCAACCCTAGTTTCTTCTTTTTCCATTTTCCTTTTTCCTGTCTAAGACGTTCAATCCCAAACCTTAGGAAAATGAGGGAAACAGGAAAGGGATCTTCTTTGAGCTTCTCTTCTGCAAAGGCTTTTAAATTTCACTTTCCTCCAGAATTTCCTCTGAGGTATCAATGATGGTGAAGTAACCCTCACTGGTCTCAGACAGGCTGCCCCTGAGAAGGGTCACTTTACCTCGGTGTGGCTGAGAGGTGAAAGTCCCTTGATCCCTTCCAGTCAAGTGGGGAAGTTGCCCACTGTTATCAGGCCCGTACTCTCCTGGTCCCCGATTCCACCCAAAGTGTTGACTCGTCTGACTCTTGGAATGTTTCTGAAAGTACTTGAAGTTTCTCTCCAGAACACAACCTATACAACTGATATGATGGGCAAGCAGGAAACGATTCCAATGCTTCCGAAGCTCGGCTTTCACCTGTTGGGGAGAGAAAGGTGATGAAGGCACTTTGATGACTTCAGTTATTGTTCCCGTTTAACAACTATTGATCACAGTTATCACATACTGACTGTATGCTTAGTATCTAGTAAGGTTGATCAGATAGGCAGCATGTTACTGTGAACCTGGGGTCAGTACCTAGATTTGAGTTCTGGCTTTCCATTTACTAAAATGCCTAGGTCAAGGCATTTACTTCTTTTCTCCAAGTCTTTAGTGCAAAAATCCATAAAATAGGAGCAAAAATTTAGACATTGGTTACCTTGTAGAGTTGTTGTATGGAAGAAAAAATAACAGACAAGAGGCGTTTTGTAAATATTTTGATACTAGGCATGCAACTGTGCTCAAAAATCTTTGGAGGATTCCAATGTCATTGTGGTGTCATTTCAATCATATCTTACTAAAATCATAGCTGGGTTTTAATGGTAAAGATGCTGGAGTAGTTTGCCATTCCCTCTTCCTGGTGATTTTACAGATGAGGAAACTGAGGCAAACTAGGTTATGTGACTTGCCTGAGGTTACAAAGTTAGTGTCTAAAACCAGATTTGAAATCAGGAAGATGAATCTTATTGACTCCAGGATTGTCATTCTATTCACTGTGCCACCTAGATGCCTGCCTATAGCATCTGGTAATTCTCAGGTGTTTCATCATGCAGGTACTAACCTGAACCAAACCTATCTAGCTTCTGAGATCAGATGAGATTGGGCATGTTCAGAGTGGTATGGCCACTATTTTCCTGCCAAACAAGGCTTTCTCTGACTCCTGAGAATATAATACATTTTCTCACCTCCATTCCTTCCTTCATGCTACTCCTTATGCCTAGAATATATTCCCTTCCCTTCTTCACCTGTTGAATTTCTATTCAACTACTAAAGGCAATTCAAATATCATTCTTTCAATGAAGTTTTTTCAGATCCCCTAAAAGTCCACTAAGAAAAATTGTCTGAGCAAAAGAAAGTTTATTTGCTTTTCTTTAGAAAAGGGCAGACCCATGATCAAGGAGCTGCACCTAAAGGACAGTCAAACAAGATTATATAGGTCCTATCTCAGGTCCCCCTCCCTAACCACCTTCTTTTTTAACACATTGGCTGAGTCTCCAGAGGTATAATCTTATTCACAGAAAATCTACCCCAGCAACAGACACAGAGAAAAGAATGAAATTTTTTCATAATATTTTCCCCACCAGATGGTGAGGTAACTTGGGACCTTCATCATTATCTTTTTTTTAGAAAGATTCTATTTATTTTGAGTTTTACAATTTTTCCCCCATTCTTGCTTCCTTCCCTCACCCCTCAAAGAAGGAATTCTGTTAGTCTTTAAATTGTTTCCATGATATACATTGATCTCAGTTGAATGTGATGAATTTGATGAGAGAAAAATCATATCCTTAAGGAAGAAAAATAAAGTATAAGAGATATCAAAATTACATAATAAGATAATGGTTTTTTCCTAAATTGAAGGTAATAATCTTTGGTCTCAGTTTTAATTTCTGCCTTATGGCTTAAAATAAGTAATGACGAGATCTTGGGAAGAGATAGGCATGCCAGATAAGGCATAGGGATGGTAAAAATCTATTTGCTGACATTCTTGCAAATATTTGAGAGGGAAAGAAGACAGAAGTATTAAACTGCCAAGAAAACACAGGTAGCAGTGTAATGTGGGAAAGACAATAGCAATGCCCAGAACTTCACAGGAGTCAAAATCTTAGGAAAGAAAACATTAATAAACTCATGGCATCAATATATACATAAATGCATAGAAGTATGAGTAACAAAGCAAGGTAAATTAGGGTAGCTAACACAAATAGGCGAATTTGACTTGATAACTATTACTGAGATTTGGTAGATTGGTTCACATATTAGAAATATGGCTCTGGGAGTACTCATTCAAAAAAGAACAACACAGTAAAAAAGGGGATGGAGAAGGATATATTAAGTAGATATATTTATGTTTGAGAAAATTCAGGAACAAAAGAGATGATATGGGGCAGCTAAGTGGCACAGTGGATAGAGCACCAGCCCTGGAGTCAGGAGTACCTGAGTTCAAATCCGACCTCAGACACTTAATAATTTACCTAGCTGTGTGACCTTGGGCAAGCCACTTAACCACACTGCTTTGCAAAAAACAAAAAAAAAAGAAAGAAAGAAATGAAAAGATATGATATATATCAGAAAACTTTGAATAAAAATCAGTGGAGGGAGACATAACATTGTCATAACCATTCTTTCTCAGTCTTCTTTGCTTCCATGCCCATTAAGCTCTATCCCAATTTTTTTCTCCTCTTAATATTTTTTCACTTTGTGGTTTCATCCTCTCCAATGTATTCAATTATCTTCTCTAGGAAGACAGAGCAGGGCAACTGAGTGACACAATGAAGAAAGTGAGAAAGACTCATCTTACTGAGTTAAAATGTGGACCCAGATGATTACTAGTTGTGTTACCCTGGGAAAGTCATTTAACCTTGTTTGCCTCAGTTCCCTCATCTGTAAAATGGACTGGAAAAGGAAATAGCAAACTACTCCTGTATCTTTGCCAAGAAAATCCTAAATGGGATCATAAAGAGTTGAACATGACTGAAAAACAACTGAACATGAAGATGATTCCTAGTTCTTTTAAGATTCTCATCTTATCAACTGCCTATTAAACATTTCAAACTAGATACTAGATGTCTAAAGGCATCTCAAACTAAACATGTCCAAACACACACACACACACAAACACATTTTAAAACTTCCTTATTTCTACTGATGGCATTAATACTCTTCCATTTACCTAGTTTCGTAACAACAATGTTATCCTCAACTTCTCCTCTAATTTCTCCACAACTTCAATCAGTTGCCAAATCTAATTGTTTCTAACATGTCTCATATATGTTCCTTCCTGTTCACTCATATAAGCATAAATCCAAGGCCCCCATCACCTCTCACCTAGATAATTGCAATAGCTTTTTAGTTGTCTCCTTGCCTCAAGAATTTCCCTGTGCTAATCCATACTCCATACAACTGCTAAAAAGATTTGCCTACAGTGTAAATCTGATGGTGTCATCTCACTGTTCTCCAGAAACTTAGCTTTCTTGAGTCATCAGATATACTTCTAGGATAAACTATAAACCACTTTGTTTGGAATTTCAAGTTGTTTACATCCTGGACCCATCTTATCATTTTTGATCTTATGTGTAATTCCCCTCTCCACACTATAATCCAGTCATATTGGTCCACTTGTTCAAACACATGTTCCAGCTTCTGACTATGTCTTTGCATTAGCTGTGCTCCCCATGCCTCACCTTATTTCTCAGAATCCTGAAGAGATCACCAAGGGAGACGACATATATATATATATAATATATATATTATATATATGTATATATACTTAATCTTACATCTATTCCATTAGAGTATAAGTTCTTTAAGGACAGGCACTGTGTTTGCTTTTTCTTTTTATCCCCAGCATTTTAGCACAGTGTCTGATGACTGGTCGATTGATTGATGGGAGTATAATACAAACAGGAAGAAATAAATAATGGATTAGGAAAGTAGAACACAAGACAGGTAAAGATGCATATTATAATATTGATAGAGGACTTTAATTGTGCAGAAATCTACTGGAGCTAATATCATCCTTCAAAAATGTAGAGGAAATGATGAGGAGAAGCTATATTTTAGACCTGATTCTAACCAACAAGGAAGATTACAAAAATCCCAGAATCAAAAGAGATCTCTGAAGTCATCAAGTATATCCATACCTAAACAAGAATCCCCCTTTACCATAACCTTGAGAAGTCACTTTGCATACACACATCCTAGACCATCAGTTATCATGTGCTTACTATGTATGTGTGAGATGCAAGGGATACAGAAACCAGAATGTAACTGTCTCTGCCATTAGGGAACTATCAGTCTTTTAAGGGGAAACAACCAGTATACACATAAATAAATACAAAGTACTGGGGGGGGGGAGCATTTGCAACAAGTAGATAAGGAAATGCCTTTTGTAGGAGCTCAACTTTGAGAAAAGCAATGGATTAGAAGAGTGAGAAGTATTCAATATTTATCCCATGTCTTAAGATCAATAATCAAGGATCTCGAGGAACTGGAGTTTCATGGTGATTCTTGGTCATATTTCATAAATTCAAACTTCAGTAAGCTATCTAAAAGTGAAATATTGGAAGTTTAAAGACCTATTTTCTAAACTCTGTTTTCAAACTGATTCTGTGTCTCTGTTTTCTCTTCTGAAAAAATGAGATGGTTACAAAAGAATCTCCATTTTTTCTAGTTCTCTGTAGGTCCATGATATTTGGGTTCCATTGTATTCTAATTTAACTCAGCAAAAGCTGAATGAACTTTCTGTGACTGTCAATCTTCCTTTCTGAGATTCAGTTCCTTACTTATAGAATGATAGGTTAGATGATATTTCTAGCATTAACATTTTTGAGATATTGAAAATTTGTATGTTGGGGTGGGTAGGTATCTTCAAATCCTCTTTGAATACTTTCCCCCAAAGTATTTATCTACTTGATATAGGTATTAATGACTATCCCTAACTCCCTAATAAATAAAATATTTAAAAGATTGGGCAAATTAAATTGGTTTATACAGGTCACCACATGAAGCATGCCCAGAATTGTCCTTCCTTATGTCCATATGAGAGTTTGGGGATCTATTTCTGGGCATGTGATGACTCAGCATAGGAAAAAATATTGTATACCTTACTAAAGTATGACATCACTAACCCCTGAATTTCCATCATTCCTTACAAAAGCATGAAGCTGAGTCCTGGGTCATTTAAAAGAAGATACAGATGCCAATTTGGGTTCTCTTGCTTTAACTCTCAAGATAGCTTCAAGTAGCTGTGAAATATCCAGTGAGATAGGAAAGGGTTGACCCTCCCCACCCCAGCAATTATGATAACCTCAATTAAGTGGTAAGGAGTAGGAAGGGAGGACTCAATTAATTGAGCTTGTACCTAGGTCCCTGGTTATCTTTCCCACCTTGTATTTGACCTTTTCTGACTTTAGATGAATGAATGTCCTAGAAATGTCTTATTTCCTTGCAGTAGTTTTGCTAACTGCACAATGAATATCCTTAAATGGACATGTCCAGATGTGAAAGTGTGAGTTCAGTGGATCTATCTACTTGTTGAGAATGTCTCAATAGCAACTGCTCTTGTAGATCATGGTGAACAGAAAGAATATTGATTCAAGCCTGGCCATTTTCATCAGCAGATTTTTATATATAGGGAATTACTTGGATGGATCAGGTAAAATAGAAAAGGTCTAATTAATAGTCCTACAAACTACTTTATATTTTCATGGGATTTAAGTATCAGTTTCCCAGGGGATATTAAAAAAAGTTCAATAAATTAATTGAATCCTCTTTTAAGTTTGTTTTTGTCAAATGCATGATTATGTCTTTAACTTCTGATTTATGAGTCTTTTTACATTTCCTTTTATATGTAGGAATAAAATACCTGATCTATATTGAACATAGAGCATTTTTTGTTCTTCCTTTTTGTGAAAACCTTGGTTTTGAGTCATAATCAAAGCTACAAAAGTATTCATGGGGTGATGGAAGAGAGCTCAATAATAATATATGAACAGGGAACCTGGTTCTATATTATTTGAGGCCAGAATCAGGTCTAAACCTTGTCCAAACCACAGATCTGAGTACAGAAAAAGAAGAAGAAACAGTGCTCCAATACCTGGGAGCCCAGTAGTAGTTTTCTAGCTTAGATAGTAACTTTAGCCCTCAGCTTGGACTGGACCTGTGATTTCATGGGCTTAGGAAATTGCTGATTTGAAACTTCTTCCAACTGACACAGATTGGCAACTCTTCCTTAACTTGCCTTAGAAAGCTCCCTGGGACAGTGAGAAGTTTAGAAATTTATACAGACTTACATACCAAGTATGTATCATGAGGGGCAGGACCCAAACCCAGGTTTCCCTGACTCCTGTCCCATACTGACTCTCTAGCACCTAGTTATCAAGAACAATTAATTAAAATATAAGACTTCCTTATGATTTGGAGAGAAAGGTCTAAAATCAGTCTCTTTTAATAAATATATATTCATTAAGCACATGTTATGTGCAAGTCACAATAATTGGCTAGGGATTCAAAGATGCAACAACATCAACTACAAGGTTGACAAGACTTGAAAACAAATAATTATAGGAGGAGGTAAAATGAGATTAGACAGGTACTAGAGCAGAAAGGTCCTTCCTGGCTTGGGAAATCAGGGAAAGCTTCCTAGAGGAGGCAGAGGTTGGCTTAGTTAATTCAAAAAAAAATTTCTATTTTTTTTTGAGGCAATCAGGATTAAATGACTTGCCCAGGGTCACACAGCTAATAAGTGTCTGAGGATGAATTGGAACTCAGGTTCTCCTGACTCCCAAAGCTGTGCTCTATCTGCAAGGGTCACAACACCAGTTACTCAGGGTGAAACATGTAGAAAAAATATAATTTGTCTCCTTGGGAAATACAAGAACTTGATGGAAGATTGGAAGAAAGGGGGCTGCTTGTACAACAATCAAAGAAAATTGTAAGGGATTTATGGTGGAAAATACCATCAATATTCAAAGAAGGAACTGTGAAGTTTTAAATGAAGACCAAAGCTTATTATCTTCAATTTTTTAAAAGTTGTCTTATGGAGGGGGCAGAGTCAAGATGGTGGCATGAAGGCAGCATTTCCAAAACTCCAAAAGCCAGCAGATTATGACTCTAGCCAAAATTTAGAGGGGTAGAACCTACAGAAAGCCTGAGTGATACATTTTCCCAGTCCAAGATAACCTAGAAGTTCCGTGGGAAAGGTGTGTTTTACCAGGACCAGGGGTTGGAAAAAAGCTGTGGCTGCAGTGCAGCCCAGACCAGGGCTCACTGGCAACAGCTTGTAGGGGTGGGGAGAGAACTCTTCTACACCAGAATGAGTGTGGAGTGAGGAGCACCGGCCACAGAATCTGCAGCGAGAATCTGGAGAAAGCAGCCTACAGCCCCAGAGATGGTAAGGGGTCAGGGAAGACTGCAGAAATTTCTCTGCCTTCCCTTGGGGTAGGACTCTGCTGCTAGCCCACACTCAGATCCAGGATGCAGTTTGGGCTTCCATACTAAGATAGCCAAGCAGGACTCCTCCTTATAGCTCCAAGGCAGAGGGAAGTGAGGTGGTCATCTACATATCAAAGCACAGGCAAGAAAGCATAAGACCTTGGAGGAATAAAGGTCCCAGTGGGGTGTCCCCCCCCCCAAAAAAACCTCAAAGCCTTGGAAGTGCTGTTTGGGGCTGAGAAAATGAGTAAACAACAGAAAAAGAAGAATCTGACCATAGAGGATTACTTTAGTCCCATGGAAGATCAAAATACATACTCAGATGATGACAAGATCAAAGTTTCTATATCCAAAACCTCCAAGAGAAATAGAAAATGGGCTCAGATTATGGATGAGCTCAAAAAAGACTTTTAAAAGCAATTAAGGGAGGTAGAGGGAAAAATTGGGAGGAGAAATGAGAAAGATGCAGAAAAATCATGAATACCAAATCAATACTGAAGAAAATAATATGTTAAAAACCAGTTTAGGCCTGATGGAAAAAGCAAAACAAAAGGCAAATGAGGAGAAGAATGCCTTAAAGAGTAGAATTAGTCAGCTGGAAAATGAGATAAAAAAGTTCTGAAGAAAACTCCTTCAAATGCAGAATGGGACTAAAGGAAGCTGATTACTTTGCAAGAAATCAAGAAGAAATAAAACTCTTCCAAAAAAGCCAAAAATTAGAAGAAATGTGAAATATCTCATTGGAAAAACAACCACCCTCTAAAACAGATCCAGAAGAAATCATTTAAAAAGTATTGGGCTATCTGAAAGCCACAATCGGGAAGAGAGACTAGACTTCATTTTTTCAAGAAAGAATACAGAAAAATTGCCCTGAGATCCTAGAAGCAGAGGGTAAAATAGAAATCAAGGGAATTCACCAGTCACCTCCTGAAAGATATCCCAAAAGAAAAACTTCCAGGAATATTATAGCCAAATTCCAAAAACTCCCAAATCAAAGAGAAAATACCAAAAGCTTCCAGAAACAAACAATTCAACTACCAAGGCTCCATAGTCAGGATTACACAAGATCTGGCAATATCTACATTAAGGGCCCATAGGGATTGGAATATGATATTCTAGAAGGCAAAAGATCTTGGTTTACAACCAAGAATCAACTACCCAGCAAAATTGAACATCTTCTTTCAGGGGAAAAGATGGACTTTCAATGAAACAGGGGACTCTCAAACTTTCCTATATACACGACAACCAAAGTTGAACAGAAACTTTGATCTGCAAATACAGGGCTCTGGTGAACCATAGAGGAGGTGGAAGAGAAGGACTAACTATGAGGAACTTAATGATATTGAACTGTTTGTATTCCTGCATGGAAAGAAGATATTGATAACTCATTTGAACTTGCTCATTTATAAGAGCTGTTAGAAGGAGCATATATAGACAGGGCATAGGAAGGAGCAGAATATAAGGGTATAATATCGTAAAAAGATGGAGTCAATGGGTGATAAAGGAAAGTGCTGAGAGGAAGGGAGCGGAGATGATGAAGAAGCTAAGGAATTTCACATAAGAGTCAAGAAAAAGCTTTTTTCAATGGAGTGGAAAGGGGGAAGGCAAGGGGGGGGGGGGGATGAGTGAGCCTTCATTCTCATCAGAAATGGCTCAGAGAGGAAAAAACATACACGCTTAATAGGATGAGGAAATCTATCTTACCCTAGAGAAAAATGAGAAGAAAGGGATGGGATAAGGGGGAATGGGGGGGGGGGGAAGGGGGGGATAGGTGATAGAAGAGAAGGAAGACAAGGGAGGGGGTACTCAGATACAACACACTTTTGGACAGGGCCAGGATGAAAGGAGAGAGAGAAAAATAGAATAAATGAGAGGAGGGAGGAATAGAGTGGAAGTACAGCTAGTAATAGCAACTGTGGGGAAAATATTGAAGCAGCTTCTCTGATAGACTTATGATAAAGAAAGCAACTTACCCCAGAGACAGAGCCATTGGAATCTGAACACAGACTGAAGTACATTTTTTTTCTCTCTCTCTATTCTTGAGGTTTCTCATCTTCTCGGGGGGAGGGTTATGTTTACCCTTATAACACATTCAATTTTGATCAATGTGTATCATGGAAACAATGTAAAGACTATCAGATAGCCTTGTTGGGGGGGATTGTAAAATCCAAAACCTTCCAAAAATGATAGGTAGATACAACTATTGTATATAATTGGAAAACAAATAACATGTTGAAAAAAAGAATGTTAAAATTGTTTTTACATGTAATAGAGAAAAAATAAAATAAAAATATTCTTTAAAAAAAGTTGTCTTATGTATTATTTAATTTTGTTATCTCTAATGTTTTCTTTATTCCTTTTGGATCTGATTCTTCTCTCCCAACTGGTTCAATTTTGTCTATATTTAGTATGGTTACAAAATGTAAACACTATATTAGATTGCTTTCTGTTAGGGGGAGGGAAGGGAGGGAAAGAGAAAATTATAAAACTCAAAGCCTTACATAAAAAATGATTGGTCAAAACTACCATTGTATGTAATTGGAAAAATAAATAAAATATTTATATAATTAAAATAAAGAAAGAAGGGGCTGCTTTTGGAGAAACTTGGTGATGAGTTGTATATACGTCAAATTACATTATTATATTGGTTTGTTCTTTGTTTTTAGCTTTTTGAAGAATGCTATCCTTACCTATTTGAGTTTCCTTGGTTGGAAAAAAAAGGAGGAAGGACCAAGTTAGACAGATAGTTTTTTCAGGAGGCCTGTCATTTTATCTAGATAGCTCTGATTGTCTGAGATACACCTAGGCTTATGTAAATGGCAAGAGAACTCAATCTCATGTACTCCAGTGCTTACCATAGTGCCAGGAATATTTCAAAATGTTCTTTGATTGATGGATTTGCTGATTGATAAGGTGTTTGGCCTCAGTCTCACTGGGGGCCACAAGAAAGCTTGTTGTCATCACATATACTCTCTAGAACTAGAGAATCATATGATTTAGAGCCCCCAAAAGTCCATTCTCCCTTATTTAGGAAATGAGGAAATTGAAGTTCAACTTAGAAAAATTTCTTGTTTAGAATCAGAAGGCAGGAAATTGTCTACCACTCTTAGCATTTGTTCATCCCATGACATGTCCACTGTTCTTCTCCCTCTCCCTCCCTCACCCAAGAAAAGTTCAGCCTGTGCTTAAAGTCCTGGTTATTGCAATCTCATATACACAGAAATCATGTGAATAATATGTAATAAGGTACCTTGTAGTTTGGAAGCAATGAGACATTCTTACCTCTTCATTAGCAAAACAGTAGAGGAAGGCCACAAGAAGCCCCTGGGGGGAGAAAAAGAGTTAGAGCGAAGTTAGAACCTACATTGCTTTAGCTGCAGAACCTGGGTAGAAACGCAGATGTCCTAAGCCAGCAAGAGGCAGAAAAAAGCTGTATCTTCTTCTAAAACACAATTTTAGTTCAGTAGAGTTAGGAACCAAAAGGAAAAACCAGAACTATAGAATATTAGAACTGGAACAAACCTTAGAAATCAGCCCAGTGAGATTTTAACTGAATCATTTTGACTATTATAAAATACCCAAATTAATTACAAAGGACCTATGAAGGAAGACACTATCTATAATCAGAGAAAGAACTGATAAATAGAATAAATAGAAAGTTATAGAATGATAGAATGGTTTTACATATATGTGTATGTATATATATATGTACATATATATGTGTGTATATATATATATATATATATACATACATGTTTATGTCTAATGGTAGCCATCTCTAGGACATGGGGGGAATGGGGGAAGAAGGAAGGAAAAAAGAAGAAAAAAGACAGTTACATGATAACATTATTATATGCTTAAAAGGAATAGTAAGTTGTCCATAACAGATTTGCAGTTTTGTGTACAATCACTCTTTTTCCTATCTTATTATGGAAATATTTTATTTTTTAAGCTCAGAATAAAATAAAAAAGAATAAGACTCATTCCTCAACTGAGTAAATCTAGACTCCTCCAATAGTTCTCAAACTTTTAATTTTTATATTATTATTATTTTTAGGTATTTAATGAATTTTGATAACCTCATAAATGATTTTTTATTTATTCATTTACCCAGCAGTATCTCAAATTTTTTAAACTCAAAATCTCTTTACATTTTTAAAAACTGTTGAGGACTTCAAAGAACTTTTGTTTATATGGTTAATATTTCTCAATATTTGCTATATTATAGATTAAAATGGATGAGAGTTTAAAATATTTATTAATTCATCCAAATAACAAACTCATTATGCCTTAAGCATAAATGTAATATTTTAATAAAAATATCTATATTTTCCAAAATAGAAAAAATAGAAGAGTGCATTATTTTATACATTTTTGCAAATCTCTTTCAAGTCTGGCTTAATAGAAGATGGCTGGATTTTGATACCTGCTTCTGCATTCAATCTGTTGCAATATGTTGTTTTAGCTGATGTATATGAAAATAATCTAGCTTCTCACAGCATGTAATTGGAAAAAAGAGGAGTATTTTAATAGGCAAATAGCATCTTAGTATTACAATGAAAATTGTTTTGACTTCAGGAACCCCTGAAAAGGTCTCAGAGCTGAAAAGGTCCAGGGAGCACTTTGAAAAACACTGATCTGCTCCTTGCATCTGAAAAAATACAATTTGCATGAGTTGGTCCCTGAACCATAATTAAAGCAAGAAGATTGAAGCTTTTCTTCCAAGTGATGAAATTGAGAAAGTACTAACAAGACTTGCAATTCTTCACCAGTACAGAAACAAATGAATTTAGTCTTTAGTTAAAATAGAATACTACCGAATGTCTGGCTTCCACTCTCCCTACTCTAACACTAGCTTTTTACTTCTCAACTGAAATGGAGGCACATTTTGTACAGAGAGTGCAAACATTAAAATTATAACCTTATTTGTATCTTTGTAACATTCTCATAAACTTTGGTGATGTAGTTTCTGTTGTGTCCAAGAATATTGACCTAAGAGTATATTGTGATCAGGAAAGCTTATCAACTGAAGGGGAGAGGGACAAGGTTTAGGGGAAGATTCATTGTGCTTGGACCTGTCCATTACAAACACAGACATTAACTCCTCTTAGAGATACCACCTGGAAAGTATGACAGTGGAACTGATTTTCCTTAACCCTTGGGTCTTGAAGCACTCTGATGCTTTCCCTAGATTTTTTCAACATATCAGTGATCATGTGCAGAATTCATTGCTTACTAACTTAAGAGCATGAAGAAGCATTATCAAGTTAAAAAACATCTATATTAATCTATTTCCCTAATACACTAACTTCTTCACTCAGAATTTGGGAGCTAGAGGTAATCTTAAAAATGATTTAGATGATCATGTCATTTTTACAGGAGAGGAAACTGAGGACTAGAAAACTAAGGGGATCGGACAAGATTGGACAAGTTATTTTAGCAGAACAGGAATGAGAACACAAGTCCCCTGCTATCATTTTATAACCATCATTTTTCCACACATAATTCACAGATCCATATATCTAGCTCTAGTCTTTCTCCTATGCTGAAGTCTTGTATCACCAACTTAAGCATCTCAAACTGGATATCATATAAACATTTCAAAATCAACACATCTCAAACAGAATTCATTCTCTTTTCCCCAAAGATACTCTGTTCTGAATTTCCCTATTGCTTTTGAGGGTACTACTATCCTTTCAGACACCAAGATTCAAATCATCCTCAATTTGTTACTCTCCCAAATCCAATGTTTCCAAATCTTATTGTTTCTATCTCCATAACATTCTCTTTCACATATTCCTTACTCTTCAGTCTCATAGTCATCTCTTAGATACAAGCTTTCATCCCTTTCTGATTGTACTATTATCTCTTTTATTGGGTCTACCGGTATCAAATCTCTCCTACTCCAATGCCTCAGATACTTGTTAGATAAGTCACTTAACATCTGTTACTTAACTGTAAAATGAAAGGATTGAATTCAATGATCTCTAAAATCCTTTTCAGTCTTAAATCTCTAATTCTATGGTCCAGTCTCCCCAGAGTAGTCATATGGTTTCTTCCAGCACCAGTTCTGACATTGTCATCCCCTTGCTCAATTAACTCCAGAGTCTTTCTATAACCTCTTAGGATCAAACTCTTCTGTCTGACATTTAAAGCTCTTTACAACCTTCTTCCCTGTGACCTTTCCATTCTTCTCACATTATTGTTTTCCATAAACTCTACAGTTTAACCATACTGACCTACTTGCTGTTCCTCAAATATGATTCTCTATCATCCAACTCTATGCTTTTGCACTGGCTATTTCTATCCTTGTAATGCTCTTAAGTTAGTAAGCAATGAATTCTGCACATGATATTTCTCCTCATTTTCATTTATTGAAATCCTTGAATTTCCTTTAGAATTCAAGTCAAGTCCCAATTTCTACCTGAAACCTTTCTTGATTCCTGCATTTACTAGTGTCCTCCCTCTTAATTGCCTTCTATTTATCTTGGATGTGTGTATGTGTATATGTGTATCTACATATAAGTTTATTGGAATGTAAATGTTTACCTGTCTTTGCTTCTCCAGAATTTACAGTAAATATTAGTATTCTACTAAATACCTAAGAATATTTATTTATTGATACACCATAAGAGCTCTATGATGTGACACACAAGAAGAGAATAAACAAATCGTGTTTTAGAGCATATGCCCACAAGTTATTCCAAAAACTAACTTGAAAATAGGGGAAGATAATCATGTCATTTGGTAATGATTAAGTTAACTAATTCAAGTGCATAATTTAAATGAAGCCCTGACCCATTAAATCATTTCTACCATGTTTTCAGCCAAAAAATTCCCATCATTTGTGTATCTATGTCATTTATGTCTTTAGATAGAGATGTTGTCACTTTTATATCTTTGTAAATATAGCCTTTAAGGAATTAGGGTAAGATAAAATTATCCTATAGTTTCAGTGTGTCTTTAACAGATTAGTAGTTAGACCTACAAGATATAACTTGAACTAGGGTGATTCCCAAATGAGCAGGCTAAGGGGACAGGTATGAGAGATGTAAAGACAGAAAAAGCAAAAATTGGCAACTGATCAAGTATGTGGGGGAGGGAGAGTAAGAATTCAAGAAAGGACTTCCTTTTTTTATGAGAACACCAGAGGAGAAAGTTTTCAGATTTTCAATGATGTTGAGGCTATGCTGAGGGAAGGAGATAATACACAATACAATAATACAATACACAAGACAAATCAAATTGGGTAAATGAAGTATGTTAAATATATAAGAAAAGTACAAAGAATAACAGGAATTCTAGCAATCACTCCTAACAATGAACTCAGAAGGGATTGGCTAGACATGCTCTTAGCATTCAAGAGGCTACTGCCTCCCTTTGTTTTCCAAATCCCCTAAAACACCAGGAATGCCACCATCACAGTGGTTCATTTGATTTAGCACAAATTGTACCTTTAATGGGGATTGATGGAAAGCTAACCCTAGAAATCACCTAAATTAACCCTAGAAAACACCTAAAAGATTTAAGTAGATTTATCATATTTTTATAATGAAAACCAATCAATATCAAATTAGTAATTTTTGTTCAAAGTAATTTTCAATTCAGCAAAAGGTCAGTACTTCCTGAACTCCAGTAGAACTTCAGGACTTACACAATTGTTCAGGGAACATTAGCTCTGAATGTTCAAAGTACTGATTCCTACTACTAATCTCTCTTAACTTGTTCCCTATTACATTTTTGACCCTATTAGATACCAGTTTAGATAGTATGGTGTTTCCTAATTCTGACCCTTCTCTGGTAACCTAGACCTCATTCTACTAATTTAAGCTAGTTACTTAGTTTCATGTTTTCTGGATTTTACCCTAAATGTCTTTGAATTGAGGTCTTATCTCAAACCCATCTAGCTTCCTGTTTCTAGTTACTGCTTTTGCTCTGCCTTAACTTACAACTATAGATGCTAGTCCCAGAGATCCTGCTATCATGTTCTGAATCCTGTTTTGAGCCCAGAGTTTTGTTCATTTGGAACAGCGCCTATCATGTAAAAATTACTCTTGATAAAGGTTCTATAAGATGAGGAGTCACAGAAATTCATACAAATAATAAAAACTCTTAAGATAATGTCTACAGAGTAAGAAACAAAAAAGAAATTGAATAGATGTGTCATGGATAGCCTAATTACTGGTGTCCAGTGATAAGTAGGAATGGATGAATCTAATCTAAAATCTAATCTTTGCCAGAATCAGTAGATTTAATGGTTAATGATGAAGTAGAGAAGAATCAGGTTCCTTAATCTAAAACAACCTTATTTTTCCCACCATATCTTCCAGTACTTCTTACAGAGATAATCCATAGAAATGACTCATGACACATTTTCCTGCATAGTAGAGAACCTAGAAATATTTCAATCAGGAGAGAAGTATCCTACTTTACATGGATACTCAGACACTTCTCCAGCATACACACAAGATCAGAACTTCCCAAATCAGAAGGTAGAGGGATCCTTTAACAAGACTGACATTAGTAACAAAATAGATCCAGAGAGAACAGGCCTACATAAGCAAGGCTAACTTTCTTTGAGAAATACAAGCCTGGTAAGAGAATTAGGTGTAGTGAGGTACTTTTGCAAAGTTAGACAGTCTTTGTCACTAATTAGCTGTGAAAATACAGGGAAATTATTGTTCCTAAGTCTTACTTTGCTTATTAAAAAAAAAGTTGGTCTCAAAAGGTCTCAAAGGACCTTTCCAGGACTGACATTTTATGAATATGATTGGAGCATATTTTCATTTCAAAGACTTTGGAATATATGTATCTACATACCCCAATGAAATGAATTGAAGGATGGAGTTAATATCTTGGAAAAGGGGTATGGCTGAGTGAGAGAGTTTGGCAGCAAAAACTACCTTGGAGAGTTGTCAGATTGTCACATTGAAAATAGCTATTTTCATCCCAAAAATCTTTAGAATTTTTTAGATTAGGTTTAATGGGGGGGGCAGGGTTGTAAATAAGCACTTGTGCCTATTATATTAAGTGCTCACTTGATTCTCACAACAACCTTGGGAAGGAGGTATTGCTATTATTCATATTTTACAGTTGAGGAAACTGAGGCAGACAGAAGTTCAGAGACTTGCCCAGGCTCACAAAGCTAGTAAATGTCTGAGGCTGGATTTAAACTCAGATCTTCCTAACTACAGATCCAAAATTCTATCTACAGTACCAGCTAGATATCTATATCAAAATAAAGATCACTTATTTTCTCAAAGCTGAGCCATTTCAATTCTTAATCCTACTTACCTGGAAGGAGCCAATTGTTAACTGAATGAAGAGTCTTATATGTTTTGAAGAATTTTCAACTTGTTCATCAGTGACAAAAGAGAAGACTATTTCATGGAAACCCAGCAAAGGAATAAGGACCAATGTAGATTTTACCAATCTAAAAATTGCAAACAAAGTAACTGTTAAGTATAGTAATATTCAAAATCATTAAAACAGTAAATTAGAGGTATACTGACCAATTTCCATATTAAATCTGTTTAAACCAGTTGATACCATATTATTCCCTCTCTTAGCTATATTTATTTCTCCAATTTTATTCAGTATTCCTTGTGGGAAGAAGGGGGAAGGGGTTGCAAGACCTTTTCTTCTATTTTTGGCAAGGCAATGGGATTAAGTGATTTGCCCAAGGTCACACAGTTAGGCAATTATTAAGTGTCTGAGGCTGGATTTGAACTCCGGTCCTCCTGACTTCAGGGCCAGTCGGTACTTTATCCACTGTACCACCTAGCTGCCCCTGCAAGACCTTTAAAGATCCACTCTTAAAGATCCACTATATCCAGGATCTTTGTTCTCAGGAATTTCCCAAGAAATCTCTATTACTTGACTTTTTTTATCCTAAGTGGTAAAATATAGGCAAAGCATTTACTAGATATTCATTTAATTTACATTGTAAGATTTGTTCTTCCCACAGGTTGTGAAGCTGTATCACTTTTTAGAAAATGGTGCTTCTGGGGGAAGAGCCAAGATAGTGGGCATGAAGGAAGGAATTCCCAGAAACTCATTCCCCCCAAAACTCCAAAAATCATAAAATTATGACTCTAGCCAAAATGTAGAGGGGCAGAGCCCACAGAAGGATGGAGTGACACAATTTCCCAGCCCAGGACAACTTAGAAGTTCCACCGGGACCAGGGGTTGGAAAAAGCCATTGTGAGCACAGCCATAGCCACAGCACAGCTGGCCAAGTACCTAGATCCCCAGGAGCACCAAGTCCTTGGCAAAGGGGGTGGTTTCCAGACCTCCTGAGTGGGAACAGCTTAAAGGGATAGTGAGAGAACACTGTCACCCCAGAGTGAGTGCAGAGTGAGCACCAACCTCAGAACAACCGTGCAGTGAGACCCTGTAGCAAGGACCAGGGAAGCCAGCTTACACCTCCAGAGCACAGACCACAGATGGTAAGAGGGTCTGGGAAGACTGCAGAGGTCTCTCTACTCTCCTTGGGGCAGGACTTAGCTATTTTCCCCATACCCAAATCCAGGTTTCAATTTGAGCTCCCATTATACCATAGCCAAGGAGGGACTCTCCTTATAGCTCCAGGGCAGCAGGGAGGGCCTGTGGTCATCCACATACCAAAGCAAAGGCAAGAGAGCAAAGTCTCTCATAAGACCTTGGAGGAATTAAGGTCCCTGTGGGTTGTCCCAAAAAACCCCCAAAGCCTTGGAAATGCAGTAAATCAGTCAAAGGCTGAGGAAATGAGCAAACAAACAAACAAAAAAAAAAAAATGAAGACTCTGACCATAGAAAATTACTTTGGTCCCATGGAAGATTCAGAAAATGACAAAACTGAAGCTTCTGTACCCAAAATGTTCAAGAGAAATAGAAAATGGTCTCAGGCTATGGGTGTGCTCAAAAAAAAAGACTTTGAAAAGCAATTAGGGGAGGTAGAGAAAAAATTAGGAGGAGAAATGAGAGATGTAGATAAATAATGAAAACCAAATCAACAGCTTAGTGAAAGAAATACAAAAAATACTGAGGAAAATAATGTAAAAACCAGTTTAGGCCAAATGGGAAAAGCAAAACAAAAGGCAAATGAGGAAAAGAATGCCCTTAAAAAGTAGAATTGGTCAGCTAGAAAAGGAGATAAAAAGGCTCTCTCTCTCTGAAGAAAATAACTACTACTTCAAATGCAGAATGGAGCTAAAGGAAGCCAATGACTTTGAAAGAAATCAGGAAGAAATAAAACTATCGCCCCCCCCAAAAAAAAAACAAAGCAAAAATTAGAAGAAAATGTGAAATATCTCATTGGAAAAAACAACTGACCTCGAAAACAGATCCAAAAGAGATAATTTAAAAAATTATTGGGCTACCTGAAAGTCATGACCAGGAAAAGAGCCTAGACTTCATTTTTCAAGAAATAATACAGCAAAATTTCCCTGAGAGCCTAGAAGCAGAGGGTAAAATAGAAATTGAGGGAATTCACCAGTCACCTCTTGAAAGAGACTCCTAAAGAAAAACTACCAGGAATGTTATAGCCAAATTCCAAAACTAAGTTAGAGGAAAAAAACTAAAAGCTGCTAGAAACAAACAATTCAACTACCATAGCTCTATAGTCAGGATTATATATTAAGGACTTGTAAGGCTTGGAATATGATATTCCAGAAGGCAAAAAAGATCTTAGTTTACAACTGAGAATCAACCACCCACCAAAACTGAATATCCTCTTTTAGGGGAAAAGATGAACTTTTTTTTAGGTTTTTGTAAGGCAAACAGGGTTAAGTGGCTTGCCCAAGGCCACACAGCTAGGTAATTATTAAGTGTCTGAGATCGGATTTGAACCCAGGTACTCCTGACTTCAGGGCCAGTGCTTTATCCACTACGCCACCTAACCACCCCAAAGATGAACTTTCAATGAAACAGGGGACTTTCAGACTTTCCTAATGAAACATCCAGAGTTGAACAAAAAGTTTGATCTCCAAGTATAGGACTCAGGTGAACCATATAGAGGGTGGACTAACTAAGAGGAACTTAATAATGTTTAACTATTTGTATTCCTGAATGGGAAGAAGATACTGATGACTCACATGAACTTTTTCATTTATAAGAGCAGTTAGAAGGAGCATATATAGACAAGGCATAGTAAGGAGTTGAATATAATGGTATAATATAGTAAAAAAATGGAGTCAATGGGTGATAAATGAAACTACTGGGAGGAAGAGAAAGGAGAAGGGGATAAGATATTTCACACAAGAGTCAAGAAAATCTTTTTCAATGGGGGAAGGTGAGTGGTAATGAATGAGCCCTTCATTCTCATCAGAAATAGCTCAGGAAAAAAAATAAATAAAATAAAAAGAAATGGCTCAGAGAGGAAATAACATGCACACTTAATAGGGTATAGAAATCTATGTTACCTTAAAGAAAAATGAGAGGAAAGTGATGGGATAAGGGGGACTGGGGGAGAGAAGAGGGGAGTAGGAGATAGAAGGGAGGGAAGATCATGCAAGAGGGTACTCAGATACAAATCATTTTTGAAGGACAGGGTAAAAGGAGAGAGAGAATAAAATAAATGAGAGTGGGAAGGAATAGAGTGGAGGGGAAATATAGCTAATAATAGCAATTGTGGGAAAAAATATTGAAGCAACTTCTTTGGTGAACTCATGATAAAGAAGGCAATTCATCCCAGAAACAGAGCCATTGGAATCTGAACAATGACTGAAGTACATTTTTTTCTCTCTCACTTTTCTTGAGGTTTCTCATCTTTTTTGGAGGGTTTATGTTTACTCTTACAACAAGATTATTGTAATAATATAAAATAAATAAACCAAAAACAAGGAAAAGCAGAAAATGGTACTTCTGTATTGATGCAAGTGGTTAGAAGTTTTGCAGTGAAAATATATGATTTTCTTATAACTTTCATGAAGCATAAAGAAGTAAGTGTTCAAAAGGTAACTTCAAATGAAAAATCTGTGAATATTTTCTCCAAGAAAACATTTTAGAAGTTCACATGGTGTGAAATATTTTTTATACACTGTAACTGAAACATCTCAAAATTCAATGTATAATTAAGCATTTCAAAGTCTGTGGTAGTCATCATATCAAAGTATGGTATCACTGACAGATATGAGGCATCATCTGAGAGCCTGGAGGGGACATATCTTTTCAAACCCATTAATTTAGTATTTGCTGCTACTTGGTAGCAGTTATAAGCAGAATTATTTGTCAAAACCATAGATCCCCTCAATCTACAGCTATGCATTTGAGAATCATTTGGAAAAGTATATTTCCTGGTTTCTGGCAATATAAAAGGACTGTGCCAATCATAAGATCCCTCATGCAAATCTCCTTTGCCCTATAAAGTTACTGTCCTAATTTAGGTTTCATTATCTCCTGAATTGGTGAAATAATCTTCTAATTAGTCTTCTTCATCAAGACTCTACAAATCCATCCATTCTCCACTTGGCTGCCAAGGCAATTTATGTAAAATTTAGCTCTGACAATATCACCCCCCCACTCAAAAAATTTCAATGATTAACTATTAGCTCTAGGATCAATTGAAAAGTCTTCATATGTTTTTTAAATTCTTTAACAACTTGGCATCTTTGTATATCATCACCTATAACTATTGGTTCCAGGGACCAAGTGTAGGCATTCAGTCAGATATAGACATAAAATCAGGACAGTTATCCTACTGAATAACTAAGATTAACTTACTTTAGCAGAGTAATCACAAAAACTCACTGTTGGAAGGAATTCCAGAGGTCAATTTATGAGCATAGGTCTAGAGCTAGAAGGGACCAACAATAAAGACTCAATGCTCTCTACTATGTTAGCAAGAGAGTATCTAACCTTTACTTTAAGACTTTCAGTTGTACTGAAGGTTTAAATACTTCACAGTCTGAATCAGTTTCTTATCTCTTCTCACTAAAGAATAGTTGTTGTACCTTAATGAGGGCAGAATTAAGTAAAGTCCTTTTTGTCTATTTACTGTTTTGTTCTGTTTGGAGACTGAGAACTTTAGCCTCTATGGCACATATAGACATCGAAAAATTACTGTTAAAGTGTCAAATGATTGGAGAAAACTGGCCAGAGCTCTGTTTTGACTTAAAAAGATTTCAGTATTTATAGAGAACTGGCTCTGGAGTTAGAAGGACCTGAGTTCAAATTCAGCCTCAGTACTTGACACTAGCTGATCCTGGACAATTCACTTGATCCAACTGCCTTGCTTAAAAAAAAGAAGAAGAAAGTTTTGAATATGTCACTCTCGATTCTAGACATTTGCATATTGATGGACAGGACTGTGCCTATATCGACAACAGAGTGGATCTGAGAGACTGGGATAATTGAGACAGTCTTTTTCTGGCTTCCTGCTTTAAGATAGAATATATGTGATTCCAGATCTTCTTCAGAGAGAAGCCTTTATATTGTTTTCTTGAGTCTTATCTTGGAAAGTCAAATTTTCTATTTAGTTCTGATCTTTTCATCAAGAATACTTGAAAGCACTCTATTTCATTAAATATCCATTTCCCCCTTTCCCGAATATTTAGATTCAGTTTTGCTAGATAAGTGATACTTAGTTATAATCCTAATTTCTTTACCCCCATATTCCAAACCCATATATCCTTTAATGTAGAAGCTGATAAATTTTATGTTATCCCAACTGTGACTTAACAATACTTGAATTTTTCTTTTCTAGCTGCCTCAATATTCTCTCCTTGACCTGAGAGTTCTAGCATTTGACTAAAATATTCCTGGGAGTTTTCATTTTGGGATCTTTTAGGAGGTGATAGATGGATTCTTTTCTTTTCTGTTTTATCCTCTGGTTCTAGAATATCAGGGATGTTTTACTTAATAATTTCTTTACTGATGATGCCTTTGCTTCTTTTTTAATCATGGCTTTCAGATAGTCCAATAATATTTGAATTATCTTTCCCAGATCTATTTTCCAGGTCAATTGTTTTTTTCAATGAGATATTTCATGTTGTCTTCCCTGATCCTCTAAGTTATAAAGTTCATTCTTTTAGTTCATACTTTTGGTATTGTGTCTTGATCTCTTATAAAACCATTAGCTTACATTTGTTCAATTCTAACTTTAAAGAATTATTTTCTTTCCATTTGACCAAATCTGCTTTTGAAGGGGTTTTTCCCTTCAGCAAATTTTTGTGCCTTTTGGCCAATTCTGCTTTTTTCAAATTAGTCTTCTCCTTGAAGGCTTTTTGTACTTCTTGTACTATTTAGTCTATTCCTCTTATAAAGTTCTATATTCTTCAATTTTTTTGAGTCTTCTTCTTTACCAAGGTGTTGACTCTTTTTTCATGATTTTCTTGCATCACTCTCATTTTTCTTCCACCTCTCTTACTTGATTTTCAAAATCATTTTTTGACCTTCCCATGGCCTGGAACCAATTCCTGGGTTTTTTTTGAGGCTTTGGATGTTGGAGTTTTGACCTTGTTATCTTCTTTTGAGTGTGTGCTTTAATCTTCCTTTGTCACTACAGTAATTATCGATGGTCAGAATTATTTTCTATTGTTTGCTCATTTTCCCAGTCTATTTCTTGACTTCTAATGCTTTATTAAAATAGAGCTCTATTTCTGGAATGGAGGACACATTGTCCCAAGCTTTAAGGGCTTTGTGCAGCTATTTTCACAGATACAGGGACCTGTAAATTTTTAGTTCTTCCAAGGTGGTATGATCTAAAAAGAAGTACATTTACTATTCTTTAAATCTGTGCTCTGGTCTGTGAGTGATGATAGACACTCTTCTGCCTAGCACTGTGACCAGGTTCCTTGCTCCATAAGCTCTACTATGCTTTTTCTCCTTCTCACCTGGGAATTACTACCCAGATCTGTGATCTAGATCTGAGTATGGGCAAAGCAACAGAGTCCTTCCCCAAGTGGTAGCAAAGAGACACCTGTAATCTCATTCTGGTCAGTTGTTTAACCCCCTGGCCATCTACAGCCTGTAAGCTCCAAAAGTAGAAGCTACTTTTGCTGATTCAATGACTCCCAAGGCCTGTTCCTGGTTTGTATGGGGGGGGGGGGGGGGGTGAGGAGAGAAGTTCTAGTCTGCACTGATATAACCACCACTGTACTGTGTTCCACTCACACCCAGGTGTGATAGACTTTTTCTTGCCAATCTTCTAAATTGTCTTTGGCTGGAAAATTATTTCAGTCCAACCTTTTGTGAGTTCAATCATTCCAGGAATTGTTTTATAGCATTATTTAAAGGGAGTTGAAGTGATTTGAGGGAGAGCTTAGGCTCTTTTCTCTACCACCTTGGCTCCACCTATGTTGCTTGGCTTTTTAAAGTTTTATTAAACCCTTTTGTTTTTATATTTCAAACATTTCCAGGTATACCTGCACCAGTCACACCCCATCCCAATTTAGTGAGACATCCCTTGTATCAGAGAAAAATATTTAAGCAAAACCAGTTGGCATAGTCTCTACTGCTAATAGTGTGTTAACATCCCACACCTATGTCCTTCCATCTCTTCAAGAAAAGGAGGATTGGATTCCTTAACTCTTTTCTGGGGTCGATTGGTCAGAACAATTATATAACATTTGACTTCATTTTAGGGATCTTTGGACTTAAATTATTGCAATTATGTATACTGGTTGCCTCTCATTTGATACAAGAGCCCTGTAAGTTAGATGCTATTAATATTACTCTCATTTTACTGCTGAGAAAACTAAGGCAGATAGAAGTTAAGTGTTTTTGCCCAGGGTCACACAGTTATCTGAGGTTGGATTTGAATTCCCTTCTTTCTGACTCCAGGATAAGCATTCTATCCAATGTGTCAACTATCATGAGGATAATAACCTTAATACTTATCTCATTGGGTTATTGTATCAAATGAGATAATATATGTAGAGTGCTTTGCAGAGCTTAAAGGGATTTATAAATGTCAGCCATTCCATTCTCAATGCATTATGCCTGGGGCAGCTAGGTGGCACAGTGGATAAAGCACCAGCCCTGGAGTCAGGAGTACCTGAATTCAAATTTGACCTCAGACACTTAATAATTACCTAGCTGTGTGGCCTTGGGCAAGCCACTTAACTCCATTGCCTTGCCAAAAAACAAAACAAAACAAAACAAAAATACATTATGTCTGGCAGTTTAGGAATTTAGATGCATATCTATGCCAACAGTCCCCTTTGTCCACTCACCTGTATGTATAATCACTGAAGCACATTTGATGAGCTTTGAGCTTAGACATGAGCAACCTGAGAATTTTCAGAAAGATCCAGAAATTGACCTATAAAAAGAACAAATACAAGTGAGTAAATGATGTATACAAAGTCCTGGGAGCAATTGTATTAAATCATTTACTCTCAGACTTCTAAATCAGGAGACTCTTGAGTTTACTTTCACATCTTGAAATACCTCTTTTTCTTTTAGGTCTGCTTTTCTTTTTTAGATTTTTGAAAAAATTTATTTAAGGCATTAGGTTTAAGAGTGACTTGCTCAAGATCACATAACTAGGCAATTATTAAGTATCTGAGGTTGGATTTGAACTCAGGTCCTCCTGACTCTAGGGCTGGTATTCTATCCACTGCATCACCTAGCTGCCTCCTAGGTCTATTTTTCAAGACTCCTCATTCTGATGAAGACTTCCCTGATCCTCTAAGTTATAAGTATTCTCCCTTTCTAATTCTTATGCTTTCTCAGAGGACCTTTCTCTGATGCTTATCCTATTTCTCCTGTATATCACAATTAAATGTGCAGTTTCTTCTCAATCAGTCTGAAATTTTCTTAAGGGTAAAGACTATGTCTTTCCATCCTTGTATTCCCACTTCCTCACATTGTGTCACAACATAAGAAACACAAGTTGGAAATCTAAGCATTTAAATAATGTTTTGTTTGATTTTTTTCCTCCCTCCCTCCTTCCTGCCTCCCTTCCTCGCTCCCTTCCTCCCTCCCTTTCTCCCTCACTCCTTCCTTTCTCCCTCCTTTCCTTCCTTCCTTCCTTCCTTCCTTCCTTCCTTCCTTTCTTTTTTCAGACCTGTGATTTCATCTGGGTAATGAGCTCCAGATTAGGAACATCCTCTATTAGTGCAAATTGATAGCTCTTTTACAACTTAAGAGAGTTGCCTGAATTCATGATGAAAAATATTATCCAAATTCAGCAAAAGAACAGAATTTGAATGTAGATGGAAATCTATTTTTCATTTTTTTTGTGTGAAATTATTTTGGGGGGAAATGGATTTGTTTCTTTTTTTTTTACAGCATGACTAATATGGAAATATGTTTTACGTGACTGCCCACATATAACCTTTATCAAATTATTTCTTATTTCAGGCAGGGGGCAAGGAAGGACAACATTTGAAACAAAAAATCTTTTAAATGAATGTAAAAAAGTCTTGTAATTGGGGAAAATATTATTAAAATACTATAAATTTAAAAAAAAGAATTTCCTGGTGAGAGGTTAGATTGACTTTGCTAGTGTCATATAGCCAGGATGTGTCAGAGGTAAGAAATTTGAAATCAAGTCTTCCTGACTCTAAGAGCATTCTGTATCCTTATACCACACTGATTCTCACTAAATCACATAATCTTGTTCTAAATACCATAGAATTAAAATACTTGATGAGATCTTGAGAGATTATTTTTTCATTCTTTTTCAAGGAAAAACTATTAAAATCAACCAAAAATTTGAGGAAGATAACTACCTAACATTTTCCTGAAAATCTCTACATTAATATATTCCATATCCTATAACCCATAACTTAATTATTGGTATTTTAAATATGAGATTTTCATCCACAACAGATGTTAATAGTATCTAACTACATTGTGCAATCTTATCACATGACATTACTTTGACCCAATTGTGTCTATTGGAATCACTGTTAATAGGAACTCATCAGTGGGTGAAGGGTCAAGGGACAGGAGTGACCTATAATATTATTAGTACAGAGCCACAGAATTGCTTATAGCACCCAAGGTAACAGCTGCTCTCTGGGAATCCAGCCTACCAGTGTGTCTGCCAGCTAGGGGATCAGTCCAAAGTACACAAAAATTTAGATAAGATGCTCCAAGCTATGCCATAAATCAGATAAAGGTATCTAAGCTAAAAACTGACTGCTTTAATATAATCAATTCATTTCTTTTTAGGTCTTCCTCTTAAGAAATGTCAAGCAACATCCTAAACCTGATTCTACTGAAGTAGGGAGACCATTTAGGAAGCTATTGAAAAAATTCAGAGAGGTGGTAATGAGGCTTCTCTCCCCACTTTTCTCTGTGCCTTTATTTTTCTTTTTAGAGGTGGCTAGAAAGACTGAATTGAATGCTATATCTTGAGTCAGAAAGACATGAGTGAAAGGATTATCTCACAGAAATCACAAAATATTCTAGGGTACATGGAACAAGTCAAAGGGTTAAGATAGAAAGCATCCAGGATTCTATTGTGGTGGGTAGATCAAGAATGTGAACAGACTTGTGAAGGCAATGGAATGCCCCCTGTGAGCTTAGAATTTGGGTTTAGCCCCAAAGCACTGTTAGGAAGGACCCTATTCTTCCTCAGAGAAGGGAAAGCTCTAGTAGTCTCTGTTTGTTTGATGTGAGGTCATAATCATTGAAAAAAAAGTAAAGAAGATATGCAAGCAGGTATCTTTTAGTTATGCTAGTACAAGTAATAAACAATGATTATATATATATATATATATATCAACTGCAAATCTATTATTTACAGCTTACTATTCTTTTAAAATATATAATAAAGTTATCATATAAATTTTAAAACAAAGACATGAATTTAAATTTGACCTCAGTCATTTATCAGTTGTATGATGTTGAACTTCTATCTGCTCCAATAAAATGGAAATGAAAATAATACCTATTTTTCAGGTTGTGAGGATAAAATGAAGTAATATTTGTAAGGTACTTCATAAATCTTAAAGTGCTTTTTAGATGATAAGTTATTATTTCTTCCTCTGTTTACACATGCATGCACACATATACAACTGGGTATTACAGTGGTTGGCCTCAGGACACTAATTGGGTGATGCTAGGAAAGTCATTTAACCCTGTTTGCTTTAGTTTCCTTATTTGGAAACTGAGCTGGTGAAGGAAATACTAAATAACAGCAATGTCTTTGCCAAGAATACCCCAAATGGGGCAGTTAGGTGATGCAGTAGATAGAGCATGGGCCCTGTAATCAGAAGGACCTGAGTTCAAATCCAGCCTCAGACACTTAAAAATTATCTAGCTATGTGACCTTGGGCAAGTCACTTAACCCCACTGCCTCACAAAACCTAAAAAAAAAATACCTCAAATGGATCATGAAGAGTCAGACACGACTGAACAATGTATGTGCATGTATAAACATTCATATTGCTTTCAACTTCTTACAAGGACAACCAAAGAGTATATGAACACTAAGGGATTCATGTTGGAATTGTGTTAAGAACAGAACCCCTTAGATTGGGCTTGATAGAAAGAAAACTCTCTAGATTTGCTCCCTAAAGATCTAAACTCTGAAACTTGCTACCAAGTTAGGCAAGCAAAGTCATTCTAGCATTTCTGTTTTTCAACTCTCACCTAATCTTAAAATGTTTGGTCATCATCCAGTACAAAATGTTTTTCTCTGTAAGTAGGGCATGCCAGATGTAAGGTTCTACTCTTGATAGTTTAGCTCTTTCATATGGAAAAGTTTGAGACTGATGATAGAAAAGCAACTTTTATATGAAGAAAAATAATTAAATCAGCTCTCAAAGGACATAAGTATTGTCTCTTTCATAGGTGAATAATTTTGTGTGTCAAATGAGAAAAGAACTTCAGCTTAATAAAAATTGCTAAAGTCCTATTTTTAAAAAAAAAAAACTAGTTTTTAGTTGGGACATGAGCAATTTATAGTGTAAAATGAAATATGGCATCAACAAAGAGGCTTAGATCACCTTGTAAAAAATGTAAGACAATGCATCTTTTGTATGTGAAAAGTGTGATGATTTAGGGGCAAAGAAAAACTCTTTATTTATTGAAAACTGATAAAATGTAAGTATGAAAAAGTTTTCAAGGACACAAGTTGTGGAGGACTATTCTGCAGGGCATTATGGTTCCTAAGTTAATTTGCATGTAATTCTTGTAAAACAAGAAAACACAAAATAAAAAAATCACAAGTTTAAAAACTATGTGATACAGGGGGCAGCTAGGTGGCACAGTGGATAATGCACCGGCCCTGGAGTCAAGAGTACCTGGGTTCAAATCCGATCTCAGGCACTTAATAATTACCTAGCTGTGTGGCCTTGGGCAAGCCACTTTACCCCATTTGCCTTGCAAAAAACTAAAAAAAAACCTATATGATGCTTAAATAAATATTGTTGATTTGGTCAGTTTTACCTTACAAGTGAAAAGTGAATTGCTCAAATACCATACTTAGATATAAACCACTAAAAGCTGTTTTTTTTTAAATAAGACAACAATCCACAAAAGAATAGGTGAAGTGGTCAAGTGTGTTTGGAGTGGTTGAGAAAAGGGCAGTTTTGTCTTTGGCATAGCTCTATGATGAGAGTAAGATCAGTCAGGTAAAATGAATTGCTAAATGATTAAAGAGAATCTGGATCTCATTGGTCCAGATATAGCTACTTCCCTTCAGCATGACCTCTAGTATGAGGTATAGACTCTTCCAAGTGCCTCTGGTGATAAAAGTAGAAAAGGGAAAAACAGATTTTGAGATCTAAGTGGATAATAAAGAATACTTTTGTGTAAAGAGAATTCTAAGCTCAGAGAGAGCTTCATAGTTCTATTACTTTAAGTATAACTTCCAATTCGACATTCCTATACCCTTCTAGGTTGAAAGTAAGTTGAAAAAGTTGTTCAAGCTTTGTCCTTTTGAGAATAGAAGAAGGAGCTTTGCCTAAATCAAAAGCTGTAAAGATCAGAAGAGGAACAATAAACAGAGAAGTACTTTGCTTTATTCACATGTTCATGAATTAACCCATAACAGCTAGGTCTGTAGTCTAGAGTTATGTTATTCCAAGCACATAGCTTTCCCTCATTCATATGCTTCTCTCCTAGATTTTTGTGTGTGCCCACTCTCCCACAGATGCTGAGTGCATTGGCGGGAAAATAAAACTCAGGTCTGTATAGATTATAATTTATTTGGTTTTTTTCTGTATTTAATTTATGAATACCTGGTATCAGGATTTCTTTTGTTCTTTTGCTAAGTAAATTGTGATGTTTAAGATCTAAAAGTGTCATTATTATAAAAAGCTGGATTTTTTGGTAAACCGTTTTTGTAAATGAAGAGCTAAATTGGTGAATAGGCATGGTATATTCCCTCACAACATTGCTACCATTGGGCCTCTGAGAGATATTACATGTAGCAAATTGTGAAATTCTTTCCTGGGAACCTAAATATTCCAAAAGGGAGACAGCTAGCCAGAGATAATAATGATTAAGCATATATATATATATACCTATATATATAGGTATATATATATATATATACAGTGTTGAAAGGTAAAAGGCACTGTAATGTGGAAGGTTCACACCAAAGACATCTCAACTTGAGATACTGTAGCAGTAGCCATTTATTCCACAATAACCCAATAACTCTAGGATTCAGGGTTTCCTAGTGAAATTACCAAATTTTATTTTATTTTTTTGAATTTCCAATTTTCTAGTAAATCTAAGCAAATGAATGGCTTAGGATCAAATGTTGGCAGCTTATGTTTTGCTGACTTCTTTATAAATGAGCTCCTCAAAACTGCACAAAGTGAAAATGACCCTAGTTAAAGTTGTAAATCTTTTATAAAGTGCCAAATGTTCTCACATCTAAAAAAGGTGAAAATGAAGCCATAGAGATCGATATGTGTGTACTTTCTCAGTTTTTAAATTTTCTCATAAATCTAACAAATTTACTGGTCTAAAAAAAGGCATACCCTTTGATCCTTAGAGTTATGCACCAAGTATTACTCAGTGTGGTATTGAGGATAGTAGATTAGTTTCAAAATTAGGAAGAACTGGATTCAAGTCCCAGCTCTGACACAGACACTTTTTGCTTTTTGTAAGCTATTCCACATCAACTCAAAAAGGAATTTTTATATAATGCGAATTATGTAATTTGTAGGATGGAGGCTGCTGTGGAGGAAGGGGATACCGGGTTCAAGAACATATTGGTGCTATAGACAGAAGTAAGAGGAAAAGGAAGAAGACACAGAATTCTGGCCAAAACTGAAAGGAAAAAAATGGAGGAGGGAGGCAGAAACTAACAGGGTGGGCAAAGAAGTGATCTCTAGGCAATGGAAGTCTCAAGTTGCCTCCAATCTGTTGGCTGCAGTGGTATTCTCTCCACTGAGCATTCTTCAGCTTTCACTTGAAGGGAATATTATTTAGGATTCTTTGTTGTAGTTTTTTGTTTTTGTTGGGGTGCAGGGGAAAAAGTCCAAGGAGCTGAAAGATAGGAGTAGAGAGAGTACAGTACTGTTCAGTCAAATTAACATAAATTTTTTTTATGTGAATTTCTTTCAGAATTCTTTGTAAAGTCAAGTCAAATTTGCTTACTTAAAGCTAGAATTGTCTGTACTTCTTGTATGACCCTGGGCAAATCTCTTAACCTCCCAGTGTCCCAGGAGACTATTTAAAACTCTTAAGGCAAGCTCTTTAAGATGCTGGGCCAGTATAGATATAGATCTGCATACTTAGAGGGAATTTACTCTCTGTATATTAGTTCACTCTCTAATCTGGTTCCCGCCCCCAAAAGAAATATGTATCTACTTTGTTTTTATTATGCTGGTGCTTGACAACTTTGGGTCTTCTTAAGTAATAGCTGACATTTATAGAGAACTTCAAGTTTTGCAAGATATTTTCTATGCATCAATTCATTTGACACATTGCTATGAGGCAAGTATTATAGGCATTCTCGCTCCCATTTTACAAGCATAGAGCCTGAGATTTAGAAAGGCTAAATGAAAGTAATCCAGCTAGTATCAGAGTTAGAATTCAAATCCTATCTCTAAAACTGTTCTCATGATTCCAAGTCCTGTGTCTCCCCTAAGAAGGTATACATAAGCATGAGGCTTGTGTGTAGTCAATAATTTTGGCATCTGTTGTTTCTTTGACCTGAGTCATATTTCTCAATATGTTTTTAACCATCCTTTCCAATGATCACCTTTGAATTGATATGATTATTTATTAAAGAACATGTACATAGAATTCTATTTGAAGAGCCTTAACAAGTCATTTACAGAATTTCTTTACTTCCTCATTCCCTGCAACAGCTAATGGAATGAAAGTTATAATTATCTTCATGGTGATGTTTTTACATTTGCTCTTCATGAGAACCATCATATAAATTGATCAATTGTCTCATAAAATAATGCTTTGGACTCTCAGGCTGGTACCAATTCTTTAAGCTGCTTCTCCAAGGAGATCTTGTGAGATATTGTTCCATTTATTTGTAACTTCCTTACCTCTGATTTTATTTGTTGTGAAAATTATTTAGTTTCCCCAGAAAGAAACCAACTTGATTTTTGAACAAGGATCTCACATTTAGAGTACTAACAATTTAATCGCTATGTATAGACTATCTAAAAATGAAATGATTCATAACACTCTCTCCTATTTTATCAGACTCTGGGCTTCTTCTGATTGGTGAGAATTTACAAGATCTTGTCCAGTCACAGAACTATGATGTCACTTCCTGGCCATTTTCATGCCATGCTAACTACTCTACTTTTCAGCTTTAGCTCTGAATCCAGAAACCACACAAATGCTATCATTCTTTAGGGTTTCTTCTTCAAAACTCTGTTTACACTAAATCAGGTCCCAAATATTGCTTCCTTATTCCTTGGGGTTTCTTTGGAATATGAAACTATCATTTTCATAAAAATGAGTTTCTCAAAAAAAAAAAGTAAGTAAAACAATGAAAACTTAAATGCTATAAAACCTTTAGCAGAGTTTCTTAGCCTGGTGTAATAGACTCCTGGCAAGTTTAGTGAAAACCATGGACCCTTCTCAGAATAATGCTTTTTAAAATGCATAAAATAAAATATACAGCATTATGAAGGAAATCTAAGTTGGTGAAAATAAAGATATCAATTTTTCTTAATTTAAGACATTTTCTCTCTTTTTGTGGTCAGAAAAGGCATTTTCTCTTGAGGGATAAAAGACATCATGTCCTAACTGATTTTTATCATGTCCACCAGGTTGCAACAGATTTTGTTCATGCTCAACCCCTCAAGAGGCACTGAACATTCTTTGCCAGAAAATTAAGAGAAGATATGGTTCTTACTGTAATTGAAAGAAATATTGGTCCTCTGATGATCCACCAGATATTTTTATTTTTGTGTGTCTTCCAGCACCTATGAAGAAATAACACACAGAAGGGTAGGTTTAGAAATGAGGAAGACATTAAAAGAAAAATATTCTGTGTCCCCAGATACTTCATTGCAGAGACTACTATTTCCCACAATTAACTGTATAAAGTAAAGCATAAAATGATGAGAAAAAAAAACACTGTCTAGTTTTGAGGAAGGCTCCTATCTTTTACTAACATGGGTCAAAAGTTAACTAGGAGGAGATGGGATAGAGATGGGTCTGGGAGCTGTCCAATGTAAAGAATGACTGAGTGGGGGGTGAGATTGTCTATAGAGGCAAGAAAGATAGCCTTAAAGCCTGGTCAAAGAGAGAAGGGGGAATAGGAATGAGGTATAGAGTTCTTTTAAGAGAAAGAAGATAGGGGTGGCTAGGTTGTGTAGTGGATAAAGCACCGGCCCTGGAGTCAGGAGTACCTGGGTTCAAATCCGGTCTCAGACACTTAATAATTACCTAGCTGTGTGGCCTTGGGCAAGCCACTTAACCCCGTTTAAAAAAAAAAGATAAAGAGGATGGTAATGATGAGAATTATGATGCTTCCTTATATTTTTCTGCTATGTTTAATTTGGAAAAGTGATTTCAATTTAATTTTGCAATTATTTATTAGTTATCTACTATTTAAAAGATAACTGTGCCAGATAGTGAGAATTTGAAAATTTAGCAGCATGGCTATTTCCCCTAAGGAACTTACAATAGTAGAAAAGGGGAGTGATTTGTGACAATCATTTATTCTTATTATGTGCCTGGTACTTTACTAGAGGCCAAAGATACAAAGACAAATTGGAAACAATCTGGAAAAGTTGATAGATGGAAGGAAGAAATGAATCAGGTTATGACAGGGCAGGTTCCAGAATCACTGCAGGAATTGTTCTATATAAGAAAACTTGGACTGAGAAGGTGAGTGACTTGTCCATGTTATCTCAGCTTATAAGTGTAAGAAGTAAGATTAGTACCCAGGTATAATACCAGTTATTCCTGACCCCATGACTATTTCTGCATCCACTTAGCTATCTCCAGCTATTAAATAGAGCTTTTGATTTTGCCTTGACTTTTTTTTAAACTGTGTGACTTTAGGCAAGTAATTTAACCTCTTTAAACTTTGGTTTTCTCATATGCAAAATATAAAAATCATTTCTGAGTCCTCTTCCAAATCTAAATCTATGAACCTATGAATAAGGAAAAGCAACCCATGTGAAGCAAAAATTATGATCCGAGGCATTAAACATTATGATATATCCATATATATCAATAAAGAGAAGGCAGGAGATAAAATCTAAAGTAAATGGTGCATGGTCAAACTTTGACAGACCCTTAAAAGCAGACAGAGAAGTCTGAATGTCATAGCATAGGCAATGAGTAACCTGTAGCAGAGAATATAGTGTTTTTGAGATGAACAGCCTGGAGACAGGAAGACATTTTAGAAGGTTTTGTAGTGGTTTGGGTGTGAGGTTGTGAGAAGTGGAGAAGAAATGGAGAAGAAAATAGAGGGGAAAAAAGCAAAATTGAAAGTCATTGTTAAGGTAGTCTTACTTTAACATCTCCATCCTGAGAAAGAACTAGCCTGGATCTATTTCTTCCTCTCTATGGTACTTTCCAGCTCTGAAGTTCTGCTACTCTTTCT